>NC_067143.1:26967162-28167162 GCF_903995435.1 Acomys russatus
CAGTAAAGTCAAGGAAATTATTTGACTTTCAATTTGGCTCAAGCTAGGGAGAAAATTTCAATCTGTCCATGATTTACCCACAGCACTCTTACAACATCTAGAAAAGATGACACAATGGTCAAGAAATAGGACAGGTTTTGCTGTGGGCTCATGTGGCAAGAATTGAGACTCTTTCTCTTCCACCAGGGACAGAGACTTTGGGGCCTAAGTATTGTGAGTCTGCTGGATTTCTCATTGGAATCCCAGGAACCTAGGACCTTGCCACAGGAGCGCTTAGTCTGGTGGGTACTGTTAAGTAAGTAGCCATCTAGAGGGCCTTGCTCAAGGTATCACAGTCTACCCACAAGATACAGCTCTATGTCATCTCTGCATCAAAGAGACTTGAGAAGCAAGCAGAGAACTGGGTCGGGAACAGTGTCTGAAAAGTTTGCTGTATTGGGAATGAGCAACTATATTTTTTCAACTCTAGATGCTCAGATTTCTTTTCCATTAGCATATTTTAAGAAGTGAGCTAGGAAATCAGCTTTCTGGAAATAAAGAAAATAAAATATTTTAAAAAATAAATAAAACAGCTGTTTTGTGTCATTTGCCTGCTTTTGTTGTGTGACTATTTCTGCCATGATTGATGCCAAGCACCCTTCATTGAGCACAGAGCTTATAGAATTTCTCATCGTTTATCAGAAAGATGTATCAAATCAGCTCTGCCCTATTCCAAAGATGAGTTCCAGAGCTCCAAGTTATTGAGAAAAGGTCTGGCTGTTCATAGCCAAGGCATAACTCAAAGTGGAAGTCAGATCTGAAATGGAGGGGGGAAACCCTCTCTGGCTCCTTCAAGAAGCACAAGAAACTTGACTATTTTTAAGGTCACTGTGCATAAAAACACGCCCTTTGTCTCATCCTTTCTAGACTTGTAACAGTGATGTGGATAATAGGGACAGATTAAAATTTTCTCTCTAGCTTAAGCCAAACTGACATTTAGAAAATATGTCAAGAATAAGGAGATGTTTCTTCTATATCTGCTCTCTTTCTCATCCTCTCTCTCTCTCTCTCTCTCTCTCTCTCTCTCTCTCTCTCTCTCTCTCTCTCCTTCCTCTATCAATATCTGTTGGCATAATGTTATTGTGTACTGTGTAAAGTTTAGCCTTGTTCATTCAAATGCTGAGGATTTTTTTCTACCCCACTATCTGGTTTCAATCTGGACATGGCATTGTAATGTTTCTTCTAAGTATCTCCTGTCTCAAGTTTGTATGAACATGCCCACCATTCTGACAATATATGCTGACCAGCTAATGTTGAGAGATACAGAGAATAGGATGGGGCATTCAGGTCCAGGGAGGGGAGGATAAAGAGAGAGGAAGTAGGGATTGAGCTAAGAGAAGACCAGAAGCATCAGGAGAAGAGAACTGGAGCCTCGTGCGGATTAAAATTTTCAAATATGATGGGTATTTTGCCTGGGAGGAAGCTAGACTAGGTTGGAGGTTTAGGATGGAGAAGTTCCTCAATGTTGTGCTTAAGGCAAATTAAATAAATCATAGTCTCCATGTGTGGTTATTTGGGTAAATAGCTGTCTAAAGATAAACTGACACCTTAGTGACTTTGTGAACCAATATTCATCTTAATAATCATTGAACATCTATTCACCTTATGTTTTCAGATCAGATCTCTTACTTAACCTGTTGCTCACTACTGTTTGGATAGCCTGCTTGTGCCCACTTCCCCATCCCTGAAGTAACATATCATGTGTAGTGTCATCATGACTAACATTTCACATGCTTTCTTATTATTAGAACTCAATTCTTCACGCTGTGTATCAAATACTTTACTGACTGAGCCATCCCTCCAGACGCTGACATTGTTTTATACAACAGGTTTTAGATTCTTCAACACTACATTCTATTGCCTTTGATTACCCCATAAAAACTAAAATACATTTTTATATCCATTATGAATACATTGCCGGACCATAGAACTTGGAGAACTGTTTCTTGTATCACAAGACATATTATGGGGAAAAATCTATAAAGTGAAACTCTGAACGAATTAGACTGCTTCAAACAGGGATTTGACTGGACATTTTTGTTGCCTTTGCAGATAAATGCAAAGAGGGTTGAATGGAAGAAAGGTTGCTGAAGGTAGGGAAAGCAGAGCTTGTGAGACATGAAGGATGCTGGTTACCCATCAAACAGCTCATGTTCAGTACTTGATGGGAGATCTCTGTGATGGTGACCAGTCATCTCTATTAAACACACTTAGACTCAGCCTTTCTCACTCACATTACACTGTTAACTGCGAAATGTCAGAAAATGCCTGAAGAGAAGCAGAGAAGGGAGCCCAGAGTGAATAGTGAGGTTTGGCTACATGTGCAAATGCCAACTAGATCATTCCAAGGGAAGAGAATATAAAAATAATATACCCTGTTCTATGAGAGCATCCATGTATCAGAAGGCAAGGGGAAAAAAAATAAAAGAATTCTTCTGCAAAAAAAATTTCAGCTCATCAAAGTAGAGTGACCCCAATAGATCAAGCAGCATAGAATTCATATCTACTGATGTTTTTTAAAGTACTGATTTTTTAAAGTGTGTGTGTGTGTGTGTTTGTGTAATCTTAGCACTTGGAAGGCAGAGACAGGAAGATTAGGAGTTCAAGATCAGCCTAAATTACATGACAACACACTGTTTTATAATGAGTCACCTGTTCAACATGTTCAACATGATAGATAAATGATATATAAAGAGATATATGGGACAAAGATTCATTTAAATGCTGAATTAGATAAATTACAAATCTCTCCTTTTTGTGTGTTTACATCTCATTGATTTTAATTTGTGAAAATATTTATTATGCAATTCCATGGGAATTTGTGCTTAAGTCTCCAATGATTATCTATCTGTGGAATGGTCTACCATACACAAGAGTAAGTTTTATTACTCAGTTGTATGCTATCCTAATGTTAAGACATAATTTTGGTTAGGTTTTAATACTAAACTCATTTCTTACATGGAAACCCCTTCAGATAGTAGACATAAGCAGGCATGGGTGTGTGTGTGTGTGTGTGTGTGTGTGTGTGTGTGTGATGAAGATGTTTCTACACAACCAGAAAAGTATGCTTGGAGACATTTCCATGAGTCCAACTCCTGGAACGTTAGGTTACAGATGGGGATGGTTTGTACAGGTTCATACCCTTGTAATAATGAAGCCAGCCCTAACCTTTGGTACTACAAAGAAGCTGAGTCAAGAGGAGGGTTGCTTAGAGATTGGGGCAGCAGGAAGGAAAAAAGAGAAGTGGGAAAATATCAAGGTTTCAGACAGTGACAAAACTCAGCAGCCAAGACACAACTATACTTTTTCTGATCATTTTGGCAGAGGCAGAGTGTTATTGCCAATATCTGTTGTATAAAGAGCCCATTTCTCAATACAGACAATTTATGAAAAGCAGAAAATTATGATGTCTGAACTAGTCACACCTGAAAACAAACAGTGTGTACTAGAATGGAGTCTTCTCATGCAGAAAGCGTGTATCATACAATTACTTAATGCTATGATCAAAGGGGACAGGTTGTTCCTAGTACCAAGAAGGAGATAAAAGTCTAGAAAACACCCTCTTAAAACATGTATGTGAGGAATATGTTTTACGAGATCAAAGGGAGATAAAATTAACCCTGAATAAATGGATTTCAAGAAATCTAGTAATGGCGGTGGAGAGATGACTCATCGCGTGCATAGGCTATTGGTGGAGAGGACCTAGGTTCAAATACCAGCTCCTACACAGCAGTTCACCAAAAAAGCTGTCACTGTAATTCCAGGCATTCCAATGTCCTAATCTGGTTTCTGTGGATATTTGGCATGCTTGTGTTGCATAGATATATATGCAGGCTAATACTCATACACATAAAAAAAAAAATCCTTGGGACACACAAAAGACTACATCAGATGACCCCAAGATTCTATGCTTCAAATAAAAATGGGCAAATGTTAATTGAAAATTAATACTATTGTATTCTACTCTCAGATTACCAGAGCTAACAACCCCAGACTGACTCATCTGCTACAATCAAGCATCACAGCATAATAGGAGATCAACTGCCAACAGCAGGAGATGGAGACCAAAGAGACAGCCAATTTTCTCTGCATATTGGAAGCATGAAGCAATGGGGTTTGCACCTGGGGACATTGAAACCTGGGAGCCCATGATTAAGGTAGAAGGCCAGGGATGGATTCTCAAATTCTGTCTATGCACACCTTTGAATGCGCATAAACCACACGTTGGTGCAACAGACTGATAGAGGAAGCCAAAATGTATTTGATCAGAGTGCAACACCAATGGCAAAAATGGTGTTTGGAGCTTAAGTACAAACATGATTTTCTTTGTGAAACAAAGAAGCAATATTCATAAAATTAAAAAACTGACCTTAATGTTTAGAATTCCTAAAATACAATGGGAAATTATTGGTCAGACAAAGAATAGAGAAGATGGAATTTTTGTTAAAGAAGAAAATAATATGAAATATGAGTAATAGAAGGCAAGGGTTTTGTAGTATAACATATAGCTAATTTGCTTCAATAAAAGTATATATAGCACCATGAATAAGAAATAAAAAGTAATAAAACGTGGCTTCAGAAACAAAGAACTAATAGCAAAAATCAACAGCAAAGTAAGTATACATGCCCCTACAAAATACATAAATCAAATAAAAAGTACAAGTTTAGGAAAAACAAACTAGCAGACAAGAATAGGAATGATATAATAGAAATACTAACATCAGAGAGAAATAATTTGAAAACAAACAAAAAAGAAAGAAAGAGAAAAAAGAATCAAGAGAATACCTTACATAATGATAAAATGTTAATCATAAGCTGAACAATTATAAGAATAGTTATAACTCCTAACAATATATGTGTATGAAGCAAGTCTGTGTATACATGTGCATTCACATACGTATGTGTATGGTGTGTTTGTATGTGTGCGTGCATGCCTGTCTGGTGCGTGAGAATTCACTGTGGACACTTCTGTGTGTAATTCAGGAGGGTGATAGGCTATCTGTGTGGAGGTCAGAGAACAGCTTTGAGGACCACTCCTCACCAGCTGAAACAGAGACTTTTGTTTATCTACTGTGAATGGCAGGCTAGCTAACACAGGGGTGTGGGAATTTTCTTCTGTCTTATCCTACCATCTTGAGCTCTGTGTCCATATTTCACTCAGGTTCTGGAGATTCTAATCATGATTCTTGCACTTGTATAGCAAATGATTTGCTCTCTTGGCTACCCTCCCCATCCCGTGGCTGAATGTTTTTATTGGGGTTAGCCACATGCATTTTGTTGAGTGTGACTATGGTTGGACCTTTAGCCTCCAGCTGTTAAAAAGATAGAGTTGAGGCTACATGTCTCAAAGCCACACAATAAATTTTGTTGTTTAATGGCTGCATCTCGAGGCTCCCAGGTAAATATCAACATGGTTATCAGACATATTACTCATCTTAGCAGTAAAAGACATGTTCTGTGTTACATGCCCATGTGAAAGACCTCAGGGCCACAAACATCCATTGCCTAATTCTATCACACACCTGCAGAATGAACAATACTAACCTGAAAATAAAACAATGTCAGATAACGGAGAAGGCGTACTTTGCATGTTCTGCTATTAGAACTTAGAACTGTATTGACATGAGGCTAATAAGCTGGATCTGTCTATAAATGTAAAAATACTCAATAATATCTTAGCAAATACAATAGTATGAAACATAGAAACTAGAATAGAGCACAACTAAGCAAGGTCTATTCATAGAACTCAATGCTTCCTCAAGATTAAAAACATTAATAGGACTCCTCAAAGAGATAGTCTAGAAGGCCACACAAACATAGAACACAAGAAAACTTGCATAATAGAATAAGAAAGTAAAAAAAAAAAAAAAAAAAAAGTCGGTTCTAAGCCTATAGGTGTTTGAGCAAACTAAAGAGGAATCCCAATTAACCATGGGTACAGCCAAACTTTCTTCCTGGGATGAAGAACTGGGAAGGCCAGTATGTTTAATGGTAGCTTAATGTTCAATGCTGTCTGCATTCTTAGACTAGTGTGGTACGTAATGACATGGTAGGTAGTTTGGAAATGAAAAATAAAACTTTATTTGTGAATGATCAACTGCTTCAAAGAGTAAGTCTTATGCAATCTAGGAAATCTACTAAAAACAAGTGTAACTCTATTAAGATTAAGAGATGTGAAGTCTATACATGAAAGCAAAGAAAACAAAAGTTCATTTCTATGCCTAAATACTGTCAATAAATAAATAAAATGAAAAAGTAAAATAGCATCCACTTATAATGACACAGAGAAAATGAAAATAACATTAACTTCACCAAACATATGTAAGTGTTGTAAACAGAAACATTAAAACACAATGAAATAAGGTTTTGTGAACTGGGAAATTTGAGTTATAGTAGTTTATTAGAACCTCCTCACTTTAGAAATAATAATTATTTCAAAATGGAAAATAGTTCCTCCTGAGAATTTAAGACAGGGGAATAAGAGAAAAAAATATGGGCAAAATTTGTGTGCAAATGATATTAATTGAAGAACTTGTAAGAAATTTTAAATAGTAAAATAAACAATCAGATATAAATATAGAGCTTATTTGTTCAAATCGTTTAGAAAAGCTGATACATTGACAATAATGGTTGTAGAAACATCTTTCATCTCACCAGTCACCAGGGTACCACAAATTGAACTGCAGGGGAATGCAATCATACCTATGGGAATGGCTGAAGCTCTCATGGCCAAGTAGAAGCAAAGGCATGAGATGTTCCATTTGTATGCATTGCTGATGAGAATATAAAAATACTATAACCACCTTGGAAAAATTGTGTATATATTTTAATAAAGTTAAAATTCTACTTACTATATGATTAAAGAAAGTGATTCCTAAGTGTTAACTCAACAATGTTTACCCATGACTCCATGTATGTTTATGGTCCCATTAATCATGAACAGTGCTCATGAATAATATGGTAAATCATAAACATCATATTAAAATGACCAAAATACCATGTAGTTCCTAGTAAAGACAGAACTATAATGGTAGAGATTAGAAGGTGGTTTTGACTGGACATCAAGAAAGGGAATCATAAGCCACAGAGAAGCTCCATGTTGGTAAAAATACAGTGTTATGTTGACTATAGCAAGGTCTGAAACATGAAAGCCACAGAGATCAGAGTTCACCCAATGCTTACTTACTAATGGTAAATGCTATATGTATCTGTTGCTGAATAGTGAAGTCACCTGGCAACTATATGAAACAATTGTTATGGTTCTTGTTTGCCAGAATAGACCTGTGAAGGGTTGGAGTCTAGATGTCTAGTTAGACAGCCAGCTGTGAAATATTACTGGGTCAGGAAAAGGAAATTGCTGAAGCAGGGTCTCTTCTACTGTGGCCCTAATCTTGAATGCCAAGTTACCCATCTTCTGAATTTCAATCTCAAAAATTAATATCATCAAAATAGTCTTCAGATGCATTACAAATCCTGGAGTAGCCAGTAGGCTTTGCTTACGAAATCTTCTTGTTGTTTCGTTATGTTCTTTGGAGATAGTGTCTTCCGTAGTCTAGGATGGCCAAAGTAATAGTTTGAGTGGGATGACCACTGTAGTCCAGACGTCTGAAGACTTGGTCACTAGTTGGTGGCTGTCTGGAGAGGGTTAAGGAAGTGTCACTTTATTGGAGGAACTATGTCACTGAGAGCACACATTAGTCTTCGAAAAGACTTGCATCTCGCTCTCGCTCTTGCTTGATCTAAGCCCCACATAAACGTATCCTTCTGTAAGATGCCTGACTCATTCTCTGTTATCACATCAATAGAAAAGTACCTCATACAGCCTCCAACACATAATGAGATGAGACTGACCTTAGCTACTGCATCGTGCCCCTCTACTCCCAGAGTACCAGGAACAAGCAAGGGTCAGCACTCCAGATAGTGACTGTTTTTCACTCATATCAGATACTCTGTTGGTGCAGATCATTTCTAGGTTTCCATTCTCTTCTTCAGAATGGAACATCAAGTTGGCAAGAGAATGGCTGTTGATGAGCAGAGCACTTCCTGGAGGTGAGCACAATTCAGACAGACACTCATTCCTCATCACACTTCCACCTGTGGCTTCCTATGTGATCCTATCCACACTCTCGGTTAAAACCACTGAAATTGGAATCACAGAAGCAATTCTGACTGAAAGAGCAACGTTTCAATTAAACAAATAATCAAATTCAAAATGCTATTCGAATAATTTGAGTTCTTAAATTAAGCACAGAGGGTTTTTTTTTAGCCATGCAAGTAGACTATAAATTACATTTTCCGCTACATTGGCAGTAAACGGGTAATTAATATTTCAACTTTTCCTTCTCAATGTTGATTTAAAAAATAAAATTAAATAAGCACAGAACATAAATCAGCACCACTATCTCCGATTAGATGTGATTGCCCATCTCCTGTTTATGCTATTTTCTCTGGAGTAAATGCTTCAGTTCTGGAGTTCAGCCTGGACCAAACAGTGCATATTTTACGTAATATAAAAGGTAGCATCATTGTAGAGATGACCCCTGAAGCCCCAGGCCCAGAATGAAATAACTAGCAGATTTTTTTGCACTAAATATCTACACCATTTTTGCTGCTTAATATACGTGTTTAATATATTGTTTCATTGAAACTATCTTAAACACTAGAAGAAAGTAATTTGATGAAAAAAAATAGAACATAACCATTAATGCTATGCTTTATAAATGATGAATTATTTTGATTAAAAGAGTGAAGAAATGTCATTTCAAAGTAGTCATGGTAGAAAATTTGAGTGCCAGTCACTGTTCAGAGTGACTTAGATACACTGTAAGCATAGAAGATCTGGTCTTCACTACCTGAAGCTAATAGATGTTAACTAAGAAAGAAGGGAAGTTCTGTGCTCAACCTCTCTACTCCAAGTGCAACAGAGCTGAGCTGGAGCAAGGACCACTCCCAAACTACAAAAGCATGGCACCACTAGAACATCAATAATCTTTCTCACTTGCAGGAATGGCCAGTGCCCTTGCTACCACAGAACACGAATAGAATATAACCTCTCCTCAGCCCAATAGGGCTTTCTTAAGGTTCCGACTCTCCTGGTTTCCAGTTTCCCCACCTACCTGGCATGGGTTTCTCACTGTGACTTCACCTGCTCCTCATAGAATGTGATTTACAGATGGGCTGTCTTCCTGATTACTCTGGACACACTCGATATTTGAAATATTCCCCATGAGAGTCACCATCCAATCACAGCCAGAGGTGTCCAGTTGGATGAGATAGCAATTTTGCTTGTTTTTGTTTGAAGTTTCTGGAGCAAAGTCCTTGGGATCTTGTGAGTGGCAGATGAGAGTGCTCTACCACTGACCTTCTGATCCTCAGGTGGTTTGAGGTTCAGAAAATGTTGGAAGCAAGTGTCAGCTCACCATTAATGTCAGGTGATCCTGGGCAATGCCACTGCCCCACTCTTTCTACAATGAGGAATTTTATCTTGAAGAGAAATAATTGACTTTAGTATAGTCAAAATAGCTAGTTGAATAGGGGGCTTTTATGGACGTACTTGAGAGATTTTTCACTAGAAGTTACATAATCATTGAGAATAAAATTAGACCTGCTGAGCCTATTAATATTGCCTGTATCTCTTACCTTTCTATAATCGCAGCATATCATTGGTTTATTTATAATCCATTCATTCAATGAAGCCTTTCGTTAAATTGTTTTGTAGCTTTGTGTTTTCATAAACAGACAGGAAGTCTTCACCATGATGTTATTTTTTGAACTTCATAAGAGAAGTTCCCATGGACCAAACAAAAATGTTGGCATTCTTCTTTCTGCCACTCACAAACCAAAATAAGACAAAACAACAACACAAAAATCAGCAAAATTATTTTTACTTTTATTGTAGCAATCATTCATTGGCATCAGTGGTCTCAGGCATACTAAAGACATAATGTTATGAGTATTATTCATAATTTAGGCCTTATAATCAACTCACTCATTTATCAGATTTTGATGCGGCACAGAATGAAACCACTAAGCTGAATGTGAAGACATGTGACTACAGCTACAGCAGTGATGTTCTTGTGTGACCTTGAGTGAGTTGCACCTTCATTTGTGGAGCAGCTAACTTCTGAGGTCCTTTGCAAAACAGACAGCATTTAATGACTCACAAACTCAGTAGGCTCCCAAGGACTCCAGCCCCAGCTCCCTACAGAAGAAAATATGAGTTTTGAATTTCATACGTTGGTCAAGTAGGTTATCATAATTGTACTTATGTCCCAGAGTTACTATTTCAAACATTAAGCAAATGGCAAAGATGAGTGAAAAAACGGGTGAGAAACATGTTAGAAACAAGAAAGGAGGATTTTTAAGCATTCTACCATCTCATTCTGGGTTTAACATTCAAGATACAAATTTTATTCAAGTTTGAAAACCTGGTTCAATTTTCAACTCAAAAACGAAACAAAACTTTCAGTTACTGTAATAGCCACTAAGTGAAAGTATTTGTTCTTTGGAAGCAAATGCTTCTGTAACACCCCTGTCCCCTCAATAAGCCAAAAGGTATAAATAAGGACACTTACTACAAGGTAAATTCATAAAAAGTCATTATATCCATTTTACATAAAGGAAAAGTGTGTCCGGCGAGGTAAAGATAAAAGTTTTAAAAATTCTCAGACCTTAGAATCAATGATTCATCCTTTCCCCCACTAAACAATACTGTATCTTCTTTTGTATGTTTAATATTTTTACTACTCAATGTGCCTCACTATGAAATGCAAAGTGAAAATTCCCAGTATCAGTGCTCAATGTCTGAAAATATTATTATTTTCTCACTTCTCAGTGGTGATTAGACTCTCTGGCTTTCAGATCTATGTACCAATCATGGAACATCAACATTAAGTACATTCGTCACAGAGTAATTGGTCAAGAAGGAAAAGCAGATAGCCCATAATTCATGGAAGAACTTAATACAGCTTTTCATGAAAGAGACTTTAATCTTTTATGATAAATACCAACAACCACAAATACAATTTTATTAAACATGTAAGGACATTGCATAGAAGTCTAGAAAATATTTCCATAATGCAATAGATTCCTATGAATATTAGTTTTCACAGTTCTAGTTTGACTTTAGAAAATCCTCCCAACTTCTTAAAAAGAAAGAGAATTAATAGTTCTAGTCCAGGCAATGACCATCATCACAAATAGAAGTAAACTATTAGAGTTACTTTGAATGTCACCGCTACTAACCATCGTTATATTTGGCTATGCAATATGGACTGCAGTGTGCAATGGAGGCATGACTCCTAGAAAAGATGGGGAAACATTAAGTTTTCTCTCTGGGATAAAATGATAGATTTTCTTTCATCTTGAATAATGCCACCTAATGGAGAACTAGTGAGACCATCCCCACCAAAGTGGGGACACATCCAATATTATTATGTCTATTCAACATGGTTCTTTGAGACACAAACACAATAAGGAAAGGAGAGCAATTGAGGTTTTTGTTGAACCTAAATAAAGAGGCATACTGATCTCAGAAATAAATGGCTTATTGAGCCAGTAGTGATCTGAGTGATGCCAAGTAAAATTTCTTTGCTGAGCTGGAATAGGTAGCAAGACTGTACCAGCAGGATTGCTCTAAAATAAAGAGTTATTTTACCCGCTGGAAAGCCTTCAGGGTACCAGCAGGTAAACTTAAGTTTGTTGTTACAACCTCTTAGCAGGAAGGTAAGAGAAGGGAGACGTTGCTTCTTGACTAGATTGTAAGAAGAGAGAAGACGTTGCGGGCAGAAGTCAAAGTAATGTCATGGCTCTTCATGACTTCTGAGTTTAGGGCAAAGTATTCATGGCCTTAACCAGGTGCTTTAAAGCTACATGCACACGCACGCACACCACACACACACACACATACACACACACACGCACGCACACACACAGACTCATACATATTCTTACACATACACCCACAACACATATTCTCACCTATATTCATTATAGAACAAGCAGACCTCTTTTTTGTCATGTTTTCTCATGAAAAGCTGGTTCTGTGATGGTTGATGCTGACTGTCAATCTCACAAGACGTAGAATCACTGAAGAAGCAAGCCTCTAGTGATGCTTTTGATAGATGTCCAGAATGGGTAAGTTCAGCAAACCTCCCAAATGGAAGCAGCACCATCCTATGGGATGTACTTGTATTCACATGAAGGAGAAAAGATGTGTTCAGCTTTCTCCTGTTCTTTGTGCCTTGAGTTTTCTGCAATGACAGTCTATATCCCCTGTAATATATAGACTATATGATGCCTCTTATATAGACTATAGATCCCAGCAACCCCTCCTTTTTAAATTTGCTTTTGTGAGGTATTTTGTTGAAGCAACAAGACAAGTAATCAATATAGTGACCTTGAATATATTTCGAGGTCTTTTCCTGAAAAATCATCTTTAGAATACCTTACTGATTAATATCCAAGTGTGGACTCTTAAAGCTGGTATCACAAGCTATAAAGAACATGTGCGGAGAAAACACCCAAACCCTCCCAGGGTTCAACATTGCTAGGTACAGAGATTTTAGAATGAAAACCCGGGAAAGAAAGCTTTGAAAGAGGTAGCCTTCAGGGATCCAGGAAAGCTCTGGGATAGTAGAGTGCTCCACAATTAGAAGCAACTGTTGGCTGCCCCTGGGTGGGCCAGGGATGCAGACTGAATGGGAGACAGAAATAAAACAGGAAGCTAAGATGGGATTAAAGTTTGAACATAGATCCAATAGTGTAAAATGGCTATCTGCTTTCAGGCCCATAGCTTGATACTAATTAGCCCCTCTACATCTCTCCTTTCTTCCATCCTCCTGCTCTTTCAAGTTAGATTTGGGTCATCTTATCAACACTGATAGAAGAAAGCAGGACCTAAGAGACAGGGTACTTTGTAGTTCTTGTGATAGTCTGTATAGATACTCTTAAAATATCACCAGATTATGAAGAACCAGACAAAATGTCTATACTTCAACAGCCAATTGAATGTTGATTGCAACAAGCAGCAAAAAAGTCTTCTTTTTTTTTTTTAAAAAAGAACACTATTTGTGGCAGCAAACCAAATGATAGGCTATCATTATAAATTTAACCAATGTATGAGGAAGGCTTATTTGCAATTTTTTTATTTTAAAATTTATTAGAGGTTATTAAAAGTTATAAATAAATACAGGAATGATACATATTCATGAAAATAAAGAACATCCTGCAGAGATCACATCTCCTTAACTTGATCTGTGCACTCAATTAATTTCCATCCAAATTCGTTACTGACTTTTAAAGACGGTAATTGGACAAGGTTTTCAAGAGTCTAGATGAGGAAAACAAAGCATCATCCACTGTGGCATACTTCTGATGAGGAAATTGGAAAAGATGAAAAAGCATAGGCTAGAGTTTTAGTAACTTATACACTCTGGTCATAATAGGAAGGCAAATGGACCATCAAAATAAAACAGAAAATAAAAATATTCTGTAGATGCTCTATGTGTGATAAATGTGTATGAGGATACTGGGAAAAGAAGCTGTGATAAAGAAAAAGGATAAAGAAAAGCGACTCTGGGAATAAGACCTAAACTCTTCATTGAAGAGAAAATGCCGAGGGTCAACAGAAAGTTAAAAAAACAGGACGGTGTCCTACGAAAGCTTTCACTTACCAGGAAACTGGGACAGAGGGGAGGACATCCTATTGGGACTCTAAATGAGAGAAGCATGGGAGAATAGCAAAGTAGAAGGATCCAGAGGGTCCTAGAAACCTACAAGTAGAACATTATGACAGGCAGATTTGGGCCCAGGGGTCCCGCTCAAACTAAGGCACCAGCCAAGGACAATACAGGCGGTAAACTTTAAACCCCTACCCAGATCTAGCAATGGTCAGAACATTCTCCACAGTTGAGTGGAGAGTGGGATATGACTTTCTCATGTACTCTGGTGCCTCACATTTGACCATGTCCCCTGGATGGGGAGACCTGGTGGCACTCAAAAGAAGGACAGCAGGTTGCCAAGAAGAGACTTGATACCCTCTGAGCATATACAGGGGGAGGTAATCCCCCTCAGGCACAGTCATAGGGGAGGGGAATAATGGAAAAATGGGAGGGAGGGAAGAATGGGGGGATATAAGGGATGGGATAACCATTGAGATGTAACAAGAATAAATTAATTTTAAAAAAGGACAGGAAGTGGAAGATTTTCAAGTGCATGCCTTTTATTAGGCAGTAGAAATGTCTAGGAAGCTGATCACCGGCCACGAAACTACTGAGCAATCAAACGTAATAATATGTGGTTAGCTAGTTCTACCTACATAAAACGCATACTCTGATTCTACCTCTAGTACTTATGAGCACTATATGGCCTTCCCTATATGTCAGTAAATCTGTGTGGGCAAAAGAGAACACAAAGAACACACCATGTTCCTCACACTCATTTACCTACAATGGGCCCAGAAAGGGTCAGCAAACTTGTTTCAAAAGGGGTACTCATGTCACTGTGACACCACCTTAATTTTCAGTAAATGGAAGTCAAAGGCAGTTGAAGACCAAGGTTGTCACCCAGTGGTCTGTCTTTCCCCATTCAAAGTAATTTTGCTGTGTGTTCACTTTATTGAGAACTTGATTGACCATTTATTCCAGCCTTCACACACTTGTCTACAGAGGTAACCTAACCTACTACGCCTTGCTCAAGGACTGAGTGAACTGGTGTTCCAGTTCACTAAGTATAGAATCATATTCATCCACTAACCATCATCAGTAATCATAAGACTGAAAATCGAGAGAAAATCCAGACATCACCTCAGGATGATTCATCGCTTAAAACTTAGAGAGTTTAGGTAAAGAGTTGAAAAAGATCAGAGCTTTACAATAGCTGCCCCCCCTTTGATGTTGCTTGTGCAAATTGCTGTAATGCATTTGGTATAATCCACATCCCCTTGTACATTTAAATTTTTAATACCTTGAAACATCTCACCTATGTACAAAAATGTACAATGGAAATTTTACACCTATATACCTGTGTGCAAGAATGCTCATTACAGCTCTTCAGTCGCCTGAAAATAATACACGCATTCTTAGACCAGATAATTGAGTTACAGTCACACAAAGGATTGGTGTGTGTGGGGGGCGGGGAGTGAAAAGAAAATCAAAATGAAACACAGTCACACTTAACGTCATGAATGATTATCAATATAATTCAGATGAAAATTAAAGACTTAGAAAACACATACAGAATGATAAACTCTCTATAAAGTTCAAAACAAGGAAAATGCTATGAACATTATTCCCTGTGATGGTTTTGTGTCTCTCTGTGTGTAATGGATGCCATCTGTCTGGAAGGGCTGCATGTATGTGGACTGTGGATTTCTCTTCTGATCACCACAGTTATGGTGTTACCAGTAACTTCTGAAAACCACCCCACAAGCAACCAAGCATCCAAACATCCAAGCAGCCAGTGAAGATTTGGGAATGATAAGGAACATGGGCCAATTCTCTATGGTGGACTACTGCTGTGCCATGCTAGTACAGGGAGTCTGCAGCAGATCAGGAAAGGCTGAGCTAGCTTCTCCTCATCCCATTGCGGTCCGAGGTCTCCTCCTCACTTCTCCAGTCCTACTCTGACCTGAGACCGGATCTTCATTTTTCTACAATTTATTTCATTCAGCTTCCTTGTGCTCTTGGTCCACTGTGGAGTTTTTAACAAATTGATTTTGTAGCTTATCTATAAATCACAAAAAGGGTTGTGCTAGCTGGGGTGAGATCAGTAGCTAGCCCCTTAACTTTTACAAACTAAGCAGGAATCAGTGTCTGTCACAAACCATTCAAAGCACTCAACCCTTGTTAAATGTGTCATTTTCATTCATTGGATTGTATCACTCATTTTTAGTTGTTTACATATGTGCTGAGTTATTAACATACGCACCTTGAACATCTCCAAACCTAAGTTCTGTATTTTGTTTACAGAGATCCTCTTTAGTTCTGGATTCCTTACAAAAAGATCTCTGCTCATGTTTTCTAATAGTACTCAAATGTACTTATTTTTAGCGTAAAAATCTTTAGTCCATCTGGAGTTTATTTTGGTGTTGGAAATAGAGTAAAATACAATTTTGTTTTCTTTTCCAGATGGCTACTAAGTTGTCCCAGCTCCATTTATGGACAAAGGATATGAACAGAGTTTTTTCAGAGAGACATTTTTAAACATATGAAAAGATGTTCAACTTCAGTCATACTTTTTAAAAACTTCAAATAATAGCTCTAGTTAAACATTCCTTCTTAAGATATCAATGTAAATTAAATATATACCTATCAATATTTATGTCTAGGATATTTACCTTTCGATGTATTTATATCTATTCATAAATGCATAGATTCACAAACATTTATTTTTACCTCATCACTAAAAAGGGCAGAAAAAGTAACTCCAAGTCAATGTTTTTTAAGATAACTAGATTTTCAGGTAGTTGCATAAGATGCTATGTGGCCCTTTTTTAAAGGTGTACATTAAGTGTAACAACAATTACTGGATGTGGGGAGAGTTCATTGGTTTGAAAGTGAGAAAGAATGGCTACAGTGGAAGAGATTTGTTTTGAGGGGGAAGGATATGATTAGGTAATTATAATCTTAAGAATAAAAGGAAAAATAATGGATAATATGTAGAGTAGGTGATAGGTCATATGCTTAGTTTGCAGCAGGTCCTAGATTCAATTCTCAGCACAAGAAGCAAGACTTTCTACATTTCACATGCCTATGAGGCTATAGGAGACTTGGTATACTGAGAAAGCAATTGCATTTGCGGGCATGCTCAAGTCAGCCACTTCCCCGGAGTGGGAAACATGGACATACGACTACAGTGCAACAGTAATGTGTATTCATGTTTCTGAGCACGGAACTCTTCAGGATCCTCAAGTACCTGGTAACAGCAGTGGATTCTGAGGGGAAAAACCCACAGAAAGAGTACTGTTCTTCTATGAGGGTGCATTTGCTTTTGTGTGGATGCTTTTTTCTAGATACAATTTCAGGGAACTAAATAAGTCAAGGCAGAGGATTGCAAGTTTTTGTCAAATTTTTGTCTTGATTGATCCCTGTGACAATCACACATTCTACTGGTTACTTTTCAAACAACATCCAAATACAGAAAATGAGGCTTAAAGACCAACCTGCCAGTGAAATGCCCTCAGTTTAATAAATTTCACTAAATGGTATGAACAGAAATGTAGCTTTCTGTCAGACATAACCCAGCTTAGTGTGTGACTGTCTCCTAAACCAGTGATTGTTGGATTGAGCTTGTAGGAAAATCCAAAGGCTTAACCCACCTTCTTCCTTTAATGGACAACAATGGCCCCACCCACTTTTGCTTCTTTTTTTTTTTTTTTTTTTTTTTTTTTTTGACTGTGAAATAGAAAATGCTCCTCAGAATTGTTCTTTTAAAGAAATAAATAAACATGAAGACATTCAAAACCATCCAACAAATCTAGTCCTATTGTTCCCAGTTGTGTGATTCAAAGTATTACGGTGCAACTGAGAATAAACTGGCTTCATAAACTTATGTGAACCTGGAGCTTCAGAACCAGGGAAAGGCCGTAAAATCATTGCGGCCCTGTGGTTTCATTAGACACAAGGATAGTGGAATCACAGTGCTTACAGAACATGTCAAAGACACATTGCAATCATTGGTGGTCTGTGATCCAGGAGACAGTCTCCAATTGTCCCAAGGCTGTTGTTTCTGTTACACCTTTTGGTAAATGATTATTGAGCCCCTGGATATTGACACTGAGAAAGGATTTAGAACAGCATTTCACAGCTGTGTCCATAACTCATTCACTCAGACACCAACCTCAGAGTTTCTTACTACTTCCTTTTCAGTTCAATACCAATCAAATACTACTCTAGGAAGAAAACTGTTCTGTCCCATTGACTTGATAGCTATGCACAAAATCCTAAGACAAAGGGACTCATTCAAAAGGGAAAACACTTCTTTAGGCTGTTGGAGGTAAAAAGCCCTGTGATCGCTGCATCTATCCATGAGCTTGCATTATCATTTCATAAGGCAAAACAGAAGGTGGCGAGAGCCCACTGCCGTCCCTTAGTTTCTGATGGAACATATTCATCAAAAAAGCATTCAGTCCCCTGAGCTTCAGCCATATGCTCCAGGAAAATGTCACCAGTTAAAGATGTATTCATTTGCTGTTTTGAAAACTCTGTTTGATATTCATGCATTCCAAGTGTTTTGACCTAGATTTCTGTAGAGGCAGTAGATCCAGTCTTCTGCAGGCAGCTAGACAGCTGTTGCTTGTGTAGTCAAAGGAAGAATCTAAAGTTAAAAAGAGAGAGAGAGAGAATGAAAAAATGAAAACATTTATTAGTGGGTGCCAACATTTTGCACAGCCAATATGTTTAATACTAGATTAACTAATATAAGCATATGGGGATGCATTTGTTGCAAAGCTTTAAAGAAAAGAACAAAGAAAAAAGTTGGAAGAAGCTAAAGTTCAAGGGAAATGGAATTTGCACTTTCTCCTATAAATGAAAGCTTGGCGAAATGGCAACATACTCTAATTACAAGCAAGTGGCGAATGTCACAGCATTTAAGACTTCTTTTTCAGAGGCCATGTATGATGTCTGTGGCTCCTCACAGATCTTATATAAACCTAAAGTCTATGTATGACAGCAGGTCCTTGAACGGTTTTTAGATGCCTGCCTTTTTCCAAGCCAGATTTCTCTGTTTGTTGGTGTGTAGAAGGTCTAGTTAATCCAGCTATAAATTGATGCTGGGTTTAGACACTAATAGTGATGATAATAAATATGAACACTCATCCATCTCGGGCCCCTCTCTTTCCAGCAACATCAGTCAAAGAAGCCATAGTACCCAGGTACCTCTTCTCAGTGAACATCTACAATGTGCACCATACTGTGTGGATCCATATCTGGGGCTTCGATTCAATTCCACTGATCAACCAGCCTGTTGCTGTGCCAGTACCATGCTGTTTTAATTACTATTGCTTTATAGTACAGTTTGAAATCAGGTATGGAGATTCCTCCGGAGCACCTTTTATTGTACAAGATTGTTTTAGCTATTTTGGGTTTTTTGTTTCAAAGGTATAATTTTTATTAAGTCCCAATTTTCTACAATAAATTTCAAATGTGTCACCAGTTACCCTTAAATTTAGAAATGTTTCTTCCCTCAATCTCAGTGCTCATACCAATTGTATTAAAATTATACTGGTTATAGCTAGACAAAGTTATAAAATATTTGTTAAAGAAGAGCTATTGCATGTGGCACCTTTTCATTTCAGCAAGCCTGTTTTGATACTTTCGATCTGCATATCTGTATTTAACGTTGGTGTCACTTCATCTGCATGAATGTGCATACCTGTGGACATACATATGTATACATATATTATGGGTTTTACAATGCAGAATAAGATTATATGCTCAACAAGCGTCAAGGTAATTTTTAGTGAGAACATCTCATGTTGTTCTCTTTCCCTGTCTTTCCGCTTATTTTTATACATAAGATGTGTACTGGGGTCCTTCCTTTTTGTGATTGGCATTCTCAGTGAATTTGGCATTTGTGAGCAATATTCTTTGAATTCATGCCACCACGTGGTTCAATAAACATTAATGCCGTACATAATTTCATGCTTATCTCTACACCCATTGGGATATCCTTAGATTAGGTTGGCTTCTATTCTGACCAGAATTAACAGATCTCACTTTATGACCTAGCCTAGAGTTGGAGGGATAGATCCTGCACATGTTGAATCTGTGCAGAACCACAGAATAGGGACAGTGAGTTGTCAATGCTCAGAATCCTGACCATTTCGCGTGGACACATGGGAGGCAACTCGGAACAATTAAGATTGCAGATCTGACAGCTTCTCTGTGAGCTGCCACATTAGGTTAGGAACTGAGCATTACAGAAGACCAAATGTTTCTGTTTCAGTGCCAGAGAATTGATTTATTCTTGCTCCATTTTAAATCTGGCAACGGAGGACAGCTAAACCTGAAAATAGCAATGGAAAATTTGAGGCCAGTGCATCTAAGTAAGTCAAAGTACAGGTAATGGGATGCATGCCCCCTGCTAGAACCTTTTGAGAATGGGACGTGGACGGGTGTGTGATTTCTAGCTCAAAGTTTATTCTCCCACTAAACCCTGAGTGATGTATTGCAGAGGCCACTGGATAATTGACTACTTTCTTTCATTAATAACATCCTAATTTCTATCCACAAAACCTATATTCACCAATTTAAAACAGCATGGAGTTAGCTGTCTTACAACTAGTTTGAGCAGATGGGTTTACGAGACTCAAATATATTGCTTTTCAGAATTTGGCTATTAAGTTACCTGTGTTACCATCACTGGGAGCATTGAATTACTGCAGCTTCCAGATGCTTCTGCTTTTGTGCAGCTCTGCAGAGGGGTTTCCTTGCTTCACTTATAAGTAGAGATACCTAAAAGGTGTGCCTGGTGGTGGAATTAAAACATTCTCCACAGCTTCCCTTTCTCTCCCTTTCTGGAATGAGTGTGTGTAGGACCATGGAACATTGACATCACATCATGTATATCACAGCAAAATCGACAGAGGCAAATGGGAATCTAAAGGCAAGAAGATACAGAGCTCCAGAGTCCAGAAGGGTTAACAATCAGATGAGGAGAGCAGGGTTCGTGGGAAGGAGCTGCTCCCCATGACCATCTTTGGACGGTTGAGTGGATAGATAACTAAGAAAAGTTTCTACTACTTTGGAAAATTGTGAAAGTAGCTAGCAAAATGAAGACAGAGAAGAAAGGGAACCCTGTATTGGAACTGTGAGTTAGTGCTGGGAAAGGTTTATGAATGAAGTAACATCAGAAACAGTCAATTGGGGAAATGGAAAGTCAAAAGGGCTTGCATTCTTTCAAAGAAGGCAGAGGCGAAATGAATGCTACACTCTGAGCTCTTGAAGAGATGCTAAATGCCTGCCCATGTAACGGTGGAGTTATTCTACCTGAAATCATTTGCTGGGATTCTTTGCATATACTTGTGCATCTCACAAAAGCATTAAAGTCTACAATCTGTAAAGACTGAAAAACACCCATATAAGCACCATGCCAGAAAAAACCTCCAAAACTTATACTGAGAACTCCTCAAGCATGCTGAGGTAGAGCACACTAGAATAGAAAAGAAAGGAAAAGATTCTACATACAAATATTAGCATGCTCAAATAATTCTGCTTATAAAATAATAAGCAAATATCCCTGGACAGTAGGTGATGGGCAAGCTGTATGGTGGTATCAGAGCTGTCCCATAACTTTGTTACTTTTATTTACTATGAAACTTTTAAGACTAAAGCACATGGAATTACACTTTGATATAAAAGAAATTAAGGTAATAAAGTTTTGCATTGCATGAGAGCAGGAACTGAAGGCTTCTTAAGGTTCCAATACAAAGCGATCCAGGTCTCTGAAGGGCTGGATTGAGATGCTAGTTAATTATAATTTCAGTCATATCGCTGAAAGGTAGATATTATTGTGTCTATTTTACAAATGAAATCATTAAGATACAGAAATGTTAAATCATTCCCAAAGTCATAAAATGATGTGAAGCACAGCTACATTTGCATCTTTCATCTGGTATTTTCATTTTACTTGTGGATATGCTTCAAATCAATAGTTTATATTCTAAAAATCTTCACCAAGAACTACACAGCTAGGCTTTAAATATAAATGTTCCTGAACATGGCTGCCATGTGCATTCTGGTTGAGCCAGGAGGGCCTATGGTCATTCACACTCACCCTTCTCAGAATTCTTGCCAGTTTTCTAGAATCAAAATCAGCATGGAAGTAGAGCTTTGCCAGGGCCCTAAAGGACAGAAGAGCCTCAACCTTCTCACTGCTGCTTTCAGATAAGAATGATTGCAAATGAGATGTAGCAAAATTACATTCAAAGCCTATGACTTAACAACTCTCCTAATTCCCATTGACTAGTAAGCAATACAAGAAGAAAAAAATTAGTATTTTAGTTGCTAGTTTTGTTCCAATTTCCATTCCGCCCACCTTTTTCTAGATAGCACACACATACACACAGACACACACACACAGACACACACACACAGACACACCAGACACACACACACAGACACACACACACACAGACACACACACACAGACACACACACACACACACACACACACACAGACACACACACACAAACACTATAAAATGTGAAAATGTCAGAAATGGGGTACAAAAGAGGTTTTCTTCTATAAAGTGCAAGCAGATCAGATTCGAATATAGGTTGATGGATTTCAATGTTCTAAGTACTGTTTATTTTTGAGCCCACTCTTTGGGTTTTTTTTTTTTTTTTCTTGTTTGTTACTTTGGTATTTCTTTGCTTTTCTTTAGAGATTTTTTTGGGAAGTCCTTTTACAGGACAATGGGGAACTCTGTACTGTTTTCAAAAGTATGCGTGTCTATACTGGCTCCGTCACCACCTTCCACGCATACAGTGAAGAAGCAGACTCACATGCTCGTGAGTCCCATGGCCGACTGTACTCACTTTGCCAAAGTGAGTGTAGATTCATGAACTGAACCTCCATTATGGACCTCATATCACTTCTGATGATCCCTATATTAAGGCCAAAGATGTTCTTTTGTACAGTGTAGCCAGGGAAAGTCTTTTGGATAAGGAAGGCAGACTAAGCACTGCAAGATGTCTATGCCCCCACAGTTTCATACATCTCACCAGAGCAGCAGAGGTCTGCAAAGGTCGAGCAATTTGCTCAAGGTGGCAGTTGTATGGAGTGAAAAAGGTGAAATTCAAGTCCAAGTTTGTCTGACTGTAAGGCTAAAAACCTTGTCATAACCTTAAGAAAATGTGAGCATGAAGTGATTCCCATAGGAGGAGGCATTTGGAAAAGATGCTCTCACACATACACAACTCGAGACTCCTGGAAAAATAATAGGTTAGACTTTCTTTTACTGTTTAATACTTTGGGCCTGCATTTAGCTCAGGGAAATGTGTCTTACACTAGCCAAGAACAAGAGGGGCCATTCGGAGCAACCTAAGTCATCAGCAGCCAAGAGAAACCCAGAGACTCTGCTGTTCCCTGGCGAAGTGGTTCTGGTTCTTCTAATATACACCAAAACAGAGAGCTAAAAAGAGGGAAGAAATGAGACAAATATTTATACATATGGTGGGTGAGGACACCTGGCAGAGCAGGTGAATTAGCTGCAGAATAAAATGTTCCCTGCAGATTCAACTATGGGGGCAAGTGACACATTTTGCAGTCAGACTGAATGCAAACCTGCTCTCTAGCTCAGGCCCGTAGCTCAATAGCAACACCAGATTCCTTTGTTTTCTTTTTATGTGCACAAGATTTTTAAATTAGGTACTCAAATGAGTTGAGTCTCCCCTTTCAACACAGTGCTTTATGAGGACAGAATTTCAAATTTCTCCAATTTCACCCAGACTCGGGATGTCACCTATAATCTCCCAGAATAAAATCCAGTCCTGACAAGTAGGAGAGCCCCGGCCATTAGTGTAATGCACAAATGCAGGCAACTGTAATGATTATTTAATTGAATATAGATGTTGGCTGAATACCAGTGCAAAACACCATGCATTTTAAATCAGTCCCGATGCATATTAATGCACCGTTCATAATAGGCTATTTCCTATACCAAATGTAAAAGACACACTCTCAGCCTTGTGGGAGTTTATAACCTACATTAACACATGTCTTACCTTTACATTTCTCATATTTCACAGGGACAAAAGGGGGCAATTTGACAAAAGTTTTAATTTTGCTTTGCTGAGCAATTTATTTTTGCATAATAAGCATGATATCTCTGAAAAAGCAACTTAATTATTTACAATATTATTAATTGCGTTAAAGACTATTTTTGCAGAAATATTTACTGAGACACTTGCAATGTTCTGTACAACATTTTAGGTACTGAATAAAGATCAATGAGCAAGAAAATAGAGGCTTTATCTTAAGAAATTTAAAATTCTAGTTTTTAAGAAAAGCCTGCAAAATAAAATTTTAAGATATTTACCAAAGAAATTGTCAACTTTTTGTAAAATCAATTGTTTTAGTAACAGGAATGTACAATGGTAATTGGAGTAGGACCTATTTTATATTTAGGTTTTTTCTTTTAAAATAGGAAAGTTCTCTGTTACAGTATCCATTGACTATAAGTATAAAGTGTGAAGTTAGTTATATTGATGACTATGGAAAATTCCTGAAAGAAGTTTAAAGATAGGACATTCTCCACAGTTGAGTGGAGAGTGGGGTATGACTTTCACATGTACTTTGGTGCCTCATATTTGACCATGTCCCCTGCATAGGAAGAACTGGTGGCACTCAGAGGAAGGATAGTAGGCTACCAAGAAGAGACTTGACACCCTATGAACATATAAAGGGGGAGGAAGTCCCCCTCAGTCACAGTCATAGGGGAGGAGAGTAAGGGGAAAATGGGAGGGAGGGAGGAATGGGAGGATACAAGAGATAGGATAACTATTGAGATGTAATATGAATAAATTAATAAAATAAAATTAAAAAAAAGATAGAGTTGGTGAAGGAACAAGAGAAGACTCTTTGTAATAGAATGAAGCAGGAATAGCAGGAAAGATGTGTCCGGCATTGAGAACAAGTGGGTTCTTCACGGGCTTCCAAGCCATAATGATGACTCTGGATCACTTATCCAATGAGATGGGTTATTTATCAAAGATTCTGAGTCAAGGATTTCTGTTGACTTTAGAAATATAGAAAGGAATTCTTCAAAAGGACGTATTTATTGTTCAGAATCTTCAAGGTCATGAAACAGACATCTAATATTTCATGTCCTGAGGAAACAAAGTTGAGTTGACACCACACTGACGCCATCTTCTTTTTGTCTGTCTTTCTTACTCAAATTTGGTTATAGTTGTAATTGTCTGGTAGTGTGTTAATGGAGGAGCACAGCATGTGTGAGACGACAATCGCCTTCATCTCACAGAAGCGGCTGCCTCTGCACAGTTCCTGTTTAGAAGACTATCCAAAAAATTTACAGTGCCCAGGTACTTTCATATGCTTTGTAGCATTTAGTCTTTGCCACCGTCTGTGAAACAAAAATTGTCTTAGTTTGCTTGAAGAGAAGACTTGGCGTCTGACAAGTAGTGATTTACCCAAATTCTCTGTAAGAGACAGAGCTGGCCCACACATGCAGGGCTCTTTGCCCAGCACTGCAATTGCCTCCCTCAAGGAGAGAAGTGTGATCGTGTAGGAGGAGAAAGATGACATAATGGCAAAAAGGAAGAACCAGTTGTAACTATCTGAGTAAAACAATGGGAGGAGCATAAGGTGTAAACATAAATCACCATCATAGCCACGCTACTAGTAGAAGATAGAAACTCCAAAAGTAATCAACAAGGATGCTTGTATTAACACTTCTTCACGAATACTCAGGGTATCCCTTCTTATAATAGTCAAAACGCGGAAACAAAACAAGATTCTATAAATGAATGGGAGGGTGAATACCATGATATAGTCATACAATGAATGTTTTTACCATGAGGCAATAATGATTTTGTAAATCAAACATAAAAAGTGTAATTATTTAAGAGATCAAATAATACAGTAGTATATAAAATGCTTATAGAATGTCTTCCCCATTACTCTGCTAGCCACCACATTTATTTATTTATTTATTTATTTATTTATTTATTGCCACTACTTTTAATGATTTGTCATTATATCTTTTTCTCTTTCTATTTCTTTCTCTCTTTCTTTCTCTTTCTTTCTTTGGTTCTTCCTTCCTCCCTTCCTTCCTTCCTTTCTTTCCTTCCCTTCCTGCCTTCTTCTTTCTTTCTTTCTTCCTTCCTGAGACAGGGCTTTTCTGTGTAGCTTTGATTGTCCTGGACTTGTTTTGTAGAGCAGGCTAGCCTCAAACTCACAGAGATTTGCCTGCCTCTGACATTCTGAGTGGTGGAATTAAAGGAGTGTGCCATCACTTCCAGCTTGGTCATTACTTTGGTGTGCTTCCATGATTGTAATTCTGTTTTAGTGGCAATAAATACATAAGCAAAATAAAAATGACATATATATAATGTCTGGCAAAATTAGCCATTGACCTAGTTAAAGGGCATGACTGCTGTTGGTTGAGTAAGATGGACAGTGTGCTAAGGATGGTAAACTAACTAATGGAGAAAGAGGCAAAGAAAACTTGTAAACCCAAAAGGCATGCAAATGAGCCTTGCTCTATTGTTGGACAGCAAACACCTAAGATTTTCCAATGCACTGTGTGTGGCTCTTCTAAATGTATTGCATCATACACAAGAGCTTATCTTCTGAAGGAACACATGCATTCTACCTAAGAATTAAAGTCAAGTGATTTATCTTAAACTAGAATAAACAGTCTTCATTAATGTTACTTTCAACCCAAACCAAGTAAAACTAGTAGAAGTGCCTGCAAATATTCACATACTACTTTTAATTCTAAACAGTTGAATTTACAACTTATTATGTTATTATGAAGAGTATCCTAACTATGAGTAACCATCTAGCTCAAAGTATAGGAACTGCAACATTATTTGAACTCAGAAAAACATCACAATATATATTTCAAATGTCAATTTTTATTATAGGGCAAAAGTATCCAAATAACCATCAGATTGACACAACACAGCTTACTAATGTGATTCTATTTCATTTGATTTCTATTATCCTCAGGTGCCTTTTGATATTTTGCAGCAATGATTTGCACAAAGGATCTGCGCTCAAGAGGTGTGCAGCTCCAGCTGTGATAACATTGCTAAACTCGTTGCATGGAAGCATCTCTTGCCTCCAGGAGCAATCATACAGAAACTCACTTAAGCGGCACTAGTGCCTAGATTTTACCTTGGCCCCAGTGAGCACTCTGCTCACTGTATCAGTAATAGTGGGGTTATCGTTAGCATACCAGAGTCTTTGGAGATTCTTTTGAAGTTCCTTTCACTTCCTATGAATTCTAAGAAACCATATATTTATTATTATAGAATTTTTATATCAATTACAGAATTGAAAAGGTCAAATAGGATGCAAATTGCTTGTTAACAGTGTATTAGAAAATAAAACTATTTTGATAGTATAGTCTACAATAGCAGCACAAACATTTCTGGAGATGCCACATTGCAATACACTGGGAATGTTATAGAAACTAGTTTTACAAACTCTTGGCCACTCTTTTCTAGCATGGAAACAGAGCACACCTCAGAAGAGATGGGAGGAATGACAACATTAAGTAAATAATTTACTAAGCTAGATTAGAACTTTTACACTGAGGCTTGAAGGAGCAGGAAAGCAGTTTAAGAGATGAATGATGAAGACACAGTATGAGGAAGGAACATACAAAAAATCCAGGACAAATATAGAACCATATTTCAGCAAGTGGTTGGGAGAGGGCTTCACAAGATAACAAATGAAAACAGAGAAAAGTAAACTTTTCAAACTGGATCTTCATTCATCCCCCACTATTGCTCTAATAGATGTTACCTATTCCTGCCCCAAATGCATTGAACCACTGGTCAGCATATATTAAGGAGTTAAGTTTGTCTTCTCAGAAACTTTTAAGGACAATAATAGAGTAGAAAGTTAGGATCAACTGACACTGGGAAATGTCTCCTTCTTATACTACTTCCTCATATCCACAGGATGAGTGAATGGGAGTCAAAGTGGCTGCTGATAAATTATTGAGTCAAACCCCCAGATACATGTTGTAACTCCAAATTTCTGCATGATGAAATTCAAAGCTAGCTCTTTAGGGAGATGATGTTATCATGAAAATTGACAAACAACTGTATAAGACGTATGCCAAACATCACTTTTGTCATGCATACAAAGAAGATTCAAGAAAACAGCCTTTGCATGCATATCTCCACGGTACAGCCATTGTCCTTCAGCTTCTCTGGCCTTGAATAGAATGGGGATGGCACCAGTAGTATACAGTATTCCCAGATAACTGGAGTGCCAGGTAAAGCAAATGATACAGCTTAGGATATCAACCAACTATAGTTATATGCCAACCAACTATGAAGGTGATAGCTATGAAAATGATATCATCATGGAAAATAATTGCTTCCTCACAGAATTACAAGTAGTAACATCAGATGACCCAGAAATACATTCCACTCATAGCCACAAAAATTGAGACCTACATCTTGAAGAGGTATAAGCATTTCAAGTACCGCCTGCCCTGATATGGAACCACCCACAATGGGTTGGCCCTCCCGTGTAAACGATTAATCAAGAAAATGCCTCACAGACTTACCTCTAGGTATCTGGTGAAGGTATTTTCTCAACAGAGGTTCCCTCTTTCCAGATGACTATAGCTTGTGTCAAGTTGACAAAGGAATAACTAGCATAGTATATTAATTATGGAATGAAATATTATTTGAGAAAAATCTCTGATAAATTAAATAGGTAACAATGAAGATGTTGGAAAACTAAGATACAAACTAAAGCCAGAGCCAATGCAGGAAGACATTATACAAGTAAGATGGAATTTGAATTAATTAAAATGAAACAGGGAAACTGGGTGATAACTCAGTCAGTAAAGTGGACCGGCGTTTAGATCTCTAAGAGGCACATAAAAGCCAAGCAAAATGGTGTGCATGTACAGTCCCAGTGCTAGAAAGCTGAAGGCAGGGTAATTTCTTTAGCTCACTTGCTAGCCAACCTAGCCAAGTAGATGAACTCCAGGAACAGTGAGGTAAAATAGAGGAAGAGTGTGGCCACTGAAGACATTTTCATTGACCTTTATCCTCATATGCATGTACACTCAGGTATACACATGCGTACAAATGTTCACACACTCACATGGACACATAGATCCACACTCACACAAGGGTGCACATGCAGGGAACACAAGGAGATCAGAAAGTGGTAAACAAGTGACAAAATACAATTGAAAATCACCACCTAAAAGTTACATTCAGGGTAAATGTTGCAAACATTCTAATTAAAAGATGGAGATTGATACCTCAGCCTGGGTTTTTAAAAGTACAGTTTTGATGAACATGAAGTTATTATGAAGCACTAATAAAATTACTCTAGGTATACAAAAGCTGGCTATCCAAGGAACAGAACAGGAAGTATTACCAAGAGCATATCATGATTATTAGGCTAATTCATGGAAACACCCAAAGAATTCTACTATATATTATGTAATACAGTTTAAAATACATGGTGCAGAGACAGACAAAATGGGCATCAATAGCCACGTCCTGGATTTCATCTGGAACTCCAAGCTCCCTTCTCAAAAGCTGAAGAAACAACTAGAAAAACAATAAAAGTTTACAAGACATGAACACTACTATAAACAAAAGGAATATAACTGGTCTATACAGAATATGCCATGTAAAGTGGAATATATATATATATTCAAATGTTTGGGGAAGAAATAATCTCAAATCTTTAATGCAAAATAGTTCCAGTGAACCTAGCTTTTTTCAAACATTAGCCTGAAATGCCGAGAGGGAAAAGGAGCGATCATACGGAGTCTGACAGCCTTGGATTGTAGACTCAACTACTTGAGAGACTGGGGCAAGAGGTGGGGGGGGGGGGGGGGCACAGCAGCCTTTACACTCACAGAGAAGCACTGAGAGAACCAGGAATGTTGATCACACAAGGACATCTCCTCAATGGAGCAGGTAAAATCAAACACCTGCATTCCATGTAGAAAGCTAAGAACAGAGGCTGCTAACAACATGGTGACCTTTTTGCTTTCTGAAGGAAGAAATCTTCTCCAAATTCCTCAGGATGATTATTCCAGACTCTTCTCTCCCTAGACCATTACCCGTCACATATCCAATGTACTTTATAGCCTGCTGACCTCCGTGCTGTCAGTCAGAGACCACACAAGATTCTAAGCCTTTTAGCTATAGACCCACCCTCATGGTCACATGTACTTTGTAAATGAGTTTCTATGTAGTCACAAACAAACCCCAAAGCAATTCCTTTAAAAAAAAATGTAGTAACTTCTAGCTAGTGTAATCAAACAAATAGAGTGAAGACAGCATAGCAATTAGGGACATCCAAAAGCGAGCCTTACTCCCCACCCCTCAGACGTCAGAAAGACAATAACAAGGGAGCTGTAAAAACAATCTCCATATGGCCTTGCAGAATTGCAAAATGATGCTGTCACACCAGAACAGGGTTTGGCAGTTTGCTCTCAGTAAAACCTGTGCTTACCATAGAACCCAGCCACCTATCCCAGACCTAAGGCATTTACAGTAGAGAAATGAAAATGTATGCTTTCACTGGTGCTATATATAATATTTAGTGCAGCTTAATCCATAGTTGCAAAGGAACTGGACATAAACTGAATACTGTGTGATTCCATTCATATAGTATTCTGGAAACAGCAAATTTTGGGAAAGAAAAACATCAGTGTTTTCCAGGAATATTTTGCAGGTTAGGGAATGGGCCATTCACTCTAAAATGACAGTGGGGAATATTGGTGATGCTTTGCTCATTTGTATGTGTACTATCCTGTATTTAATTGTATTTGTACATGGCTATGGACAGCCATGACAATCATGAAACTACGCATCAAAACCAATGAAATTTTGTAAATCTGCAAAAGCAATATTTAAAAAGATGCACGGCTGAGGAGACTGCTCAGTTGGGGAAGGGCATGTTGCACCAGCATGAGGACCTGGCTCTGCCCCTCAGCTCCTACACAAACGTGAGACTGCTGGTATTTGATCATGATCCCAGCACTGAGGAGGTGGAAACGGAAAGATCCCTGGGGCTTCCCGGCTATTGGTCATATCTAATGCACAGGCTCTAGGTCCCTGTGAGAGACTGTACCTCAAAAAGCAAGGTGCGTGGATTCCGCTGAGGAATGATACCTTAAGGTGACCTGAGGGCCCTGTACAGATGTGCTTTCATAAGTATATGCACCATTGCACATTTACACACACGCACACACACACACACGCACACACACACACACACGCACACACACACGCACACACACACACACGCACGCGCACACACACACACACACACACACACACACACACACAGCAAAACTTATAGCAACAACAACAACAACAACAAAAAATATCATCATGTTGGTGCACAGTTCCCGTGGGTACAAAATGAAGACGGAGACAGAACACCAGTAGGTAAATCAATTAATCATAGGCATTTGGGCTGTATTTAAAACAAAAATTGACTATGCAAATCAAGATGGTGAACGGGAATGTAAGATGCTCCAGTTTTGAATCATGGCACGTATTTTTCTCCAAGCCCAGGCAGTTTGCACTTGAGTAAGATGGTTTTGAAGTAGTAAACCTGGTAAGTGGATGAGCCAGGGCTCTCCTCTCTGCATCCTTATCTGGTAGTTGTCGATCACACCTGAGAAATTGCGCCAAATTCCTTTTCCTATATCTTGCACACATCACCCAGAGAAGGGCAATTTAAATCATGAGAAACCCTAACATTACACTGCAAAGAGATGGTTGCTAAGACTTTTAACATGAGATTTGTATTGAAGAGGCTTCTAATTTTCTATGTGAGAGAGCAGGTTCCAAAAACAGTTCTCAGAGGCCCTGAGAGGCTTAATAATGGAACCAAGCTCATCTCACCATTAGTAGGAGTCCTGGCACTGACAGAACTCAAATATAATTTATAAGTGCCAACAGTCCTGTGAGAAGTGAGGACCAGTATTGCTCCTTCTAATTCCTCTCAGTCTCAGATGAGAACTGAGCCTCTGATGCCCATGTGACTGCCCTGCAACACAGTGAGCTCTTCTGCTTAGGATGCATTCAAGCTTGGAATCAAGGCTGATGACTTTCAGGCTTCTTACTGATTCCCCATTGAGGGGTTTGCCCAGAGTTTGGCATTCCTCAAACTAATGTTGGTGGGTGTTCGTTCACTGTGTATTCTACACATGATGGGAAATCACTTGTTTTGTTTTGCTTTTTTAAGTATCAGCTTCTGGTATAGAGTAGGAAAGGAGAAAACTACAAAACCCGATTTTCCACATTTCCTATAGAAGCTCTCAAGCCCTACAAAAGGCAGTGCAGAGCTCAAGGAAGAATTCTGGTCCCCAGCAGGTCTGGTCACAGATGAACCCTTGAGGCAGAAAAGCAAGGAGACACAGAAAATCAGGTCAGGGGAAACCCATTCCAATCCTCCCAGTGTATCCTCACGTGAGGGCATGTTCCAAAGAAAAGGGATGGAACTCTTCTGCCCCTTATACACACACACACACACACACACACACACACACACACACACACACACACAGGGGTGGAGAGGGGAGAAGAGAAAGGAACAGGGAGACAGAGAAACAGAAAGAGAGAGAACAGAAAAAATAAACACCAGCAAACAGCATGCACAGAGAAACCTGCTGGGCTCCTGGTGAGTGCTGCGGGTCAATATTTCTCAGTAAGACAGCACAGTATGTGGGGGACATGAAGAATGAGCTAATGACCTAGACAGGAGCAGATAACGTATTGGAGATATGTTATCATATCATATCACTCAGCCCACTCTTATCTCAGATGCAGAGATAAGAGAGACCTTGGTTGGCACAAGACTGAAGGACCTATGACAGAATTTTGACACATTCCTGATTGTTAGCAAGTCTGTGCTCTATTAGTGCCCATTTTATTCTTCTGTAAAAATTGTTGGAGTGGGTTTTTCCCTGCAGTGTTAAAATATTCTTTTCCCTTGAATATACCCTAAAAAGTTTATATGAAAGGTAAGGCACAAGAGCAAAACACGGGTAATGAGACTGACTACAAGGTTTGCAGAGCTAGCCAAGGGAGTTGAGAATCAGATAAGAAAACTCTGGGATTGCAGGCAGCTTTAGATAAAAATGAAGAGTTGTACATGCAAATCAGAGGCAGTCTGAGCTAAACTGTCTGCTTACAAGTTTCAGATTAGCATAATAACCAATGTCCATGTGATGTACAAAGTGCTTTCCCTCTGCCTCTGTGGCTCACAGGATTCCACACAACTCTCTGGAGAGCTAACCCATTCAGGGGCCTCTGCCGGTTTTCAAAAATACAACGTGGGAAAGATGTTCTTCCAGAAATCCTTCAGAGATGCAAGTGCTGTTGGTTCTAATTGCTCTTCTTAGGAAGGGATTCGGGTGGGCGCAGGAAGCAGGCAGAGCAGTGAAGGGATTTCCAGCTTATCTTCCCTCATCCTGCCTGGACGCTTCGGCCTGCCTACGGTGCTTCCTCACTGCCTGCTTTGCTGCTGCTCCCGACAGATGTGCTAAGACATCCCCTTCCTTCCTCTCTGTCTCTCCCACCCATTATCAGAAATGAGAGGGCCCAGCTGCATGTCTCTTTCTTTTCAACCCAAGCCCAACTGTCACCTTAGCCACTTTAATCTGTGTGAAGATGAATATTCAAAACTTCAGGTGCTCCACTTCCTAATCAGTTCCCCTCCTATAACTCCATCTTATTCACTCCTGATCTGGCCATGGCCTTGTCCAAGCCATCACCAGTGTACTAGTTGAGTATTAGTTGTGCTCAGTGGCCTTCTAGTCTTGGCCTCTTCTACTCTGTGATGCTGTCTCTCTTCTATTTTACTTTCTCCTGGTTATCGTAGGTGACTCGCATTTCCTTTATCACCTACCTCTCTCTGTACCAATGCACTGTCAGGTCAAGAGATGAAAGCGATGTAATAAGTGAGCCTGTAATATTCATGGGTCATTATTCCCTGTCAATTATTCTAAGCCTTCTGTACTCAAGCTACCCATTTCTCTGCCTCCTTGTTACACAAATACACAAATCTAACTAAATCTCACTCAGCTTATTCTTGTTTTATCCCACTGAAGGAATTGCCTGTCTATTCCAATGAAGTTTTTTCCTATCCCCACCTATCTCAATGTTCTTAGGATATTTCAATAACTCAGGGTCACCTCAAACTTTTTTATTTTATTTTTTATTTTATTTTATTAATTTAGTCATATTACATCTCAATGGTTATCCCATCCCTTGTATCCTCCCATTCCTCCCTCCCTCCCATTTTCCCCTTACTCTCCTCCCCTATGACTGTGACTGAGGGGGACTTCCTCCCCCTTTATATGTTCATAGGGTATCAAGTCTCTTCTTGGTAGCCTGCTATCCTTCCTCTGAGTGCCACCTGGTCTCACCTCAAACTTTTTATGCCCAAGATAAAAGTTGTAACCACCCCACCTGACCTTTTCTTCCATATTACTGCTCTAAAGGAATGGCTCAGCCAGAAAGTCAGGGCATTATTTTTGTTACATCTCTTTCTTTTATCACATTCTGGATACCAACCTCTTGCACAGATATCTTTCCTACCTGCCTCCTCTACCCATTGCCATCACATGACTCTAGTCTAATCTAGATGCCTTCTTTGATCTGAATTGACACACTAGCTTCTCAGTCAGCCAAGTACTCCTCCAGTCAAAGGTCCAGGAGCTGTAGCCACACTACGGTCCTTTGGTTCCCCTCTGACAGACAGGTTATATTCCAACCACCACATAGTAAATTCTGAAACACTCTTTTCCATGCCTAGGATGCTCTTCTGAAGACCACTTACTTGACCAGTTAACATCTTCCTTTCTTTAACACAATCATCCACATCTTATCCTGCAGACCAGCAATGGTACTATTTGCATATTGCCATCAAATACTCTTTTCTGATGTGCATTGCTAGATTACAAATTGCAGGAAGCTGAGATCTAAGACAATTTTCTGTTGTATTTTTTTTTCCCTCAGATCTTCCAATAAATGACCTCTCAGCCCCTCCTAGAGGATGCTTAGAAGTACTTGGCCCTCTCTGTATCATTGTGACCCCAAGTGAAAGTCTCTCTTCTGTGCCCAAGCTCCCAATGCATGTACCACAAGGCTCACTGTGTTGAACTTTGGCCACTGGTCCTTACAAGCTTTCCTGGTTACCCAGAGTGCTCTAATTCAGGATGAAGATAGTCCAGTTTATTTACATATCCTCGGCCACAAGAGAGCAGTTTGATTGCTACTGACCTCAACCCAAGTTAGCTAGGGTCATCCAGGCCGGGAGGCTCAGGTAGAAACAAAGCACACAAAGACAGGCACTCATGGATTAATTACGGGAAAGTCAACGTGGATGAGTCTAACGGCAGAAACTGCAGGTTGCCTAATCTATTGGCTCCAAAAGTCTAGGTCCGCATTCTGCTTACGCCTTGCACTTGAACACTTGCCACAGACTACACTTAGTTTTCATATTAGTGACACATTCTCCTTCAAGGAACCAGCCAGAAACCAAAACAATGAGGAGAGCACAATCCTGAAAACGTCAGGAAGTCATTAGTAAACCCCAGCTAGGAAATTCTGGGTTCCTACTGGGCTTTCTAGATAACCGACTCTCAAAGTCCAGGCTAGAGAAACATCCTTTATTTCAGTGCTTAACTTAATGAAATTCAGGGCAACGCTGAGGTGGAGTCATTTGTAAGCTGGCTTTATTTGGAGCTTGTTCTCTACCATGATTTCCACTCGAGTTTCTCCCCGCCGCCCCCCTACCCCGCCTTGGGATTTTTAAATTTGTTCTGTTTTGGTTTGGGTTGGGTTTTTTGTTTTTTGTTTTCTCAAGTGGAAAGAGACGGCAGTGAAAATATCACTCAGTTCACAGCGTGGTGGACGGAAGAACTCATCCACTTGGAGCGCTTTGATACGTACATCTCTAAAATCACAAGGTCGCCTGAGATCTTCAGAGTGTCACCTGCTCAGCGCAGCCAGCGCTGGCCAGCATCTCAGGGAAGGTCCGGACAGGATGAGCTCGCCCTCCGGCGCGTGTAGCCGCGCGCAGCGAACAATGGGCGGGGAGCGGGGGTTGCGCGGCCGGCGCCCGGTTTCCGGACTCTCGGCCGCACACATCCCGCCTTTGTTTCCCTGCCCGGCCGCGCGTGTCGCCGGCGAGCAGCCCCACCAAGCGTTTCCGCCGGGCCGCGCCGCGCCCGAGGCCGCGAGGTCGCTGGGAGGAAGCGGCGGGCGGCGGGGCGGCAGCCCGGACGGAGGGAGAGCCGCCGCCCGCTGTGCTCAGGGGAGGCCTGCGTGCAATGATAAGGATGGCGAGCCATTGTCTGCGAGCAACCCTGCGGGCCAGGACAGCAGGCATCACCGCCCATACTGCTTACCTCTGCCTACCCGGGACCCACCTAATCCCTCCACCTTTGCCCATCCCAAAACCAGGCCCTGCCACACCTAACTGCCCATAACCAGGTCTTGTTACCCTACACATCTGGTGCATGGCTTGGTCACCCCAAGCTGCCCACCCTGCCTTCTGCCTGGCTCTTCCCACCTGGGACCCAGTCTGGGTTCAAAATACAGCCTATTTGGGTTCTGGAGGCAAGTTGTTTTAAAAACAATTTCATATATATTTTTTGGAAGTACTGTAATCATATACAGCCTCCCACTACTCTCACCCCCACCCCTGCCGACCCAATGCTTTTCATGTAACCCCCCCCCATTATTTTTATGTCTTTGTGTGAGTGTGCTTGTGCGTGCGTGTCTGCCCATCTGTCCGTGTGTTTGTCCTGGGTGGGTAGTCACATCTGCTGCTGTTCGTGGTTGTAACTGTCGTGCCATGTTAAGACAGTAGCTTTTCCTAGCACTTTTCCCTGTCTGGTTTGTAAACTCTTTTGTCCTTGGGAGACGTGCCCTGGTTATCCAACAGCTAGCTATTAGAGTAATTTGCCTAGGAAAAACCTTTTGAGCTTGCTTGGACCAGGGTGGACTCTTTCCAGCCTAGGAGATCAAGGTCTCCTATAGGCTTCTGTTTGAACACTGGGCCACAAATGATTTGGAAGCCTGTGAAGCCATTCATGAGTGTTCTGCTTAATGAAAAACATTTTTTTTAAATGAAGCTTAAAAAGAAAATGTAATACATATACCAAAATTGATGTGTTTGCTATCTAAACATGGAAGGGACACTTGTCATATAATTTTACTATTTATATATAATATAATTACAGAATTTCAAAAAATAGAAACTTTACAGAAAAAAAAGCAAGAAGAATTTTTTTTAATTTATTTATTTTGAGACAGGGTCTCTCCATGTAGTCCTGACTGTCCTAGAACTCTCTATGTAGACCAGGCTGGTTTCGAACTCACGGAGACCACTTAGCTTCTGCCTCCCGATATGCTGGGATTAAAGGTGTGTGCCACTACTCCCATCTTTCACGCAATTTGTGAATATTTGAACATAGAAAACACTTTTAAAATGATATGATGCCATTTGAGCCCTTTATGGATGCCAGTAAGAGGCTATTACTGTTACCTCATCCTGCTTTAAGTAGGCCTGAGCCAAGGCTGCAGATATTGTTTGTCTTTCTACCTCTGGTTCTCAAAATTCCATCAGCGTCCACGGTCCTGCCTTCCATCAACCCCAGAGCAATGTTTATCAGTGGCCATATAGCACTGGGACTGAAGTGGAAAGGATTCCTCATCCACTCAGAAACCCCTGCTGCAAAGCAAGACCACTCATGGCACTGTAGGCTGAGCTCAAGCTACCTGTCTGTCTTTGACTGCACCTAGTGATCCAAATGAACAACTCCGAGGCCCCATGGAAACCTGTAGAAGGCAAAAAAAAGTATTCCAAGGGACAGTAATTCGTCAATTGTGACAAGCCTTCTTGACCAACAGCTGTAGCTGTAGCCTTATTCGCTGTCTTTGAGCTATTTGTTAACCCTGCAAGTTGTGGGTAGCCAATAGCAATTCCAGGAAATCATCATTTCTAGACCCTTGGAGGAAGAAGAAGAAGATTTCGCCTTTTTTCTTTTTTTTTTTTTTTTTTTTTTTTTTTTTTTTTTTTTTTTTTGCCCTGACAGTTAAAGTATTGCTACGGAAAAGAAGGCCGTAAGGCAGAGCAGGGAAACTGTGAAGGTCGAGGTCACTGCCAGCTGCAGACCGTCTTTACATACATGAAGTAGTATGTACGTATGATGTATGTATGTCCATGAGGACAGTGATGGGCAGGAATTACTATCTTTCAGAGTTGTTTTCAACTGGTGAAGAACTTGATGTGAGGTAGGAAGAGTCGAAGAATTGGGAGGACTAACCCCTATTCAGATCCTCCTTGGTGCCACATGTGGATTGTGTCCCATGCAAATAATGTAATCATCTCCTATCCAAGTGCTTGCCAGGCCAGACTCCGCTTCCATTTCAAGATCTGAGAGGACCAGGCACAATTTGGACGGTATAGTTGTAGACCAATTCAATCTTCTGTGCCTGTCTCTTTCTGTATGAAACTAGACCCTTGATATCTGCCTCCCAGGGTTGAAGGAATAATTGAGTCTCTGTGAGCCTGTGGCTACTTCCTCTGCTGTCCAGGAAATCTCGATTGACTTTTGGGTAATCCTGTTTGTTATTTGAGGTTCAGATACAGGAAATAGCAATATGCATTAGATATTCACACTGAGAGGCCACCATCAGTGGAAACAGGATGTAAATGCACACCTAAACATGACTTGCTGGTTCTCTTGCCACTGTGCGACCTTGAACAAGTAAGGCTATCTTTGTCTCTGCAGCATGACAAAGAGACACATCCATGAAAGCCACGGGGACTGCAAACAGTCTATGTGGGGTTTGTCCAGAAGCAGTAACAGTAGAGAGAACACACTCAATAAACTACACCAAACAATAGGTCTGGTCAAGTAACAGCACTCTAATGCTGACTAAACTTCCGTAATTCTCAGTGACAGGTTTCCCAGGCAAGCCAAATGGGGTGGGGGTGGGGGGGGGAAAGGAATGTTCTTTCCTTTTAAAGAAATAAAAATGAACTAAAATGTATCCTTCTAGGACTGATTTTTTTTTTTTTTTTTTGCATGTGCTAGACAATTACAGTCAATATGGCCACAGTTCTTTTTTTTCCCCCCCTAGGAAAAACTGAAGTCTGACCCACTTCTCTCTACCCTACCCTCCTCCCATCCTCCACCCTCACTCTCAACCCACAAATTACAAAGCCCATACTCAAAGAAACTGATTGCAGACAGCAGAAACTTAGGCAACAGCTCTACTGTCTCGTCTCATGGCAGCTGAAATGAACTGTTACCAAAGTGGGGGGTGAGGTGGGGGAGAAGGACAGACAGCTCAGTGCTCTCTTTGGAATTCAGACAGACAAACACAGAGACATGACAGTCATTCAAAGTAGCAGAAGTCAAAGGTATGGAAACAATAGGGAAGCAAAAAGAGGCATAGGCACCCAGGTTAAGAAGCAGCCAGTACTATGAGTTAGTGGAAAGGGGAATACAGGAAAAACAACAACAACAACACCCAAAAAACAAAAACAAGAAACACCACTAAGTCTCTGCAGAACTGGGAGCATGATTAGCAGGGACTACTGACTGACTGGCTTGTTCCTCCCTCTCACAAGGGGCAATCCCATCACAGAGAGCAGCTGCCTGGGCAGTTGGACATCTCCTGGTTCTCTGCATCCGGAAGTTGTGGGTGGACTTCCTCCCCGGCTGAGAGGCTCATGGTAGTGGAGGCTCTGTTCCTTGCTTATAATCATACACAGGCCCAAACATAAAAGACCTCAAAGCTTTGAATGGCCAAATGTGTGGTGCCTTCCACAGCTTGAAATGTTCTAACTCTGCTAGACTGGTTGAGCAAAAAGACTGAGGGACCCTATTTCCGCCTCCCCAGCCCAGCGGGCTCCTGGCTCTTCTGCGGGGGATTGATTTCAGGTCCTCAGAATTACATGGCATGCTGCATTTACTGACTGAACTATATCCCCAGCCCCATTTCAAGTTTTTTTTTTTTTAACAAAAATACACTTTTGTTGTAATAAATGTGTACATGCCTGTACACATACATATATACCTGCACACACACACACACACACACACACACACACACACACACACACACACACACACGATTTAGCAGCTATTTTCCTATTTAGTTAGGTTATAAGCTTTTTAAAAAGAAAATTTAATTGTATTCTTTTTTTAAATTAAATGTATTTATTAATTCAGTGTGTGTGGGGGGGTGGGACTGGTTCTCCCCATACACTATGAGGGTTGCAGTGATCTAACCAATTCTGCTATACAGCCTTAGTGGCAAGCCCTTTTACTTCCTAAGGTATCTCACTGGACCAAAATTCAATTTCTTGATCTTCCTTCATAAAACATTTGCTGGATGAAAGTGGGGCAAGCCAATAGTTAGAGTGACCTAAACTTTCTGGAACCAAATATTTTCTCCCAGAATAATTATTCTAAGTGGGTTTGCACTGTCCCTGGAGGCTACCACAGCCGTGGTGTTCTCTGAAGTTCCCTGCTGTTTCTCTTGGTTGAAACAGGATCAGAAGTTAATCTTCTCCTGAGCACTCATTATTCCTCGATGACTCAAACAGGTCGGCCACTTTACATGGAAACATTTTACCATGAGCTGAGATTTATATTTTAAAGAATGAAGGAGAACATTTCCCAATTGAAAATCCCAATACCATAAAGAGAAAACATTATTTTCAAATTCTTAATGGTTTCTAGGATCTAAATTTGCATCTAGAGCTGTGTGCTAGCAGGGGTGGGACCAGGGAAAGTGGAAGAGGGAGAATCTTAAGTGGGGAGGGAGAGGAAAATGAAAGTAACAAAAATAAAATACGAAGAAAAATCTAAGGCATTCAAGAATTTGAGACCATATTTCCCGTTGACACTCAAGGCTACAGTATATGGATAAATGAGGGTCCTTTTCTGCAGTGGATGAAAGGTAAAATAGCCTAGTGACATCCCTAACACACACACATACACACACACACACACACACACACACACACACTGAGCCCCACATCTAACTTTCAGAGCGACTTGAATGTTAGTGGGGGAAATGTGAGGTTGCCTGTGTGTGTAAGGGGCTAGAGGTGTACATATTGAAATGGGCATGACTCGTGGTAAGGGACATTTATTAGGTCTAAATATTCATTCAGACTTCTTGCATGAGGCATGAACTAAGAAATGCAGAAGCCCTGCAGCCTGCCAATGACTGTTGTTTGTTTTGTTATATCTGTCTTAGGAGCATAAACAGGATGCTATTAAACAGCTGGGTCCTGATCACACGTGATCACAAAGCTCCACCCAGGGCCCATGATCCACTCATTGAATCATCATCTGTTTTATCAAATGATGTTTCTGGAATTCTCTCAGACTTCATAAGGTACAAGCTGAAAAGGAAGGCACCTAATTAACATAGAAAGCATTAGATACTTAATTTTGGTGGAAAACTCGAGGTTGTTTTTTCCCTTTTGGACACCAGCAAATCTTGTTCCCTGACAAATATGTCCTAGAAAGGAGCTCTGTCTCGATGTTTTGTGGAACTTTATCATATTCCCCTTTGAGCACTGCCATTCTTCCGCAATGCTCTCTCTCCTGCCCGAAGTCATTACACCCTTCCCCTTCACACTGTCCCTTTGTAAATGTCAGACATAACTACATTTTTATTTGCAGAGACGCCACTGCCATGAATGAGTAAAAAAATCTCTACTCCCCCACCTCTCTCTCTTTACCCTGTGTGCATTCTACTAATATGATTTGTTGAACAAATTGTTCCATTAATCTGGGGCTGTTTGACAGAGTGAGAAAATAAGTGCCAAACTGAGAAGATTCACAAGAATCGGAACTCGCAGCGCGTCTTTCTCAAGGTAAATAGTTATTATATCAGGGTGTCAGGCTGGGGAAATAGATGTGCTTTCATTCTCCGTTTGTAAATGTCACTTTTCCTCAGCCCATCAGGGTGACAAATGAGGTGTGGGTTACAGGAAGAGTTCATTCCTTGACAAAGTTCTTAACAGTCTATTTCAGCAGAGAGCACCAGCCCTCTTCACTTGGATCATCAAAACCCTGTAGCGCTGCCAGAGGCTCCTCCCGTCTGTCCACACTGCTTCATCAAAGTCCCCAGAGAGAGCCAGCACTGTAGCTCTACCAAAGGCCTCAAGCAACAGGAAAAGTAAGCAGATTGGGGATAATTTATAGGCCATTACTTAGATTTCAAAGGGACATTCCACTCACAGGATCTCCTGATATGATCCCAGGACATTTATAAAATATTTTGCTTGTATCTCTCTCTTTTTTTTTTTAACCTTTTTTACATGTATTTAATGTTCACTGCTTTCTGTGGCTTTTAAAATAATATTCAAGTAATAAGCATGTCATATAGTTTATTATAAACATGCCATATAGTTTATAGACAAGCCAGATAAACATTGCTGTGAATGAATGAGTGCCCAAATGAAGGAATGTGCTGCATATGACTAAATTCTTTCCCATACATACATTTCTCTGATTTACGTTATAAAATAAAATATTTGGAATAAAATTAAATAGATTATTTTTACAACTAATAGTAGCCCATGGCAATAGGTAGAAATTTAGAGAGAGAAAAAAAAAGTCTCGATGGCTAGCAAAATGGGATGAGGTGACTAACACTGAAGCACAGAGTTTCAGCTGTTGTTACAGTCCCAGGAAGTACAATTTAAATTACTTTATCGACAGGACAGATCACTACTGCATGGTCTTGGCAACCAATTTGTCACATTAACACTTTTGTAAATAGAGTCAGCATCGAAAGATTCGGCAGCTCAATCATCCCTTCCTGCCTCTGTCCAGATGACCTGCCTGCTCGGTCACTGCCTCAGTGTCTTTCAAAGTCCCTATGTCTGCATTCTTCCTGCAAAATGGGAATAATGTTGCATGACCTCAGCCACCCTCACAGGACACTGGAGCCGACCGAATGAGCTAACAAACTCATAAAGTCTACAGGTTTATGTAAAATGAGTTGTGTGTATTTACATAGACTGCTTCTTCTGGGAGAAACAAATAATGGCTTCCCAGAGAAGTTAAGAAACCCTGAGAGGTAGCAATTCAGTAAATGCTAGATTAGTGGGCAAGCTCAGTACAAACACAGCTAGCAAAAAGAGAAAAACCGAGCATCTTCAAGTCCAAGAGAGGGAAAAGATGTGTTGACTTATGGTACCATCAGATTCAGAGTCAATAAGCAGGTCCATTGGGTTGAGAGGTGAAAATGCAAATAACATAGAGAGGATGCTATCAGCCAGTCCTCAGGCTTCGGGGAGACCCTTCAGGTACTATGTGAAAATTAATGCGAAACACCATTAGAAAGTGTATCCTTTTACTTTTGTTGCTGTAATAAAGCACTGATAAAAATGAACTGGAGAAGAAAACGGGTTGTCTTATACTTCTACACACTGTTGTCATAGCCCATCACTGAGGGATGCCAAGTCCAGGAACTGAGGCCTAGAACATGGCATGCTATTGCTTACTGTCCTACTTTCTGGCACCAGTTCAACTTCCTTTCCTAGATCTCCCGTGATCATCAGCATAGGAGTGGCACCACCCAACAGTGATGGTTCTTCCCATATGCATTCCCACCAACAATCAAGAAACTGTCACAGGGACATTCTCAGGGGACAATCGGTTGTCAATTGAGGCTTCCTCCTCCAAAGTGATTCTGGATTGTGCTAAGTTGGCAGACAATAATAAGTATACAAAGTCTTGATCAGGAAGGCTGACAAGCAGGGAGGAGGACAATCAGAGTCACATGGTGAGCTGAGTGAGTGCTATCATGGCCATCAGACCTTGGGGTGTGTGCCTGTTCATGTGAGAGCCACCCAAGAAATCACTTCTCGAGAGACAAAGAATGGAACCACAGCTTGTGACTTTTTCCCTAATAGGGCTCATATAACCAGGCTCCTTAGCTGCAGGTGCTTTCAAAACTCATTTATCCTGAATTTCAAAGCAGACAGAAAGCAGTGAAGTGAAATTTAATAGATTCCCCCAAGTTAGAAGTGAGAACGTTGATTCATTAGAAGAATACAAAGACAAGGCTACCAATAGGCAACTTCTCACACCTGTGGAAAACCAGATCAGGTGTCTAGAATACATTTTAAATTTCTAAAGAAATAAGAAAAGACTCTGTAGAGGGGAAATTTCTTTCTTCACTCATACAGGGTCCCTAGCTGGATCTGAAAAAAAACAAAGAAATAAACAAAATCTACTGACAAAAATTGACTGAAAAAATGCACATGGATTTTTCATGTTGACGTGGGAATCAGTGCAAAAAAAAAAAAGAAAGTTCAAAGACAGGGAAAGCTGAGAATTTGTGTGTGAAATTAGACAAGGTGGGTAGAGGTGGTAACATAGGATTGACAGTAGAGCTGTGATCCTAAGAGATTTAGTAGGGAATCTTGAGGGAGTGGGTGGTAGCAGAAGAAATTAATTAAGAAAGATCAGCTTCTGAGATTCCTCCCTGATTGGCGTTCAGTGACAAGATCACTCTGTTTCTTGGGTGGCTATTGAATGGGGGTTTATGAGCTTGAGCTACTGTGGGAGACCACCTAGATTTTCCAGTCCACTTCAATGGAGAAAGGACATGGGGAAAATGTTCAGGTTTCTATGATCCTCTTTAGTAGAGAAGGGACAGAGAAGGTCACGGGGATCTTCCTGCTTCTAGAGTTTTTTAGATTTCCTTAAGGTTAATGTACTCACTATGGCAAGGTGCTATATATTAGGCTAGCAGGATATGATGAAATCAGCCTTTCCTCATGAGAAAAACATGACAGAGACTTCATGTTTGGAGGTATCCTCTCCAAAAGAAAACCCAATGTAGCCATGAGTAGAGTAAGGGCATACTCAATGCCATCAGCACTCAGAGAAGTGAAAACTAAAACCACAGGCACCCACTGAGGAAATGCACACAGAAACACAGGTAAGTGAAGTATATCCTTACCAATGCCAAGGGTTGTCCAGTACACTGTCGATGGGAAAGACAATATTTATGGGTTCATTAGAAAGCAAGTTTCAGTAGACTCAACCATTCATCTTCAAAGGAGATGCTGCAGATAATTTTTCCCATATGGCCCGGCCTATCTGCATAATAATAAAGCAAAAACTTAAGCAAATCAGAGATAAATGGCGCTATTGGCAGAAAGTGAAATATATTTCAATGGTAGGATAAAACTACATATTATAACATTAGTAAAGTTTTTCTAATGTATGCTAAGTAGAATGTCTTTTATGGTTATATTTTTATACAGCTCTTTTAAAAATTGAGAGAATAATTCAATGTTATTTTATCAGCAATATGACCATAGGTAAGTATGCTCCCATTTCATAATACACCTCATAAATTAATTGTAGAAAATAGTGTGTTTCATTACATGATCTTGTATATAAGCTACTTTTGACCCATTACTTTCTCTTGCCCCTTTCCCCACTTGTCCCCTTTCTTTCTCCAAATTTTGCCCCAGAGTTGTGACTACATAGGCTTATTCTCATTTAGGTGGTATCCAGAACAAAAGCAACAACAACAATAACAACAACAACAACAACAACCACAAAAAACCCTCAGAAGCAGCTGTATACCAGGGTTGGTAGAGAATATACAGCCAGTGGAGGGGAATTTACTGTAGAAAAGGATTCATAAAAAAAGGATTTCATCATGCATGAGAACTGATGCTTCTCAGGCTGCAAGCCAAGATCAAGTGCAAGAACAAGAGCTGTGTTGACAACATAAACTTGATATTGCGTATTGGCATCAAGAATGACGACACGATCCAAAGGGATGTGGACCATTTAGCCCTGGAAGAGGCCTGGAGAGACTGTGGCATATTAGAAGACAGCTGCTGGCACACTCCATCACTGAGAATCTGTAAGGTAGGACAAGCAAGGAGTGGAACGCAGGTATCAGTAAGCAAATCAAGGCTTAAATATCCAGGCCTGTTTATAGATCAATGGCTTCCTTCAGACACCAACATTGACTTCACCTGGGGTGGGAGACTGCGCTCCTGTGTCCATCCATTTTTGCAGCACTCTGAAAGCCCAAGTTGACTAGTCTTCCCTTCCCTTTCACTCAAAATTACCATCTAAAAAAAGGAAAAGCAATCCTAATACATGATGTGCTCCTGCTTGGCTAAAAGGTAGATTTTAGAAACAGATTCAGTCAGCAACAAAAATAGTATTGCTGTGTTGGTTGATAAGATATTCTTATGAAAATTGTGGTGGTCGATTTGATAAAGTGAAATTTTAAGGTTAATGTAAATAATGGAACTCTCTGAGAGAGTAAACACTTATGCTTCATATTGGCTCTATATGTATTTTCCAACTCTTAGAATATAAAGGATGAATGTGTATAGATCAGCCTTGGTGTGGCTATAGACTACCTGACTTCTTTGATAACAGGCCGAAATTACAGGATATCATCTTATGTTCTCAATAACATAAAATATACAAGATATGTCCTATATGTGGTGCTTTTTAAATGATGTACAGAAGACCTAGATATTATACATTTTTCAGCTAAGGTCACCAGGGTAGTTTAGGATCCACGATTCTGAAATTTCAGTCTTTTCCTGCAATTCCCCGCATATGTTTCAATCTGTACAAGTGTTTTCTGTGATGCCACTAGAGCATCTGTGAGAACTGAAATGGTTCCTAGAAGGGAGCTAACATTTAAGATGCTCACCTTGCGTGTGTTGTTTATGTACTTTCAACCATAAAGTACTGTAATAGAAGACGAGCAGATCTAAGCAAAAGATTGGAAGGAGAAGGAGAAAATAAGCAGATCTACTAAGTTTGGACAGAGAACCAGTGTGAGCTTTCTAAGGGAGTGGGGTGCAGGCGAGCAATACTCCTGAAATGAGACCTACAGAAGGAACTAGACTAATGCCCCTGAGCCAGACGCTGCCGAGGGCAGACCGAGGCCTTACTCCCTTTTCTCTGGCCACAGTGCTCAAGGGGATTTTATAGCTCATTTTTCAAAAGATATTCATTACTTTCTATTTTTGCAGAGGATAACAAATTACTCTCCAATTCATAACCATATCCTGGGACATAAATGTTGATTTTAGAGTTCTCAAGACAAATTCTTAAGTGCTACCTGTAAAAGCAATTTATCACCATCTCACACAGTTTCATACAACTTCTGACTGTGCTTCGGGAAGATGCTGAGAAAGTGCCATGCTAGGGTAATTGTCACAACGTATGATTCAGATCTTACAAAGAGGTCCCCCCAAGTCAGAATTAAAAGAAGAAATGGCCATGGAAAAACATATAAGAATATATGTGAACACAATAAATAAGTAAATAAAATAATATTCACCTTTACTGGTGATTAAAGACACTTCAATTCACATAGGATAGTCTTCATTTTTTACCTTAGACAGTGGAATGCTTCCTGCTTCTATACAGAGGAGAAATGGCAGACTAAAAAGACATTAAAAAGCCCCTATTTTGACCCATTAAGTCTTATATCTAGAGGGAAAATAAAATATTAAAAATGAGATCCTTCTTTGATGTCACCACTGTCCTTGTTCTGAAACCTGGCAAAGGCCCAACAGATGTGGCTCAGAGGTACAGCAGCAGCCAGCATGGGGATCATCAGAGAGACAACCAGCGATCAGTTTCCCTCATCAATACAAGCTTTTAACCTTTCACAAAATATTTTCAAGGCAGATCCAATAACAGAACAAAGGTAACATCAGTACTAAGTGAGGTTTATTCCAAGTCTACAAGGTTGGGCTATAAGCTAAAAATATATCCATGCTATTCTCCTTTGGAGTAGAGTAAAGTAGAAGATAACAATTATCTTAGAGAAAGCAAAAGGCAATGGTCATTAATACTAAAGTGTTGCTACACACTGGGAGAGGAAACTTCCCACACTTAATATAGAACAACTGTGTAAAGGCTCTAGATTTTATTCCAGCTTATGGTAAAAGATGCAATATCTTCCCTTTCAATTGGGACCAAAGATGTTTGTTCCCATCACTCATGCTCAGAGTTGTGTTGGATATCCTTGCTGCTGCAGTATGTCACAGAAAGAAATAGTAGCACATATATTGGAATGGACCTCTTTATTTCAGGTAAATATTTCAGGTATGACTTTGTATTTCTAGCTCTCAAGGGAGAGAGAGAGAGACAGAGACAGAGACAGAGACAGAGAGGAAGCGAGTGTGAAACAGCTCTCAGATGAAGTGAAGAAAATAGTTCTCCAGTTTAATACAAGATATTGAGAAAATGCAACCAAACTCCTCCAAGTCTGCACTCTGTAAGGAAGGATCCACATTCTGCCTAAGTGTGGAGTTCCTGAAGCCCAAAGAAAAGCCAGGCAAGCTGAGGCGGGCATGAGCATCTTCCATGAGATGGAAATGAGCTCCCAACTTGGGGTGCATCTGCATGAACTCACCATCGCAACAGGCCAGAGGTGTTCAAAGAGCTATCATAAGTTTTGTGCCAGTTCCTGGACTAAAGTCTTTCCAGAAAACAGAAGAACAGCCAGAGTGGGAAGTGGCGAAAAAGTTCCATGGGATATGTGTAGCCTTCAGTGCTTAGAGGACAATTCTGACTAAGCTTATTCAAAAAGGTCATATGAAAAGTTAACAGTGGATCCCCAGAACCCACATCCTGGCTGATATGCTTGATGCCACCCTTGAGTACTTGGTCTTCCCAAGTGATATCGTGGCCCAGAGGATCCACATCCATGGAAAACTGGACATCACCTAGCTCATTAAGACTCATTTAGATAGAGCACAGTGGAACCAGGTGGAGTCTGGTTCGAACAGTTTCTGGTGTCTGGGAAGCTCACCAACTGAGATGTTAAATTGGAAACCCCAGAGTTCCAGTTGCAAGCATAAATGACTAAAAACATCATTCACAATAAAATAAAAGAGAGCAAGAAAATGTAGTCAAGACATTGACTGAGAGAAAATATTTGTGTATTGTATGTGTCACCTTTCAACATCCTTCAAGACCAGTAAGCTAAACCCTCCACAGGAAGGGACAATGGTTGAACGGGTAGTTGATTAGCAACAGTTAACATGGAAATACCTATCACTGGACTTAGAGCTGTTTCAGTGTGTAAAGCACTTGCCACACACATGTGAGGATCAGAGGTGAGATCTACAGAACTCATAAATGCCAGGTGAGCATGAAGGCTGCCTGTAACGCAGACTCTGATAGGCCAGAGACACAGGATCATCAGAGTAAGCTGGCTGGGTAGATTAGGCATGGGTAAGCAGTAGCTGTGGGTTCAATTGAAAGATTCAGCCTCACCAAATAACATGGTGAGCAATTAGGGGAGACTTAGCTTCCCAAATCTACCTCTGGCCCCCAAAAATATGCACACATATTCCAAACACCTGTGAACACATACATACACACACACTCTTGCTCATACACACACATATACAAATTAATTAATGAATTAATTAATAACTGATTAAATACTAAAAATCTATCAATGTGCTGCCCCAACATAGCTCCAAAGCTGAAAGAGCACCATGAAATCAAACCACAAAAACTCTGAGCCAGTTCATTAGAAGATCATTACAGGTACTGTCCAGGTAACTGGAAAGATGCCAAATGCAGATGAAAGATAGAGACAAAGTCAACTTATGTAGTGCATTTGTTTTTAGAAAATCTGTCAGTCATGTTTATGTTGGGTTATTTCATTTATCCAACACAATGGAAAGACCACGCAGTTGTCTAGTCATTGACAATAAATAAATGATAAATAAGATAGATAGTGCCTTCAAACTACTAATGTTTTGGTTTAGAAGGGCAACACAAACATACCTAAGCCTTTTATGCTTATGAATACACGCAAGGCCAGGGGAGGGCACATAAGGGTGTAGCTACTTCCTAATGAGGGTGAGGTAAGGTTGTAGGGAAAAGTCCAATGGAAAGATGAACAGATATCTTCCAGAAGCACAGATGTGGGCACGTGTCAGATGGCAAGAGCAGTCTGTGCAAACCCACAAAGCTGGACATACAAGGAGGAAACCAAGTAAATGAATGTGACCTGGGTCTGAAGCACAACAGTTGCAATATGGAGGAAATATGCCTCTGCTTCTTCTACTGGGAAAGTTAAGACACAAGTAAAGAACATATGTCAAGAGTCTATATGATTCCACACTAAGCATAAAACACCCAGGGTTGTAAGATGAGATCTATTTCTTCTCATGGTTGTAGTCTCCCTACAAGGAGGTCCCAGCTGCAGGGGAAGGGGACAAGATAATAAATATAACAGGTAGATTTGGGAAAATGCAAATTTCAAATGTCTCAATCTTCTGAGCATTTTTTTATGTTATCTTAACTCATTGTCTCAATGCCTCAATGTATTTAATGGAGTTCTGCGTGGCTGACAGGAAATAAAGGTGAGAAGAGTAGCTAGTTTTGCAGATTTGGTTGGATTGTTGAAGCATTTAAAGTGTCTACATTAAGTAGAAAGTGTTGAATGATTGGGAGAAAAATTACTCCAACCGTCTGGCCAGAAGAGCTCAGCAACAGATGGGTGCACTTACTGAGAAACTCACAGAGGGATTTTTATTTCTTTAAAAATTATCTGTGCTAACTGGTTTGCCATGATTATCTGTGTGTGTGTGTGTGTGTGTGTGTGTGTGTGTGTGTGTGTGCGTGCCTGTGCATGTGTGTGTGTGCGAGTGTATGTGTACCTGCATTTGTAGGCCATAGGCAATAGGTCTACTCGTCAGGAGCCCTCCACCTCGTTTTCCTGCTTTCTTTTTTAGAGAAAAGGTTTTCCACAGGGGCAAGGGTGTACTCATCATTAGGATAACATGGCTGCCCAATGAACCTTGGGGAATTCTTCTTTCTCTGCCTTCTGGTGCTACAAGTGCATGCACGAGCCACCAGGCTCAAGTGATCTAATTCGGGGGGTCTCTGTGTATCAGAGTTAGTTTTAACTATCAGCTTGACACAGATTAGAGCCATGTGAGAAGAAAGCCTGGACTGAGGAATTACCACGATGAGATCTGCCTGTGTGCAAGCCTGTGGAGGGCTGTCTTGATTATTAACTGATTAAGGAGGGCCCCAGTGTATTGTGGGATTTAGCATGTCTGGGCAGGTTGTAGTACATCTGCACAATGGAATACCACTCAGCTATCAAAAACAAAGAACTCTTGAAATTTGCAGGCAAATGGATGGAACTAGAAATGATCATCCTGAATGAGGAAATCCTGACCCAGAAAGACACACATGGTATGTACTCACTTGTTAGTGGATAGCATCCCAACATAGATGTCCTCTGAGAGACTCTACCCTCTGGAGAAACTGGACAGATACTGGGACTTGAAGCAGGACTCTGGGCAAAGAGCTGTGAGCTGTATGGAAGAGTTGGGGGATGGATGTGGGCTGGGGTTGCCAGAAGCTCCACAAGAAGACTATCAATGCTGGCGGATCTGGACCGGGGGGGGGGGGGGGGGGGGGGGGGTCGGAGGCTGCACAAACTGATGCACCAACCAAGGACTTTGCAAGCAGAGGACCTAGAGTAGCTGAAGGTTATTCTCCATGTGGGGATAGGGGCGGCTGCAGGGGACTGCCTCTGACATAAGCTCTGGTTCCTGAAATTTGATCACTGCCCCTTAGCAGAGAGGCCCTGTAGGAACACAGAGGAAGGGGATGGAGACTACCCAGATGAGACCTTATAGGCTGTGGTCAGGTGGTGGGGGAGGAAGACTCTGCCTGTCAGAGGTCCAGGGGAGGGGAATAGGGCAGAAGAGGAAGGGAGGATGGAAACAGGGAATAAGGGCGAGGGAATTAGGATCAGAATATAATGTGAGTAAGTTATGTAATAATTACAAAAATACAAAATTATTAAAAAAATATATTGAGGCAAGGATGAACCTGTGAGTAAGCCAGCAAGTAGCATTCTCCCATGATTTCTGTTTCCGGTCCCTGCCCTGAGGTCTTCATTGATGGACTATGATCTGGAGGTGTCAGTCAATAAACCCTTTCATTCCTTAAACTACTATTAGTCCCAGTGTTTTATTACAGCAACAGAAAAGCAACTAGGACCCCATATTCGCATGTGTGTGTGTGTGCATGCACACACACACAAGGTTTACTAGCTACGTTTTGCCCCACTATACTATTTGATTTAAAAGTAAAAATTATCAAAAGTACCTATTTGCATTTTACATTGTGTGTTTAACCATAGTGGAGAAAGTATTGTTACACATAGTATTTTATTTCTTCTCCACATGGGAACAAGGTAGTAATATGATACTAATATGTAATAAGGAAACGAACAAAAGCTAAAACAAAAATTTAGAATAGTCTTAGTGAAAAACAATGTCCAACAATCACAAATAACAGATTTATCTAGAAGATGGGTCTCCTGGACATCTTCCCATCCTAATAATGAGGTATAGTTCCTTTCTGTTTGCACAAATGTAGAAGGAAATAAAAGAAAAGTTACTTTACAATTGTGGAGCATCAAGAAAATTTTGAAAAAGAATACATGTTTTTCTGTCATTTTCCAAGAGGCAAATGCTTCCTTGTTTGTTGACTGTGGTTGAGATATGTGACATCATTAATTCTATGGGATATTAGCATACATGGTGCAAGCTTAAAAATCATGTGAAGGTGAGAACTTCTTCTCTTGCTGTATTGTTAATCTGGGGACCATTATGCCAGTGTAAAAAACATGCAAACTATGCCTTACCAAACCCAACCTCAGATAATCAACGAGATGTATAAGGCAGCAACTTCCTACCCTGACCAACTATTTATCCCACTGGCCCACAAGGGTATGAGCTAGACCAAACGTTTAGCAACTTAGCCCTAAAGCTTTGTGATATGATGCAATGACTAAGTGATTTGCACATGAAAACGACTGTTCTGATGTCTGCTATGATCAGTGACTCGCCAACCAGGCGTACCATATTTCTTCTTTTTTGGTTATGTCCAGTTCTGCAAATTTGAAAGAAAAGGATTATGTTGGTTCCTTAAGCTCTGGCAGGTAATGATATAAACAGAAAGAGTCTTGTGGATCTTAGGGTAAATGGAAATATTTTCTCCCTGGTGCTAGGAAAAGTTATTAAAGAGGAGAGAGACATCATGTAAATGGATCATTGGATAGGAGAAGCCATACTGATCTGTGCTATACAAAGAGGGGTTGATGATGCCAAAATAAAGCAAGGGGTTGTTATTATTAATGTGAATTAATTAATTAATTATTAATAAATGATTATTAAAATCACGTGCTGCCAAAGTAACAGTTTGTAGAATATGCTTCATATTCAGCCATATCCACCTGGGCACACATGTGCTTCTCACTTCCGCAGACCCATGAACACACACATGCTTATAAAACAAGACATGAAAATATGAAATGTTTATACTTTTAAGCTATTGTACTTTCATATGCGAAATTGCTCAGATGATTAATGAAGTTGTTACAAGTATTCATGAAAGTGTGGTAGCCACATGTACTACAAATTAATTCCTTTTACAATCAATGACCACTTTCAAGATTTGGCATTGAAACTATTTATAGTGACAATTAAATCTGCAAAATACTCAGAAGGAAATAAGTAAGGAGTAGATGAAAAGTAGGAAAATAATAAAAAAATTTTCCTATGAGATGTAAAATATGACCTGAATCATAAGCAAGAAGCTCCTTTCTTGGATGAAATAACAAAAAAATTACAAAGATGTCAATTTCCCTCAAGTCATCTTCTAAGTGCCATGCCACTCACCTCAAAATCCTAATATGTTTTTTTAAAAATCCTTGACAACCTGATAATAACTTTTACCTAGAAGAACACATTCCTGAAAACCAGCAGAAATGCTTAGGAGTAAGAAGAATGGAGGAAGATTGCTTTGCCAGATATGAAAATTTAATGTAAATCCCTACGTAATTAAGACACTGTGTTTTGCCTGTGAAGATCAACCACTGCCTCATTAGAAAATAATAAAAATTCCAGGGGCCTGCCCACATGTGTATGGACTGTATATTTCACAAGTGCTTGCCTTTCTAGGCAGAGGGAAAGATAGATTATTCAACAATTGATTTGGCATTTAGAAATGAAATTAAGAGCAGCCTGAAGCCCCAGAAGGAACATCAAATAATAGAGCAGCAAAAAATAGACCTATGGGGTTAGATGGTTGGACAAGGGGGGGGGGACTTGGAGAACAACCTCAGAATTTGGAGGTAGAAGAGTAAGGCAGAATGATAAAAAAAAAAAACACAGCTGAGAGGGGGGAAAGCGGCAGCGGAAAACTAGCCAAGAAAACCACCACTTTGTTTTAAGACAAATGGTAAACAATAAAATACTTTTGTTAGTGAGAAATTATCTGTCAGACCAATCAAATTTTAAAGCAGCAGCAGCAGCAACAACAGCTAGGAGCAATGCAATGGCTTTAGTGAGCTTCTTGCTAGGCTTTTCCTGAAGACCCAAGTTCAGTTTCCAGAACCCACATGCCACGACACAGAACCACCTGTAACTTGCAGGCAGGGATCTGATGCTTTCTTCTGGCCTTCATGACCATCCCTGTGTGTATGGCATGCACTCTCACAGACACTCCCCTACGAATAGATAAAAATAACAACAATCCATCTGAATTAAAAGGCTGTCAAAGGTCGTGAACCAGCCCCGAACAGGGGAATAAATACATGTAAGTCAAAGGTCACTTATGAGAAGTGAAGTATTGATTTTGAAAAGGTGTTACATTTTATATTGTATTCACGGTTAACTTTATAATAATATGAACTTATGTGTGTCTGAAAATCATATACATCAAATTTCCTGCGAAGATATGACAAGGCTTTTCTTGTTAAAGTAACTAAAAGTTTCATTTTTGCAAATACCACCCACATAGAAAATAAGTGAATTTGGCTGGCAGAAAATAATGTAACAAAGACAAAGGTTTGTTTGCATCTAGAAACAAACAAGTAACTTCGATGATTTTAGCTCTCTATTTCCTAATTTGTTTCCAGTACCTATTTTCAGTAGAATAAATACAGAAACAGAGAGGAAACATTTAGCAAATTTTACAGTGATTTGAGAGAATTATTTTTACATCCATTGGATTTAGTGCACAAAGCAACTAATGTGCTTGTTTTAGCCATTTCTCTTCTTTTCAGTGATTCAAGTATAAGGTATTTTACAAAACCGACAATCTCCTTCAGATTTCTTCTTCCCATCTTGCCTACCTTCACTTCCTTCTCTCTCTGTTCCTCTCCTGCTCTCTCTTTTCCCCTTCATTCTCTCCAGTTCGGTATCCAGCACAGTGGATGGGTTGCATGCAATGGCTGAGAGAGACAACACCATGAAAGGGGTGCTGGCAAGCATTTGACTGAATGGCCAGCGTATAGGAGATGCTGGTTTGGTTAAATGAGAGGTTGTAGTGATTAGGCAAATAAGCAAATACATTGAAAGTGATGGAGGTGGGTTTCTGACTATCAGAGAAGATATTTATGACCATGTAAAAGGCAGAAGACTAGAAATAAATATTATATTGAATTGGAATTGGGTACACCAGTGTGAATTTAGCTTTCTGACAAAACACACACACACACACACACACACAGGAAAAGAAATAATGATTTATGTATAATATTGAACAATACATGTGCATACATGTATATTGCATGCATGGAATATGTATTCCATTTATTCAGCATGTTTATGCATAATATTAAATAAATTACAAAATTACAAATTTTTATATTATGTGTGGAATTACAATATGCACATATGCTTATAACACAAATACCTAAGCAAATAAAATGCATATCTAATATAAGTATTCATTCATATATATTATTTATAATTTAAAATATGCATCAACAATTATATGTGATAAAATTTTGCACATAATTAATACCCTTTACATATTATGTTACATAATATCAGCATTATACTCTACTTTGTTGCCAAATACCTTACTATTTCATGAATATTAACATAATATTATCTATGTAGTACAATATAATTGCATTTTTACAATTGTACCCATTTGAGATGGCTGACTGAATTTTTCTGTTTAAAAAATAATGACCTAAAAGATATGCCTAGTTAGAAAAAGTTTCCCCTGAACACCCAAGACTGAAGTATCACTACCTCACAACCTCTGGAAAATCTTGGATACAGAAGCAACTTACAGGCATAACAAATATATTTTAGTGTGTATGGTCTCAGACCTGTCAGGCCGTTATGCTTGGAGGCAAACAGTAGAGCCAAATAACTCAGTTCCTGCCAGCCAGGAAGCAGAGATGCCTAAACAGGAAGTGGGTAGGGCAAATTATAGTCTCTATGACTCCATTTCCTCCAATAAATACAGCCTCAGACCTTTTACCCGCTCCCAATAATACCCTCGTACTACGGCTCCATCAAGGAGTTAGTTCATTCTCTACGTTAGGATCCTCGTAATTAGTACCCTTGGGGAGGGGTGGGGGGTGGGGAAAGCCCTGATAGGTCCAGGCAGTGCTTTGCTTTCCTATTCTCTCCATAGTTGATCTTATGGGCAATCAAAATTAGCCATTATAGTCACATTCACTTTCATTGCCTGATTTCACCACATTAGGGGATCAAGGGCCAAAGAACAGGGAAGGTTATAAAGATAAGTCCAAGTTGGAGTCAAGACTGGAGAGACAGGATGTGCAGATAGCCAGTGCGGAGAAGAGAACAGCAGAAGTTGATGGGCCAAAGCTCCCTGGAGAGAAATTTAATACAACGAAAGCACAGCTGGTGAGAAGCTGTAGAGAGCTCCTGGTAAAGGTCCCTGTGCACTCAGATACAATGATCAATAGTCAGGACTCTTGGTTTAACTCTACTGAGGATCAGCATCCTTCATTGGACACTCATCTACTCCCCACAAAACACTCTCTCTGGCTATACAACTATCCATTCATGATGCAGAATAAACAGGCCGAAATTGCACCATGACACTACAGAGGAGGATGGAAAATATCTCTTATCAGATAAATATGAGGAACAGTTTCACAGCCATGTAACAGACCCAAAGACCTATGTCAATTGCGTGTGACACATACTAAAACTCTAGCACTTGGAAATCTAAGACAGGAGGATTATGAGTTCAGGGTCTCTCTAGTCTAAATAGCCAGTTCAGTGTTTTGGCAAGCTACAGAGCAAGATTCTGTTTATGTAAACAATGTAAGAAAGAAGTAGGTCTGAATGCTTCAAAGCATGCAAGGAAGAACTACATGTTATGAGGAGCCCAGGAATGATCCCAAAAGTCTGTCCCCACATCAAGTGCTAAAAACTATTATGGTGTTGGTCTTCCTTATTTTGGGTTCACTGTCAAGTTCTGGGTTTTGAGAAAAGATGTGGGAAATTATTTTTCTAGGCTTTACTCATCTTTAGAAAAAAAGAGATCCTCAAGACATTGGGAAGAGCTTTCTTCCCTTTGCAGAACACTGCCTGTGACTTCTGGCGAGACCCAAGTCCCTGCTTCCCAAAAAGACATCTCTTTCCTGGGAGTCTTCCTTCCATCTTTTGCAGAATAGTATTAGCAAAGTTCCTATTTGCAGAATTTCAGGAACTTATATTCTTCAAAAGGAGATATATCTCAATCGGTTTTGAGTGCTAGAACAAAACATTGCTAGACTGGCAAATAATCAAGCAACAGGAATATATTGCTAACAACTCTAAGGTCTAGAAAGTATAAGGTCAAAGTGTTAACAAAATCAGTGTCCAGTGAAGGACGATTTCTCATAGAGGATGCATGCTTTCCTGTTGAGTTCTTCTAAGGATGAATGGTGGCTAAGCTCCCTGTAACTTCCTTTTTAAGGCACAAAATGTCCATTTTGAGTGATCACAAAACAAGAAGTTCTCCCAAGAGATAAGGTAATTTGAAGCATGGATTTTCAGTCATAAACATCATTTCATTTAATATCCTTATAACAATTAGAGGAATAGAAAGAACCACAAACTGTCTGTGTTTAATAACTCATTAACTAAGTTTATTGCTTTGTATCAAGAGAGGGGAAGAGAACAGCAATATCCATTTAAGCAGAAGGCCATCAGAAACCTCCATTTACTGCGATCCAGGAACTTGGGGGCTGTGGGGACACTCATACAGCAAGAATCACAGGCTCTGAGCACAAGACACCCAGCAAGTGGCTTGGGAGTTCTTCCTGTTGTGGCTTGAACACCTGGACATGAGTGAGCTACAAACACATGGGAACAAATACCTAAGACGTTGTGACACAGAAGAAATGACTTACTCTGCTGTTCCAAACAAGAGGGACAGATTACATTTCCCTGATGACTAAGGCGTTTGAACATTTCTGTAAGTGCTTCTCAGACGTTTGAGATTCCTCTGTTGAGAATTCTCTGTTTAACACTGTATCCTACTTTTAATTGCATTATTTTGTTTGTTGGTATTTAATTTCTTGAGTTCTTTGTATGTTTTGGATATTAGCTCTTTGTTGGATGTAGGGTTGGTGAAGCTCTTTTCCCAGTTGGTGAGCTATCTTCTTGTTTTACGTTGGGATCTTTGATCCACTTGGACTTTTCTTTTCAGCAGGGTGATCAATATGGATATGAATCTATTTCCATTTTTCTTCATGTAGCCATCCAGTTAGACAAGCACCATTTGTTGAAGATACTCTCTTTTTTCCATTGTATGATTTTTGCTCCTTTGTCAAAAATCAAATGTCCATATGTGTGTGGGTTTGTTTCAGGGTCTTTGATCCAATTCCATTGATCAACCAGTCTATTTCTATGCTAATACTATGCAGGTTTTACTACTATTGCTCTGTAGTATAGCTTGAAGTCAGGGATGGAGACACTTCCGGAAGTTCTTTTATTGTATAGGATGGTTTTAGCTATTCTGGCTTTTTTACTTTTCCACATGAAGTTTAAAGTTGTTCTTTCAAAGTCTGTAAAGAATTTTGTTAGTATTTTCATGGAAATTACATTGAATCTATAGATTGCTTCCAGTAAGATGGCCATTTTTTCAAAGTTAATCCTACTGATCTGTGGACATGGAACATCTTTCCATCTTCTGATATCTTCTATAATTTCTTTCTTCAGAGACTTGAAGATTTTTTTGTTTTGTTTGTTTGTTTTATAGAGGTCTTTGACTTGATTGGTTAGGGTTATAACATGATACTTTATATTATTTATGGATACTGTGAAGGGTGTGGTTTATCCCTGATTTTTTCTCACTTGGTTTGTCATTTGTATACAGAATGGCCACTAATTTTTTAAAAATTAATTTTTTATCTAGCCACTTTGATGAAGGTGCTTATTGGCTATAGGCATTCTCTGGTGGAATATCACTTATGTATACTATCATCTCATGTGTGAATGGTAATACTTTGACTTCTTCCTTTTCAATCTGTATCCCGTTGATCTCCTTTAGTTGTCTTATTCTTCTGGCTAGGACTTCAAGTACTATATTGAAGAGATACAGAGAGAGTGAGAAGCCTTGTCTTGTCCCTGATTTCAGTGGAATTGCTTTAAGTATCTCTCCATTTAGTTTAATGGTTGCTATAAGCTTATTGTATATTACCTTTATTGTGTTTAGTTATGTGCCTTGTATCCCTGATCTTTCCAAGACTGATATCATGAGTGTGTATTACATTTTGTCATCATTTGCCTTTTAAAATAAAATGTTCATTTTTATTAATCTAGTTCATATATCAGCCTTTCAGAAAAAATACTGGCTTCTGTGAAAATAATTTGCACTCAAATGTTTTCATTCAAATGGTACTTTCTTTACAATCTGAGCAAATTTTTCTCGGCTATCTCATTTGCCACTATGTACAATTAAATTCTTTTTTATTTATGAACACACACACACACACACACACACACACACACACATTTGTATAAGGAACTTGGCTTGAGAGTCAAAGTATTCTTTCTGCCTTTGCTTCTTCTATTTGTCTCTCAGTGTGACCTTTGATAAAATACTGATTACTCCTGGGATTTTCGCCTTTATCCTTAAAGTAACTGCAAAGAAACCTTTCCCTATAGAATATTGTGGTAAATATGAAAAATAAAGTGAATATCTCAAATTCCCGCAAATCCTGACTAGTCTTCAGCTAAATTCTGCAGAGTAACTCTAACTCTGAATTCTCTCACAGGCTTATTCTGCGTAGACATATTTCATATTTCAAGAGACTTAAGTTCTGTTTGCTCATCTTTGAGCAGAGGTGCTTCATTTTGAGGTCCAGATGCCTCTTACACACATTACTGCAAAACATCAATATATTCAAAAGCAAAGCAACTCATTTGAAAGTAAACCAAATGGCAACTTATTGCTTTTCATTCTCAGAGTGAGCATGATATGGGAAGAGAATATGCTCAGACAGGGACATGATCTTTACTCAAAGAGTAAAAAAGACAGCTAGAAACAAGAAACCAAACCTCCGGTCCACTGCAGTCATTTTAGACAAACCCTACCTTGAAATGACACCTTCTATCACTGACTCTGAGATTTCTGTGCCTCTTGAGAGAAAGAGAAAAGGTGCCCAGGTCGGGGGGCAAGGGTGGGGCTGGGGGTGGGGCTTTTGCTTTCAGCATCCCAAAATGCTTTCACCCTGTGATGAATTAAAATATTTAATCACAGTCACATGCTTCTGCCCCTATTTATACAAGTGCTTTATAATGCTGTACATTACAGCACAACCTGCCTGCTTCCTAATGTGACCTGAGGAGTCAGCCGGCATTTATTACAAATGCGAGGCAGTGTGCTTCTGGCTGAGCAATTAATCACTGACACCAAGGAATTTCTTCTCTTCAGGTGGGGAATCCATCCAAAAACGAAGAAAAATCATCGGGCTAATTAATTCTTATCTGCAAAGAGCAATTAGATAAATGACCTCAAAAAGAAAGACTTGTCACCCCTAGTGAGACACTCACTTTCTAAATAGAATGTGTCGCAGCCTCTTTTCTCTGGGCAAGTGACACTGTGAAATGGAAATGACAGAAATGAAGGGGAGGGGAACAATGGGGGTGGGTTCATTAGAATGAAGGCCAAGAAGAGAGAGAGAGAGAGAGAGAGAGAGAGAGAGAGGGAGAGAGAGAGAGAGAAACAGAGAGAGAGAGAGAAGGAATTTCCCATGGTCTTGTACATGGAGGAATCTGTGGGGTAGACTACCTGAAAGGCAAAGCTACTAGTGACCTGTGTGTTCTTTTCTTGACTTGCCATGACAGACATGTTAAAGGTAGGCAAAATAGAACTTGAGCCAGGCAAGTATGTTTTGTTTGTTTAATCTCTCTCTCTCTCTCTCTCTCTCTCTCTCTCTCTCTCTCTCTCTCTCTCTCACCTTGTGTCTTCCTTATATCTCTTCATCTCTTTTTTGACGGAGTCTCTCACAAAACCTGGGCCTTTCTGTTTTGTCTGAACTGAGAGAGCTCCAAGGATCCTGCCATCTTGGTGCCCTGGTGCTTGGGTTCTGGCATACATTGCCAGTCCTAGCCTTTTACGTGGTTGTTGGGACCCAGAACTTGAATCCCCATGATTCTGTAATAATTGCTTTACCCCCTGAGTCATCTCCTCTAAAGATTTCCTGTGGGTTTGGTTTTTGAATCATGCCAATGTATGACAACAGAATCAGAGCATAGAATGTTTTGACCTTAAAGGCTGACTACCCTGGATAAAATGTTTACATGATCAATGTAGAAATTTCATGTGGTTTTATAGAGAAACTACTGTCTTGCTTTGTTTTTAGGATTTTGTGGAGACAAAGATTTCATTACACGTTGCATAACTTGTCCTGTACTCAAACTCGAGATCCCCTGTCTACGATTCCTGAGTGTTGAGATTGTGAGTGTGGTTCACAGTGTTAGTCAAAGTTCACTGCAGAAACAGAATGGATAGCGTTAATGTATACAACAAACAGGGTTCTATCAGGTTGCCTTAAAGTCACGCACTTGCTAGTCCATCTGTTGCATACTGCAGAGGCTCCACACCAAGCAACTACTCACTTTACAATGCTGGATGCCTCGACAGCCCCAATCTGATGCTGAAAACTTGGTGGATTCATGTACAACCACTGACATGCAGTCATGTGGGAAGGCCAAAGAAGCTGGGTTCTGATGTCACTGAAGAGTGACAAGAGCAGAGGCATCACCATAAAGTAGTAGGGGGTGTAGGTGGGCAGGCAGAAGGCAACAGCTTTAACTTCAGGCCACTCCAGACCACTGCTAGAAGGTATCCTCGCTCTGAGGTAGAGCCTTTGCTCTTTCAGCTTACCTATCAAGCAAGCATCACTAAGACTCACCCAGAGGCATGCTACTTGATTAATTCCAGACCTAGTGGAGTTAACAACCAGATTAACTATCAGAACCACTGTGCCCAGCTAAACAAAATTTGGCACAGCCAAATTACATATATGTATATATTCATATATCTATATTTATACATATATGTATATAATAATATATTGTGTAATATATATGTATAATATATAATGTATATTATATATGCATATATAAAACAAAACTATATATGATATATTATAATTTATATAAATATAAAATTTGTGTATATGTGCATATCACAAATACAAGTAACACAGCTCATATGTGTTATTAGTGAATATAAGAATTCAAGACTAACCATGTGGAATTGGTTACCAATTAGGGACTCATCTGTGGGAAAGACAATTTCTTCCACTTATCAACATTTCTATGGTTCTTTGTGTAGGGGTACGTCCCATGTTACTCCCCTTTCACAACAGCTTGTGTGCTGGCATTATCTTCATTAAGATCTCGTTATCACTTATGGGTTTGTTTCTATTTTTGTTGGGTTTTTTTGTTGTTTTGTTTTGGGGTTTTTTTGGGTTTGTTTGGTTGGCTGGTTGGTTTCGGTTTGGTTTGGTTTGGTCTCCCTCCTCTTTTCCTTGGTCAAATTCATGTAAACTCCAGCAACATATCTCAGACTTAACTTGGATTTGTGATTATGATTGTTAATTTCTGTCAACTTCATGAGCACTAGAATCATGAAAGCTGATATATGAGCCTGTTTGGGGGCATTTTCTTTACTTGGTTAACTGAAGTCCAAGGCTCTATCCATGGCTAGCAGTGCCATTCCCTAGGCTGAAATACTGTTGTGTAAAAAAAGGAAAAAGGCAGGTGAGGCTGAACATTGCCTTCTCCTTCCAGACTGCCCCAAGCACAGGATGCTGTGACTTTCCCATCACCATGGGCTGTAGCCTCTAGTGGTACCTAAAATAAACTTTCTCCCCTAAGTTGCTTATCACAGAAACAGGAAAAGTAACTAAGACAATGACCTTGACATTTTTATGGCTATTTGTATGAATATTTGAATTATTCCAGCTTAGGTGACTCATCAGATTTTCATTTGCTTCTAAGTACCATTGATGAACCCTATCAATGTGAATCCTTTCAGATCTCTCTTTCAGGAGGACACTGTGTAGTCCATAATCCATACGGAATAATTATAGGAAGGAAGGGGAACAAAGAGAAAGAAAACACCAAGGACCATAGTGAGACATAGAATAACCTGAGGCCTGAGAGTGAGAAGGTGCATTCCAGGCTCGCTTAGAGAGCTTTCCGTGAGCTAATTTACATTCCCTCTTCCTATGTAGCTCACAGATTATTCTTATGTTTTTTTCTAAATTCAATAGTCATGAAGAAAACTACAGCATACTGCTGAATATAGAAAAAATACAACTTAGAATATGAAAAACATTAATGAGACTTTGGATGCCTTCACTCACAGGATCATCACTTCATCACGAGTTTCAACTCAGAAGGACTGAGCACGATTCAGCATTAGCATAAGTACAGTCAGAGACAGAACGTCCCAGTAAGGAATTCTTCCCACAGGCCAGCAATCCACATACATCTAGGGTTCGGGCTTTACATATGAGAAAAAGCACAGAGGTGTAATTGCATTCCCACCAGCAATGAAGGAGCATTCCTCTCTCCCCACATCCTCGCCAGCATGTGGTGTCGCTTGAATTTTTGATCTTAGCCATTCTGATGGGTGTAAAAACCAACAGTGTTTATTTTCAGTATGAGCTAGGTAAATATCTAATAAAAACTGTTTTATCTTTATGTGTTTGTATGTGTGTATTTATGTATGCATGTATGTATTTGTGTGTGTGTGTGTGTGTGTGTGTGTGTGTGTTTACCTCACAATCCACATAAGATGATTCAGAGACAGAGCAGATAAAAAAGAACAGAAGTACACCAGAATGTGTTAAGGCTTATTTCACATCAAATAAAATATAAACAGCTAATTTCATGTTATCATTCATCGCCTCCAAAGCTCTAAGAAAGGAGAGAGACACATCCCAAATGTACAATTTATACATTAGCTCAAAGACCTAAAACTAAGTAGGCTTCTGGCAGTGAAAAAGGTAAGTCTTTATCCAGCTTACACTAACACAGTAATGCATAGTAACAGGGTGGCAACAGATGCAATTCATTTCCATTACGTTAAGCTGCTAACAGAGGGCTGTGCCTCCACAGGACTCCCATCAGAGTCTTAGAAAGCCAAGGCAGCTTTTCAGTGGGTGGGAAGTGTACCTGCAAATGAGCCTCTTATTAAACTGCAATTCTGCTCCATAAAACTCCACTGGAAAATAGTACACGTTGACAGCAAAACATAGGACGTAGTTAGTGTTAACCCCGGGTCCCTCAGTCCCCATTAGTGGCATGTTTTCCTTCTGTGAAGTTACTTCAAGTCTATTCTATGCACTCCCCTGTTTAGCAAAGAGAAATACAACATGTTTCTCTGAACGTTCCATACAGGAACGTTAGATATTTAAACCTCAAAAGCCACAAGATGCAGTTTTTTAGCTTGTAAGCTGATACATTAGGAAGCAAACCACTGACAATTTCTGCTGTCAGTGTGCGTGGTGTTAACTTGATAGTACACTCAGTTTTTAAAACATATTTTATTAATTTATTCATATTACATCTCAATTGTTACCCCATACCTTGTATCCTCCCATTCCTCCCTCTCTCCCATTTTCCCCTTACTCCCCTCCCCTAAGACTGTGACTGAGGGGGACCTCCTCCCCCTGTATATGCTCATAGGGTATAAAGTCTCTTCTTGGTAGCCTGCTATTCTTCCTCTGAGTGCCACCAGGCCTCCCCATCCAGGGGACATGGTCAAATATGGGGCACCAGAGTTCTTAAGGAACATGTAGGGCATTGGTGAGGAGAGGGTTCTTTGGGTGTGTCTGTGAGAGTGCCACCAGAAGCAACTGACACATGGGAGAAGGACCACTCTGTGTTGCTGCCATATTCCCTATCACTAGCATCCTTCCTCCCAAATGGAAAAAGATAAAACGAGGGCATTAGGCCTCTGCTTCCTGGTTTACTGAGATGAGAGCAGGATCCGCTCGTCATGCTTTCTCCAATGTGCTGAATTGCTTCCCTTTGAAGTAAATGTGATCCAAGGTAAATCATTTCCTCTTTGGTTGTTTTGATATGTATTGTCTCATGACAGTGAGAAAACTAACAAAGATAGTAACCTGGTCCATTTGTTTGTGTGAGGCTAGGTGCTTTAAAGAAAAAAAAAAATTTTGCTCACAGTTAGGGTGCTTTGGAGAATGAGTATAGCCTGGTCTGGCTCTGAGGAGGCACTCCTGGCCCACTATAACATAACCACGGGCATCTGTGTGAGGAGATCATATACCCAGGAAGGAAGCCAAAGTGGCCAGGGATTAGCTAAGGTTATTTTTTTTCTTTAATATATTTTTTAAGATTTGTTTTATTTTGTATATTTGAGTATTTTGCCTCCATGTACGTCTGTACCAAATGCATTCCTGGTGCCTAAAGAAGTAGTAAGCCTCAATGTGGGTACTGAGAATCAAATCCGGGTCCTTTACAAGAACAGCAAGTGCTCTCAACCACTGGCCAACTCCCCAGCCCTAGGGTTATCCTTCTATAGAAAGCCTCCTCTGCCTACTGACTCGCGTCTCATAAGAGTGATTTTAATGTCTTCTGAAGGTAGCACCTCCACCCAGGTCTAATCACACCTGCTGGCCCCACCTCCTTAATAGCCGGCTAAACTCAGGACAAACCAGAACTCAAATTTAAACCCAACTTTGTTAGCTTAGAAGATCCTTCTGTCATCCTCACACCCTACTGCTCTCATTATAGTGGTAGATTTCCTCTAGGAAACACAGACCGGCTGCTCAATATATCTGCAGATTGGGGAATGAAACAAGATTGACCATCTACATTGAGGAAGAAACTCAGTTATTCCTTTAGAAATCAATGATACGGGCAAAATTACATTATAGTTATGGATACATCCTGTGAGATGAACAATAATGCAGTACATAGTGGTAAAGTCTTCAAATTGTTTTATGTGTAAAGCATAATTCAGATGCTCACTCGGCCCATTCTAATCATCACTGAAACATAGTCCCAGCAAATGTGACCTTAAGAAAATTGAAATCAAAACCATGGGTGGCTCTTCTAAAACATTTTCATTCTTTATTATATAAAAACTTACAATTGCTCTGGGTCTTCAAAGAGTTGGTGAGAATCAAGAACCATTTGATATCCATGATCACTAAGTCAATACCCACATTTCAAATGTGTTTAAATCATTTTTATACTGGCTGGCAAAGCCAGCCAAAAGAAAACACAATATAAAAAGAGCCTGGGAAATATTGAATGTGTGTTTATTAATGAATTTATAAAATGTTGTTAAATTATATTAAAGACATTGTAAGTTTAAAAAAAAAAGAGACATCGTGTGTTAGGAAAATCATTAGGGAGACATCTATTCTACCCACATTCACCAAAAAGTTAAGATAAGTTTAACTTAATCTTCCGATCGCAAAATATAGATCAAATGATTTCAAATGAATCAGTAAATTGAAATGAATGGACGGCCTGCACAGGAAATAAAAAAGCCATATGCCTATTACCTAGAGAATCCTAGGAGGGAAGGAAGCAATGCGTATCTACTGAGCACATCGTCAGATGCTGCTTTGCCTCTCGTGTTTGGCTGGTGCATACATAGAGCTGTAGCTTCAGACTCTCCACTTCACAGCGCTGTTTGGTACAGCAGCAATCCTGTGCTCTCATCCCTGCTGTGTAGGCACACCAGGACATAGAAGACCTCTCCCCCATCATCAGTGCCCCCTTTGCCTCTCATGAGGCACACATGTCTGCTGTCATATCTATGTTTTTGCCAACTCAGAGCTTTTCCCCCATAACAGAAGCCCTACTGTATAACCTTTTGTGTGTTGTTTCTCTTATTCAACAGGATTAAAGACCTCAACATAAAACCAGAGACACTAAATCACTTAAAAGAAAAAGTGAGGAAGAGCCTGGAACATATTGGCACAGGAGACAACTTCCTGAACAGAACACCAACGGCCCAGGCCTTAATGTCAACCATTAATAAGTGGGACCTCATGAGGCTGAGAAGCTTCTGTAAGGCAGGAGACACTGTCAAGAGAACAAAGCGACAGCCTACAGACTGGGAAAAGATCTTCACCAACCCTACATCTGACAAAGGTCTAATACCCAAAATATATAAAGAACTCAAGAAATTAAACACCACCAAACCAAATAACCCAATTGAGAAATGGGGCTTGGGACTAAACAGAGAATTCTCAACAGAGGAGTATCGAATGGCTGAGAAACACTTAAAGAAATGTTCAACCTCCTTAGTCATCAGGGAAACGCAAATCAAAACAACTCTGAGATTCCATCTTACACCCATCAGAATGGCTAAGATCAAAAACTCAAATGACACCACATGCTGGTGAGGATGTGGGGAGAGAGGAACACTCCTTCATTGCTGGTGGGAATGCAAACTAGTCCAGCCACTTTGGAAATCTATCTGGTGCTATCTCAGAAAAATGGGAATAGGGCTTCCTCAAGACCCAGTTATTCCACTCCTTGGAATATACCCAGATGATGCTCCAGCACACAACAAGAAAATTTGCTCAACTATGTTCATAGCAGCCTTCTTCATAATAGCCAGAACATGGAAACAGCCTAAGTGTCCCTTAGTAGAAGAATGGACAAAGAAACTGTGGTACATATACACTATGGAATGCTACTCAGCTATTAAAAACAAGAAATTCCCGAAATTTGTGGATAAATGGATTGAGCTAGAAATGATCATAATGAGTGAGTTAACCCAGAAGCAGAAAGACTCAAATGGTATATACTCACTTATATCTGCATACTAGCCCAAGGGGCATGTCCCACGAAAGCCTTCACTTACCAGGAAACTGGGACAGAGGGGAGGACATCCTATTGGGACTCTAAATGAGAGAAGCATGGGAGAATAGCAAAGTAGAAGGATCCAGAGGGTTCTAGAAAACCTACAAGTAGAACATTATGATAGGCAGATTTGGGCCCAGGGGTCCCGCTCAAACTAAGGCACCAGCCAAGGACAATACAGGCGGTAAACTTTAAACCCCTACCCATATCTAGCCAATGGTCAGAACATTCTCCACAGTTGACTGGAGAGTCGGATATGACTTTGTCACGTACTCTGGTGTATCACATTTGACCATGTCTCCTGGAGGGGGAGACCTGGTGGCACTCAGAGGAAGGACAGCAGGTTACCAAGAAGAGACTTGATACCCTATGAGCATATACAGGGGGACGTAATCCCCCTCAGGAACAGTCATAGGGGAGGGGAATAAAGGGAAAGTGGGGGGAGGGAAGACTGGGAGGATACAAGGGATGGGATAATCATTGAGATATAACAAGAATATATTAATAAAAAAATTTAAAAAAATTTTAAAAACCTGAAAAAAATTAATGCTATGAATTTATCTAAATACAAGATAAGAAAATAAACTGCTACCTCATGTCATAGATATAAGTCAGTCGGAGATTTTTTCTTTAAGTGAAGAGAAAAATTGCACAAATTATGAAATTTTAGGTTTACAAGATAAAATTGTATTACTTAAACATTATCTTGGAACTACAAATATACAAAACTGATAGATTTGATCTAATTAAAATTAAAGTCAATAGTCCATCAAGAAATACGAAAATAATGAAAGTGTCAAAGCAGAAACCACATAAACACACAAATGTACACACACTGCTAACTAACAAGTTGAATAGCAACCTTCTAACAGATAAATTCAATTTCACAAACCAGGTCATAGGAATTGTCAATACACACAGGGAACCAAGGTCAACCTCAAGGGCAAATGAGATGGTGTAAATTGCAATGTCAACAAACGCACTTTTACACCAAATGGGCAAAAATTAAGATCACAAAAATACAAACCAAAGCAGAATATATGCATTTCTGACTATATAATGAGGGTTCCTCTATGGGGAATAATTTGGCATCATGGAATAAAGCCATATAAGCATATTTCAGTTTATCTATTGCTTTTCTAGCAATAAGATAAATAGAAGATTGTAGACGTGGGTATCAAGGAAAGAACAATCAGTACAAGCACAACAGTGAGAACATGATTTCATAGCTTTACATGGACAGCAATGTGACGTGACCTAATATTGTTATTGTGAAGGAAAAAAAATCCAACTACCAATTGCATATATGATTTCTACATAGTGAAGTTCAAAGTCACTCAAGGAAACAATGCATTATTAAGGGAACAAATCCATATTTGTAAATTAAATGTCAAAGCGATAACAAAAATGCTCGATTCCGAACAGCAATTGCTTCTGATGACATCAAGAAAGGGTCAAGTAGGGACACAAATGTTTAAAGGTAGCTTTCCTGCTAGAAACATCTAGATGTTTCACTGAGTTGTGCATTGTATTTTTTTTAAAACATAGACTATTTTTAAATTTTTTTTCACTAATTAACAAAAATAATTTTTGAGAGAGTTTGGAAGTGGGCACTCCTCCCGAGTCTTATTATTAAATATAGCTATCTAAATTCATCAGATTAAATTGAAATTGATTCTACATGACCAGGTGATACTACAATTGTTATCATGTCACATGATTAATATCCTACATAATACAAAAGCAAGGGGAACACTTGTCTCATAAACATTGCACTTTAGGTAATTTCAAAATAAAAAGCAAATTGGAGAAAATGACACAATGAACATGTCACATTATTAAAGTTTGTTAGTGTTCTTTTTATATTACTTTGAGTTTTCAATTTATTGTATTATACAATTACTCCCCCTTCCTCCCTCCACCCCCTCTGTGTTTAAAACAGGTTCTCACTATGCAGCTCAGACTCACCTGGAACTCATCATTATCCTGCCTCACGCCCACTTTAGCCTACTCCTTTGGCCTGACCCACTGCATCCTCATCAAGAGCGACTCTGTGTGTTCAAGCACGCCCTTGCTTTCTGGCCAAGCATGCTTCTTTAAACTCCACTGGGTTTCCTAGAAACCAGCATAACATATATTGATCACAAACTTTTCACTGACAGCAAACCCATAATTTTGATGTCATTGCCGGTGTTTGATAATTTCTTGTGTGTTTGTTTGTTTCAAATTGTTTTCTGATTTAGTGGCTACACGCCAAACTCCAATATGCCTATCATAACTGTCTTTGAGCGACTGAACTCCAGTTATAAACAAAATATCTCTGTTGGCTTTAACTACTTCGAGTTAAAAATCAACTGAAAATCCTCAGGCTGTGAACTGCAGCTTCCTCTCCTTCTACTTCTAATGCGGTCTAGTGTGTGTGGGTGTTCAATTAGTATTTGACGAATGACATTAGCCTAAATACCTGTACACTTAGGTGAAGGCACAGTGGAATGGAATCGAAACAACCTGGAGTAAGGGGAGGCGGAGACCCGTGAGTAGGCAAGCCCGCATCCCTCCCACTGGCCTCTGCTTTTCAAGGTTATCGCCCTTGTCTAAAAGCTCTTCACAAACACTGTTGACTTCCAGAGAACAATCTTCCCCCCTGGCTCCACTCCTAGATCCCCACCCCTCGCAGAAGAGTGAGTTTTCCGAGGACTTATGCTTCAGTGGCTGAAATGATTGGAGCTGACTCCAACACTGCAGGCAGGCCTCACAGCTCCATGCTTAGCCCTGACTTATGTAAACATTGTCCCCATGACAGCATCCCCCTACCCCATCTGCAGCTGCAAGGGAATCCATTATTTTTCCCATCCCGAGGGAAAGAAAAGGTCTTGGGCATCATTACTCCTAGGCAAATGTAACTGACTCCAGCGCATACCCTAATTTGCTTGCCATAATTATAGGGCACTCACCCGCTTTGTTATTTCCAACTCTACCCCCCCCCCCTTCTTCTTCTTCTTCTCTCTCTCTCTCTCTTTTTGTTCTTATCAATAATAAATGGAGCCTGTGAATCACTTCGCTGTGATATTTGGATATTAGGAAAATGCTCATATTAACAAGATAGCCTCAACAGCACCCTGCCCTGGCTTTATCAGCTGGTCCAATGCTGTAGCAGGCAGCCAGTGAGCAGTTCAAACAAATTGGTTATGTTAATGTCCCCTAGTACTCAGAAAAGATGAGGAGTTGGCGATTAATTTTTTCCAAGCTGCAGGCCGACAGGCAAATTTATATTCCTCCCTCTCCATGGGATCAAGCTTAGAGGAGGTTAGGGAGGAAAGTGAGCTTGGAGTTGCTTTCCAGGATCTAATTGAATGATGCTAAATAAAGCCTGGAGAATAGGGGGACTTGGGGGAGGGGGGGGAACAGGAAAAGGTGCTCCCCACAATGGGCCAGCAGTGCTCCTCCCCATTCATTCCACTGACAGGGCTTTTGCAACTTAAACCTGTTTTATTAATTATGTTTGACATTTCCTTAATTAGTTTCATTTACATCCCATCAGCCTCCACCAGATGACTGCCCCATACATCATCTTACCAGGAGAGCATGGTGCCTACTGAATCTGAAAACAACAGAAGAGTTTGCGTAAGTTACAGGAAATTAGCGGACATGGTTTTAAGGAAAGCATATGGAGCAGATCATCTGGGAGCTTTCTCTCTGGATTTCTAAGTTCGTTCTGGGTTTATTATAAAGGTAAAATGACCCATAACACGTGGCCATGTGTGTGTATGTCTGTAAGCATATAACAAATTTCTCATCAACATACAGTTTTTAGTAAATTCCAAGAAATACTGCCATGGGCTGGGGACTGTCCTAGGGGGTTAGAGTGCTTGGTATATGAGTGTGAGGACTAGGGTCTGGATCCCCGAACACAGGTGAAATAGGCTAGACCACCTATCATTCCAGTGCCCAGGGAATCTTTGGAGCAAGCCAGAGAGCTGGGTGACCTGTATCCTCAAGCTCTGGTCTCCATTGAGAGGCCCTGCCTCAATGAATGTCATAGGGAGACCTCTAGGAATTCTCCAGATGTCAGCCTCTGGCCTCTATACACATGCAACCAAGCACTCATACATGTAAACACCCTAAAAACACACTACATACACATGAGGAAAAAATTTGGTAAACTACAGTACAAAAGATATTAAGACTGAATAAATGAAATATGAACAGAAACACTTCAGCAATTGATTTTCAGAGTCCATGCAACATCATGTATTCTTTGCCCTTAGAGTTCAGTAAACACTCAGGTACAGGAGCACCAGGCTTCCCAGAGTCACAGTTACAAAGTTAAACAAGATTAATAAATGAATAAATTGAGAGCCTTGCGTTTTTTTCCTCCAGTTCACTTTTTGGCTGTGAGTCGTCCAGCCCCTTGTCTTTGCCATAAGAGTGTACAATGACATAATACATATGACAAGCACGCATATGTACAGTGAACATGCAGTTATATGTCTTCATGTGATCTATTACTTGCGTTATCACAGTTATTATTCATGTTCTTGGGTTGTGATACAAAGAGTTGCCTTGCAGTGTTTGTGATGCCTGTGATTGTGAGTCTGTGTTTTTATGAGTCCGACTCTCAATCAAGACTGTGGGTAAAAAAAAAGTTAGTCTTTATCTCATGTTCCCACTGGAAGTATAGTTAGAATACAATGTTCTTGTCCATCCATGCAGAGAAACAGCATCTTCCTGGTGTCCATCACCTAGGTTCATGTTCTTGGGTTGAACACATATGTGCTTAATCTCAACCCATAGCTGCCTTACTTGGATCTTGACCACATGCAATCAACCAACCAACCCCCGCTTTGTTCAGTTTCCTTTCTCATTCGCCTTCTTCCTACCCTGACCAAGAATAATATTTCCATATAATTAATATACAAATCAATATCAGATGAATATTGTTTGCCAAGTAGCTGGAGTTTTAATATTTCGTTACTAATTGGCATTGTCAGTGATAACAGAAAACTGTGGTGAGTGAGGCCTTTCTGATTGCTACTGCTAAGCACATACTGCTTACGTTCCCTAAAGTTCTCATTATTTTTACTAAGAATGCAATCTAGGGTTATGACAGCAATTGGTTTTGTAATGTTTTATTGAACAATGGCCCATCAAGGCAAAAGCATGAGGCTGCTCTTCGGGGCCTTGCTGTGTGTTAGGCAGGGCTTCTGAGCTACACTTCTATGTAATGAGCACAGCATGTACCTCAATTAATTGGTAACTTCTACTTAGGTTAATCCATAACACTCTAATGAGCACCAATGAACCGATGTTATCACATAATTCATTACTCTTTATATAAGAGTTTATATGTATAACCTTTTTTTCTGCTGGCCACCAAGCATTTCTCCCATTTGCAATCATTGCTCCATCTAACATTACTTTCTTAGAGAAATTGATGATTCTTTTTTGTAACCCATCTCTGGAAGGATGTTGTTATCCATTCCCCTTTTTGAAAGGATCCTCCCTTTTCTGAATTTTTTAGCATTAATCATATCCACATTTTGTTTCTACTAGGAAAAAATGGAAATTTTTTAAAATTGTAATTTTCAAGGAGTTCTAATTATATCTCATTTTAAAGCTCGTTTTCTCTACTGGGAATTCTTCAGTGAGTCATGAGTATTCTTTCATAACTTCTTCCTTTACTAGGCTTCATTGCAAACACCCTTAACTAATGATTAAAAAACAAACACAACACCAAGAACAAAAAGTCCCTCCCCTCCCAGTGTTTACAATCCCAGTTTCTAAGTCCTGTTTTTATAGTGACTTTCATGGGACCATTACTGGTCACTGTGGTCTAGACCAGAGGTTTCCAGGTTCTTGGCCTCCTACTAAAAGAATTGAAATACAAGCAAATGCAAATTTGCAAAAGCAGCAAGGAAACTTTATTCAAAGCATACTAATTGTATACGTAGGTCTGACACCTTAAGAGAGACATCAAATCATGTGAGTATAAGGGTGCTCATGACCTCAGTTACTGTTTGGAACTTTCTTTTATGGGATTCAAGAACGCAGGAGTTTGGAATTTCAGGTGCAGCATATTCTGAGTGGCCCTCTATTTTGGATAATAGAGTTAGGTTTTTATAAACATTTCGCTTTTCACACATCCCTTCCCATAACTCAGCAGTTCTTAATCATAGGCTAGCCCAAGTCGGTGTAGTCCAGCCAGACTCCTGTACTCTCACACTTGGACATAACTGGGACACAAGGGAATAGAATCTGTCTCAGTTTGAAGGCTGTTGGGAGGAAGGAGAGACACATTCACCTGTTCAGAATGGTGTGTGTGTGTGTGTGTGTGTGTGTGTGTGTATGTGTGTGTATGTGTGTGTGTACCTCAATGCATGTAGATGCTCTTTCTTGCTAACAAGTTGCTAGATGCATTATATTGAGGCATATATGTATGCATAATACATGCAGATAAGGGTATTAGGCCAAGAAATTTATTACAAGGAGAGGGGTGCATGCATAACACAAGTAGAGTTCTAAATTGACTTAGTGATGGCACCGTGGTGTGAAAGTGTAAGTTAAAATAAACACTTTCTTGCCCAAGTTGCTTTCGGTCATGGTGTTTGATCACAGCAATAGAAAGCTTAACAGAAACACAGTATTGTGTACGATCACTGCAGCACAGATGAAACACCACTAGGGTAAGTGCCACTTCCAATTTTACTGATGATTTGTGATTACTTCTTGTGTTCTAAAGAAATTAGAAAATGTCTTTTATTAACTTTATTAGTGACAGAGATTGTGCAGCTCATATTAAAGTGAGGAGTGTTATGCTAAAAACACAATACTATTACAAAGCAAGCCAACAACAGAAACGTCTCAAGTTCTCCAAACTACAGTTTCACAAAACTAACTGCAGGACTTGAACTGGAACTTGAATTTGTGTCTGCCTAACCTATAAGACCATGTCTTTTTCTGTTACAGTGTGGACTATTAATCAAATGGGAAAATACTAGCCATATTGATCTCATCATAGCTTGGGTGGGTGAAGATTAAGAATGAGATCAAAGACTGCTTATGATGTATTTCTAGAAATACAGTGAGAGCTAATGTGTTGGATGCTTACAATGTGTAAGGCCAATTGCATCCCCCATAATAGTCAGCACTAGGAAACACAGTGCACAAAATAAGAACTCAAAGCATGAGAGCTTTGTGTTCTCCCCAAAGTTATTCCACCAAGAAATGACAGTAGCCTAATCTGACTCATACAGGAAGCCTCAGCAGAAGCCCCAACTTCTCTGCACTATAAAACATGGAAATGCTCTTTAAAATAACTGTAGGTGCACTCTGGCTTCAACTACACAACCACTGATTCCTGTATTTCATGGCGTTTACACCTCATGGTGTACTAAAATGGTAAGAAGTGTTTGAGGCCAAATCAATGCCTATCTCATTACTTTCATGTGACCGTTGAAAGCTATCTTTCTTTATGGACAACAGAAGGCAGAGGGCAAATTACTCACAGTTACTCAGCAGACTGGTATATATAAGAAGACTATGGGGCCAAGTGGGGGACAAAAATGGCAAAGAAGACTAAGGCAAGGCAAGGCAAGGCAAGGCAAAGAGAAATAAGGCATGTTCTTGCTCTGATACAATACTGACCAAAAGCAACTCCAGGAGCACAGGGCTTATTGTGCTCTACAATTCTTACTCCATCACTGAGAGAAGTCAAGGCAGGAACTCACGGCAGGAATCTGGAGGCAGGAACTGAAACAGAGGCTTTAGAATAATGCTGGTTTACTGGGTTGCTCCCCATGGCTTGCTCAGCCTGCTATCTTATACTCCCTAGTCTTATCTGTGAAGGGGAGCTCCACCCACACTTAGCTGGGTCCCCTCTCATCAGTCATTAATAAAACATCACACATGCCCATGAGCCAGTATGGTAAAGACAATCCCTCGATTGAGGTTATGTCTTCCCAAGGGACTCTAGTTTTGTGTCAAGTTGACAAACACCCACCAGCAGAAGAAGAAAGAGAAGAGGAAAGGAGAATGAAAAGGAAAGGAGAGGACGGAAGAAGAGAGAAGGGGAGAAAAGGAGAAGTGGAGGGTATAGGAGGACAGGAAGAAAGGAAAAGAAAGTGGAGAGAAGAGTAGCCATGTATAGAAAAATAGAAATCATCTGTGAAGCTGCAGTTCTTGAATCAGTGCTTACCTTCCACTCTACAGCAATTTGTTGCTACCAGTGACACCTACTTTAGCCAGGTGACCCGAGTGTTCCAATATCACACCACAGAGGTCATTTTCTGCTGTACTATTTCTGTTTCAGTAATTCTGTTTTACATTTGTATTTAGGGAAACTGCCTTAGAAAAAGTTGCTTCCACCAAGGGAGGCTGGACAGAGGCCAATTAGGAGACCACATGGAATGTGAAAAATACAGCTCAGGTCATGATACCAAGGCCATTAAGGCTCTTCATTGAGGTCATGGCAATAAAACTTAAATAGTCTGCTTCTCTATAGACAATTATATGCTGCTTTCTTACATTCCATCTGACTTCTCAGTGATGCAAGTTCATTAACACAAAGTCCCAAGTATACTTGAAAGTGGCCTTATTTTGATATCTGAATGAAAGGAAATTCATCTGTCTTCTGGCACTATGAGAAATCAGCACCATTGATCCAGCTATAGCCAGCATGCTGAAGCGTCCCTCAATCTACCCTGAAACTACTCACGTTGAAGCTGAGGCTCTAGCCAATTGTAATGATAGCCTGTCACAATAAATTACATCTACCTTGATTTTGCTTTATAACATTGTGCAGTAAATTCCTAGGTCTCCATTTGGTTAGTCGTGACTTTGTGTGCAGAGTGTTCTGTCAATAGTGTGAAGATGAGATGACAGTGGAGGTACACACTGGTGCATTATCTCAGCCGGGTTGAGGACTACAGAAGATTTTGTTTGTTTGCTTCTCACAAGTTAAAGTGTTAAGATCAATTGGCTGTAAAAATAAGCAGGACAATGGGTTCAGTGGTAATGAGCTTCCTGTCCTTTCAACTTTGTTTTGTTTAGGTTCAATTTTGAAATTGTAAACATCTTGTAGAAAAAAGGCATGATTGAAATGCTTAAGAGTTGAAATGCTTACTGAAAAGAACTTTAGATGAGTTGAGAGTACCCAACATTTCCTTGCCCCCTGCCCAACAATTCGGGTGTGAGTATATGACACCTAACTTGCTTAGGTCATGTCCTAGGGTCACTGATGGCTTACAGTGCCCACTTCTCTCACAACGTTATCATACCTTCACTCCCTCAGCCTTCCCTCCATATCCAAGAGAGACAAAGCTAGCATCCCAAGCAATTAACTGCCTGTCCCATTTCCTATAAAACACTGTACTAGTTTACAAAGAGCTGCAAGAAATCTGAAATATCATCAAATGGTGAAAAATCAAAATATTTCCCTGTCATATGCTGTCATAGGCTGTCAGGAAGCCTTGTACTGTGGCCACAGTCAAGTTGAATCTGATTAAAGGATCAGCAAACAAGGCAGGTTTAAGGGTATTTGACCTCATCAGGGCTGTGCCTGGAAGTACCTGTCAGTGTTTCAGTTGTCCTACGTGGTGACACTATTGCTTATGCAGCTTGCCAATAGATATGCCTGATGACACCCTGCAGAGGAAAGGACAGATTGATGTGTGCAGCTTTCTATTTTCAAATACTGCTCAGTGCTGCAAAAGATGGAGCTTAAATTTAATTCCAATTACCAGTTCCACAAACAATGAATTATTCAAGATAAACTGCCCAATTTTACAGAAGCATGTGTGTAGTATGCATATGTTTGCTTCCATCTATACATATGTGGACTGGGATGGAAAATTAAATTACCTTCTCCTCTGCTTATTAGAGTCCCATAATGTTATGTATTTCAAACAGGCTGATCAATATTTGCAGATATGGGGTTGCATGACTCCAACGAACATCACAGCTTCCAATATGCAGGTGGGGTCATTTGACCGTCTTGAGGCTATAATAAATAAATTAAAGGAAGGGATTGGAAACAAACCACATATTTTTACCTTGTAATCAGGTAAATGAAATTCTGTATAAGCTGATAAAGGTGTGGGAAGGGAGATTGCACATTTGTGCACAGTTGAGAAGTCACTGAAGGAAATAGTTTCTGTTCACTTTTTTCCCCTTAAGCTATTCAGGTAATGGCTCAAGTCTTAATTCTGTTGCCTACTGTCATATCAAGATGTTAGAGAAATGAGCCACTGTAAGTGGCTTGGGAAGGAAGGATGCCTTTTTGTGGTGATTGACGCGGTGCTGGTGGTGGGGGAGAGGGGCTGTATATTTCACTTCCAGAATCTCTGGCCCAGAATTTTCGTACGTTTGCCGTAGACAGAGCTGGACTATCTTGTCTTTGTTTAAAGCTTGCACATTTTACAGGGAAAGAAAAACAATCTTGGCTATCTAGACACAGCATGACAGCTCTATCTGGGAGAAGTACTCTGGAATATCAGCCTGGACCTAAAAGATGTTACCCCTCCTAAAGGATCTCCATTTCTTAAGGAATCTTTTCTCTGCAATAATAACGATAGAGGAGAAGCAGGACTAAATCCAGGGTCTACAGTTAGTAAGAAATCAGTAAAGAGTGGCGAGCACAGCAACTCTATTACTAGCTTCCTGCTTTGGGCATCCGTTCGTGTTTCCTTGCTGTCTGTTCTGTCTCAGGCTTGCCTCGAAGTCCGTACACAGCTGAGAATGAACCTTGGACATTTGCTCCCACTGTCTCTTTCTCCTAAGTGCTAGGATTACAGACTTGTACCACCATGCCCTGTTGAGATAGTGGTGAGAATTGGAGCCAAGGCAAGCTCCCTGCTAACTAATTCACACTCCTAGTGATTTTGCTGCCCCTTGGAATTCAACTGTGAGGCGTCTTTGAATCATCACCGTGTGGGTGAAGTTTATTTGTACTTGTATGTTTAGCAGTGATTCCATTTCAATGTGTACAGTATTCCGTTGGTCAGTGATATAGCTTACAGTTCATTCAACTTTCATTTGATACACATTGACGTTGGCTGGTTTGATTTAAAATTGCAAGTACTAACAAGAATTCACTAATACCTGTTTGCCATATTCCTAGAGTGGACCCCAAAACACGAGTGAACTCACCCTTCGCTGATGGTGCAAATCACTTTAATAGAATGCATGCACAAACTCTCACTACTTATGTGTAACACTTATAATTCTACATTCGAGGTAAGGTTTGTGTTGACCAGTTTTGCTAACTCAGGTATTTTGAGGGTTGTAATACACTCGTATTTCAATGTCTGTAGAATCTGCAATGTTTTCTCATAAAAGCAACGTCTGCTTTCTTTCTTTGTATTTTTTTCTTTCTTTTTGTTTCTTCTGGTTTTTTTGTTTGTTTGTTTGTTTGTTTTTGGTTTTTGGTTTTTTGTTTTTGTTTTTGTTTTTTTTTTTAGAGACAGGGTTTCTCTGTGTAGCCTTGGCTGTCCTGGACTCACTTTGTAGATCAGTCTGGTTTTGAACTCACAGCAATGTACCTGCCTCTGCCTCCCTGAGTGCTGGAATTAAAGGCAATGTCTACTTTCTAATTCTTGTTCTTTGGGGGGTTGTTTGTTTGTTTGTTTCCTATACAAAGTTTCTCTGTGTAGCTGTGGCTATCCTGAACTTGCTCCATAGACCAGGCTGGCCTTGCACTCTTAGAAATCCATCTGCATCTGTCTCATGAGTGAGTGCTGGGATTAAAGGCATGTGCCATCACCTCCTGGCTACATTTTGTGCTTAAACAAGCCTTGTGGGACTGGAGAGATGACTCGGTGGTTAAGAGCACAGGTTGCTTTTGCAGACAACCTGGATTCAGTTCTCAGCACCTACATGGCAGTTCACAACCATCTGAAACTCCACTTACAGGGAATCTGGTACTTTTTCCTGGTCTCTGTATGATCCATGAATTCATGAAATACATAGACATTTATGCAGGCAAACACACACACACACACACGCATGCACCAATCTTTGATACTTACAAGTAATTTAACAAGAAAGATATTTACAAGTAACTGTAGTTTTAGTACTTCATATTGGCTTTGAAAACTAAATTTCACCTATTCCTTTTTTCCCTTTACAATTAAATTAAATGTGAGGAGCTAGTCTTTGATGGTTGCTTTTTTTACTTATTTAATTTTTTTAGATAGTTAACGTTTAGTCTTGATTTTTCTTGAAAACACACACACACACACACACACACCAGGTAACTACTGATCATTAGAGCATCATGAGTGACCTCTCTTTGTTTTTGTTTTCTTTTTTTTTATTAATCTATTCTTGTTATATCTCAATGGTTATTCCATCCCTTGTATCCTCCCATTCTTCCCTCCCTCCCATTTTCCCATTATTCCCCTCTCCTATGACTGTTCCTAAGGGGGATTACCTCCTCCTGTATATGCTCATAGGGTATCAAGTCTCTTCTTGGTAACCTGCTGTCCTTCCTCTGAGTCCCACCAGGTCTCCCTCTCCAGGGGACATGGTCAAATGTGAGGCACCAGAGTACATAAGAAAGTCATATCCCACTCTCCACTCAACTGTGGAGAATGTTCTGACCATTGGCTAGATCTGGGTAGGGGTTTAAAGTTTACCGCCTGTACTGTCCTTGGCTGGTGCCTTAGTTTGAGCGGGACCCCTGGGCCCAAATCTGCCTATTATAATGTTCTACTTGGAGGTTTCTAGGACCCTCTGGATCCTTCTACTTTGCTATTCTCCCATGCTTCTCTCATTTAGAGTCCCAATAGGATGTCCTCCCCTCTGTCCCAGTTTCCTGGTAAGTGAAGGCTTTCATGGGACATGCCCCTTGGGCTAGTATGCAGATATAAGTGAGTATATACCATTTGAGTCTTTCTGCTTCTTGGTTAACTCACTCATTATGATCATTTCTAGCTCAATTCATTTATCCACAAATTTCGGGAATTCCTTGTGTTTAATAGCTGAGTAGTATTCCATAATGTATATGTACCACAGTTTCTTTATCCATTCTTCTACTGATGGACACTTAGGCTGTTTCCATGTTCTGGCTATTATGAATAAGGCTGCTATGAACATGGTTGAGCAAATTTTCTTGTTATGTGCTGGAGCATCTTCTGGGTTTATTCCAAGGAGTGGAATAGCTGGGTCTTGAGGAAGCCCTATTCCCATTTTTCTGAGATAGCACCAGATAGATTTCCAAAGTGGCTGTACTAGTTTGCATTCCCACCAGCAATGAAGGAGCGTTCCTCTCTCCCCACATCCTCGCCAGCATGTGGTGTCGCTTGAATTTTTGATCTTAGCCATTCTGATGGGTATAAGATAGAATCTCAGACTTATTTTGATTTGCATTTCCCTGATGACTAAGGAGGTTGAGCATTTCTTTAAGTGTTTCTCAGCCATTTGATATTCCTCTGTTGAGAATTCTCTGTTTAGTCCCAAGCCCCATTTCTCAATTGGGTTATTTGGTTTGGTGGTGTTTAATTTCTCACCAACCCTATATCTGACAAAGGTCTAATATCCAAAATATATAAAGTGACCTCTCTTTGTAAGGGTGGGAATTGGTGGCCTTCCTCCAGACTGAGCTATGTAGATAGTGGCTTAAGACTTCTCTGATTCTAGGCTTGACCCGTCACAGCCTAGCAATCTGTATTTTTCACACTTGTAGCTGAGTGGCTTTCATCACTAAGGAATTTTTCTTGGTAAGAGCTATGCAAATATATTTTATTGGCATGTGGGTGATCTCTTTGTAAAACTCCAGTTATAAGGAGGGTTACTTGTACACTATGTCTCAAATGCCTCCTATCCTTCATGCCCCCTCCCCTCTATTTTCCATCCTATTTATTCTCTGTGCTTCGGTGTGAATATTTTCTGCTACTGTGAGTAGTGGTCCTCTTCCAAGTATGTTCAATCTGGCATTAAATTGAGATTTTAAGTACATAAAAATTGCACTCTTTCAGGTCTACACATTGTTATTCTTTCTTTCTGGTACCGGTGACTGAAATCATGGTTGTGGGCGTGCCAGATGAATACTCTGCTGCATGAGCCCTCTGACCGAGTAACAGCCCACGCCCCATTACAGTCCTGTGTGTCTGTGTGTGACAACACACACATATTTAATGAGTTCACAGGGTGTGGTGTTGATCATACTCCCCTCAAGAGCCATAGCCTATCTAACAACAACTCCAGTGCCAACATCAAGCATGGGAAACTTCCTTTTGATTGCTTAGTGAGTCTAAGAGATTTCTAAAACAATAAAGGCAATTACCCTCTGCATTGGTCCCACCCAAGAACTTAAAATTAAGGCCTTATTGTTGAAACACTGCATAAATTCGACATAGGACTTGAAGAAATTGATCTGGGACTGACCCATGGGCCTCCTCCCATAGGACTAGCTCTTATAGGATCAGAATGTGGTGTGGAAGCTGACAGGACAAAAAGCACCCAGTAGTCCTATACAGCTGTAAACCATTTAAACTGCAATAAAGATATATCTAATGGTACAATACTGGCACTTTTATCTTGCAGGTAGCTAACAACTGTCTAACTGAACTTAATACCCTTCAGTAGGATGGATTGTTTACCTCGCAGTATAAACCTAGCCCATAACCCACTCCTGGGGAAGTGATAGGCCCAAGAGTAGAACCTACGACTGCCTTTATCCTAAACCGGCATCATTTCTAATCACATCTCTATACCCACAGATCAGTATAGCTCTCACGCCTCATCAAAGTAGCTTCTTTTTATAGAAAATGGAATCAAGTACAGAGATCCACGACTGGTCCAAATGCATAGACCAGCAAAATGAGGAGTACCCAACCTCAATTTGTAAATATGTAAGGCAAAGCCTACACCTAAGGCTCAGGGCAAAAGCAGAAAGGGGGGAGAGGGCAGAAAGATTGCGAAAGACACAGGATCAGAATTAGCGGGGATCCCCTTGATGAATTATTCAAACACGAGTGATCAAGCCTAAATACATTTATATAGGAGACCAATAAATAAACTTGGTGGGGTTTATATTATAAATAAACTATATAAAATGTTTGTTATATGTCTGTATATAAGAACAACGACAACTATAGAAAGAGTCATAAATTTTAGGGGGTAGTGTGGGAATAGTTTGAAGAAGAAATGTACAGTTGTGGATGATGTAAATACCATATTCATATAAGAAATTCCTAAAAAAACATTGAACTAAAAATGTGCAAATAGGTTTTATATGTGTTTACTAATTGCATTAAAAATAATTGTTATGTTGGGACATTATCATACAAGCATATATTGTATATTGAGACTATTTCCCACTATACCCACCAACCTTGGTCTTTTCTCTGCTCTCCTACCCCTGATAATTCCCTTTGTTTTCCTAGACAGCATTTCTTCAATTCTCAAGCCATGAACACAACAAAACTTCCTAAACCCATATAAAATGTAGGGTCAGATAGAAGACAAAATATGCATTATTTGACTGTCTGAAATGGACATATTTTTCCTGAAAAAAGAGTATGATTCATCATAAATTTATCAGATTTTGTGTTTTGAAGTTACTACTTTTCTACTTATTTAATAAAATTGTTGTAACATAGTTTCTACAATAGTATCAACAAAATTCAACAACCACAAAAAAGCAAATAATAAAAAAATTGAATAGATTCTGCTTTGGGGGTTAGGTGACCTCTCATTACACATAATGTCATGGTATACTGACTGACAGAATGCCTGATGGACTGTCATTTATGACAGAATGACTTCAATTAAATTGATAAGAAGATGACATGTCTATGAAGTCAGTAGCCTACTCAGACTTTCCATATTTTTCCTGCAATAACATTGACTTTATAGGTCAAGTTTTTGGTTATTTGGTAAGATTTATACTCAGCATAAAAAAAATCTTTCTAAGAATTACTTCCAAATGCAAGCTTGGAGAACTTTTCTTTGATGAGGATGTTCCCACTGCAGGATTCTTAGAAGGTTCCATTCTTCAAACATAAAAACACACATACATGCCTATATACATGTATATACATACATATACACATACATACATACATACATACACAATACACACATATACACATGCATACATATGTGTATACATGCACATACACACACATATTCAATACAAATACACAAAAGTATACACATACAAGCCTATGCACATATACACAAATACATACATGCATATGCATACACATATACACACCTTTATCTCTCTATACCTCCTCTTTGTTAACTATTCATAAGTGGTCAGTTCAAATGAAGGTATGATCATATCTCTTTTTTAAATGCAGTTTCGTCATATTAACTGGCCAATGTCTATTAATTTTCACCACTCTAGATACAGACATGGGAGGTTTGCAAATTGGAAGCCATGTTCGGTGAAAATAAAGAATTTTAGTTTTGTGGGGTTTCTTTGTTTCATTGTCACTTTAGTCAAACAATAAACCTATTCTCTTCCCACAGTTTCCTAACCCTGGAAGAGGGAAGTATTACCAGCTCCTCATGTGACTCCAGCCTGCATCATGGCTGTGGCATCTTTTCAAGCATTCTTCACTGGCATTGGTTTCCTTCTGTCTTAGAATAAGCTGCTGAGACACAGAGCCTGTTGTAAGAATTTGGACACAAATCATTGCTGGAAGAAATGATCATTAGACAAAAGCAGAAACTGTAAGGTAGAGAGCAACACAGAAAGGGGAAAGGCAAGGAAGAAAGCAGAAGCAAATCTTAGGCCGTGTCCCCCCCCATGCCCCCGCCCCCGGCCTGCTGCTTTAGGTTTTTCCTAGTATTAATTGCACTGCGTAACTATTTCCTTAAAGCACTGGGCCTGGGCTGATGGGTCTGTTACTGCTCAGTCATTGTTTGTGGCTCTCTCATGAGGGCTGCGTAATTTCCCTAATGATCTCTTAGGAATCTTCTAGAAGAGAATTTGCTGGCCAAGTACTGTGGCATTTGATGGCCAACATAATGTCAGTGGGTATGAAGCAGGGTCTAACCTGGGTCAGTTGATCTGTGTGTGTGTGTGTGTGTGTGTGTGTGTGTGTGTGTGTGTGTTTGTATATGAACATGTCTGTATATATTCCCATGTATGTGTACATGTAGAGGACAGGAGACAGCTCAGTTAGTAAAGTGTTAACATGGAAGCATGACACATAAAAGGTCATAAAAGGACACATAAAAGGACACATAAAAGGCACCCAGTGGTGTGTGCCTGTAACCTCAGCACCATAAAAACAAAGACAGGAGGAGCCCAAGGGCATTGCCAAATTAGCTCTGGGTTCAGTGAGAGAACCCTGTCTAGAAATATTGAGTAGAGATGGTTGATCTCTTAAAAGTGCAGATTCAACTGTACGGCTGTTTTGCTTAAAGCCGTCCTCATTTATATAACCACAGAATCCTCTTTCAACTCTTGGTATGTCCATCTGTGCACAGATCCTCTTACCCCTCTAATTGCATCGGCCACCACTCTTGCCTTTATTTATTGCATTAGTTATAAATCTTCATCAATAATTACTATGTGCCATGCATATTTCTTGACACAGAGAATATAGCTGGGAATAAAGCCAAGTTCCTACAACTAGGAAAAAGCTTTGCTTATCTGTCTACTCACCTGATTTGAGTCACTCTTTTCATCCCCCCACCCCACCCCCGCTAAAAATGGGTTTGGATAAATGTTACTGTAAAGTCCACATATTAAAAGTTACTGTCAAGAAGTTGGATGGTTAGGAAGCAGGACCTTCAGGAAGTGAAAGACCTTTAGCATGTGGGATCTTCAGAAGCTGAGACCTTTAAAAGGTAGGACCTTATGAATGGGATTTTAGGATGTAGAACCTTTAGGAATGAAGCTTTCCAGAAATGAGACCTTTAGGTATTGGAATTGCCTTTCAAATACAAGAACCCAAGTTCCTAAGACCCACGTAGAAGTCCAGACATGGTATCAGGTGTGTGTAATCCCAGTGATGAGGAGACGGGAGGCACAGACAGGTAGATTCCAGGAGGATCACTGATCAACTAACAAAGTAAACTTTCAAGCCCATGGGGGAACCTGTTTCAAGAAGAAAGGGGAAGATGTCCTAGAAAATGATCCCTCGGTCATCGTCCTCTGACCTCTACATGCATACCGGCTCACCTGTGCACCCACACACATCTGTATATGCATAATTGTGTATGTAGTTGTATATGCATATACATATTGATACTTGCCAAATTAAAGATGAGATGCTAACAGGGCTGATCTAGACCTCACAAAAAAAGGCAATGTTTACCATGGGCTCCCAGTCCTACAGCCAAGAATGAACACTCAACTGGTGGCCAAGAGCCCTTTAGATCAGGGATTCTCAACCTTCCTGATTCTGTGACCCTTTGATATAGTTCCATACACTATGAAGACCCACAACTATAAAATTATTTTGTTGTTATTGATTAACTGTAATTTTCTAGTGTTATGAACCATAATGTAAATATCTGTGTTTTCCAATGGTCTTAGGTGGTCCCTGTGAAAGGGTTTTCTGACCCCAGAGGGGTTGCAACCCACAGGTTGAGAACCACTGTCTTAGATCCACTCCGTTCAGCAGAAAGAGCTTTGCAGTCATGAAGGAAAGAGTCAGCTGCTCACCTGTTGGAGCTTGTGTGTCAGGGAAGTGGACTTATTGCTACTGTGATGGACACTCCCTGTAGGAGCAGGCAAGTCATGGCGACTAGATACTGGGAAGCCTGGCATGTTTTCAGCTGGTTTCTATGACTCCCTCTGCCCATGCAGCCTCATCAGGAGAGCATTCCTTGGGTGCATGGGAGCATACTTTTGAGGACAAAATGGTGTCCTATCTAGGGCTACTAGAGGAAGGAAGCTGGGGGTGGGGAAATCAAGGAGAGAGAGAGAGGGAACCCCTGCTGAGTTTAATCTGAACAGTGTATCCATCACCCAAATGATACAAATCAGCCATTACTGGATCCTGCAGAAGCAACTCTCCTACCTGTGATCCCTCCTTTGCTTTCTAAACCTCTTTTCAGCCCAGCCTAATGAATTGTCAGAGCTGTCAGGGAGCTGTAAGGAATGACAAATGTCTATGATTTTCCGCCGCTGCTGCTGTTTCGCTGGAAACACCTGATGTATGTAGTCTTGCATTCTTCAGTTTCGAATTAGAGACTTGGAAAACAAAATCACCCTTGATAAATATAGCAATTTTTCCCCTGTTCTGTAAGCTGAGCTGAATGGATACCTTTAAAGATAAAGACCACTCTTTTGTTCTTATAATACGTACGTGCCACCGGTACCTCTCAGTCCAAAAGCTAATGTCCATGATGTGGGATGCATGCATGCTGGTTGGATGCTAATAACCAATTCACAAATTAGGGGTTGCCTTGCATTATTTTTTTTATCAGTGCTCATGGCCTGTTTCTCGTGGTAAGTTCTGTTTCTTGTTTCTTGTCTTTAGAGCAGTGGTTCTCAGCCCTTCTAAGGCTGTGACCCTTCAATACAGCTGCTCATGTTGTGGTGACCTCCAACCATAAAATTGTTTTCATTGCTACTTCATAACTGTAATTTTGCTACTGTTGGAGGTGGTAATGCAAATATCCTTGGAGATAGAGGTCTGTCAGAAAGGTCGCAGCCTGCAGCTTAAGAACCCCTGCCTTAGACCACACAGAGCACAGAAGACTCTCAATCTGCATAGCAGGCACTTGGAATGAGATAACACTTCAAATGACCTTTGGTGACTTTTAAAAGTTGTGTGTGTGTGTGTGTGTGTGTGTGTGTGTGTGTGTGTGTGTGTGTGTAGGATCAACTTCAAATGATAATCTGATGCTCTCATATGTTAAAATTATATTCGTTAATAAATAAAATTCCCCACTGGTAAGAGAATTATTCCAAGCACTTTGTGTTTAATTTGTTTAGCAAAAGGATAAAACTGAGTTTTTAGTTGGAAAAAAATAAGTACCTTTTTAGCAAGGGTCTTTTTCAAGTAAATAGAAATTTACTAAAAAAATTGAATAAACTGAGAAGACAAAAGGTGTGACTCATGGAGATTATTCTTGATATTTTTATGTATAACATCCTGTACATATTATGTAGTTTTAAAACTCATGTTTAAAAGTGAATGTCAGTATCATAACCCCCATGTGTCTATTTCTCATGTAATGAGTTCATATTTCCTGGAAAGATAGAGAGGTTTGTGATGTTTACATGGACCCTAGCACTCCTGCATTAATACTTCTTTGGCTTAATGTCATGCTAGTTTATTCCAATGATAAATTTCATACATTTATTAATATTCTTCTCTGTATTTATAATTTAAAAGCTATCAATTTGCCAGTTTTCTGGTCTTTTTTGCAATGATTTCTTTTTGGTCACCTTCCAAAAGTAATGTTTTCTGGTATTGAGGAGACCTGGGGTCGTGTTTTGAGAAGTTATTAATAAGACTGTCTGTTCATTTTAATCCTTTGTTTTAATGCAACAGCTTTCTGGGAAGAGGCCAAAAAAGCCATAGAGAACCTGACCCATCTACAGATGATTTGGGTGATGTTAGTTGGTCTCTACTACTGAGTGACAATGAATTGAGGTACAGTAGGTAGGATGGCACTTGTGATCGAGTACAGAGCCTGGTGTTTGGTTCCTGAAGGTTAGGTTCTCCTTCCTTTATATGCAGTCTGGGGCAGGTACTTCTCCCAGGAAATGAAAAATCTGAGTCATCATTGCTGTTGCCAGGAATCAAAACAACATGGATGACACCTAGACTGTACTATGTCCTCATCAGAGTATAAATAAAAAGACACAGATATGTATTTTGGTTGTTGTGAGACAATTTCAGTTGTCTCCTTGGGCAACCTAAACTCACTGGCATTAAAGCAGCATTGAAAAACGTCATCTTGAATAGATTCATTGTGGTAGGAAGATGTTCTCACTGTAGGCGTCACAATTCCCTGGCTTGGGATCCTGGCCTGTGGTATAAAAATGGAAAAAAATGAGTCTGATAAAAGCATTCATCATGCCATTCTTCCTGACTTCAGATACAAAGTCACAACTGTTTCATGCTCCTACTTTCCTGATTTCCCAGCCATAATGGACTATACCCCAAACTTTGGGCCAAAAATAACTATTTTTCCACCAAGCTTCTTTTGTCTGAGTATGTTTTCACTGCAGCCAGATTAGTAACTAAGACAAATCATATGTGCAAATATCAACAGACTCTCTCAGGCAAATGGCCTTTACTCTCTTGAGAACTGGATTTTCAGAGGTTGTGGTGACTTGTGTCTGTATTCTTAGCACTTGAGGATTGCCATGCATTTGAGGCCAGACTAGGCTAAGAAAGACTTCCAGACCTGCCTGTGCTGCGGGGTGAGACTGTCTTAAAGTGTTTAAAAGAAGGAATAAATGTCTTTTGAATATTTTAATGTTCCAACTTCTCTCAACACTGCATTTCTCAAGAGCCCTTCCATTCTCCACGTTAAGCCAATGTCTAGGAGAAACCTTGTGCATGTGAGCAGACAAGTCATCGAAGAGGGTTCCTTTCTTGTTCAGACCCTCAGGAGGAGGGAAGAAATACATAGTAATGTGAAGTGGGTGGGCAGAAAAGAAAGAGAGTGTAAATGCACAGAAAAAAAAATAGAAGCGCTATGATAATACCTGACAACTGTACAAAATTAACATTTTCAAGAAGTATTTAGACTGTCTATAGTTCATCGTGTTTGTAAAATGTATTAAAGTGGTTAACCAGAAAGTTTTCAGCATCAACGCTTTTAAATAATGCCAGGAAGATGTCCTCCACCTCACAAGGAAGGAAGCTGTGTACAAGGAGTTTAAGCACGTACATCAGAAAAAAATTTTGGAGCTTTCATGAGATATCTAGGAAGTTGGGAGCTAGGTTATTCCCCTTAGTGCTCTGACAATAGGGTATGTGCTGAAATCATCAGTAGGAGATGGTGGCATTTGTTGGCTGTCCAATAATACACATTTTTAAAACCTAGAGCTGGGAGAAGGCTCATACATTGCTGAGACAGCAAGTGAAGGGGCAGTATATGACTCCCTGAGTACGCTGCTTTTGTGCAATCATGAAGACCCAATCTTAGTCTCCAGCAACCATGCTGTGGGGATCTTAACCCCCTGTAACTCCAGTTCTGAGATGGGGCCGTTGTTAGTTTTTGAAAAATTGAATGACTGCAGAGAATACATGATTCGGTACCTCATTTCCCTATGGGGTTCTGGACTGCATTCATCAGTTATCTGGGGGTTTCCAACAAGCTCAAGGTCACTGAAAGTCTGCAACTGGTTCCAGACATATTCCCTTCTCTTTAAATTTGACGGTATTCATTAGCTGCGTGCATGTGTACGCTGTATGCGTATGCCTGCAGGTGGGCTCTCCTCTGTGGACGATAAAGGTTGATGTTGGGATGTTTCATCAATTTCTCGGCGGCCACTGTTTTGGAGTCAGTTCCCATAGTGAAGCTGAAGTTTCTCAACGCAGCTAGGCTTGACAGCCAGTGAGCTCTAGAGACACACATATCACTCCTCACCCTATGCCCAGCAATGGAATTGTCAGCATACATCACTACCCCTGCTTTTTAAGCTTATCTGGAGATAAGAACTCAAGTTCTTATGTGGATACAACAAGCATTCACCCCTCTGAGACATATCCTTAACCTTACACTTTACATGATATGTGTATACATATACATATATGTACATGTACATATTATCAGCATATAACCATTTTTTTTGCAAAGGTGAATGACAGAGAGCTTTGATCTCCCATCAGCATCACTGTGACTGGAGAAACATGCAGTACATCCTTTCTTTGAATTATTTCATAGCTAAAAGGAATACTTTTTTTTTTTTTTTTTTTTTTTTTTAGTTTGGGGATATTTTAGGTCTCACTTTTTAGCTAATAGTAGTATTCTTCTTATTCTCTAGAAATTTACAACCATTCATTCAAAATACAGAAAACTATAGTGAAATTAACCTTTTTACTTCAGTTCCATTTTTGCTCTAACCTCCGTCTAACCTTACTGTGAGCTTCCTCCATCTCTTTTGATTGATGAGTAAAATAATGGGTAACTGGACTGGAAAGGGGGAGCGAAGTGTTGGATGGGATTAAAGAAACTCAGTTTAAAAAAAAAAGGAAAGCTTTCATTTCAGTTGAATAAATAGCAAAGCACAAACATAGGGCGAGGGGTTTGGAAGTATTGAAGTAGAAAAGACTGTGTGGATTTCTTCTTTCCTACACAGGAGAAGAGTGTCTGGGCAGGTTTTAATGGTGGGCCCCTATCCAGGCCACTTCACAATACAGCTGTGTCAGACGGGAATGAGGAAGACAGACTCAAACAGAGGCAGAATGATGCAGGGACTCAGGGAGCTGGGAGTCTCACAAGAGATGGGAAAACAGTGCTGATAAAATAAGAACCAAGCTGAACTTTCGCCCGAGCCAAAGCAATATCCAGCTCTTTTAAGAAAAGAAAATCACTATGAGTGTAGCATTGCTCCTTTCCATATTATGGCTCAGGGTTGCCTTTTTGATGCTTATAAACCCTCTGATGTAGCAGATGGAGAAGTGGCAAGGTCTCTGTGGCATTACCTCCAGAAGAGGAAAACTAAATGCCAGTAAGGCTAGAAATACTTGCTAAGCACAAACGCAGACGTGACTGTAGACACCCAGATGCATTCATGCAAATTCCAGCAACCAAAAGAACAAATGTCTCTCCATGTTTACTCACCCTATTCAAACTTCCATCTCAGCAGGCTCTGGGTTCAGTCATTACCATATGCAAAATCTGGCCAGCAAAATACTAGGCATCCTCCTCCTCTCTCCCGGGTGCCAGAACCCTTGGTTAAGGAGACCATTGTGGGAAGCTGAAGCTATTGCCCTCGCTAAGATGGCGCCTGGCAACCTGCCAGGCAAAATGACTTGCAATTCTGCTCCTGGTAAACAAGTCCTTATTTGGGTTGTGGGCCGCGCTTTGCTCTGACGTACTCATCCCGCCTTGTCGGGAACCAATTGGAGCTACCAACGTAAGAGCTGCTGATTGGGTGAGGCAGAGGATATAAGAGGGGTGCTGGGGTACAGGGAGGTGGAGGGAGAAGCTTGCTGAAAATTCCTGAATAAACCGCCTGGAGAAGAACGCTCGGGTAGTGTCCTTATTTTCCGCTGGTCAGAAGGGTCGCGGCAAGTGGTGGCCCATACGGGACTTTGTCATTTACGAGTGTTCAGAACTCCTGGTGGTCAGGGCAGTCGACTGGTAAGTTCCCTGGTAAGTGAGGGACAAGCTAAGTTCTCGGATGCAGAGATTATAAGGTTCCAGGTAGGACTATAAAGACTCGGTACGAGCAATAAGGCTCCCGGTAGAGGACAAAGTGAAACAGAAAGTAAAATGGTTGAAACAAGTACTAAAGTTTTCTCCCCTGGCAAGAATATTGCCTTTAAGCCCACACCTGTGTGCGTTTGGCCTCCCTTTCTTTTTATGGTTATCAACTCCCACCTGAGATCAGGCATTATGTTACTTAATCAGTGTGTGGACCTGCTGCAAGACCAGGTGGATGTGCTTGCCGAGATAGCCCAACTTGGATGTCAATGGAAGTATTCAGGTCTCTGTGTAACATCTATCCCCTTTAATAACATGTCCCATTCTGCTAACTTGTCCAGACAATTGTCTAAGTATCTTACAGGTAATTGGACCGGAGAATTTGAATTCCTACCAAAAGAATTGAGGACTTCAAGTGTTCACATCAATTCCACACGAGTTGACCTCACCATGGCTACCGGCCTTTCACGTTGGATTGCTCAAGCCATGGGCCATCTCCGGGAGTGGGCGGGCATGGGGGCATTGGGCCTGTGCCTCATTCTTATCGGCTGCTTAGCGTTCTGGTTTATATGCTGATTGTGCATTCAACAACAAAGAGCAAATGCCATGGTTGTCCAGGCTTTTGCAGCCCTAGAGGATGGCCAATCTCCACAGATTTGTCTTGGTTATATGAAGGATCTATGAGCAGCCCCCCCAGATCATCACGCTCAGGATGCGAGGCTTAGCACTGCAGGGATGGCGCTGCATGAAGACCAGCGTCATCTTGAGGAGCATGTTTGATTGCATACAGGTTAGTGTCCCAGACCCCATCTCCAGGAAAAAGGCACTGGGTTGGGTGTGGCCAAGCCAGACTCCCTGAGTGGGGTTTGGCTGGGCCATTACAATCTCCCATTTTGACTACTAGAGATCAGACCTCTACTCCCGCCTGTTGCGTTTTAAAATAAAAAAGGGGGAACTGTGGGGGCTGAAGCTATCGCCCTCGCTAAGATGGTGCCTGGCAACCTGCCAGGCAAAATGACTTGCAATTCTGCTCCTGGTAAACAAGTCCTTATTTGGGTTGTGGGCCGTGCTTTGCTCTGATGTATTCATTCCGCCTTGTCGGGAACCAATTGGAGCTACCAACGTAAGAGCTGCTGATTGGGTGAGGCAGAGGATATAAGAGGGGCGCTGGGGTACAGGGAGGTGGAGGGAGAAGCTTGCTGAAAATTCCTGAATAAACCACCTGGAGAAGAACACTCGGGTCGTGTCCTTATTTTTCACTGGTAGGAAGGGTCACGACAGACTATCATAAAGCAACCAGTGCCACATCTCCAGTAAAGGGAGGCTCTCTCTACTCTACTGCTTTGAGAAATCCGGTCATCTCATCTCAGGAAGCAGCTGATATTCCACTCCTGTCATCAAGTGGTATAAGGAGGTTCACTAAACACAGTAGCATCAGAGGCACTGGCCTGGTCTTCCAGGATAGTATTTTTCTCAGTTGTTAAGCCACTGTGTCATTAGGGGTGACTATCATCTATCACTCAAGAACTAGAAGTGTTTGCAAAGTAGTGCTGTAAAGTCATAGTTGACTTGACATGATGACTCTCCCCTCTGTTGCCACAAACTAACAAACAAAAATACATACATACATACATACATACATACATACATACATACAAATGGCTTCCAGGGATGCACTCGAAGCAGTCTTTCAAATCTGCACTCTCTTAGTGCACTTTTGACTTAAAAACCTCAAATGTGTGATGAAATAAGAAAGGTAGTTTCCAGAAGCATCTGTTTACACTGGGCCCTAACTCTGATGGAGTTCATGCATTGTTACCATACAACAACCCATAAAAAGGATGAAGAAACAGATGCAGAGCAAAGCATACAGGAGAAATCCTGTTCCTTATTTCAAAGGACCAGCTCAGAGCAGCAGAATCGGATACTGCTCTCTCTCTCTCCAGTGTCTGGCAGACGTTAACCAGATAGGAAAGGGGATCTTTATATGACCTTTCACACTTCTGTTCAGCTTGGCAAATGCGAGGATATTGGTGTAGCCAGGGCTCTGGAGTTTCAGCTGGGATAACCTACCACAGGGGAGTTTGTTGAGTTTTGGAAAGATGGTTCTTTTAAAATCACCAAAACTAGAATGTTAATTTCCTTCCTTGCTTCTTCTGATCAGTGTTCACGGTGACCATTGAAGCAGTCATGATTTGCTGTAAGAATGCTCAAAGATGAAGTAGTCACAAATGCTGGCAGAGGGCTCAAGATCATCCACCACCTGGGTTCTTCCACCCATATTCACACAACACACTTGGTTTGGTTAATGTCAATATTCAGTAAACAACAACAACAATAATAAGCAATTATAGACATATAAATAAAATTTGTATTTATATTTATAATAATAATAAGGTATAATTATTATAACAATGATGTGAGGCTGGAAAGATGGCTTAACAGTTAGGGCCACCTGAGCCTCTTCCAGAGGACCCAAACTCAATTCTAGAACCTGTAATTGTGGCTCAGAACTGCCTATTAGTCAAGTGCCAGGGGATATGATGCCCTTTTCTGGCCTTCAGAGCCAGCAGGCTCACTTGCACATACTCACATAGGTACATATACATAATTAAAAATAAATAAGTCCTTGAACAAAAACAACAACAAAGCCAGGCAGTGGTGGTGTGCACCTTTAATCCCAGCACTTGGGAGGCAGAGGAAGGAGGATCTCTGTGAGTTCAAGGCCAGCCTGGTCTACAGAGAGAGTTCCAGGACAGCTTGAGCTGTTACATAGAGAAACCCTGTCTCGAAACAACAACAACAACTAAATGCCAGGTTCCTACCATATCATAAGCAGATGGCAAAGCTCTATGTAAAGGTAGACCATCTCACCCAGCTGGATGAAGAAGGCTGGGACCAGGGGCTTGAAGATGAGGATGAACTACATGTCTTAAGGTATGCTTTCCTGCCAGACATCACTCATTATATTCTCTCCTAATTTTGATGTAAATTGATTTGGCTCTTTTCCCCAGATTCCTGTATGAAAGTCCAAATGCATAGCTAGTGCCTCAGACCATGACTTCATGTAGATTGGGCTATTTGTAGACGTGATAGAGCTCAAAAGAGTAGCCATCAGGGTAGCCGTTTCATCCAGGGTTACTAGTGTTAGTGTTTTTAATTAACTTTTTGTTGTTGTTGTTGTTGTTTTGTATTTTTGGGACTGGGTCTTAACTCTGTGGACCTGGCTCACCAGAAACTCAAATGTTGATGAGAATGGCCTCAAACTCCACAAATCTGCCTTCTTGTGCCTCCCTGGTGATGGAGCTAAAGGTTTGGCTACATTACTCAGGCAAGTAGTGTTCATTTTTAATGCAGTCCATTCCATTCTCTTTCACTGCCCCTAAACACACACACACACACACACACACACACACACACACACACACACACACACAACTTTCACGGACGCTTCTTTCTAAGTTCCCAGAGATATGTCTATGTCTAGAGGAAAGATGAGGAAAAGAGTTAGAGAGAGCAATAGCAGCTACATATATGGCACGAACAAGAAGCTTCAGAGGGACCCCACCCCCTTCAGAGTTTTAGAAGGAAGCAACCCTGTAAGTCAGACCTCAGTTTCTGAGCTTAGTCTTTAGAACTGGACTGCAAGTTTGTTCTGTCTAAGTCTTACAATTTGCATTGCTTTGCTATGGTGGCCATTAGAAATCTAACACATGCTCATTAAGATTCTATTGTGTATCAAGAATCTTAAATTAAAAGCATGTAATCCTTCCAAGAACTTCCACTAAACATTGAGAGTTCACTTGCTCAAATCACTATCCCATGAGCATCCTTGCTGGCATATAACCTTTGACGAGCCTGGCTTTTGACTCTCTCTGGGCCTACAGTGACAGGCAGAGCACTGTTTTATATAGCATGTACTGGTATTGGTAGGGTTTGGATTAAGTTCAAAGGTCTAGGGTTGTGTATGTATGCTCCTGAGTGTGTGTGTGTGTGTGTGTGTGTGTGTGTGTGTGTGTGTGCGAACATGCATGAATGCACATGTGTGAAGGCCAGACATTGACCTTGGATGTCTTACTCCATTGTTCTTTACCTTGTATAATTGAAACAAGTTCTTTCACTTGAACCTAGGGCTAGCCAGCTTACTCCAGAAGCCCTTTGTCTTAACTAAAATGGTGGTGTTATAGACTAACTGCCACAGCTGTCTGGATTTCACATAGGTGACAGGGCTCAGAATGGTCCTCAACTGTGCTGCGAGCAGTCTACCCATTGAGCCATCTCCTCACTTCTTAGAGTGTGTTCTTTCGAAATCCACTGCAGTTGCAGTTTATAGACAATTGACATTCACAGGCCTATTATGTCCATAAAAGGAGACAATGTTGAAATAAATGGAAGTCATGAAGAAAGAAGGGCAATTACCAGTCAACGGTATTTCTCCAAAGGCATCAGACCGGAGCTGGGGATCAAGGAAAGAAAATCCGAATCGCTCCTCATTCACCGCCAATTTCTGTTAATCATTAGCAAAGAGATAATGCCCAAGTCTTCCAGGATCGAACCTTGAGAAATCCCTTAAGTGGCCTGAAGTTGTGCTACATCATTGCTTTCCATTGTCATAGAAATAACCAGGCAGAGTCACAGTGTCAGAGCAAGTCTGGTGGAAAGGAAAGGAGCTCATGCATGACGTATGATGTATCTCTTCAAAGGGACAGATACATCTTCCTTACTATCACCACGCAGCAGCGCTCTCCACCACCCTTCCCATGCAAATCACCTCAAATAAATGTGAGGACCTGAGCACTCACAGGAATTCCTTCATTTTTAAACACATAATGGAAACGTATAACCAGTCCTCATAAAAATTTATATCTCAATCCGTCCCTTTAATTTATAACAGGCCCTCTAGGCAGTTATTATTCAAACATTAATAAAATGCCTATGGATCATCAAAGCAAGCCTCTCCAAGTTCACTACTCTTTGTATTTGTACATATATAAAGCTAGATTAGTGCTAATGTCACTTCTGGTCCTAACGATGAAGTTGCCTTTAATAAGGGAGGGCTGTTTGATGTATTAGCTTAATCATGCCAGGAATCTGGGCTCCTATCAAGAAACCAAAGTTGAATTTTTCATGCCCTTTGCAACAATTGTTACTCTTAATGCCCTATAAGTTTGGATTTTGCAGCTTATGCATATGTCTCTTTTCTATAAATTTTAGATTTATCTCCATTTGTCACTGTATGTATTCTAATATAAGGTGATTGCATTTTTTCCTCTAAAATATGATTAAAACCTATTTCAATTATTTATGCTTGGCAAGGAAATACAATAAAAGGAGATGAGGTTTTTCTCTACTTCAGGGTTAATTATATGACTTTAAAAATGTTAATAAATTTAACACAAGCCTAGCCCTCTCCTGCCTTTTTAGTGACTGTTGTCTTGAAAAAGACTTCACTGAACCAAGCAAAGGTGATTATAAGCATGTCACTCTTGCTTGCATTACACGTCTGAAATGTTGGATTTGGTATCCAGGTTGGATTTGGTTTAGCAGACTCTAGAAGGAGGTAGCTTCTCTCTCCTCATTCTCTGACCCTGTTCTTGTTCTTGTGTTTAGACAGAGACCTCTCATCATTTGAGCATGTGCTTTCCTAAATCTATAAGTACATAACTGCTGGCCTGCTTTCTCCCCTCTATTTGAGTGATGCACTTTAACCTATTGACAAGACGTTTGAACATGGTTGTGTCCAAAGCCAGGGCTGTCTCTGTATGTGACTGTGGATGGAGGACCTTATTCTAACATCTAATGCTTCCACTGAATGTTTCTGGATATTGGATGTAGGCCTGAGGCAATGCTTGATGGTAAGTGTTCAAGTGACACTTCTCCCACTGTTGGGACCATGGTTTCAGTGGCATGTGTTCAGGAATGTTTCTTTTCCCAAGTTAAATCTGTCCCCATTCATTCCTCTCCCCAGGTATTTAAAAACACCAGTGGGAAAAACAGATGAGAGGTTTCCAGTGGACCAAGAAATATCTTTAATAAGGCCCTGACTTCAATATCTTAGCCAATTTCCCACAGATTTTATCATGACTATTGATTTTTCACCTCTGTGATCCCTTTTCAATAGATTTACAGCCACAAAGCTAAAATCACCAGGTTGATTCCGGTTAAATGTTAGTCGTTATTGCTAATGAGATCCTGTACCTTTAAAAAGCTGACTTTGCCTCAATCCCTTTATATCCCACAAGTCGAATGGGCTCCCCACTAATTGGATCTGTGTAAATGAAACAAGCTGAAAAACACTGTGGCACCAATAAATATTAATAAGTTATTGTTTGTTTTCTTTACCTTGCTTATGAATTCATACAAAGACTGTGCTAAGACATTAACTCCCGTCTATTAATTGCCACCTGATAATTGCCACCTGATACTTTTCTCCTGGATAATTAGGTACCCATTAGTTCTAATCAAGTAGTTACTTAATTATTGCAGTAATTAGTCTAATGGACTAGCAAATTGAAGCTTTATCACTTTTGGATACTTAATGTTCCTGACAGGGTACTTCACAAGTGTCAGGGTTCCGGATTCAGCAACCTGTCATCTACGAACCCCCCTCCTCCACTCTCACCCACCCCATGCTCACTGTATCCACCTTCCATGGCATTTCTGTGCAGACCCCCAGGAAGCAACTTAACTCCTAATGACCCTCATGGGCCTGGTGAAACTTTATGGAGACACAGTGGTTGGTCTTACTATGGGCGACTGCACAGAAAAAGACCCAACTACTAGCCCACATGAAACACCCTTTACAGTTTCTCTGCATTTATTTTGGATGGACTGTAAAGACAGGACGTGAAGAAGAAGGGCCGCTCCTCTTTAAGCTTGCTAGGAATCTCATTAATAATAGTATTTCTTCTGTCCCTCTGAACAAAGTTATGGTTCAGAACAGCCAGAGAGACACTTCCGCCTATTCCTTACCTACGTATAATCTGAGGCAATCATTTGTGCAGCTCAAATGGACCAGGAAAATGACAGAACTGCCATTCAGGACAACGCCATCACCTCCTTTGTTATAGACTTTCTATGGAGTTCTTTTTAAATTTTTATTATTTTTCTTTTTTGAAATACACATTTATATGAATACACCTATATACAATAAATTACCTGCAGCAATAAGAACCACAAATAATCAGGGATTATATAAATGTTACATTCCTAGTGTTTTGGCTATTTGTAGTTGGCTGTGGAGTTATCTTAATTGTCACCTTCTCTATATCATGGATTATTCTAGGACATTCCTACACTCTGTCATTTCATTTCCAAGGCTGATTCTTTCTTACATAGTTGGCTGTTTTCTCTTAGACAGTTGTGTCTGGATCTCTTCCAGGTCTTTCACTGGCCGCGACCAGATAGTTTATGTTTTCATATTGTCTATTTATATTTCATTAGTTTATGCAACAGATCCTGTCACCCTTCTTCTCCAAATATTTCAAAGATGTTTCCACTGGGCTGGGAATACAGACCCAGCTCCTGATCTGTGAATGGGCCTCGCTTTATCTGCCAACCTCTCTGGACAACAGTCTTCTCTCCTTGCTCAGGTAGAGCATGCCAACCACCTGCCAGCCTCCTAGTTCTGGGTCACACACAGCCAGTTTCTGTCTCGGGGTCTTTTTACAAGGGGCTCCTTTCTGTATTGGGGAAGATTCCACTGTTCGTCTCAAGTCTGATTCTTTCCTTTGTGTGTACGTGGAGGGCGCCTCACTTCAGGTGTTAACTCAAAGAAACCGTTGATATCTTATCTAAACCCTTTTCCCACTAATTCCCTATTTCACAGCTGTTTTATTTCCCCATTAGCCCTGGGCACAGACTGATGTTATCCTCTCTGCCACTGAGTGATGGGAAGCAGGAATCTTACCTGTCTCTGAGCTTGCAATTGCCCTCTAGTCACCTGAGCAATGATGTCAGAGAGTAGGTTTCCAAAGACTTGTCCATTGATTCCCTCAGAGTGGGTGGCTGGGAAACTTAAGCATCTATGCCAGTACATAGAGAAGTTACCCATCTATCCTAAAATCCATGAAAGCTGTGACCCAATGTGTGGGATGCTTGGTATGAATTCCTTCTCAGAAAGAGCTTTGCCAGGTTGTAGGTTCTAGTGATACCGTGAAAGCTAAATTTTTCATGTCCAGTTTTCATCCTAGGGGACTCAATGTGAAGATTTGGAAATGATGATGCTGATTGTGGTTTCAAAGCATCATGCTGCAGAGATATTGCTAACCATGTCAATGTGCTAAATCTAGACTTTATCATTTATATTCAATGTATTCACATTTGTTTAGCCCTCAAGTCCAATTTTTATTTGAATTGATCACCAAGTCTTTGACAAGTGTTTTCTGCCATATATTGCAACTTAGGACATTTAAGGGCCTACTGGCCTAGAAATTTAGCTCCCATGTGTGAAACAAGATTCCAATTTTATTTAAAAATATGGTACCATTGACAAATGTTTATAATAACTCAAATATATACCTGGGGCCAGGAGATTTGGTGTCCTGGGATCTTAATGATGTTACCTAGTGAATTTTCTCACATTTTTATACTTTTACCACACAAGAATGCTTACTTACTGTTAAATGCATACTGGGAATTACCACTAATCTCCCACCAGGTGTGTCAATTTTAAGAGGACTGTAATAATTGGGCAAAATGGTAGAGATTTTAGATTATTTAGGAAAAAACAGATGTGTATATAGGATGACATTGTTAGAATGTGAAAATGTCCTCCTAATTCCAAACTATTGCCAGGGTTTTTATTTTACATATTATGTTCAGTTACAGCTACTGATAATACTATCTACCCCCACAGGAAATGGGCAAAGATGATTTTAATACATTAATACTTGTAGAATCAATCTCAGATCAGTTATTGAATTCTTGCTTTGTTTAATGTTAGTTTATTTTCTGTTGAACAGGAAAATTCACACCTATTTTCAGGGGGAATGTAGCAATGATTTAGGTAGTTTAATTATATACAACCAGATCTTGCTTGGAAAAAGCAAGGAGTTATAATGCCCATTAACCATATTCACAAAGATAGACTTGAGAGGAAGGAAGGGGCATCAGTGGTGAAGTAAAGGGGATGGCTGTGCATATGATCAAAACACTTTGTAGTTATATACCTGTATACATATATATGCAATAGTCATATATAATATGAAAGTGTCATGAAATTCTTATTTTGTACAAATGATATAAACATATTTAAAGTTTTTTTTTTAAACATAGCATGTCCTTCACTTTTCCAGTGAGATGTTATTTCTACTCACTCTTGAATCCTAAACAATTGGACACATTATGTCTTTAAATGTGTAAAGTTGGGGTACATTAAGTGGAAGGCCTTCTAATGCAACTCTGCATGCAACACGTTGACTGATATAAGTGTTATGATACCAGGACTGCAAACACAATTAAACTAAATGAATAGGTTTTTTTTTTTTTTTTTATTGAAGTGTCTTGGGCAGGCTTAAGTTTTTATCCTTGGTTCCAAGCTCTTGTGAATTTCTATCAATATGCCCCCATTGCCTATATTATGGTCGAATGAAAATAATGATAATAAATCTCCAGCCGTTAAATTGCTGCTACATGCCAGGTTCAGGGCAGAATCTTCTAAGCAGATAGGGCAGATGAGGTGGTAGAGATCAAAGAACTTGAAGGTCTCTATGGGGCGCCATGGTGAGAAGAGGCAGGAAAAGGATATGGTTACTATCAGAATAGTGACCTTTTGTTTTAAGATGCGTCTAGGTCCTAATGAACACCACCGAGTCATTCAGAACTTCTCTTAAAGTAGAAGAATTGAAACTTGTATCTTTGCTTTGCCCACAACGTCTCATAAAATGCTAGCTAACAGTGAGTACCTGGGAAATACTGAATATCCTTAATTGGTTGACCACATCTAACTGCACCTTTCACTACTTGAGGCCCCAAAAGAATCTGTTCATCTCTTTCACCTATGATTAGGAGTGTCATGTCCCTTGCACTGAAATTCCCTCAAAGTTTGACCTGTTTTTATGAGACAAACCACAAGAACAGGCTGAAAATCTCTACAGTCAGCCTCATTTTGCATCCCTAACTTCAGTGTTCTTTCTAAGCAGTGGCCATCTAGCTGTCATCAATTTGTTTTGGATGCGTGAGAAGCTGGTTGCCCATTGGCTTCCAACCTTAACATCAAGTTGCTTCATTTGTATCACTTTTAATGTCTGTGGGATATTGATTTCCCCCCTAAGGAGAATCACCCCTTGCGTAAAGATGACTGCTGGCTTTGGAATATGAAAGTGATGTTACTGAGTTGTGTGCTGAATCCTTTTGTGGGTGGATGGACCTGTGACGTTTAGTCTCCTTTATCCTTTTACACTTGGACACACTGTGGTCTTCAGAGGGCCATGTATTGGCAATGGATGGCATGACACAAAACTAAAAGGATGTAACCCTTATCTCATTATTATGTTTCAACCAACTGAATTAACCCTCATTATTTTATGGGTTGAATTCAAATGTTCTCAGGAGAAACATGTGGCTACCAGCTGGCCGCGCTGTTTGGAGGAGTTGAAGAACCTTTGGTAGGAGGCATGTCTGGTGGAGGTAGGTCACGGCGGGTGGGCCTTTGTGAGTTATAGCCTGGCCTGTACTTCCAGCCAGAGCTTTATTTCCTGAGCCAATTTGATGCAAGGAAAACCGACCACATGTTCTCACCTGTCCAGACATTATGCCTTTCCCATCAGGAAAAATCATACCCTCCAAACCATAAACTAAAACCAAATCCTTCCTCCATTCTGTTGCTTTTGTAAGTATATGATTACAGGGAGGGAAATGTAACTAATATAATTTATACAGTAAGCATTTGTTAGCAGTCTAAGCTCAGTGAGCCAATGTGATATAGGGAAAAGAATGGTCTTTTAACATTGGTTCTGTTCTTTTTTCTTTTTAAAACTGCTATGAGATAATATTTAGTATTAGTGAAATATAGTAATCCTGTGCAAAAAGTATGCTTTTTCATGACAGTCTTTGCAAGGTTAATGTCAAATTAAATAAAAATAGGGAAAAGTACATTGTAAAGCATAAAGCTCCCTACAAACGCTTGATAACACTGCACAGATGGCCAAGTCAGATGTTATTATGTTAGTGATCAGAAAGGCCTTTGTAGGCTTACCATTTCTTTTCCATGCCACTGAATGTAGAAACTGACTCATCTGATGGGGAAAGCTGAAGGCATTACTTTCCAATATAAGGTGATGTCATGATGATTAAGAAAGACTGTGAGTATCCACTTATATACAAACATAACCTGAAGTTCTACAAACTGGGGTTTCCCCATCCATAACACATCGGACTGGCAGTAAACATTTACCAATATAACCATGACCATATCTGTCCCCTCACCTCTGATCTCTCTAAATCACTCCCTTTCTTTCGGGAGGTCATAGATTTCAAGAGTAATGGGGATGTACATCCCTGGAGGTCAAAGCCTTTCTGTGAATGTTTCTTCGGTTGCCTACCAAAATGATGGTCGTGCACTAGGTGCTCATTTAAGAACACGTGGAGCTAATGAACTGCTGAGTGAATCACTGAAGTTACTGTAAAGACCTGCTGGGCAGGAAATTGTGAGACACCAAGCCATCCAAATTACCATACTGGGTTTGGGCGTCCGTATATATAGAGTGGGGGAAGTTATTACATCCTCCAGAGAGGATTGATTTGAAGATTAATTAAGGCCTCACAGGTTGGCTAGTTAATAAACGTTAACTCTCTCCACTTACTTCCTTTCTGGAGGCTAATGGGTAATTCTGTTCTTTCTCCTAGTCCTCCTCCAGCTTGACTGCACCCATGCTACCTCCCACTGTGTTATGCACATATTTATGTTTACAGACAAACACATGTGTTTAACAGCTAGCAGCATAACCATCATTTCACACCAGGATGCCAAGCTCAGCCAATGCATTTGGATGCTAACACCTGCCATAGAGGCAGAAGAAATGACTTCCATAAGCCAGAATTTCAGCTTTGAAATTGGACGGCTGATCCAGATGGGGTAATTCATGAATCTCTAATTGTCCTGATTTTCGAGCTGTAAACTCGTGGAGATTCCCCATTCTCATTGTTTACCTGTTAGAATGTCTGCAAAGTCCAAGTGAGGTGATGTATACAACACTAAACATGCTCATTATTCCTGCCATTAGATCCTTATTACTGGCAGGAAGCTAAAGGTAGCACTCCAGTGCTGTGAATCACCGATGAGCAACTTCAGGCACAAATAAAACAATGTCCTTGGTGTCAACTAGTTTAATTAATGGTGGAAATTAATCTAGGGTCTAATGGCTCCAAATCCAGGCCCCTATTTTGTCCCATCACTCACCCATATCCTCAATTTGACAATGATTAAAATGGAAACCGCTGAGAAGAAAGTGAGACCTGGACCCCCTACAGAAAGATCAAGAAAGCAAGAAGATGGTAATGCTCATAGCTTAAAGGTTCACTCGTCTGAATCCAGAGGACTCTTCCCAGTAAGATTTTTTTAAAAAATATTGTTTGGTTAACATATGAATACAACCAAAAATACCATGGAGAGAAGACAAATGCCTCCTTGAATAACCTTATAAAGTGTCCCCCTAAAAGTTTTAATAGAGTAAAAGAAGATAATACAATAAAATAAGGGGGCCTGTGGTAATCGGATTCAACACATAACATTGAATTAAAGCCACAAGAGTGATATTACAATAATAGCTAACCCTAACCCATGGATCCTGAACCATCAGGTATAAGACTTTTCTATTCAAGAGCTATGTATGGTTTTCTGGTTTTTAAGCTCTGAGCTCCAGCGTCATTAGTCTGAGCTCATAGCACTCCAGCAGCTTATGATTTCACAGTGACTGAGCACACTGTTGTTCAACTCTCTGAAACATCTAGAAAGAAAGATGTCCTGTAAGGAGTGGGCATAAGAGGCTTTCCAGTGCTTCATGCAACAGTGAACTTTATTGGCTTTTACTCTGGGATGATCCTAAAAATACTTGAACAAATAATATGATACAGTTACTGCCTCACTGTGGATGAGGGTGATTGGGATGAGATCCAGTTCTAGGGACCAGCCTGCCAGGCTACTGCTATGTATAGAGGTGAAAATGGAAGATGCCACTCCAAGTAGCAGTACTGATAAGACAGTCCAATGCTCCCCACTTCTTCCTTAGCCCTTACCAACTCATATTCATGTTTCATTAAAGGAAGTCAGGCATAGCACAGCTAAGTCACAAAGCACTTTACTTCCATCTTCAAGGACCTCAGAGAGTACAGGTGTAAGTGTATGTGCTAGCAAGCCCTGTCTAAGATGGATTTTTTTATTCCTCCAGGGTAAGGAAGCCATATTTCCATCGAAGACATGCAGAGCCATCCAGGAAGGAGGATGACCCACTGAAGCTAATATAAAGCCAGAGAGAGGTCGCCACCCACAACATCCAGCATCATCTCTGCTCTAGGCTCATAGGCATGAGGCTCAAATGGCTCCTCTCATTTCTAAAATGAAGTTGGACAAATGGAAGCTTCACACTGGTAACCTTGTGCAGGGCTATAGAACAGTGATCAGTAGCTTTGTACTTAGCAAAAGCCTTCCCAGACACAAGACCGCTATTTCACAAGGCTAAGCCAAGGCTGGATTCTCTGCTGGTGGGTTGTTACCCTATATATGCAGGCAATAATACTATGTGTGTATTGTGATGTTTACAGGTGTTTCAACCTCCCTGGAGTTGCCAGACAGTCTTAACGGTAAAGCCTAATTCATAGGTCTTGAAAACATGGGCTGAGAATTGTTCTGCTGTAATCTCTTCTTCGTTCCCCATTTGAGGAGACAGCTGCCTCTGAGGAAAGCCTCTTGCCCTTTCCTTTAATGCTGTCTGCAGGGAGAGACTTCTCAGCTGCCTCCTTCCCTGGGCCTGATGTAGCCAACATCTTGCATAAAATGGGAAATGGGCTTTCATCAGAAAAGCGGCAGCTGTTAAACACCATCAGAGAACAAAATCATCATACTTTAAGACCAGATTTAGCAGTTTAAAAGAGCTGCTAAGACAAAATTAGACGGAGACAAGAGTGCGGTTTCGTAACTGACATTGCATCTACCAAACTCTCTAATTCATGTAAAAACACCTTGAAAACATTAAGTGACTGAAGTGGTTTGAAGAGAATGAGCTTTGAGTCCCCCCAGAGCAAACTTCAAAAGGATTCATAGATATATCTCAACATGAAGTTTTGTTTTTGAAACAGGGTCTTCCTACAAAGCCCAACTAACTTGGAACTTGCCATGTAAACCAGGCTAGCCTTGAACTTACACGAAATCCCCTGTGTCTGCCCCCCCCAAGTGCCAGAAATAAAGCCCTGTTACACTACGCCTGGCCGTAACACAATTTTTGGAAACCCATTCTAAATTACACCATGGCAAACTGCTATGATTTTAAGTGTGCAATTAATACATTACTGTTCTTGCTGGTGGACCCACAAGATGCATGTCATCTTTACATTTCAGTTATGGTTTGACCTTCTATAGTAGATGAATACTGGCTTTCCTACAGGATCAGTATGTCAAAATCCTCATGCCGCTATGTGATACTAGGAAGCAAGTTCTTTGAATGGTGTTTAGGCTACAAGGATGGAGCCTTCAGGCTCAGGATTAGCAGCCTGAGAGAAAAAGACCCTGTAAGGCTTCCTCATTCTTTTTCCCAAGTGATAGCTCAGAAAGCAGGCAATTGAATGTGAACCAAAGACTGGAATCTCTCCAGACATTGACTCTCTCAGCATCTCTTTAACTATCTAAGGCTCCAGAGCATTAAAAAATTGTTATTTATAAGTTAATTTTATTTCTGTATTAGAAACTTAAATGAATTGAGATACTACTTTCTCCAACCAAAGTTTTAAGTATTATGCTTGTTAACTAATGAGATGCAAAGTTTGCCTCTGAAGTGTCTCTATGTAGTAATGCTGTAAAGTCAGTTTTCTCTTTTAGAATTTCTGTTTAGAAATGCTGCTACAAAAGAAGAGGATTGTTTTGATGATCAAATTATCTCCACATCTGCTCCACAGACAGAGCTTTCTGACATGTTTTTGGCTTTGCTTTAATTGTTTATTTTATTGCATTTTTATTTATCTATTTGTGTGTGGGGAGGTGTATTACATGGTTGTGTGGGTACACGAGCCACAGAGGAGATGGAGGTTAGAAGTCTCTAACTTTTGGAAGCTAGTTCTTTCCTTCCAACCATGCAGGACACAAGGATTAAACTTGGGTCATTAAGCACGGCCACAGGGGCCTTTACTTGAGAAGCCTTTACTCATTCTTCTTTTTTTTGTTTTGTTTTGCATAGAAGATATACCCAGGAGGAACATTTGTAAAGACTTTTAAAGATTATGATTATAAAATTGCCTGTCTCCTAGCATGTAAGCTCATTTAATATACTGATAAATAAATATTTTGATAAGTTAGTTATGAATCTTATAAATGCTACCATGGAACTCATTTCCTTTGCACATTAAACCGACAATTGCATGTTTGAGGCATGGTTCCATGTCCTACTGTGGAACGTTCATTTTCCCTTTCTTCCACTTTGGTTCACTTAGTAAGTAAGTCATGAATCTCACTGACATAAATCCTCTATTTTTCAATCCAAATCCTTTTCTAAATGTTCCCTTTACCTGATCATGACATAGTTAAAGCTAGGACCAGGAAGTTGGGAATGTACCTCAGTGGGTAAAATGGCTTGCAGCTCCAGCATGAGGACCTGAGTTTGAATGGGCAATGCGCACATAGAGAAAGCTCAGGCAGTAGAGTCAGAAACAGGAGTATCCTGGGGTATGCAGTACAAGGTGACACCTGATGTTCTTCTATAGCTTTTGCATGTGCAAGTGCACAGGAGGGAGTGCACACACACACACACACACACACACACACACACACACACACACACACACACACACACACACACTGAAAAAGCTAAAATCAAACAAAAAAGCAAAAGGCAGAGGCAAAAAAAATCTTTTCGTCTTTGGGTTTTTAACAATAAAGGAAAGATCAAGTGAGACTAAGATCTTGGAAGTAAAAGTTAGGAAGTCAACGACCTGACACACACTAGGTTCAATAAGCACAGGGTCAGTCTGGGTTCCCAGTAGACACTCATGGGTTCTCTCAGAGAGGAATGCAAGGTGTCCTATCCAGGACAATACCTGTGACGGTTGGTAGCTGCCTTGACCCATGTCAGCAGGTGGCCAGTCAATTATTTTGTCCAATAGAATACCTCATTTTCTTCCAAAGAAGTCTGTGGAGTTGTTTTGTTTTGTTTTGTTTCTAAGCTAGGAACTCAATGAGTTTCAGTAATTGTAAAGTGCCCCCGTACCCAAATCAAAGGAGCACCTTAGCACATGTGGCATACATGTGACATTCCTTTCAGAGAAAAGTGAAACAGAAATCAGCTATTGTTCCCTCTTAAAGCGTTTTTGGTGGGCAAAGCATCTGTTGAACAGCAGCCCAGAAATGTGGCTCAACTGCTTCTGCTTCGGACAGGAAGAAAGAGTAGATTCAAAGGGAGCTAGCTGTCAGGATTGAAGAAGGCAGTGCCTTGGAATGGCGCCTGGGCATCCGCACTAAGGTCACTGCTCTTGTGTTAAGAGGGAGAGGGTTTTCTCTAAACACAGCCAGATCCTTGCCCTTCCATCCCCACAGTTCTGCCAAGGGCAGCAGAGTTGGAAGAAATAGAAAGCTAAAAAGACAGAAAGAAGGAGTTACCAGAGCTTTTGGCTCTCTCTCCAAACACTTGATTTCTGATGGAGGATTGTACTACATTAAAAATCTGCTCTACAGTTACAGTAAACTACTGCTGTGTTTACATTAAATGCTGGTAGATATCCTGAAGGTGGAGGCTTGTCCCAGAATGCAATAGTTGACATGTTAATTTCATGTAATGTGGCGACATCTCAGGTCCTTGAACACTGATGAGCACTTGATCTAAGAAAGAAAAGTTATGGGGCTGTGATGTGGGGGGGGGGGTCCCACTTCGAAACGGGATCTATGCTATTACTTTCCCACCTGATTATTATTATAAAAGTCTGTTGATGTGGTACATATACACTATGGAATACTACTCAGCTATTATAAATAAGGAATTCCCGAAATTTGTGGACAAATGGATTGAACTAGAAATGATCATAATGAGTGAGCTAACCCAGAAGCAGAGAGACTCAAATGGTATATACTCACTTATAACTGGACACTAGCCCAAGGGGCAGGTCCCATGAAAATCTACACCTACCAGGAAAGTGGGATAGAGGTGAGAACATCCTATTGAGACTCTAGGTGAGAAAAATATAGGGGATAGGGAAGTAGGTGGATCCAGAGGGTCCTAGAAACCTACAAGAGGAACATTATGATGGGTGGATCTGAGCCCAGGGGTTCTGCTTGATCAAAGGCACCAACCAAGGACAAAACATGCAACCATCATCAAACCCCTACCCAGATCTAACCAAGGGACAGAACATTCTCCACAGTTAAGTAGAGACTGGGGACTGACTTTCACAGGATCTCTGGTGCCCCATATTTGGCCATGTCCCTTTGTTGGGGAGGTCCAATGGCACTTGGAGGAAGGATAGCAGACTACCAAGAAGAGACTTGATACCCTAGCACCATATTCAGGGGGAGGAGGTCCCCCTTGGTCACAGTCATAGGGAAGGGGGTTGGGGTGAAAGTGGGAGGGAGGGAGGAATGGGAGGATGTATGGGATGGGATAGAAAATGAGATGTAATATGAATTATTTTATCTTTCAGTAAAAATGTGTTAAAAAAAATAAAAGATCCACAGTCAGGAGGCATATTAATGATAAAAAAAAAAAAAAAAAAAAAAAAAGTCTGTTGAATCCTCTATTATTCCCATCTGTGAAATGCATAGTGTGTGTGTGACTGTGTATGAATGTGAATGTGGTGTGTGTGTGTGTGTGTGTATGTGTATGTATGTATGTATAAAAGTGTGTGTGCATGAGTTGTTTTTCGTGTGTGTATGCATATGAGTGTGGTTTTTGTGTCTGTATTTGAGTGTATGATGTAAGTATGTATGTGAGTGTGTGTATATATGTGTATATGTCTTAGCGTGTGTAGATGAGTGGTTTTGTGTGTGGGTGTATGAATGTCAGTGTGGCGTGTGTTTCTGTATGTCAGAGTGTGTTTATGACGTGAGTACGTGTGTGAGTGTGTTTGTATGTGTGTGTATGTATGTGAGTGTGTGTATATGTGTGCATGAATGTGTGTGTGAGTGGTTGTGTGTGGCTGTATGTGTATCTGCTTGCCAAACAGTAATAAACTTCAGAGATGCTTCATTGGTAGAACACTTGCTGTGCAACCACGAGGCCCTAAACTCAGTGACCAGTACCCAAATAAAAGGGCAGAGCATGTTGGTGCTCATGCCTCACCCTGGTGCTGGGGAGGAGTAGACCAGTGGATCTCTGCAGTTTGCTGGCAGCCAGTTCCGTCTACTTGGGGAGTTCTAGGCCTATAAAAATCCCCATCTAAAAACACAAGGCGAGTGCCTCTGAGAATTAGCCTTGTACTTGGCTTCTTACTTGTACAGACAAGCCCATAGGCATCAGCAGAGGACTCACACAGACAGGGAACATGCATGTGTACAGACACACATAATCACAAAGTGACATTTAATAACTCTGAGCTGGTATTATATCTCTGAAGTACAAGTTAAGGTTAACTCAAACTGCAAAGCTTATTTCAACTTTGAAAAGAGACACAAAGTCAAAAGGTTCTAGAAGGAAGGGGCTCACACTAGGACCACAACCCCCAGGAGGCCATAGACCTTTCCAAGCTAATGCTATCTACACTGTTTGTAGCAAATGACAGCTGTGTCCATTTTTTTTTATTTGTCATGTCATGCATGTACAGATGGTTAAAAGGGCTTTTAAAGAAAATCCAGTGAAACTACAGAAAAGAAAAGACAGTGGCTGGGTGGGGCTGAGGGTAGGAATCTAACCAGGCAAGTGACAGGATTCAACATTTCAAGGACTTGGCAATGCCCAGCGCTCGGAGTTTTTATAAGCTAAGTGGTCGATATGGCTGCCTAAGGCCATCCCTCAGTCTGGTCCTGAGAGAACAAGTAAAGGACTCGGCAGCTGAGGAAGAGCAGAAAGAGCCAGGCTGAAAGATTGACTGATCTCACCCCGCATCAGATGGATGGCTCTAAATGACCTGTGAAGACGTTCCTGGAGCCATGGGCTACAGCATTAAGAGTCCAGCCAGCGTTCACACTTTCGAAGCACTTATTAGTGATGGAAGTCACAATGGACAACTGCGACTTCAGTTTCAAGGAATGGTTTAATGGCATCAACGGGAGTTGATGTGTCCAGTGTAGTGCGGACACTTAAATGAAATAATTGGTAGATTTAGAGCAAAGAGAGAAGCTGGTAGGTAGGAGAGGAAAGGCAGTGGAGAAATCAACAAAGCACTTCAGTGGGATTCTGTGTGAAACACAGCCAGAGGCCTGGCCCAGCTGGGCCATGTGCAAAGTCACATAAACACAAGCACCACCCACCATCTCCCGCTTGATCTTCTGCACAAAAATCAGAGACCAACATATTTGTGGTTTGAACTCTTCATATACTGAGTCAAAAGAATTCTTCAAATGTCTGAACTTGACAAGTGGAATGCATTACTACTTTAAAACACCTAGTTCAACAATGATAGTTCTAGAATTCCCCAAACCTTTGGGTGTAGGAAGTCTGTGAACCCAGTGGTTAAATTTTTCTTCGTTTGCCAGTTGTTCTGCACCTTTTCTAGGACTGTCAGTAAGACAAGATGCTCAGTCACGCAAATGACTGTCATTGGGGTCCAACCAGAAGGAAAGGGGTTATGGAGGAGTGTTCTTAGAATGGGATCTTATTACAAGGTGTCAAGGTGTGTGTGTGTGTGTGTGTGTGTGTGTGTGTGTGTGTGTGTGTGAGAGAGAGACAGCTTGTGTGGAAGACAACTAACTCCTAGGGCTAAGTCCCAGGATGCAGTTCTCTCCTTCTACTCTGGGTTCCTAGGATCAAACCAAGTCTTCAGAAGCCTGTGATAGGCACTTTTATCTGATGAGTTATCTTATCTTACCAGCCCTATTTTTTAAATTTGTAATAATTTTTAAATTATTATATCTCATGAATTAGTGTACCTCATAAATATATTCCTAAAGTTGTATATAGTGGGATTTATGTCATTTAAAGCTTGCCTGCCTGCCTCCCTCCCTCCCTCCCTTCCACCCTCCCTTCCTTCCTTCCTTCCTTCCTTCCTTTCCTCCTCATTCTCCCCTTGAAATGTATTGCCCCTGCTGATCTGCCATCCACATGCATCTGTCAATCGGAAGATGCACAATAATAATACACTTTTACAGTGTGATGCATATAACATAGTGTCATAAAGGGCATTAATAGACTCACCTGAACTGCACACAAGGCTTGGAGAATTGCCCTGGCTCCTCACAGCATGGATCAACCTTCAGTTTGGGTGAAAGCACCTGGACAGCACTGGAAATAAGAGTAACATGGTGTGTGTGTGTGCATGTGTGTGTGTGTGTGTGTGTGTGTGTGTGTGTGTGTGTGTGTGTGATGGGGGAAGACTTCAGGGTGGTCTATGAAGTCACTTCTAGTGGCTGCTGATTAAAAATCTTCAGGTTTGACAGGCTATGTCAGGTGTGTACCTGCTTCCCAAGAGTCATTGCGTTTCACCATTGGGCTTGCTTATACATTTATTTTCTCTGGGAAACCTCCAACATAAGGCTAAAGACATAAAAAGAGATAAAAGAAATAATGAAACAAGTGACAACTAAAATCCATCAGCCAAAGGTTGGCTGCCTTGCATTTGGTCTCCCCAAGTGGAAGATAACCTATGGCTGACAAGGGCATCTCTTGGCTGAGTGGTTTAATCAGGTGCACCTCACAGGCAGGCTATTGTTATGTAGAACATGTCCCCTGCTCTGTGGAGCCAACAGAACTGCCTCCTCACTCTAAGGGAAGAGTATTCATGAGGGAGGTGTTAAATCTTCAGCCTATGCCAACAGGGACTTCATGTTCCCTCTAATTAATTCCTCCACTGGATGTCTATATAACTCCATCCTCTAGTGGTCATTATGAACCAATGTGATGGCTCCTAGACACAGCTCCAGGGCTTCCAGCCTGGTGGTTCCGGAGCCCATGGAGGCCTGTTCCTTGCAGCCATAATTATGTGACTGACATGCATTCTGCAGGCTCTCTCTCTCTGTCTCTCTCTCTCTCTCTCTCTCTCTCTCTCTCTCTCTCTCTCTGTCTCTCTGTCTCTCTCTGTCTCTCTGTCTCTCTGTCTCTCTGTCTCTCTCACACACACACACACACACACACACACACACACACACACACACACACGCATGCAGCAGCTCACTCAAAGCTGCTGAGAAGGCTTTTATTTGTGCGTAGAAAATACTTGTCAGACACATCAGTGGATAGCATCCATAGAGCTGGAAGAAGGAAAATGAACTCCATCACAAGGAACCCAGATTTCGCGATGGAAAGCTGCATGCTGACATTTATATTAGCTTCATTTGACATGTCCTGATGGTTTCAAATTGGATAGAGAGGAACTCTTTCCCACTTGCCCACCCCATCCCTTAAAGCCAGCCTTTCATACCAGGTAAAAGATCACATAAAATGTTTCCTGCTGGTTGCTTTTTGGGGATGCAGAAATCCCTGATGAGTGAAAAGCATAGTACTCTCTATAGAATTCCTAATTGTATTAAAAGTATGGAAAAGCACTTTGAGTAAAGCTGAGTCCTCCAAAGCATGCAGACAGAGCAGCAATTAGAGGATTGGATTGAAATGCTGATTGCTGGGAGGCCGCTCCCTTGGTAAAGCGTTCCACATGCTCATGGACCAGTGTCTTAATCTCCAACAGCCATGCTGAAAGCTGGGCTGGATGGTGTGCACCTATAATCCTATAATCGTAGCACTAAGGAGGCAGAGACAGGAGGGTTCATGGAGATCATTTGATAGTGAACTTGGTAAGCTTCAAATTCACTGAAAACCCCTGTCAGTCACAAAGACTAAGTGGACAGGAGTATAGGAAAATATACAAAGCTGACGTCTGACTAGATATGCATGACATACATGTGCATACTCACACATATGCACGTGAATGCACATAGATTTCCCCCAACACACATATATACATACACACATACACATAAACAGTGGTTCCTCAGCCTACAGCACTAATAAGCAAACTGATCAGATTGCAAACAGACAAACAGAACCTGGAAATCTACATATTTGGCAAGTGGATACTTACTATATTTATTGTTATAATTGTAGCTAAACAGAGGATACTGTAGATATTAACATGGCTTAAAAACCTACTACTTCATAACTGTTTTAATATTATTAGGTTACTCTGAATACAAACATATCCATTTGTATCCATTTAATAATATTATATAGTAAATGTGAGCTATGATGTTGGACCATGATACATGCCAGCTATTTTGAAACTATCAGGGACTAAAGTAGAGCAAAATAGGCTGGTTGGGTGTCAGGGAGCATTGCAGACAGTCCACTGACTTGAGAGCTTTATCAGCAGGAAGAATATTTCCAAAGAGGCTCAGGGGACTGAATTCATAATGTCAGTTTGGGGCAGTGCTCTGATGATTACATTGTTCTTCTGGTTCTCCTTTACAAGGTGTTCCAGGCTCTTTAAATGACCACTCTATTCACAATTAGAGGTCTTTAGCAAAAAGTGCCTAGTATAGTCCTCATCTTTAGCCTGCGAGACACATCATTTAAAAAGAATTCATACCTGGGGAGGGGAGGGCAGGGTCCATGCATCCTGGACCAACAAGTTGCACTTCCAACTTATTGGTACATGTTTGTGAGATTATTTCACCAGTGAGGAATGTGAAATTTAGTGGATTAAAGTAACTTGGCCTATTCTAGTCTTCTCAGTAAACGAATGAGCTGTATTCAATCCAGCTTCTGGGTTTTCTCCTTCAGGATTCAACTCTGAGTCAGCATGTACTGTGTACTGTGTTTTTTATTCATTCATTCTCCAAGAACATAAAGGTTATCTGTCTCCTGGCTATTCTTGAGCCAGGTGATGGTGAGACAGCAATCTCCACAACGTGCCCTCTACCTCCAGAGGCCTCAAATCCAACCAGAAAAGAGTGGTTATTCTTATAATAACAGGCATGCCGCTAGTACACCAAGAGGCACAAATTCTTGCCAAGTTTCTGTCCTACCATCTGGCTTTGTTAGGCAACCAAAAGCAGTGGCAATAAGTTGTGTTGTTTAGGGGTGCTCTCTGAGGGCTCCCTTATCAACATCTCATCTAGAGGTATATTACATCTGGCAATATGATTTTCACCTATGTCTTCTGGAGGAAGTATTGTCAACCCATAGGGAGTGTTTCCATTTAAACTTTTCTTTTGAGTTATGTGTGTACTCCTAAGTGAATGTTAGTCATATATAATACAGGAAACCCATATTACAAGTCATGAACCCCACCCCCCAAAAAAGCTATGTAAAAAGGAGGGCCCAAGGGAGACCCTCCTTGAATTGCACTCAGGTGGGAAAATAGAACAGAGAGTGGACAAGGAGGTAGAGAGGGAACTGCATAGGAAAGAATCAAGGAAGAGAAACGAGGGGGGTGGGAGAAATCAGATGTGTGGAGAGTGGCTACGCAAAGTGGGGGCTGAGGGCTTGGAGAGAAAAGGTAAACTGAAGGCAGACGCATCAATGAGACAAGCTGGAGACCTGTGACTGAGTAGGCTACAGGGAAGCTATTGGGCTGTCTCTAGCTGAGCCTCCTAGTAGAGGGGGTCATTGAAGAGGCCACCTTCTAGCAGGGCAGGACCTACAGTGGTGAGAAGGTAGCACCAATATCCTACAAAACCTTCAAACCAATATTCACTCTGCCTGTGAGATGTGCAGAGATAAAGATAGAGACTGAGGGAACGACCAAGCAATGTCTGGCCCAATCTGAGACCTACCCCATGGTCAAGAAAGCCAACCCCGACACCATTAAAAGATACTCTGCTATGTTTTCAGACTAGAGTCTAACTTAACCGTCCTCTGAGAGGACCCACTCACTCTGCAGCTGATCAAATCAGATGCTGAGACTCACAGTGAAGCACTCACTGGAGCTTGGGGAGTCCTGTGGAAGAGTGGAAGGGAAGGATAGAAGAGCCCGGGGGAACAAGCACACTTCAAGAAGACCACAGAGTCAACTAACCTAGATCCATTCGGGCTTACACAGAGGGAAGCACCAATCAAAGGGCATGTGGGGACTGGGCCTAGGCCCTCTACACATACATAACTGATGGGCAGTTTGATCTTCATATGGGTTCCCTAGTAAGTTGAGCAGGTGCTGTCTATGACCTGGACTCTGTTGCTGCTTTCAATCACTTTGCCCTAACCTGGCTGCCTTGACTGGCCTCAGTGGATGGATGAGGAGAAGCTCAATTCTGATGCAACTTGATTAGCTGGGGCTGGTGGGGGTGGGGGTGGGGAGAGGGAGCCTTCCCTTTTCTGAGGACAAGGGGAAGGGGGATAGGGGAAAAGGGTGGGAGGGAGATATTGGGAGGAGAGGAGGGAGGGGCTACGATTGGGATGTAAAGTGAATATATAAATTTAAAATAAAATTTAAAAATAAACAAATAAAATTAGCTTACAAAGCAGTAGATCTCCATAAGGCTTTTCATATATCCTAGTTAACTCTGCTCTCTAATGAAATGTTTGTAGCTTCCTCATCTCTACCAATACTCTAAATGAAATACGCAAACTTAAATTTTGGAAGATAAGGTACAAATATGTGAGAAGACATGTGACATTTGCCTTTGTGGGCCTTGATTAACTTATTTAGTATAATATTTCCCAGGAAAGGCATAAATGTACTTGTCTTTATGGCTGAATCATATCCTGTGTACATGGTGTGTGCCATATTGTAATTAATCGTTTATCAGTTGATAGACATCTAGGCTTGTACCATTTCCTAGCTACTGTGAGCAGAACAACAATGCCCGTGCATGTGCAAGTATCTCTCTAGTGGGACGTGTCATCCTTTGCTTATATTCCCAGGAGCAGAACAGCTGAGGCATGTTGTAGTTCTTGGTTTAGCTTTTGTGAGAGTCCTCCACACTAAATTCTCTGGTGGGTGTGCCCATTCTTACTCCCACTAACAGTAGATCACCTTTCCCTGCATCCTAGCCAGATCCCTTCTTGTCATTTGTTTTGTGGATGGTAGCCATTCTGACTGCGGTGAGATGGTGTTACAAAGTGATTTTAGATTGTGTGTCCCCTGTGAGTAATGGTGCTGAACACCTCTGGAAATGTTTGTTACACCTGCATTATGTCTTTTGAGAACTCCATTTGCAGTTCCACAGGCATTTTTTTTAATTGAGTTGTTTACTATCTTCATGTTTAGTTTCTTGAGTTCTTTGTATATTCTAGTTATTAATCCTTTGTTGGATATATAGCTGGCAAGATTTTTCTTCCATTCTGTAAGCAGCCTATTTACTTGACTGACCATTTATTTTATGCTATGGAATCCTTTTCATTTTATGAAATCCTATTTATTGATTATTATCTAATTTCCTGAGAAATCTGAGTCTAGGCTTGTATCTTTTACAAACTAAAATCATAAGATGTGATTTTCTACTTTTTAGATTATAAGCATCTAAACATTTATTGTCACTGTGCATTGGGAATAGACGCCATTAGTTTCAGCAGTGTCTACTTAAAAATTAGACAAGCTCTGTGATCCTGAAATTCTCATTTGGAAGATCATTCTGCAGATATACTGGCATGTGTGTGCAAATGAGTATGTTTAAGGATGTTAATTGCACCATATTTTAATAACTCAAATGGCTTGAAGCAAATTCCTATCAAAAGAAAGTTTTCCAGTAAATCATGGCAGAGGGATAGTGTAATACAGTGTAACCCAGAGCAGATATTCAGATGAAGGAGTCAGCTTATTTATACTTCATGCTGAAATGATCTCCAAGAAGATGGCCACTAATATGAAAGAAACTAATTATACATTGATACTCACATAGAAATGAACTCTATTTGAATAAATGTATAGTGATATGTCATATGGGTTCTGTCCAAAAGGAAAAGCTGAGTGACATAGAATGGTGGAAATATTCTAGAATGTTTGATTCCATACCTATCAATAATTATTTTTATTTATTTGTTTTTGTTGTGGTTTTCTCTTGTGGAAACAGAGTTCCCTGTGTAGTCTAGCCTGTCATGGAACTGGCTATGTAGACCAGGTTGTCCTGGAATGCTCAGAGATCTTCCTGCCTCTCCCTCTGAACTAATCAAATCCCGGTGAGATTAAGGCATGATCCTCCATGCCTGTCTAATGATATATATATATTTTTTTAAAGAAGAGCAAATGTTAAAACAGTTGACAAATGATATGTAAAGACATATATGAAGGTATATGTACATGCAACATAAACTTGGCTATGATATTCACAAGAGAGGAACACGGACAGTTCACATGAACCTTATGATGAACGTACCCTTAACACCCACTGAAGCCTGCCATTGATAGGGTGGTTCCATGGGGAGCGTGGAGCAGAAGTGTGGGTAAGGCTAACTGCGCATGGGCACTTCTTACTTCTGGACACTGTAGCAGAAGCCTATATCCAAAGACAGGCTAAATGGAAAGGCTAGCTCCGGCCATGTGACCTTGGAAAATAGTTTTACATGTTTACCTTCACAAATTAAGGGAAACATATCTTGCCCTTACAGCAGGAGTACTGAATGAAATTATGAGCATTAAGGGGGGGGGGGCGTGCATTGCTGCTAGCTTATGCCACTGTATCCATGAAGAGGAGTGTCTTACAGTGACTTTGTTCTTTCTAAGCCTTCTGTTTGCAAAATCGACATTTAAATATTGCTTAATCATTGGTTAGCTTTGATTATCAATTTTCAAGTCATAAAAAAAAGACAAATTCTTATTCTTGGGCTCTAGCCTAAACTCGGGCTCGAACTTCCTGCAGGGCCTTGAGGAAGTCATCCACTCTGCTGTTTCTGCATATCTCATCGATATTGTCTGTTCTAGAGAATCTAAGGACGTGTACAAAGTTCTTCCTATCAATAAGCTCAAGTAATGAATTTTCATTCGTAAATACTAATCTCTGTAATAAATAATGGTCAGGACATTTTGTAGAGCGCGGGTATGGTCATATGCCCTTTCCTTTCAGTCTTTGCAATCAGCTGTTCTCCAGCAAATGCTCCGTACTTATAAAGTCTCCTTTACACCGGGATTCGAAGCCATAGATTAGCAAATACCTATAAAGAAGAGATTGTGTTGGGGACATCGCAGTCATAGCTGAAAGGTGCTGCAACTGGATCTGGAGGTAATAGCTACCAATGGGAAAAGGGAAGAAAAATGGGATAGAAAAAGACAGGTTAACCTAAGGGATAGAAGACACAGAAAACACCAGACGACTGGAGTCCACGCCTCTCCTGATACAAGGTTATAATTTAGTAGAAATTTAAACAAATGCAATATTATGCCCCTGCATAGGAGAGGCCCAAGTGCCCAGAAGTTGTGTAGGAGTCACAAAGGCTAGAGTAAGTTTATCCTGAGTGACTAAGTACATCCTAAAATTTTCTATTAGGAAAATGCTATCTATAGTAGACTCTTTTTTTTTTTTCAACTGACCCAACTGGACTTTTACCACTGCAATGATCAGATATCAAATTTTTCTAAAAGTTAATTGCATACTAAATCTCCACGTGTGGTGGTTTTGCACTTAAAAACTATTTATGCCAACACTTTGCCACTGAGTCACTAAATTGTATGCACTTTGTAGGATTATTTCAGTTTCAAATACAGTATTATTTTGGTTGCACGAGCCATCCAAATGAATTGGAAACTCTGAGATTTGTGCAGCTTGTGCCCTATCAGTTATTAAGCCTTGGCATTAACTGTGTTTGCTACAAAAGACTCTCATAAGAGAATTGGTGTTTGAAAAATATCCAGTTACAGAAAAGAACATCAACATTTATGTCTGAGTATCAAGTATCAGTGGGTATGGCCCTGAGCTCTACTCCTATTTGCACTGACATGGACTTATTTGGAAATTCTGCCACTGCAGAAACCCACATGATTGGGACTTCAGGACTACGGCAGCTGAGTACATTGTAAGGAAAGAATGGAGTTTCCAGTTGTTCCTCTGAACACAGTCATTGTGCCTGTCAGTCAAACCATTTACAGAGTGCCAGTCCATTTAATTATTATGTTTTTATTTTAATGTGAAAATGAGTACAAGGGGCAGGGTACAAAAAATACATGTTGCAATAAGAATACTTTTTAGGAAAATTATACATTAGGAAAAAAATAGTCTTGTACCCATAGTTCAGCTCAGAAAAATCTTCCAGACGTCAGCCAGAGCAAAAGTGCCCTGAGTTCATAAGTCATGGCAACAGCAAGAGCAGCAGACCAGGAGTGTCAGCACAGTCTGGAAAGACCTCGAAGGCTGGGATAAGGAGCAGGCCATTTAGTTGACAGCTCAATGTGAAACACGCAGTGCTTCCATCCAGCCTGCCCCGTATGGATGTCAAGAGCAGAAAACTCTCCATCACACAGCTAGTAGAAGCACAGCCTGATGGACACAGAGCCTGACCTTCTTGCCCCAGGAGACAGTACCTCCAGGTCATGGGTGAGGGAGGCTGGCAAGGGTCACCAAGGGGGGCATGCGAGTACAGCTGCCTGCTCAGAATTCATCCACTAATCAACAGGGTTCAGCCTGGAGGGGTTGTCAGGCCAGCCCTTCACCAGCTCTCAGTGAGCAGGAGGAAGCCAAGCCCAGGGGATGCCCAACCCCCCCTTAGTAAGGTTCCAAAGCTGTCTGCAGGGAAAGCAAGAGGAGAATGAACGAACAACAGCAAAGGTCCATCCAGCCCAAGTGGGTGGGCCCTAGCTGTGACAGTAGAAAGCTACCCCTGAGTGCTTTCTTGCAAAGACTGAAGAGAGCTGCTTAAGGGAAAGATGATAGACAGATGGCTGATGGGTGATCAGATAGGCAAAAGACCATGTGTACCTGGAAGATCCACCGAGGCTCATAGTTGTACTTACGTATCTATGAGTGTATCTGTACCCCAAGCATTCTCTCTTCTCTAGCATATGCCCATATTAAAGCACCATGCCTCAGGCAGTGGGCAGTGAACACACAAATACCCCTTCTGCAAAGGAAGAGATTTGGTGTCAGTCTGTTGCTTCAGGATGCAATTCTGCCTTGTCCTACCTGTGATCCCAGAATTCTTTAGAGCCTCGGGGTCACGCAGCCTCCATGATTTATTGGGCAACTGGAGGCTGCTTAGATTTGGGATCACAAGAGGCACCTGTCTTGACTATAGTAAAGGAGCTATTGCCACACTGTGCCCTGTCCCATACACAGCAGCTTCAGTGTGTGCATCCAGGCTCCCTGATCCCTTGTCTTCCCTTAATCTGTGTTCTTCTCACCGTACACATTGGCCACCCCCCCTTTCTCTGTATTCTACTTACCTTCTATTCCATTTTTTTTTTTTTGACCGATGTCTGGAAGTTGGGCTGTAATGCTGAGCCAGAAAAAAACTTAGAGGTCTGTATACCCTTCAGCTGAAGAAATCGCTTGGTTGTAGACTCTCCATGCAGGAAAAAAAAAAAAAAAAAAAAAAAAAAAAGAGGTGTGTTTCTCATACACTTGTCTGTAACAACTGTACCCATGCATGCAACTTACTACTCACACCTACTACTCTGTCCTGACTTATTACTCATTATGGGAAAGGAAAGAAAAGCAAAGGGGAGAAAGATGGGAAGAAGACTGGGAAAGAGGAAGAAAGGAAAGGAAGGGACGGGAGGAAGAAAGAGGGCAGATGAATCAAGTGGATACAGCCACATGAAATTCCTCATGCTCACATACACTGGAGGCAGAATGATTTACTTTATATGGTCAACTATAGCTTGCACTACTACTGCACCAGTGTGTTTAGCAGAAGAACATAGATTAAACGTCCAAGAAGCTACACGCATGGTTTTGTGTCACACTTGACTAGTGTAACAAATAGGCAACTTACTAGTTCAAATAGTGATAATGAGTGATACCATTTGGGTGACTTATCTGTCTCTAACTAGCATTACTAGTCCATTTGATAACTCTGTGGATCATCTCGAATTCTTTCAGTAACCTTGAGAATCAATAGTTATAATTGAAATCCTGCTGGATACAGGAGGAAACCAAGGCCTGGAGCCCTGACAGACAAAATGTGTAAAATCTCACAGGCGCATAACTCCAGCAGGCACACAGATATCAGGCAGCTCCACTTAAACACCATGTCTCTCTGCGGCCTTTGACTGGCCTGAATGAGGCACCCCTCTGAGCTCTTCACTTGCTTGAGACACTGAAGGCAATTATAAACAAAGAGGCATATTTGTTCACTTATTCTCATCTTCTTCATACAGGTACAGGTGCTGCCATTTCACAAATGGAAAAACCATCACAAGGATCCGGGAGGCAAGTATCCCATAACCAAGACGGGGACACCACTTTGGATTAAGGACTTTGAACTTAAGAGTTGTAATTTCATGTAAAGGGATTAATTCCAGTTTGTTGCGCTGAAACAAGATAGAAGGAAAGGCCAGCTCCTTGTTCCCAAAGCACTAATTTTGTAGGAGGAGAATCTAAATGGAAGCAAAGAGACGACAGAACTTGACATAATGTGATGTAGCCTAAATGCACCTAAATGATAGACTTTCCCAAACTTCATCCCCCCCGGGATCTGAAATTTGAAAACAGACTTAAGGAAGAATGCTCCTGGGAGATCTTTAATGGGCAGGGAACCTCTTTGATCCTATTAAATCAAAAGACTGTCTATCATCTTCCAACCAAGTTTCAATCAGCAGACTAAGCAGGCGGCTCTGTGTAGAAGTGAACAGGAAAGAGAGTCTCCCCCCCCCCGCCCGCCCCCACCCCGGTCAAACTCTAGGTGGGTAAAGACACCTGCTTTGGCTTCGAGATTTGGGATGGTTTTCTCGATGACCTACATTTTTCTGCCACTGTGAAACAAAAGACATTTATGTTTCACACTGGCACAATGAACCCAAGGGGGAAATGCCCTGCCTTCCAGAGATGGAAGTGGCAAAATGAGTTAAAAATAAAATACAACGAAGTATAAAATCATTTCCAATGAGCAAAGCAGTGGCCCATGGAAGTAAGCTAATGAGAACAACATGGGAGTTGCTGTTCTGCAGAATAGTACATCATCCAAATATTCCAGAAAACATTGATTCTTTGCACTATATGCTTATCCCTTACTCACATGCACACGTGTGTGTGTGTGTGTATGTGTTTGTGTGTGTGTGCATGCTTATACCTACATACTCACATGCCCATGTGTGCTTGTGAAGACACATAAGTACACAGAGGCAGACATATGTGCCTATGTTAGCCAGAGGAAACCTTCTGCTTACTTAGGCACAGGACACAGTATAGCTTTTAAAATATTTTTTCCTTTCTTAAAGATAGGGTCTTTCCCTGGACTGGAACTCTACAGGTGGGCTAGGCTGGCTGGCCATCAAGCCTTAAGATGTGGCCTGTCTCTGCATCCCCAGAGCCAGGAATAAGAGACCCACAGCCACTCTAAACATTTTAAACACGAGTTTCAGAGATTGTGCTCTTCTTCTTCATGCTTACAAAGTAAGTAATTTATAACTAGGCTGCCCTACAGCCCATGCATCTTTGTTCTTTATGAAATCCATTGTGAACTCCTTTTGAAAATTCAACAAGTGTGTAGTGGTCCTGATTATCGTTAAATACCCACAGACAACTGGTGAGTTCCCTAGTAATCCATCCTGTAAAGAAATGGCAATTCCTTAAGTAACTTTTAAAACCTACATCAAAACTGTTTTATACAGTCCATTTTCATTTCATCCCAGTAAACTCAGTCGTGGTGGCAGAGTGGGGACTATACAGGTAAATGTTGACTACAGAAAACTGAGAGCCAGAGAAATTCAAAGAGGTGAAGTGACCCATATTAGGCCTGCTGATAAGAAACAAGATGATGCAAACCTCTCTGCGCCAGCCTGTTCATGTCCTCTTTCGTCCTCACAGAAGCAATAGCATCAGAAGCTAGGACAGTGGTCTTGACATTCTTCTTCCAAGTCTCTAATTAAAAGCTTGCTCACGCTGAGTTCTCTGGAAGGGAAGATGACAAAATCCCCATCCATTTTCTTCTAGGCAAAGAGACATCTTATACCATGTCTCCAGCTGATTCTCAGAAAAGCTGAATTTTCTTCTGAGACACATGTATGCACTTCTGTGTGTGTGTATGTGTGTGTGTGTGTGTGTGTGTGTGTGTGTGTAGTATGAAGTGTGTTTGTATGCATGTGTGTGTGTATATGTGGTGTGTGTGATGTTAATGTTTGTGTATGTATGTGTGGTGCACCTGTGTATATGTGTATTGTGTAGTGTGTGCATGTGTTTATGTGTGTGAGCGTGTTTGTGTGCATATGTGGGTGTGTATGTGTGTGAATATATGTGTGAGTATGTAGTGTGTGCGCACTTGCATGCACACACATGTGCACCTGTGAATGTGTATGTGTGTATGTGTATACTGTGTAGTGTATGTGCATGTGCGCATGAGTTCGCACATCTGTGTTTATTTGTGTATAAGTGTGGCTTTCTTTTGCTGTCACAAATACTTGAAATAACTTATAGAAAAAAAAGGTTTATTATGGCTTATAGTTTTTAGTCATGTTTCCTTTGATCTTGGGAAGCATGGCAGATCATGAGAGCTTATGGTAGAGTCTTATTTAAGAAACACTAGCTGGTAAATGTCCTAGTATACAATTTACGAGAATACCTTTATGATCTAACTTCTTCTGACGAGGTCTAACCCTCTCAGGGCTCAAGAACTACCCTCAGGGTGGCATAGAAATACATTCAAGAATTTGACAGGTGGCATGTGAGCTTAGTCAAGGCTTATGAGTGCTTTGCTTTGAAGGTAAGGATAGAATGTCAAAAATGTACATTCATCGATTCCTTTCTTGACTTTTCTATATGAGCAAAAGTCATTTTATACTAGAGGCTGACAATCCAGAGGACACATTGTTTGTTTTCATGTGGTACCTATATTCTGGTGCTGTGATCAATAACACATCAAAAATAATTTCTGTATTAGAAAGTCTAAAGGAAAATCTCACAAAATCATGGAGAAAGTGACTGCCAGTAGGCGTGCACAGAGGGACACTCAAGAAAAGTTATTTTTCCCTGAGAGGGTCAGTGTAAGGGAGTAGTGCTCTTTTTTAAACTCTACTTTATTTGGGGTGTTTAGGCCCACCTCCCAACCCTACATAAGAGAGAGAAGGTTAGTGGGATGGGGAGAGTGGGCCCCTTTACTTCTCCTGGCTGTTTAGAGTTGAAAGGTCTTTGGGGGCTATACCAATCTCCATCAAAAACAGACACAACCAGCAATTTCCTCCAAGCCACTGCACCCTGAAGCATTGCTCTCCATCTGTCTTCTCTAAACCACTAGACCATCAGTCTCTGGTCTCTTCAAACTGCTACAGGCCACCATTGCAGGCCACACCACCCTCTCTCTGGGCTCTCATTTCTATACTTAGAGCCCTAGACCATACCCCTCTCCACGCTGCAGAAGGCCTTTGCCAGGTGGCAAAAACCCCACCCCGCACAAGACAATTAACAGCTATGGACAAACTGACGCTCAAACTGAAATCCGGCACTTAAGATTAAAACATGTGTATTTACATAACACAACTGAGTTCATGAAAATCCAAACTTCTCTTATAAGGGAGGCTCACTAGGTTTTTGGAACCAAGAGAATTAACCAGTATCAAGGAGGTAAGGATCTGGCAGGACCTTGTACATGTTGAAGGTTTCCAAGTTGTACTCCTTCAGTTTTGGATCAGGAAGTGATCTTGTGGTTTTCTTCCTGGAAATAATAGCAATAAACCATGAACTTTTTTTTTTTTTTTTACATTAATCAACCATTATAGACACCAAGAGGCTGGAGGAAGGGAAATTTGTGGTGAGCAGAAACAGAGCCTGACTTCTACATTTGGAATATATTTGAAAAGCTCATTTTAAGGTCCTTGTTAAAAGAGGACAAGCAAAAGAGGTGAATAATTGTTTTCATAAGAGTGACTCTGAAAAAAAAAAAAAGAGTGACTCTGATGGCTCCGTTCATAACACAAAGCCAAGGTCGGTGGGTCCCCTCATGGGCACCACGAAGTGCACTATTTTGCATGCAGTTTGGATTCTGACTGCTGAGGAGTTCCCAGCTATTCACTGAACATCTTCTGTCATGTTCATTTTCAAAAGGATATAATTTCCTAGCCAAACTATAACACACCAACTTTCAAAGGAAGCCGCAGCAGGTAGGTGGAGATGGCACTGTGTTTCCTAACTGGTGATTAGCAAATTTATTGCATGATAAACCATCTTCAGTGCAGTTTTGAAAAATAAAAACATGCTTCTTCCTGAGTAATTAGTTGCTCTTTACCGCCAACAAACTGTAATTTTTATTCCTTTTACACAAGCCCATTTATTAGAGGAGAGAGCTAGCAAGCATTTATGCTTTTGTGTTTATAGCGCAGCAAAGACATGGCATGGAAAACCTGCTATGAAGATTCTGAATGGCACTATATTTTAAAATCCACATTAATTATAGATCCACTTATTCTTAGAAAAGACAGGAATTGCAGCAGGGTAGTAGGAGGGGGGAGGGATCCATGTATAAATTGCCTCCCAAAGACCTCACTGAAATTTCCATAACATTCACCACATGACACTGATGTGTGGAAATTGACACGAAGATTTGAAAATTGGGACTGAAGGAGCCCAAGCATAAAATAACTTCAATTCTGCACTCTCTCTGTCTCTCAGAGGAATAGCGCATAAGACTGACCAACACAACACAAACAAGCCGAGGGGGGGATATCCAGGGAGAAGGATAGGAGTTATTAAGGAGAAAACACACTTCTCACTCACGGAGAGAAAGGATGATCAATGGATTTAGTCACAGAGAAATTCAAGCAGAAAATTGCTGCTGTTTTTTATCTGAACAGCAGAAAGTTTAACCACACCAGAATTCTGAGGTCTGAGGCACGTACCTACAGCTACCTGTGCAAAAAAAAAAAAAAAAAGGATTGGGCTGGATTTTTCCATCAGAGGACCATGGTCCAGTCCTCTCACTGTTTATTTATATGAAGATCAGAATTTTGATGCGGGGGGAGGGGTTACATCTGAAATGCCCTGGGTCAAGGCTAACATCTGTTATAGCCCCTCACAGTTTCAGACCTTATGAAATAAATTATCTGCCCAGTTCCAGTGCCTGCCCTTGGACAAAAATAATACCCACAAATAGTATCCAAAATGAATGTGAAAATGGTACATCGTCCCCTGACATCTCCCTGCTAAGACTGACAAATGTAAAATAATTACTGACAAAATAGAATGTGCTAGCAATTCCTCACCTGGTAAAAAATATTTAAAAAGCAGCTCATAGGCCACTCTCTTAACAAGTTCACCTTTAAGTATTGGGGAAATCGTGAATGGAAGGGACCTCTATATCTACTTAAGGCTTCTGAGTCTCTGGATTACTTTTGATGAAAAAAAAAAAAAAAAAAAGAAGAAGAAAGAAAGAAGGAAATAAACAAACAAATGAGAAAACCCAAAACAACTACTCAGAACTAAATTAGCTGAGCTTCATAGTTCTCAGTGAAAAAATGCTGCGAATTGGAGAATGGTTTTGGAAAAATACCCTGTCCAACATTAGAAAAGTAAGACCTGATTGGAGAGGCAAAATGTCCTTTGTAAAGACTGCTTGGAACGTGGCCGCTACAGCGAACCTAAGTGCTACAATAGAGCGTAAAAGAACACGTGATTTTGTGGGGAATGCTTAGCCAGGGGATGCTGAAGCATTTTCAGTCAGTGATGTCATTGCCAAAAAACAAATTTCTTCCATTGTGAAGAACGAAAACAAATAGCAAAGACAGAAGTTTTACTTCAAGGTGGCTGGGAGGAAAGCAATTAGGTGTTTTTCTTTTCAATCTGCATGAAAATAGTAAATAAATATAATCAACGATACTTTATTTTAATAAAGCCCTTTTATCTACACACAATGCTCTATACAACCAAGCTAACAAATCTTTAAATGTACATAATGTTTTAGAGTTGCTACAATCTTCATACATGCATTCCTTTTCACTTAATATTTGCAGGAGCGAGGCTCATCCTAGGCTCCTAAACAGTGCAACCCTGAACCCTCAGGGATAGATCATACAGAAAACTATTTTTATTCTTGTAGGCATGGAACATGGTTGGCTAAAACTCAGCTTTTACAGTATGAGGACTGTGCTTCTAAAATGTCATCCTGTCCCCACCTCAGGTATCAGAAAACTCTTCAATTGTTGAGTATTCAAGGCAACATTCTGGGCTTTCCTTCTGCAATTTTTGTTTGTATTTCCAAAATTTGGATTTATTGTGACTTTGAACTTTCCATTGACAGAGAAACTTAGTTTGTTTTATTGGAAAGTTTGCTCCATTCTCCGGTGAGTGCACAAGGCCTGGAAAGCAATAGTTGGAAGAATGGCTTCTGTTCTCTAGACCATTATGAAGATGGCTAAGTGCCTCATTGTCCAGACTCCCGTGGTCCATTGAGGGCTGATGATGCCACTGCTTTCCCATCATACACTGACATGATGAGCTCAGCAAGGGTTCCAAGACTACTTACTTCTCTTCAGTTGACCCAAAGAAGTTCTTGGCCATCACATGCCCCCACTAATGTTTCATTGGCTAAAAGTCACATGACCCCAAGAAACCCAAAGGAAGGACAAGGAATGGCCCATACTTCCAAGCCCAGAGTGATGACACCATTCTTGCCTAAATCATCTTCCTGACCTATAGAAAAATATACATCCAGTGCCTTGATTCTTATCTTTTACAAAATGTCAGTCTATGCTGAATCTGTAGCAAGGTCAATCTCTGCCCACTAAATAGAACTGGGAAGCAGTTCACTTGATGCTGAGCTACATCAAACACTTGTACCATGTCCTCTTCCAGAAGATGAACTGCTTTTCATTACTGCACATAGTGGAGTCCTCAGGAAATCTAAAGAGAGTGAGAGAGAGAGAGAAGTTTAAATCACCCACTTTTATATGTGCTGCCTGGGAACTGGCCCAGGACAGGAGAAAAGGTTGTGTGAGTTTTGTGACCTTGTTGCTCTACTTGTGGACATGTTTTCGGTTTTGTTGACAAAGACCTAATTGGTCATCTAGGATGGCTCTAGTACCCATAGCAATAAATTTAGCTCTTGAGGCGATCAAATTTCTTTATTCATCATAAGAGACCTGAATAAATATTCAGATGGCATAAAGCAGAAGGCTCCAGATGCTTACTGTGGAGAGGTCTAGGTTCTTTGGCCCAAAAGACAGTTATTTTCTTTCACCTCAAACAACTTCAGGATATTGCCCCGGGGCCGTGGGAGTATTTTGTTATTTTCTGTGTGAAATATTATAGTCCCTAGCCGACATGGAGAGATTGGATTACTGTCCACCGATTCCCTTAGTTGACACAACCCACAGTGCTGATGACCTCAGCGCTCAGGGTTGCATCCAAATGTGGAGCTCTTTTTTCTTTCTTTCTTTCTTTCTCTTTTTTTCCAGGAGGACCATAGGAAAATACAGATGGAGAAGAGGCCTGGAAAGGTAAGAAGGCATTCCGGGCTCCCTCAGATAGATGGGTCAGCTGTCTACCTGTTCAGGTGGTACTTTACTATTGGAAAGCGTGCCTTGGGGTTGCTATAGGTCACTGAGACATCCCTAATAACTAGGGACACTTACTAATTAGAACTCAGTAGGCACGAAATTGGTTGAAACATGACGTGGTCTCAATTGAGTTTTCCTTCTTTTTGTATAAATGTCTTTCTAATGAGGAAAACCAGCTGTAAGAAGGGCAGAGAAAGATGTAGCACTCATGTTATTTTTTTTTTCAGCCACAAATAGAGCCTTGCTACTTCCTCGAATAGCAGGGCCTTCCAGAGAAAGATAGGGTACCATGAGCAGAGAGTTATGGTATCAAATTGCAGGAGAATGACTCTCCTCTGGGTTCATTTATTTTTTACTTTGTGCTGTGTTAGGTCTGTGATTTTTCCCTAAGATGATGATCTACAAGACTGGCTGTTTGCATGCTCTGGATCTCATTTATTAGGAAGTGAAGTATGTAATGGTGAAAAATAGCTCAGTGGGTTTCCTCTTTCTCTGGAGGATCACAGCCGGCTGCACACACAGTCAGTGCTGTAGAAATAAATGGAAGGCAAGCGGAGCTCTGGATGCTAAGGCTATGAGAGTGTCCTCTCTGCAGCTCAAAGCCTAAGGCAACTCATCCTCTCCTCCTGTTTGCACCAACTTGGAGGCTCTGGGGACCTGGGGTCACTAAGATGATGTCACCAGAGATTCATATGAGTCTCGTGTTCAGTCATTTATTTTATTTGTGTGTGTGTGTGTGTGTGTGTGTGTGTGTGTGTGTGTATGCACGCGTGCGCGCATGTATGCACATGCAACTGTTCTCCAGATATATTCCAATGGCAGCTAATTACATTTTTCCGCACCTCCCAGTCTGTGAAATGGCTTTCCCAGATCACCCCGAAGACTTACCTGCACTGACTGGAGTGACCCTGAACCCTGCGAAGAAGGTTGGGAGGACACTGTGTAGAGAAAATTCAGAGCTGGATCTTTGAAAACACTGCCTGTCACCTGTGCCGATAATGACTGCACCTGCATTTCCAGTTACCTGGGGAACTCCCCCAAAACCCTTGTCTGCTCCACTTCACCGCATATTATGGAAAACTGAGACAGTTAAATTACTTTCAAAATTCATCAGATAGGTGCAAAGCAACACTCATATATACCTTGGCTTGCTTCATGTGCTATAGCCACTGTTCTTTGAGTTGCATCCCCTTTGGTGGTCAAACCACCCTTTCATAGGTGTCACTTAAGATCATCAGAAAACACAGATATTTACATTACAATTCATAAGATTGGCGACATTACAGTTGTAAAGTAGCAACAGAAATATTTTATAGTTGGGAGTCACCACAAGATGAGGAACTGTACTAAAGAATCTCAGCAAAAGGAAGGTTGAGAAACTCTGCTCTATAGACAGCATCCTGGTCTTTCTAGCCATCTTACTATTTTCCAATAATAATGCACCTTCATTGTGCCTTTAGCTTTCTTCCTGGCATTGGGAACACCATTTCCTCAAGGCATGCTAGATTTGAGGAGCCTGAGACATAACAGGCTCTGAGCTCTTGCCCATCAATCAGGCAAGGCATACCATACAGTGTTCATCATCTTGCCCCATTATGTTTTGCACCTGAACTGTCCCTGACAGGAGAATGAGTTTCGTGATTTTCTCCCTCTATCTTTGGAAATCGTGAAGTGTTAGTTGACAGGGCCAACTAGTGAAAATAGGTCCTCCATGCCTGGTTTCTGTTGGGCTTTCTTCTTCCTGCGTGTGGTCAGTCCCAGCCACATCATCCTGCCAGCAGGAACTAAAGTGTTCCTCCAACCCTTCGCAGTCATGAAACCCTCAGAAACACTACTGACTCACATCTTCCCTACCATGAGTCGGGAGCCAAGTATTGGGTGGTATCGACAAGGTAGATCATAAGGCAAAGAAATGAGGACCTTCCTGAGTCTTGTTTGAATAACCAATTGCCTTAGGCCAAAAATATCTCTAGACCACAAAGAAATACATCCTCTTCACTTTAAAAAAATTTAAGTTTTCTGTTGCTTGCAACCTGTGCATTTCTATTTAAAGTATCAAAAAAATGTTTCCAATTTTTTTCATGTAACTTGATCTTTCCAACTATTATTCACTCAACAACATTTGTGAAGCACCTTCTCTCAGTCAGTAGCACAGAACTCGGGGCCAGGGAAGATGAGATAAACACAAGTGCTATCATCTTATTCTTATCAACTTTTAAGTCATGGCTTTCCACCTGGTACAGAAGGAAGTCCATGGTAGGTGTTGCAAATGAGCTCTGTAGTTTTCGATATGCAAAGTTTCAACTTACACTTTCATTTACTAGGTGGAGACCATATAACTATTAGAAAAATCATTGGCCATTAAGTTTTACACGATTTAAATTAATTTCATAGGGACAAGGGGAGAGCAAAAGGGAGAATCCAAGGAATGAGCTTGACTTCATGGTTTTCCAGAAATACACTGAGATTAAGAAAAACAATAATAATAACAATGTGACTAGTAAATTCTGTAACTGATCTATGGCAACAGTGGACAATTAAAAATGTACTTCTAATGTCTAGGAAGTTACAACAAAAATAACTCTAGCTTTGCAACTCAAGCTAGTGATCATACCTCACATTTACTAATCTTGGAAACTGAAAACAAAATTATAGAGTAGGAGCGCCCACATAGAGCAGGCCCTTATTACTATAAGCATGGGACAGGGATTATAAAAAAGCATCCATGCCAGCTTTCTAGGAACTCAGCCTCATCCAAGAGCACCTGGGGCTAAATTGTGGCTGTTTCCCAACTTGCTGAATGGAAGACAGCCCCAGAGTACAGCATCCTCCTTAGGAACACATGCAGAATGTGAACACGGCTCCTGCTTGCCAAACAGCTACCTCCTTCCCAGCTATTTCCAAAACAACTGTGAAGTTTGCAATGGACAGCATGATATAAAAGAGGAATGCAGGCTTCCTCCTCAAGGGGACTCTGACCTTCATTCCCAGCTAAGCCATTTGCTACCTTGTGACCTTGACAAACACCTTCAGCCAATTGAAAACACAATTTTCTCATTTACACATTACAGGCAACTGGAAGGGTCTAAAATATTCATCAGGAAATGGAATTATGTTCTTTCTGTCTGTTCTGGTATGAGAAAGAAACTAATAGTAGAATTTTTAAATTCTATATTTTGTTGTTATGTGTGTTTTGGAAGGTTTTAGCTCACAGTCAACAGAGGCATCTATCTCTTAATCTTTAAATATGGAAGTGATGCCAACGTAAAACCAATACATACCATTACTCAAGCATTACTACTTCTAGGCTATGCTTTGTAAAATAAATAGGAAAGTGTCTAGTATTCCAAAGACCTCCAGGAATCAGTGGGGCAGAATTCAATCTAATAAATGGCCATGGTAGTTGGATGACAGGCCATGTTTTCTACCAATTAACAGCCCACGTAAAGTGTTACTCAAGACTCACTAGATATGACTTTCCTTCAGTTCTCACCAGCAATGCCAGGGAGGACACATACCATTGCTGAGATAAGGAATTGGCCACTCTGATAAACCAGTGATTTGCCAAAATTTTGCAGGCCTTTTTATCGGACGACCTAGGAATCACATCTGGATTCTCAGCTTAACTCTTTAAATTGTGCAAACATTGTAGCCATTTGTAAGATGTCTGATACCTAACTCTATCTGTCTTATATGTTTTGTGCTGGGGTGTCCATTAAAGAATCCATGACAGAATAGGAGAGTAAAACAGCAGACACTTGTCTTTCTTAAACCTCAAGAAGCTTGGAAGTCCAAGATCATGATGTCTACCAGCTCAGTTCTAGTAAGAGTCCTCTTCCTGCCTTGCACATGGCTTCTTTGAATTGTATCCTCAACAATAGATAGAAAAGGAGTTAGGTTCTCAAACATCACTTCTTAGAACGACATAAATCCTATCAGATTGAGGACATAACTTGGCATTTATGACTTATCTCTTCCTAGGCTTTAATCTAATATTAAATTTAATCAATATGGATATGGGGAATTGGGGCTACATTCTACTCATTTTTATGGGGAAGATTCAGTCCACGCTTATCACATTGCATGCAATTTAATCTTACACATTTACTTTAGGGCTTCACTGTATTCTACCTCGAAGAACCACCTTCTTCTTCCCAAACAGTACATTGGCTTCCACAAATAATTCTCTATAAAATGCATCTCACTATTACACCCCCTCAAAACATCACCCATTAGCCTTCCCTTTGAGTACTGAGAGGGGGATCCTGCAGGTTCCCAACTGGAAACCATTAACTTCACTAGTATATGTACTAAACAGTCATCACAGAGTATTCTAAGTTCATCTCTGCTCCCATGAGAAAGCACTCTGACCAAAAGTGCTTAGGGGATGACAGAAGTAACTTGACATTGACTTCTAAGTCACCATTCATTGTTGAGAGAAATCCGAGTAGGGACTTAACACAGCAACCCTGGAAGAATGTTGTTCCCTGGCTACCTTGATGGCTCATGCTTAACTAACTTTCCTGCATAAGCCCCCACGACCTGCCTAGGGAGTGGTGCCACTAACAGTGGGCTGGTATTTTCTACAGCAATTAACAGTTAAGACAATCTGCCACTGCCGCCACCACCAACACGTGTGCTTACAGGCCAGTCTGATCTGGGCGATTCTTCACCTGAGACTGCCTTCTCAGGTGATTTAAGACTATATAGCAATGGCACAGTAGTAGTCCAGCTTGTACTCTTAGAAAAGTAATTGTTTTAAAGAATAAACTCAAGTCCATCCAGTGGCCTCCCATAGTCATGCCACCTGTCTTGCTGAGTTGGTCTTCTCTTTCCAAAGCTCTTTCTTCTCAATCACATCAGATAAACTGGGTAGCTGCAAATCACCTATTTGTTTATCTCCTTATTCTATTACATATTCATATATGTTGAATGGAACACACATGTATATCCAGTATATACCTAATGCGTGAGACTGTGCATAAGGCTATGAACATGGAATAATGCAGACACCAACTGCACCTGCATGGAGTATGTTTGCCCAGGGAGATGGCCATTAGCAATCTCACAGGAACAGCTTTCATGCATTGCAATGAACATGTGTTCTCCAATCTGAGATGAAGGCATACTTCCATTAAAATGTGAATCTAGAAATGTTTGGAAAACATATATCTAATAAAAATTGTGTCTACCCTATAAAAATGGCATAATAAAATAATAGTTTTATTTTTAAAAATAAAGATTTGAAGAGGCACTTCATCAAATAACACATAACCCAAACCTATGAAAAGATGCCCCAAATCATTTATTATTAAGAAAATGAGTCATTTAAAAAATCAGAATGGTTGAAATAAGAGTCTGACAACTTGAAGTGTTGCAAGGGACACAAAGCATCAGCGTGCTCAGACATCATTGATGAAAATGTAAATGCCACAATCACTTCATAGAACACTTTGAGTCTTCCTCCAAGAGTTGAACACTCACCATGTGGTCTCTAGGTTTCAATCTGAGGCATGTACCCATGCAAGAGGAATGGAATGGCAGCCTAAAGAAGTCCTTTAAGAACTTAGATGCAATCACCCACAAGTGGATGCCATTCCAAACCCTATCATCTAGTACCTGAATTAACTTGCTGTTCATCATCTACAACACACACACACACACACACACACACACACACACACACACACACACACACACACATCCAAAGCATTAGTATTCACAACTTGTATGAAACCCCAAAGGATTATGGTAAGTGAAGAGAAACTCCAATGAAATGACTGATTTGATCCCTTCTATTTGAAATTCTACAAGGTTATAGTCATTGTGATGGAATGTGTTTAGGAAACAAACAGACACATGGAAGCATTTTAGAGAAAAAGGACAATTCAGTATCCTGCCAACGAAAATATGTACACAGCTACCATCAACATTATCACTTCTTTTGCATGCTTTTGATTAAATTTAAATAAAATAACACACTTAGAAAAACATACACAGTTGGTTGACATAAGAGACCTATGCCAAGTAAGGCATGGTGGTTCACAGCTTTAATCCCATCACTTGGGAGGCAGAGGCAGGTGGATCTCTGTGAATTTGAGGCCAGTCTGCTCTAACACCAAGTTCCAAGACAGCTACTGATATTACACAGCAAAACCTTGTTGTGCAAAGTTGAGAGACAGAGACAGAGAGAGAGAGAGAGAGACAGAGACAGAGACAGAGACAGAGACAGAGAGACAGAGGGGGGAGGGAGGCAGGGAGGGAGGGAGGGAGAGAGACAGAGACAGACAGAGAGACAGACAAAGGCATACAGAGACAGAGACACAGAGAGACAGAGACAGAGAGATTCTAATATTGACCAGCACTATTTGTGTACGTAGGTAAAATCATTGTTCTACTTTTCTTTGCATGTGAAGTTTGTAACCAACTGGGGATAGTTAGCTGTGCCTGCACAAGAACTTAAATACTGTTAATCCAAGCCCAGATTTCATGCCAGTTTCATATAGTCAGGCATTAGTTACGATGCTTCTAATATTGCTTGCTCCCAACACTTGTTTCTCTGTATTCATTTTGTTAGATTGCTTAAGTAGTTCACTCTGGCTACCAAGGAGGAGTAGGTAGAAGCCTCCTTTTTCTGCACTAGCCAAAAACAAAATCTCATCTCAAAGTGAGTGATGATGATGAGAAGTCTAGGACATTCCTGGCTGTTCTGTGGGAAGAGGTCATCAGGAGCCAAAGCCAATAAAGCACACGGAGGCTGTTTGGTGTCTATGAACCAAGGGCTCAGCAATGATGTGACATCTTCAGGTCAGACAAGGACTTTGCTCTGCTGAAAAAGAGTCACCTCCAGACACCTGCAAAAGTGTCTCCCTCAGGATCCTTCTTGACAGATTTCCTAGCCTGTATCACGATTAGCAGCTTCACGTTTATTTTGCAAGTATTTCTATTCCTGTTACAAAAATGAGTAAGACAGAAAACCTTCCCTTTCTATTCTCTTGGGCATTCCTGTAAAGCCAGCTGCTTGCTTTTATTTTTGCCTGTTTCCAGCTAAAGTTAGCCTATTAGTTCATGATACATAGGGATGAGAGCATAGCTTCTAGGGGTTTCGTAGTTGTTCACTTACAATTTGCAAGTTCACGGATGTGGACATTGTCAAAATACTTGACCTAGAAAAATAGTCAAAGCAACGTTCACTCCTGCTGGTTCCACTGGAGTGATGAATTACACTTGGCTGCTTTAGTTTGCGTGTGGGAATGGGCACTTTGTGTAGATGCTGGGCTCCTTCTCTTGCTCCAGGCGTTTGGAATTAAAAGGCTCCAGGCGTATTGGCACTCCTTGAGAGAATCCTATAGACCACACTGTGTAATCAACAGCATGCAAGGAGTCCTCTCCAGCAAACAAATGAAAATGAGGCAGAGATGTACAAGAATGGCAGGAGCTGTGACTTGACAATGCAGCCACTCAGCTTAGAAAACAGTGTGTAGACATGTTTTGATTGTATCTAGAATTTTTTTCTTACATGCTAGGATGAAATTTTATATATATATATATATATAATATTTATAAAATTATATACTTTATTATATATAATAAACTCCCATCATTCTGATTCTTTACCATTCACACATAGTGGCATTTTACTATGGGATGAGACTGTCAAATCAGAAGCTCACTGCTGAGTCCTGCCCCTCGTCAAACCTAGTGCCCAAACAGAATATGACTGTTACACGCTTTCCTTGGGTGTTAAACTATCCTAGCCAATCTGGAAATTGTATATAAACTTTGGATTTCCAGTTTTTATTTTAAAACAAACAAACAAACAAACTTTGAGAACGTAGCTCTACTTGTGTGTCACTAAGCACTTACTCATGTAATAAATACATGGGAGGCATTGGCGGGTTCCTCCCCAGGGACTGTGCAGTAGGTACCTATGAAGCATAAGTTACTCCATGAAAATAACTCTAAGAGACTATTCTGTGATCGAATGCTGTTTATTGATTATGTACAGACTTACAAATGGGGAAAATTTCTCCTATCTCTTTCTAGTGAGGTCACAGGAAACCAGACACAAAACCCAGGTTTCCACTGTGGACTTAATAACTGACCAGGCAACCTATCCCGGGAACCTGAGATGCACACCCTGACTCAGATTACAGTATCTTTAGGAGAAACTCACCATGCTTTTTAAATGTTTGCAAATGCAGTATAGATGACATTTTCTCCAGTGCATTCTTTATAAGCATTCTTTGTAAGTTTTGTTATTTATAAAATTATTCAGCTGTTTTTCAATGGCACGGTTCTCACTTAGATCTTTGTTTTTACTTTTTTTTATTAAGCTATTCATACATACCCCTCTGGTGAGTTGCGATTAAGCCACTGAATGTGCTCTCTGTCCCATTGTCTTTCCTCCTTCCTTCCCCCTATTTGTTTGTTTGTTTGTTTGCTTATGTATAGCATGGCTCATTTCACTTCCTGTCTGCAACACCAGCATGGCCTATCCTTTCCATAGCCTTTGCCCTCCATGGAAGTCTTCAGGAGTCACACTTGGTCACTCTAACAGTTACAACAGGATCCACCTTCCGGTCACAATGCTGTCACCTTGAGCAACAGCAGGGCTTCTTCTGCTTGTAGTTTCAGCTGGTAGACAGTATGTGACACATTTAAGAAGCAAAACCGCAGCAGACATGGAAAAAAGAAACATGTATTAAAACTTTTAACTTACAACATGCAAAAATGGGTCTCTAATTAGCCTACTTTTTGGTCTAGGGCCAAGGCCTTGTCTGCATATGGGCCTACTAATGGGAGCGTCGCATCGCCTTTCTGCATAAATCACACCCATTAAGCGGCACCCACGATTTCCAGTTTCTCCAAAGTAGAGCGAGATCTTAAAGACTAGCAGAGCAATCTCAGAAAGAGAATTCATCTAAATTTTAATGATCTTCCCCAATCTTATACATTTGTCTAGCTCACACCTAATTTACCAGCGATTACATTTGAGCAAATCGCCTTCATCAAATCCTCCCCATGCATTCAACTTAAGTTTTCATAGACACAACATCTCCATTTCTCCTAACACTAATATTTCACCAGTTTACATAATGTTTAATGAATCTAAGCAATTAGACTAACACATGCAACTGGTTTAAACAGAAGTGGAGACAAATACACCTGGTTCTTGGAAAGAATCCAGCTCTATGGAAAGCAGCAGGAGTGTGTGCGTATCCTGGGTAGTGTTGTGCTGCCTTACAGGTATTCTGTCCACAACAGAAATCACAAGGGATGAGAGGAACCCAGGCATGGAGTAGTGGCCAGGAAAGTGTATTCTGGTTGTCTGAGCCAGGTGTCTATGTTAACCTTTCTTTTTCTCTGAACACTGACTCAGAAATGACCAGGGTCCTTACCATGGCTTGAACACATCCTCCAAGTTTCATTTGTTAGAATCTTAATCCCTAGTAGAACCCTATTGACATGTGGAGATTTACTGGAAAGATTAAGTCAAGAGGCTTCTGACTTCATGGATGGATTAGTGTTGCTTTCTTGGGAGTGGACCAGTTCCTAAGTGTCTGATGCCCTCTTGCCCTCATTCATGAATGGGATGCTTTCTGCAATGAGACAATGCAGAAAAAGGCACTCGCCAGATTCTGGCATTGTTTGTTCATTTGTTTTTGTTGTTGTTGTTGTTTGTTTGAGACAGGGTCTCATGTAGTCCACGCTGGAATCAAACTGTAACCTAGGCTGACTTGAACTCCCCCTCTTTTTCTTTGCCCCAGCCTCTCATGTGCTTTGATTACAGGCATGCCTCCAGAACCATGAGCCAAATAATCTCCAGTTGTTTATAAATTGCCTCGCCTGTGGTGGCCTGTTATAGTAGCATTAAGTGGACTGAGACAGATGACAGGGGCCTTCGAGTGGTTCTTGTAATTTAGAGTCCCATTGAAATTCTTTCCTGCAAAATTCTCAGCTACGTTTTTCAATGTCCTCAAGGATGCTCTATGAGACTGGGAGCTAACAGAATAGCCTATTTCATAGTTGGGCAATTCTCACAGCTGAAGCATGGCCCTGAACAGCAAGTCAAGACTTTTCTTTGCCGTGCCATGAAGTTCCACGTCCTTGTGTTCATTAAGCATTCCTCACATGGAGTGTCCACTGGATTTCCGGCCCCTTCTGCACATTCTCCCCAAGGCATGTTCTACGCCGAGGCTATTCATTCCCATCTTGCCCAGAAATGACACTGGCTTCATACTGCTGAGGGAGACTAGGAGGCAGGAGGCAGAAGGCTGCCAGGCAGTGCCTATGCACCCAGGCCTTCTGTTTGTATCCGCTTAGATCTTAAAGCAATTGTACGAGCTCACCTTAGCTCTTGCTCAGACCAACTTTCTGCCATGGTTGCCTGAATTACAGCAATCTGTTTATTTCCTTCCTCTTCTTTTTTACCTGTTTCTTTTTCTTTTTGGCCACTGATTTTGGCTTAAAGTTTGTTTATATCACTCATTAGTTGCAGATTAGTTTGTGAAGACATTGTTATTATGGCAATGATGGTAGTGGTAGTGGTTTTGATGGCTGTGGTGGTGGAGGTGATGGTGGTGGTGACAGTGGTGGTAGTGATGGTGGTGGTGGTGATGATGGCGGTGGTGATAATGGTGGTGGTGATGATGGTGGTGATGATGATGGTGGTGGTGATGATGGTGGTGGTGGTGGTGGCAGTGGTGATGGTAGTGGTGATGGTGGTGGTGGTGGTGGCAGTGGTGGTGGTGGTGGTGGTGGTGATGGTGGTGGTGGTGATGGTGGCGGTGGTGATGGTGGTGGTGGTGATGGTGGCGGTCGTGATGGTGGCAGTGGTGATGGTGGTGGTGGTGGTGGTGGCAGTGGTGGTGGTGGTGGTGGTGATGGTGATGGTGGCGGTGGTGATGGTGGTGGTGGTGGTGGTGATGGTGGCGGTGGTGGTGGTGGTGGTGGTGGTGGCGGTGATGGTGGTGGTGGTGATGGTGGTGGTGGTGATGATGGTGGTGGTGGTGGTGGCAGTGGTGATGGTGGTGGTGATGGTGGCGGTGGTGATGATGGTGGTGGTGATGATGGTGGTGATGATGGTGGTGGTGGTGGCAGTGGTGATGGTGGTGGTGATGGTGGCGGTGGTGATGATGGTGGTGGTGATGATGGTGGTGATGATGGTGGTGGTGGTGGTGGTGGCAGTGGTGATGGTGGTGGTGATGGTGGCGGTGGTGATGATGGTGGTGGTGATGATGGTGGTGATGATGATGGTGGTGGTGATGATGGTGGTGGTGGTGGTGGCAGTGGTGATGGTAGTGGTGATGGTGGTGGTGGTGGTGGCAGTGGTGGTGGTGGTGGTGGTGATGGTGGCGGTGGTGATGGTGGTGGTGGTGGTGGCGGTGGTGATGATGGTGGTGGTGGCGGTGGCGGTGGTGGTGGTGGTGATGGTAGTGGTGATGGTGGTGGTGGTGGTGGTGGTGATGGTGATGGTGGCGGTGGTGATGATGGTGGTGGTGGTGGTGATGGTGGCGGTGGTGATGGTGGTGGTGGTGATGGTGGTGGTGGTGGTGGCGGTGATGATGGTGGTGGTGGTGGTGATGGTGGCGGTGGTGATGATGGTGGTGGTGGTGGTGGCGGTGGTGATGGTGGTGGTGATGGTGATGATGGTGATGGTGGTGGTGGTGGTGATGGTGGTGGTGATTTGGTTTTTTGAGACAAGGTTTCTCTGTATAGATTTATTCTTCTAGACCAGGCTGGCCTTGAACTCACAAAGATCTGCCTACCTCTGCCTTCCTGAGTGGCATGCCCCACTGCTGCTGGCCCTGCTAAAATTGTTACTTTACTGATATTTTTTAAGTCAGAGCTGTGGAACAGGCCAAGTGACAAACACTGTCCGTGTATCCATAATCTCCCCAGTGATTTTTGTCAGGTAGCATTGTAAAATGACTAGAACATAATAAATTCAAAGATATTAACTGATCTTCCTTAGCAATTTTGGAATCAGACTGTGTTCCAATGAACTGAGCTGACCATGGTAGCTTCAGGGACAGGAGGTAACTGAGAAACGTAGTCATTTGAGAGCTATGTTCCTTCTTAATACTATAACAGAGGGACTCCTTCATCAAGCCACCTGAAAGTGGTTTCTTTGGAGATATAACAATTCTTTATCTCTTCCTCATTTCTTATACTTTGGGCCTCATATGTTGGGCATATAGTGTGATGACTCTATTTTCATTTGTCTGTTAAGCTTAATGTAAAAGCTTAGTCCAAGTCACTATCCTATCATTTCTATTAATACAAAATTCATGACATAAACTTCCTAAATGAGAAAAAAATATGTTAGTTGAAGCAAAATATATGATAGTTTTTTCCTCAAAGTCATGTGTATAGCAAGTGGTAAATATGAGACAGGTGGCCCTACAAGGTAGTACCAAAGAGAAGGCTCCTTACCACTCTCCTATGTTAATTCATCTATTTCAAAGGAAAGAAGTCAGAACTCCATCAAGTGCCATGCTCTTAGGAAAGGCATATTCAGTAGGTTTAGGGAATTAAGGGCATTTAGAACAAGGATTATTTCCAGGTGTGGGCTTATTGGTACACAACTCTATTGTAAGCTGGGAAACACCTATTCTCAATAAAGACAAGGGATGACTAGATGGATATGCGGTATTGTCTTAGAGAAAGAGGGCATAGCTTGTAACAAGGTGACAAAGAAAAGGGAGTATTATATCATCTGGCCACCGCTCCTCAAGGGAAAATGTAGCAGCAGCTGGTGCAACAACTTTGTTTCTACAGCTGGGCCTTCCATGCTGGGGCTGGCCACTCCTTTGAAGTTAGCGGACCAGTGAAGAAGAGTCAGATGAACACTTACATATGACTTAGAGAAATAATTGATCATTTTGGCAATTATCTCCATCTCAAATCAGCCTCCTGTGGAGCTCCCCAGCACAGCTTCTCTTAATTTCCTGGGACCAACACTTCTACTTCCCAGCTTCCAGCAGCCACCAACCAGGGAAGCAAATTAAAGATCACGGTCTATAGACTCTTTGAGCAGATCTTACTCAAAGAAAACGACAGTATTAATAAGTAACTGATTTTTTTTCACTAATGATAAAAGACTCCTACCAAGGGCCTGCTTTGTGTCCATTAAAATAATTTGGTCCCTGCCCCTTTTCATTTTGTGACCTAAGTATAGCTTTCTTAGAGATCCTAGGAGTGTATTTGTTTCCTTTCCCCCTTGTGCAGCAACTATATACAAACACGAAAAACAGCTAAGGCACCTCCTAAATTTGAGTAAATGTTCCATTTAGATATGATATATGCTGATTTAGATATGGCTTGAATGTGTTGTAATTTCCTTCCCATTATAAAGTATTAGGAGCGCTGGTGGATAAATCATCTACCTATGGAGTATAGAGGTAGAGTCTTTGAGGAGTGACTAAAATAAATTCAAATCACCTAAGTGGACTCTGCATGATCCTGGTGGCTTTTAAAGAAGATGTAGAGACCAGAAACCACACACCTGTGTGCACATGTTGGGCTGGGTTCTCTCCTCACATTGTTGTTTAAATTCAAAATAATCCCTGTAGCCTAGTACATTAAATACATGATCCATATATGGTAGGGCAACCAAGAGACGATTGAATCATAAAGTCTTTGACCTTACAAATAGATTGCTCTACTGACAGATTCATGTTTGGGAGTCAGTGGAAACATGTAGGGCTAGAGCTGGGGTAGAGGAAGTGACTATGTGTCTTGAAGAAGCCCCATCCCATCAGCTTCCCAGCTCGAATGAAGTGAGCAATGGCATCCATCACCAGAAACCACTGCCACGATAGTCTGCCTTACCACTGGACCAGAAAGACAGATCCATGTAACTAAGAGATAAAACCCATCAAAGCACGCACACAAGACAAGCCACCTCTTGAATTGTTTTTATCAGGTAGTTCTCACGGCAATAAAAGGTAAGACACCTTGTGGGGCTTGGGTCTCCTTGGAACTTTTCCAACAAGAGCATACCCCAAGACGTAGAGTCTTGAACTCCCAGAACTATTGCTTAATAAACATTCTTTACTTATAAAATTACCTATTTCAGCTCTTTCGTTTTCATTATGGTAACACAAAACAGAACAATACAATGGAGGAGTCTTATATCTTATTAAGTTCTGAGTATTGAACAAATAAGGACTTGGGATTTCTGCACATTCTTGTAATTTTGAGTCTAGCTATCTCTCCCTAAACTATATGCTCTGGGTCTAGGAGGAAGGTGTGGTGGGCTTCTTAGTCTTCTGTAGTTGAATTGTTCTTCCAATGTGTCAGATTTCAAATAGCTTATATGGCTCTCTGTTATTTGTCCCCTGGACTGGAGAAAACGGTTGATTGATTTGGTTTACAGTTGTGGCAGTAGTTTGTGACCATTGTTTAGTATTTACAGCTTAGTCACTCTTTGCCTGTCATCTGGGATACGTAGGTCAGCTTTCTCCTCCAAAATTAATCTTAGACTTTTATGCAGTCGAGATCACTACCTGTGTCCTAGAGTACCTGCTACTGAGTTTTTATCCCTTGTATAAAATACTAATATTCTTTCTCTTGAGTTGATGGGCTAACAGAGAAGCTGTGTGGAATATTCTCTATCTCGCTGGACTTTTATATGTGTTTCCTTCAGATTCAGTAGCTCTCATTCCTTTTGTTATTATAGTGGCTGGAAGGAAAAGTCATTTGTCTGTAGGCTACTACTAGCAAACTTTGGCCTCTCTCTTGTCTCAGAGCAAACAAAAATGCTCTTCAAATTGAATTTTTGTGATTCCATAGTTGCCTTCCTGTTTTGTTAGAATTCTGAATAGCAGTGTTAGAAAATTAGTCTGTGCTGAGGTTCTCAGCACCATTTAACCAGAGTAGCATCATGGGGGAAGTCTGTGTATATTCTCTCTGGGGTATCAGTTCTTATTAAGTTAACAATTAACATTTTATAAAAACACCTCTCTTGTGACATGTAATAGATGAGATATGAAGATGATCCATTTAAAACTGGAGACCAGGATTCAGACAATATGTATGGTGGCAGGGGCTGAGAAGCTTGATCTAGTCAGGCTTTGGGGTTATTAAATTAATTAATTAATTAATTTTAATTCTAGTTCTTCTAGGACATTGATGATATTAAGGCCTAGTACCTTGCTTGAAGCCACTTAACTGAAAAACAGCAGTATTTGCTTCAACAGCCAGAATTCTCAAGGTCCCCATCCCTACCACACAAGCTTGTAAGCCCCCAGCAAGGCACTAAAGTTAACACTTGTAACAGTGCTGAAAAATGCCAGGGTGGAAGATGAAGGAAGGAGGACCTAAGATGGCAGGGGAGTGGGTGAACTGTGAAAGGACTCTGGTAGGGCTGTATTGCTACATGGGGCTTTGTGGATAAATAGTATTTAAAAGCAACTGTATTTGAGTGTGAAAAAGAAGGAAATAGAAAGATCTATGTGGGCTGGGGAGTTGAGCAGGATCATGTTTTAAAAGAGGGGTAAAAGTGAACTGAATTAAAATAATGAAATTATTGATATAACCACCAATATGTACAAATCTACTTTTTGAGTCTTTGGTTCACATGAATTAGAGAACGATTTGCAATGTGCAAAAGGATAATAGTTACATATACTGGAAAAAAAGCAAAAGATTCTCTCTCTGCTCCTATAGTCTCTGTTTACAGCAACAACCATCAAGCATCTCAGTTAATAAAATAGACATGGAGCAGCATAATATATTAAGCCACTAAGTAAAATATCAGTAAAATTCAGTATGTCACAAGAGCTGGAGGCACAGTGGTGAATTTATCCATTAAAAAAGAATGTAACAGAAAGCAAAGGTGGTGTTTGGTTATAATCCACTAACAGCAATAAAAACCCTCCATTTCAGACTGGAGGGACAGCTCAACTCTCCAAAGCGGTCATGTGAGTCTCTTTCAGAGGACACAGGTTCAGTTCCCAGCACCCACCGTGGGCTGTTCAAAACTACCTCTACCCTAGCCTCAGGGGATCTGATGCCCACTCTGGCCTCTTCAGGAACTGCACTCACATATGCATGCCAATACCCAGAAACACATACATACATACATACATACATACATACATACATACATACGTACGTACATACACACATACAGCTTACATAGAAGAAAACCCCCAAAATGTCCTATTTCCTAAGAATTCTACTTACTTTACATGTTCTCCACACATAGGATATCAGCGTATGTTTGAGCTGTGATGCAAAAACACTGTACACTAGATGATTTAAGCAGGAACTCACCTCTCACAGATCTAGAAACTAGAAGCTAGAAGCTGAATAGATTTGGACTTAGGTAAGGGCCTGCTTCCTGTTTCACAGATCGCTCTCTACCATATCCTCAAATGGTCGAGAACAGAAAAAACTCTGGGAGATGCCTTTTGTTAGGGTATTAACACCATCCAGATAGTCTCAGCCCTGCATCCACTGCATCAGCAATAATACCATTCACACAGGCCTCACCCCACATCCACTGTAGCAGCACACAAAACATTTTCTGGTTGGGAACACAAAATTATATACCCAGAAAGTTGTTCCTAAGGATTTTGGGAGAACACATTCATTAGTGTTTTCCACTCGGTACGAAAATGTCCCCCATTATAAATGGATTTGCTTGGAAATTTTTCTTGGTGAGTGTAGAAATTTGTCATTCAAAAAAATAAATACAGAACAAGGTTCACAGAGATGAACAAGGTTGCCTCCTGGCCAAGCCAATTGGCACCGAAGCCAAGATGTAGGCTAGAAGATACAGGAGCAAGGTCAATATCAACTTGGTCCAACTTTGACAATGGAGAAAGAAATGGGCACAGGCCTCTCTGCTGATGGGAATTCTGGCTACCATAAGACTATTTCGAAGGAAGTCTCAGGTGAGCTTATAATATGTTTGTCCTTTCCAAAACTCCTGTTAAAATATAATTCCATTATGAGAAATAAGCAAGTGACACCCTACAGATGAGCTTTATTGCACTCATGTATGCATGCAGTCCATGGGTTAATGAGCAATGTGTCCTGTACGGTCAGTTTAGTCAGGTCTGCCGTACTCCCTACCGGTCACCATAAGATGCCCTTTACTAGGACTCTGTCAGCAATATCATAATCATTTGTGGACCCCCTTGGTCTTGTATGACACACCCAAGTCAAAATAACTCTTTTATTCATAATGTACTCACTCTGTGGAGTTATATGACTAGCAGGAGAATATTGGATAACAGTAGAGGTAGCAACGCCATCTGATTTAGTTAATCCACACAAATCAATTTTTTTCTATGTAAAATAAAAATTATACCAGCACCTACTTACAGATTTGGGGGCAGGTAGCTGGAGTTTGGGAGGCAAAGCATGTAAAATAGCTAAGTGATCAGTTAAGTGCAAGGTAAGTGTATAATAAATGCTAATGCTTAGCACCAAGTAAGTTGGGAGTCTATAGCAAGACTCCTTGTCTTTCTCATTAGTGCATCCAAACACATGACAAGGTATGCTTTAGGGAAAGGCAACCAAGGGATCTATTTCAACCCACAGTTTCATGGAAGAGGAGGCATGGTGGTTCAGGCTCTGCCTAGGTGTGGAAGGCTGTGGCTAGCCCACACCTATTACAAAAGGAAAGCAGGCCTAGGCTATACGCATACACAGGCCTCCTTCTGTGAGCTAGCTAGGCCTTACCTCCCAATGGTTCAGTCTCTCCTGAATAGTACCACCAGCCTTGAAGACATGAGCCTCTGGCTGAACATCTCACCTCAAACCCTTAGAAAGAAATGAAAAAGGTAAGAGAGTCATCAGGGAATTGTATCTGTGTAGAAACACACAGCCTAATGTCTCTATCCAAGTCACTTTTCACAGTAATGGTAACAATAACAAAGGAATTTTTATTACTTCCTAGTTTCCCCCTGGTGCCAGGCACTACTCTGAGGTCCTTGCATGCATTGATACGTTTCACCATCACAGGAAACTTATGAAGTAGATACAAAATCACAACGCTGCCAGTGGCATCCAGGTGTACAGAAGGAGATTCTGTTAGCTTACTGGTCAACACTTGTCTTCCCAGAAACATGTAACTTTAATCCTATACCATGAAGGAAACTGTATCTAGGGACAAGGTCATCTATAGATGGAGATCCAACCTGTCCATTTACAGTTCACTAGAACCACCTAGCATTAAAAAAGTCCTAGAAACTTTTCACAAATAAATTTTTTTCCTGATGCACCAGCTGGGACAGCAGCAATGAGCCTTTGATTCAGTAGATAAACTGCACCTGGGACTTTGCTCACAGCTCCTCCTGGAGTTCAGTCCTTTAGACCGGGCTTCGGCCAGCTTGAGTGTTTAATTTCATGTGATGTGGCTTTGAGAGCTACCCTGGAAATTATGCCAAGAGACAGCGAAAGCTTTTCAGAGAGATTTGTTGAAATTCTGTCATGAGGTCCTACAAACAATCCCTGTCTCCTTCCTGTATCCTGTTATAAATCAAAAATCATAATCTATATTTTACCTACCACACACACGTCATTATTCTTTTGTGTAATATTCTCAACATCTTCACTTAATTCCTTTCAAATCCTTGTCAGCTTGCTATGAAGTCTTAGCAGTTTTGTTTTGTTTTGTTTTGTTTCTTTGGTGTAGTGGCACCTTCCCCTGTCAAGAATGAGATGACCTCTTAGCCAAGAGTCACCTCCCTCTGAATACCCAGGAGCTGATGGAAATCTTAGCGAGGTTCCTCTTTTTCATAAGAGAAGAATGTGAAGTAGTTTTAGGTTGTTTTTTTTAACATTCCAATGAAAATCAAGAAAGCAGTAATAGTAATAAAAATTACCTATTTAATAACAGTGACATGTTTGACTCAATGATTGTCTGCTCTTTGATCACGTTTGCAAAATAGTCCCATTGTTTGAGAAAGTCAATCATGATTATGTTACACTCCACATTTTTAGAATTGTAAGAATAATTATTATGTTCTTGGGAATATGAAGAGAGCTAAATACATGACAGAGAGAAAAGATTCAGTTGGGTTTAGACTTTAACCCATTTCTCTGATCTTCCCTGTACAATACATTCTCACCTATTGTTTTTCTAGAACACTAGATTCAAATTCACTGAAGTTAGAAAGTACTGTTTTGAGATACTATGTTATCTAGACTAAAAATAGATTTTCACAAAACATTGTTTGAGTGCTATCAAGCACAGAAATGTTGGAAATAAGCCTGACATTTAGTATGTTCACTTTTCAGTGTGATGCTTCAACCTTGCAGGGACTCCTCTCAACTCACCTTTTCCTCTAATGAGTTTTGAGATGTGATTCCAACTGTCAGTCATTTGTTGGGTCATAATAGGGAAGTGTGCAGAGCAAGGCTCTTCGTGAATGAATAGAGAAAGCTCTGAAGTCGCAGCAGCATGCCTCTTCTGAGACAGGCTCAAGGGCTTTGCATATTTTCATGAAGAGGAAAGACTCACTCTACACATTTTGTGCCAATTTCTCTCTCTCTCTCTCTCTCTCTCTCTCTCTCTCTCTCTCTCTCTCTCTCTCTGTGTGTGTGTGTGTGTGTGTGTGTGTCATATGCTCACACTCATATATTTTGTTTCCTTCTTAAACCTTTCTTAGGAAAGTAGTCATTATTAACTTGTTTCAGAGGCTACTGGTGGTAAGTAAAGACCCAAGTTCTGAGATAGATATCTCCGGAGTCCACATCTTACTGTTGAGAAGTACCCGGTCCCTTGATAGTTATGCTTGAGAGACCTCAAAGAATGCCACAAGGGCTACTTGGACCTGTAGGAGATGGCAGTAATATGGAACAAAGCAGAACCTCACTTCTCACACTCCCCGAAGGCCTATTTGTAAGCAACACCCTCCTCCGAGTGCCCCCTGACTTTTTCTACCTGACAAAAACTCACTTCCTCAGATCTCGACCTTTGTACATCTAGGAAAACTGTCCAAAGTCTGTCATTGTTTATCTGTTTACATACCCATAGCTCTATGATTAGATGTAGTCTCATTTTGGAATTCAAATTTGCATCTCCCTGATTTGAGCGGTGCTTAAACGGGGATTAAGTTTTGTTATCTTATAGTCCCTAAATCTTTTGCCGGAACTTGGTATCTGGTTGGTCTTAGTACCAAGGGACTAAAGATTTCCCTGACCTCAAGCTGTGGGACATTCTTTGTCAACCAGCATTTATTTATTCTTCTTAGTGAAATACAGAGCCTGAGTGTCCATGCTTGGGCATCCTGTGCACACTCCAGCCTGGGCTCTGGGCTCTGTGTGCTCTGCTCCAGATTCTTGGTCTATACAAGTGCCTCACCCTTTAGAAGCAAAAGCGTGCCTAAGACATTGCCATGAGCAGGACACTACTTGAGGCCAGAAGAGCTGCTAAAGGGTGGAGAGGAAGGAAATCTCTAGCAGGTTTGCAGATGGACATCTTTTCAGATTGCCTAAAAAAGGCTTCTAGCATGTTCCATGACTCACCGACACGTTGTGAACAGCCACGGTATATGCTAGACAAAAGGCTGGATACTGAGAGCACAAGGCTCAGTGCCACAGATGGATGATTACAGTCTTTATTTTGTGGCGAGCAGGGAAAGAATTGTACCACTTTGGTGAGTTCTGGAGAGGTTAAAAGGGGCGGGAAGCAAGCTTTGGGGTGCCTGAGGAAGTGCTACTATGTACCAAGTACAGAAGGAGCTTGCAGACAAGCAGAGATTTGACACTCCTCTTCAGGGAGAAAGGGCCAGTGTGATGTAACCGATGGGTGGGTGGAAGAAGAGACCACAAGGACACCTCTGTCTCTGTATTCATCAGCAGAAGAAGGGTCTCAGTCAGGAATACCAGCCTTAAAATACCTCAGAATAAAACTAGTACTAGAAGGAAAGTTAGTTGTCCTCTGTTTATTTGTTTTTTGTTTGTTTGTTTGTTTGTTTGTTTTAAGACAGGGTTTCTCTGTGTCGCCTTGGCTGTCCTGGATTTGTCTTGGAGATCAGGCTGGCCTCGGACTCAAAGAGATCCACCTGCCACTGTTTCCCTGAGCGCTGGGATTAAAGGTGTGTGCTTGCTTAAAACTTTTCTAATCTCAACTTTGCAGGATAGACAAGCTGAGTTTTGGGTGGGTGGAGCCGTCAAAGGAAGCCTCGTTCTGGGAAACGATGCCCTTTGTCTTTCGCTCCCGGCTTCCACTTGCATCAGAGCAATGTTCAGGGTTAGGTTCAGATCTCTGCTGGATTAGAAGATACCAGAAGAGAAGGGCCACTCTCTCTGAAAGCACGTGCTTGAAAAGGGAACATGAGGTATTCCGGCAGCCTGGTGAGTGGAGTCAGTCAGATCTGAGTGTTCCCACCCTGCACAACTGCTGTGTGCTTGGAAACAAAGCTAGGTGGGTGCTGACTTTAATGGTCTTTTCCGTTTCTCTCTAGACAAAGATTAAAGTTGATTAGAGGCACATTCCAATCTTATTAAACACTGTGCGGCTCCCACCAGAAATTTCAGGAAATGAAGCATCCACACAATACAAATTCTTTTGTGTTTCTTCTTCTGTGAAGGGGTGAGCGGGGCCTCCAGGACGGGGGATGAGGCGGCTTTAATAACAAGAAGGGAGGGGGGAAATGAAAGGAGAAGGGAAGAAAGGTGCCTCAGTTGTCTCGGCAGCTGATCAACAAAGGAGCAGTCGTGAGCTGTAACCTCTTGGAGCCACAGCCTGGAACATGACACATGTCAGCCCATGATAAATGGTGCAGAGCGTGTGCAATTTCAAGCGCAATGCCCTTGAGATGCGCAGGACCCCGATCGCAAATGTTATTGTTAAATTAAACCTTAAAGGAAGGATTGAAAAGGGATGGGTGGGCGCGCGCATGCGCACACACACACAAACACACGGAGGAAAGGGAAAATAAAAGACAAGGTGAAGAAATAAAACTTTAATTTTCACCTACCTAAATTAAAAAATATATATACTATGAAGTCTTCCCATAGGAAGCTTGCTTTTCTTTTTTCTGTATTCAGTATTCTAAACTACTCCAATAAGAAGGGCTAACTATACTTTCTGCCTTATGGCATAATCTGTTTATATTTCTTTGCTCTCTTGGGATACTTTCAAGTATTTGCCACCTGCACTGTTTTAGGATTCTCTGTGTGGACGCACATACAGCAGCCATAGATGTGCATGTATGCAGTGTTTGTTTAATTCACTCCAAAGTAATCAATTTGTCTCTTTCTTCCTGTCTCTGTCTTTCTATCTCTCTCTCTTTTATACCCAAAGGAAAAATTCCATCATCTAAACTAATAAATGAATTTAATGAATAAGGCAGCGTGGCATAAAGTAACAAAAGTATAAGGATGTTGGACAGAAAAGACATGAGTGTGAAAGATGTCCAGGATTAAATTATCAGCCAACAGTAAATGAGTGACAAGAGAGGCTCACTAGAAAGGAAGAGTCCGAGTCCACCAAAATGACATAGTAGAATCAGGGTAGGAAGTGTTGAGCAGCTTTCAGGGAGATCAACTTACAAATGAATAAGTGATTGGGTGAGCACTTGTGTCATGTGAAACCATTTTGCCAATCACAATGCAGAATGTGCCGCAAGATGCAAGGGAGCAACAGGCTTAGAAGCTGAAAGATCAGAGGGATTGGGTAGTGAAGGGCGCTGTGGAACTAACTGTGTTCTGGACGGAGTCCACCCTCAGAAAGTTTGTTTTCTTTTCCTCTCCCCACAACGCATTTAGATGAAAGAATGTTTAATAGTGGACTAGAAACCCCAGATCACAAAGGGAAGGGCACCCAACAGTGGTTTTGTGCATTTTGGCTAGGGTTGTCTAGCACTTACGAAAAACTAGAATCTTTTTTGGGGGATGGGGATGGTGGGGAGAAGTCTTTGAATAAGTTCACCCAGGTTTCTTGTTGTTAAAGAAAATAAACATCAGGCAAAACAGGACTTTATCAAAACGATAAATAATTCAATACAGATGGATTTAAAAGGCAAGCAGATTTTCAGAGTAGGGAACGCTGCAGGGTTTGGGTATAAACAGGGAATACAAACAACAAGAGAAAAAGAAGTGAAATTATGAACTTGTTGAGAAAAATAAATAGACACATAAAACTAATTGGAGAGAAAATAAAGAGGGAATTTTCAGAAAACAAGGCAAGCTTCCCAGAGTTCTGAGCAGAGGCACGCTGCCTGCGTTTGTTGACTGGAGGCAGCCCCCTCAGAGGGCTGTCGCTGAGGGTGGGCACCAGAACAAAGAGAACAGGTCTCTTCCTTGAGTGGGTGAGGTCACTTCTGTCTCAGGTTCACATCAGAATGGCAGAACCAAATGGTCTGGGTCCCTAGCCTAGAGCTTTTCAACCAGCTGACACCATCACTGCAGCTAACTTCTGCACTGCACCGCATCTAAACGTCAAACCAACCCACTCCGCACGCAGCACCATCTCACTGAGCAATAACGGCCCCCATGTCCAAACCTGCTTATTCTCCCTGAACTCCAGAACAGGAAACCACAGAGGCCAAAGGAAACCAAACCGTCAATACCTCTGGTAAGGATCAAAGGGGAGCCTGGGAGTTGAGCAATCTTGAAAAAGGTTCTAAATTGAGAGAAGTGCTGGGTCACTCCCATCACACAGGGAAAAAAAAAATCAGCACCCACCAGGCTGGATTTCCTCTCCACAGTGCCTCTGTTAGACTCCTACAGCAAAAAGGAGACTGGGGGCATGCACCGTGCCTATGTTTTCCCAAGTGAAGATGAACGCGGACTCTCATTGCTACCACACTAGCAGACACCTCAAACTTGTTCCCGTCTCTCCTCAGAGCTTTCTTTGCACCACCCCTTGCAGAGATATAAAGCGTACTGACAGCTCTTTATTGATTTATTGAAGATGGATTCATCAAGGCTCACACTGAGTTATGTGTGCCAGGTAACAGCAGAAGAGAAACATTTTTATATTTCTGGGCAATATCAATAAATCTTCCATGGAAATTGTGGAGTGGATACAGACAAATTTACAAAATGTGCAGTCTTCGTTTTTAATCAGTCAACAAATGCTGTGTAGATACTGGCTGCTCAGATGTCGCTCTGGTAACATCTCGACGTACATTTCTGGTGAGAGCCTGTCCCGGGCAGCATATCTGTGGCCTGTGATCACACAGGGTTCTACCGAGTGTCCACAAAAGACTTTCCTGTTATCATGGTTGTTTTCAAGTTGACAATTGAGTCAGAAGGCATCTGCTGTAGCTGTCATACTGCCTCCGTCCCTGGCTTTAAAAATCATGGGTGTCAAACATCATTTATAAAACGCCAAGAGGTGTAGTCAGCAATGCTCTCAAAGTTGCTTTCACATGCTTATGAAGGAAAAAAAACCCTCTAGCATCCGGGTAACTCTGAGATGTTAGTTTATTTCATGCATTTCATTCAAAATCAGTGGGAGCTACATCAACCCCCTCACTCATTTATGTTTCTCCCCTTCCCTGCTGTTGTTTGGAATCCGCCTAGGTCAGGGATCTCGGATGCAGGTTTTCAGGAGATTTAGTGTTTTAGGAAGACATCCTGCCACCCCTAGTTGATGATAGGGTAATTGTTATTAGAGTGTTTGAAATTGTACATTTACCATCATATTCCAATTTTCAGTTAGTGCAGTAAGCGCTCTAATGCAAGCTGGCATCTTGTTGTTCCTGGCAGGTGCATGCATTGTTCAAAACAAGCTGAGAGGATTCCACCAACAGCAGCTTATATTAAGGCATAGCTTCAAATTCATCCAGTCCAGCATGAAGGGCATCCATTTAAATCAATAGCAACATTTTTCTTATGGTATATGATATAATCCAATTCTCTAGTTTTCTTCCTTTTTGTGCTTTGCTGAATAACTCTAAGGTCTCTCTCTCTCTCTCTCTCTCTCTCTCTCTCTCTCTCTCTCTCTCTTCTCTTCTCTCTCTCTCTCTCTCTCTCCTCTCTCTCTCTCTCTCTCTCTCTCTCTCTCTCTCTCTCTCTCTCTCTCTCACACACACACACACACACACTTACAAACAGGGTCTCTTGTTAGGCCAGGCTGTCCCCAAACTCACAATCCCTTCTTGTTAGCCTCCCATGTCCTAAGATCAAAGATGTATACCTCCGCACCAGCCCCATTAACCCCAAAAAGTCTTTTGTCTTAAGATAATGGGAAAACAGGTCAGGGAGTGAAGAAACTGGGTGTGGAATAGAAGAATATTGTATGCATTGACTTTGCCAGGGCTCATACAGACTTCCAGCAATGCTCGGAAACTCTACTATGGCCTTCAGTCATTAGCTCCTCTACAAGCCAACTCCTATCAGTGTGCGCTATCAGCTATGTCCTCAGCTCACAAGAAATTTCTTGACTTGCTATAATCTATTCAATGCCTATTTCTCACACTTGTTGTTCATACTGTAAAGGTTCAACCCTTCAGCTTTCCACATACCAAAAGCAGACACTAAGTTAGACATAATAAATGTCCAAGGAGTCATGACCTTATGGAACTACAATTGACCATACCTCATCCTCTTCCGTCCTCTCCTCTTTGGTTAAAAATATTGCTGCTCTTAGTGGCTGGGACTAGTAACATCAGTTTGCAGAAAGATGTGCATAACCTTGATGCTCAAGAATTTCGTAGTCACACGTTTCCCTTCTTCCCTCTGTAGCATCAATGTGCTCAGATCACACTACATCAAGAAAGTGTCTTAGTCCCTCATCTATATTCATGCGCTGAATTTCATGCCTGCAAATCCATACCTTCTGTATCTGGGATGACGTCCAATAAAGATTTAACTATCACATTGTCTTTAAATTTTTTTCACGAAATCGAGATGGAAAAGTGTGTCTCAGCTTTAGTTAATAATACTAAAGAAGGCACTTAAGAATGAAGATGACGGACAGCACAGTTAAAAGCATTGAGCAGACACGAATGATTCTACAGTGTCCTCCAAGGCACCGTTGCTGCCACTCGGATGGGGGCCATTCCCACACACTGAGATGGACTCCAGATGCTTTGGCTCGGATTTCTAAGCTCTGCTCGTTCCTATTACTTTATACCTCTGATGACGGTCTCACATTAGTGCTGTTGACTTTCAATTAGTACCAGTTTTCCAAAAATAATATTTTCAGGAAGCTTCTATTCAGATTCCAAAAAGACTTGCCCCTGAGATGAAAATGTTCAGAGGGACTCATGGCCCTCCAAACAAAAGTGTTGATAAGACTTAATACGCAAGCCTTAAACCATCTTCTCTCTCAGGATTAAGACACCAAATGTAGATTTCTTAATATTTTTTCCTTTGGAAATGTGATGCTTATGTTGGCTTATTTCATTGATTCTCTCTCTGCTGATATTTTAAAGTCGAGACTTGAGAATACAAACCGATGACCCATCTAGACAACTGAAATCCCATTTAACCCCAACAGAAAAGAGTACCAGCTTACTTTGATCAAGGAAACAGCTAAGAATTCCCTTTTGATATAAAATGTCTAATTGCTGTTGAGAAGTAAAGAAAGACTCAGATAAAAATTCATAGAGAGAACTAGAGGAGAAGAAAATGTCTATATGCATTGTATAAGCATAAATATATGCATATATACAGTATGTATATACATATATGCATGTATATACACATTCATATACACAAATGAGTATATATCTACAAGATACTGCAGAATATGAATGCTTTGGTTGAATTGACTTCAAAACTCTGGATAATTTAACAAATAATTTGCTTTCATAAACTTCTCATTTATGTGTTTATTTTTAATCATTATGTGAACTTATGAAGATAGAAAATACATATATTAAGTATAGGCAAATATGTAATACCAAGCTCAAATATTTTGGAAATAGAGATTTTCCTCTCTTAATTTTCATATATATTTTTCTATGATAAATATTGGCTGCTCCTTTGAAGTCCTAGCAATTGAATTTAGGGTCTTGTGCAAGCTAAACAAGTACTGTACCCCAAGATATATTCTTTCTCTCTATGACAAATTTTACATAAAGCCCCAAAGAATACTTTGCATCTACACACTCTGTATACAGACATATGCATATGTATATTTCAACGTGAGACTATGTTTTAAGTAATACTTCATGTACATGGTTTATTTGAAGAACACATAATGACAGCGACAGAAATGGGCTTGTGCCAGATTGAAAGCAGAGCACCCAGATCTGGGTTCTAACCTCAGCCATGACCCATTTTGATCTTCAGCTGCCCTTTCAGTCTCATTCCAACATCCTATGTTCTCTTGTGCAGGATGAGGTAGTCATGAAACCATGTCCTCCTCGTCAGTTTGAATGGGAAAACAAAATGCTCATAAGCATCAATGAGCTCTCCCTGCAGAGTCTCAAACTGCTCTTATACATCTCTTTTCTATCTCCTCCATGTCTTGATGGCTTGGGGCTGGAATTAGCCTCTTGTCTGTGTAGTTTCCCTGGTGTGCCTGTGAGCTTTTGGTTCAGGATGTGTCCACGTAGATAGGGTTCTCATGCTAAGAAACATCTTGGAAGGTTACTGCCAAGGTGGCTTTAATCCTAAGTATCCAGTAGTTTTATGTTATAGCCATTCTTTTTTCTCTTCTGGTCCTTTCACTCAGGTCAAAGAGTATTGCTGTGGCAAGAATCACGTCAAAAAGACCTTCTAGGTCTGTGTGGTTTTCTGGGCAGTGGTAGCCCGAGCCTTTAACCCCAGCACTCAGGAGGCAAAGGCAAGCAGATGTCTGAGTTTAGCCAGCCTAGTATAGAGCAAGTTTCAGGTAAAGAAAAGCTTAAGCTCAGGAGTGGCGGTACACACCATTAACCCCAGCACTCAGGAGAAAGAGGCAGACAGGTCTGTGAGTTCTAGTCAGTTGAGCTGACTCAGTGAGTTGCGAGGACATGCAGTGGAGTTGAGTTTTTGTGGCAATTCGGTTCATTGAATTCAGGGGCAGTTTTTCCAGGAAATTTTTACAGAGACAGGTTGAAGAGAGAATAAGTTAGATACAGGTGAAGATAGAATGAGCCAGGGAACGAGAAGGATGCAGTAGATTAGAACATATTGCCAAAGTTAGTATGAGGTCAAGCAAAGCCATTCAGTCAGAAGCAGAGAGAAGCCAGTTTCAATCAGTCAGCTTGGAGAGATGTTTGAGCCAAAACAGCTGAATTGAAGCAGCCAGCCATGTTCAGAAATAGCTAGAAAGATAGAATATGACCAACTTGCATCAAACAGAGAGGAAAGAGAAGCTACTTGAGAGAGCAGTGCAGAGGATGAAGAGAGGGAAGAAGGCAGTTTTATTGGAGACAATTTCATAAGGAGAATAAAAATTAGTTGTACATTTGGCACCTTTCACATCTGGTGATTAACATAGTTGGGAGGAAAACACAATGCAATTGCAGAAAGCAGAGGAAATATGACAGAAAAGTCAAGGAGGACAGACAGGAGACATCTGACAGAATGCCACAAAGGAGAAATTCACCTGAGATAATCTCTAGTTCTGTGAGTTCATCTGGATGCCCAGGAAGACTCTAGAAACTCTGAAGCAGTGGGATCCTCAAACCCAGAGCGAGGAATAACACAGAAGCCTCTGAGACAGCAAGCCATCATCACATCACAGTAAGCCACCCCAAAAGACAGTATTAATTATATAGATAGACTTTTCCTGCATAAAAAAATAGAAAACACCATTTCAGATCCCTTGAGAGCAAAAATACAAATGTTGCTTTAAAAAGCCATCACAGAACTTACTGCAATTGTGCCCACCTGAGTAAACCCCTCCATACTTCCAGTTGCATCTTTATAATTTTTCTCTGAAACAAGGTTGAAAAATAGCTATGCAACAAGAAAAATTAGCCATGAATAAGGCTTGAAAGACAAGAGACAGAGAAAAGAGGAAGTAAGAGAACAGGAAATGCTTAATTGTGAACTTATGGTACCCAATAAAATTGAAGATCAACACAGACAGCCCATTGGCAGTGGGTAAGAAGCCCAGCTCCCAGTCAAGTAACTGGGCATGGAATGCAAGTGCCTATGTGTCTAGTATATGTGTGGATTCACAAAGATCTAATTATAGCTTGATATACAGAAAAGGGAAATAAGATTAGCTAACAGACACTGGATTGTAGAAGAAAACAAACAAACAAACAAACAAACAAACCAAACTTGCTGAACTACATTAACCTGTATAGTTTAAAGATGTTTTAACATCAGAATGCAAATCAGGGGCTGCATTATGGTGGGGTACAGGTTTTGCCTATATTTCCACAAGTGACGAAAGACTGTAGGTTCTATCATAATTGAGAATATCCACTCTGAGTAATAGAAGCTTCCACATGAAAGCCACTACTCAAGAAAGGAAAAGAAATAGAAAGACGACCCCTCCCCCAGCATGTAGGCAGCTTTACAACAAGCTGAAGAAGGACAGATAATTTTTCATACTGGCAAACTGAAAATATTGATGCTGAAATGGACATTTGCTGAAGGACAGGTGATCAGGACTGCAGTTATGGAGGATCATTGCATCAATGGCTGAGTAGATCTTCATAAGGACATTCAGATAGTTAAGTTTATACTTGTTTCTGTTGTTTATACTTGATTCTGTTGTAAAAGTAAAGAGGAGGGTGTATGGAATTTTAATCCAGACATATAGCTTCTGTGACAAGGGATTACATCCAGTACCCTAGGTCTATGTGATCTGGCTGGAATACAGGCATACAATACGCTATTAATCTCTCTGGTTGGAAAACAACCTTAGTACACACCTTTAACCCCAAACAATAAAGGTAAAGTTAGTTTGTAGAAAGAAACACCTATCTTTGAAAGTGATGTCTACATGAGGGGCAGATAAAGTGACAAGTCAGAGAAAGATTTGACAGAGTAAGCCAGAGAGAAAAGACACCAACTCTCACTAGAAGAGGCAGGAAAACGAGGACTTAGAAGAGCAGTGCAGAGAGAGACAGGGAGGAGGCAGTTTTACCCAGGAAGTTGTACAGAGCCAGGCTGCAGAGAGAGAGAGAGAACAAGCTAGACACAGGTGAAGACAGAGCAAGCCAAAAAATGAAGAAGATCCAGAAGATTAGAACATACTGCCAAAGTTAGTTGAGGTCAAGCAGAGCAATTCAGTCAGAAGCTCAGAGAAGCCAATTTAAGTCAGTCAGCTTGGAGAGGAGTTTTGAGCCAAACAGCCAAGTTGAACCAATCAGCCAGAGTTCAGAAAGAACTAGAAGGGGTGAGCTTACTCAGCAATAAGTCTCAGACACTGAAAACATTCTAGACCTAGATTAGATTTTATGGAGACTAAAACCTTCCGGGAATAGGTCTAAGTTAGCAGATGGAGGCAGTAAATCTCTGAGATGACAATTAAATCAGGCAAATAAAAGTTACTTTAACATATGAGTGTTCAAATTACTATTTCAGACTTTAATATACACCAAGTCTATTGCAACATCAATACCTCTGTGGATTTTCTTTACTCCTTCCACAAAGTAATTTTCCCTCATTGTATACTTCCAAAGCATTTTGTACCTAGGATTCAAAAACATTCAAAGCGTAAATTTTCAATAATGTAAATATCTTTCTCTTCTATCAGAAATTAACTGATCATAGACGTAGGACCAATCTTATTCACTCTTGCTTGTCTTATTTTTTGGTGGATAACTATGCATTACATAATCAGTCCATATGTGGATAGTCTGCATTGTTAAGGAGTTAAGTCAAGGCTCATGTTTTCATCCAAACATCTCATATATTTAAAGTCATCTTAGTGGCTCCTGAAGTTAATGCCCATATAATGGCAACTAACTTGTAAAATCATTAAGATTTGTTTCATTTCCACATTATTATCTTTCCTACTGAAATATATAATAATGAATATGGGGTGTAACATCTGGTTGGGATCATACTTTTCAAAGTCTTCAATGTTAACATATAGCAGATGTTCAATTTCTTTATGGAGCAAACATCTTCAACATCCTCAGTAGTACACTGTGATCAATATGAAGACTTGTAGACATGGAAGGTCACTTGGAATTTGTCATAGTTAATCAAATATATATAATCATGCTGATTAATTTGATGGGAGCACCTTTCAGAAACATTGATAGCTTTCATATTCTGTCTGTGCTTCAGATTCATGGAAGAATTCAGAGACAGAGAGAAAATTTTCATTTGCTCTGAGACATAAAAAGCAGCTAGTACTTGGTAGGTCCTCAGGTCAGCATCTGCTGTAGAAATCAATGCATGCATTCAATTTTCAATGATGTGGTTTTTTTATTTTCAGGTTTGATGACAGCATCATGCACCTATGAAATTTTTTGCTATGCATGACCTCTCACAAAGTACTCCTATCCATCTGGTCTGATTTTATATGACCAGAGATAGACAGAAAAAAATGAGAAAGGCCCACCCCTCCTGATCATTTCTGATGATTCTTATTAACAGGCTGTTAGTGGCACATTTTTGAGTTCAGCTTTGCTTAGTGATAGGTGGATACTTGTCTAATCACAGACAAGTGATGTTCAGTGTCCAGTCACCAAATGTGGTCTCAGCTCACCAGACGAGTGTGTACGTGGACTCATCTCCTTGTGTTCCGCTCTATACCCAGCTCTGGTTAGTTTTATTGGAAAACAAAGACCCCAAGACCTGGGATCCTGCTCTTTCACCAATAACACTGAAGCTATGGGAAGTATGCGATTTCCTGGGATCATTGTTTAAGGAAGATTGCTGTCTCAAAAGTAAGAGTATTAGGAGATCTTACAAGGAGACTGACAGCAATAAGATTGAGGCTTTTTTGGATTTATATTAAATTCTTCATTACTTTGGAGGATGTTCAGATATTATGATATACCAGTGATATGTGCTACAAAGTAAGGAACAGGAGGTTTCCTGGCCACAGGAATGGTTTAAACCATGGTTCTATCTCTTCCAAGACTGGAAAATTTCCTTCTTCTGACTGTCATTTCACTCATTGTTAAATGGGTTACATATAAAATTACATCCAAAGATGTCTGGAACAGGTTTACTTCAACACTTGTTCCTCAGTAGACAGAAATCACAGGGCTTCCATTCAGTAGATGGGCTGAACAACATAGACTCTAATTCCAACGAAGATTACCTAGGAGGGGAGTTACAGATCTGGACAGAAATCTAGAGGCCATCATACCTACAGGTTTTCAATTTTTTTATTAATAAAACATATACGTAAACACTAAAGTGTCTATATAATCTCATATCCTGTACAGCAACTGAAGTGAAGTTGCTTCACCAACCCTACATCTGACAAAGATCTAATATCCAAAATATATAAAGAGCTCAAGAAATTAAACACCACCAAACCAAATAACACAATTGAGAAGCGGGGCTCGGAACTAAACAGAGAGTTCTCAACAGAGGAATATCAAATGGCTGAGAAACATTTAAAGAAATGCTCACTTCCTTAATCATCAGGGAAATGCAAATCAAAACTCTGAGATTCCATCTTATACACATAAGAATGGCTAAGATCAAAAATTCAAGTGAAACCATATGCTGGCGAGGATGTGGGGAGAGAGGAACACTCCTTCATTGCTGGTGGGAATGCAAACTAGTACAGCCACTTTGGAAATCTATCTGGTGCTATCTCGAAGAACTGAGAATAGGGCTTCCTCAAGACCCAGCTATTCCACTCCTGGGAATAAACCCAGAAGATGCTCCAGCACACAACAAGAACATTTGCTCAACCATGTTCATAGCAGCCTTATTCATAATAGCCAGAACATGGAAAGAGTCTAAGTGTCCATCAGTAGAAGAATGGATAAAGAAACTGTGGTACATATACACTATGGAATACTACTCAGCTATTAAAAACAAGGGATTCCCGAAATTTGTGGACAAATGGATTGAACTAGAAATGATCATAATGAGTGAGTTAACCCAGAAGCAGAAAGAGTCAAATGGTATACACTCACCTATATCTGCACACTAGCCCAAGGGGCATGTCCCATGAAAGTCTTTACTTACCAGGAAAGTGGGATAGAGGGAAGGACTTCCTATTGGGGCTCTAAGTGAAAGAAGCATGGGAGAATGGGGAAATAGAAGGAACCAGAGGGTCCTAGAAACCTACAAGAAGAACATTATGATGGGCAGATCTGGGCCCAGGGATCCTGCTCAAACTATGACACCAGCCAAGGACAATACGGGCAGTAAACTTCAAACCACTACCCAGATATAGCCAATGGACAGGACATTCTCCACCGTTGAGTGACTTTAACACGAACTGTGGTGCCCCATATTTGACCACGTCCCCTGGATGGAGAGGCCTGGTGGCACTCAGAGGAAGAATAGCAGGCTACCAAGAAGAAACTTGATACCCTATGAGCATATAGAGGGGGAGGAAGTCCCCCTCAGTGACAGTCATAGGGGAGGGGAGTAAGGGGAAAATGGGAGGGAGGGAAGAATGGGAGGATACAAAAGATGGGATAACCATTGAGATGCAATATGAATAAATAAAATATATTTTAAAAAAGAAAAGAAAATATATACGTAAACACTAAAGTGTCTGTATATAATCTCATATCCTGTACAGCAACTGAAGTGAAGTTGCTTCATAAGTCACCGTAAGTGACAGAGGCCCAGTCCCTGGGACTTCTCACCAGTGGTCTGAGGCTGTCCATCAAAGAAAGTCTAGCCCAGAACTTTGGAGTCTGAGAAACATCTTTTTTTTTTCTTTCAGTTAAGTAGAACAGTGTGCCATCTCTCCTGTCCCATAGCAGATGAGTTATTCAGTTGCTCTTTAGTGTCTTACCCATGGGTCACCCAGCTCATTAAAAGGAGACTGGGAAAGAAGCTCAACTCTCTGGCTGATGCTCCATGAAATGTACCAGGCCATATTCAGCAAAGTGGGTTAAATTTTACACCACTGACAGCAAAACAACCCACTGTCTTAAGTGAGTGACTTTTCTTCACTTACATAATCTAAGATCATTGTGGGTCTTTTTATATACAGGCCACAGTAAAAGTTTTTATCCTGATAAATGATTGTCTTTTGGAGACTTCTTCTTATGAATGCAAGGTGATGAAAGAGTTGGAGAGTTAATCACCCCCACGTAGATGTTTTAATACAAAGAAGACACACTATTTTCTCTTCTCATACATCAATGGCCCACATACATACATACATACATACATACATACATACATACATACATACCAACAGATGAAGATGGCTAAGTATGATCCCAGAAGGAAAAGATGAAGTGATGGCTCACACAACTGCCAGCCCTTGACTGAACGTAGTTAGTTTTATTTAATTTCATATTCTAATATTGGTTTGAAACAAGTAACAATACTGCCTCCTGCTATAGTATTAATAGAGTAACACAGAATTTGAGCTAAGCTGTAGGCCAGGTACAGGCTTACATATGTACTCTATTACAGTAGTAACCGAATCTAATGTTGAAATCAACTTGATCACCTGTTTGGTTATGGACACTTCTTGGGTTCTAACAGAGTCTAACTTTGGTCTGTGAGTGCGGCAAGGCAAAACAGGAAGCTTTTAAAGATCTATGCCTCGCTGTGTACTGCTATCATCAGTGACATTGCTCACCATGGCTGTGTACTGCTATCAGTGAGATTGCTTGCTAGAGGGAAGGGATAAGTTAAGTGCCAGGAGTGATTCAAAGGAAGTCTGCAGAAGGAAGTAGACAGGTGTGCTTGCTGCTGAGGGATGAGTGTGTTGTTGGCAAACAAGTCAGTCTCAGAGCCCGGAAGCATAAAACACAACTGGGTCTGGGCTCCTGCAGTGTGGTCGGAGCTAGAGAGAAACGAAATCCAATTGTTTGCATCATAGTCTTCTACCAGAGGTCCACTTTCCTGGATAAATGCTTCTTTCTATTATAATTATTATCCTTTTGTTATGAGAAGGCTGTTTGTAGACATGAAGAAGAGAGAAATGTGGAAAATGTGGAAAACGATGTTGAGCTGAGAAGCCACGACTGAACCAAACAAACCCTGCAAGTCTGCCACACATGGCTAGGGAAAAAATACATTGGCGGGCACATGCACACTTTCCATCTCTGAACAAGCTCTCCTCCCTCCTGCCCAACAGATACATCCGGCTCCTTTATGACTGACTGCCCATCATCTCAGTGGAGACAGCCTCTCAGATTTCTCAAGCATCTTCCCTGCTGCAGACAACCAAACACTTCCTCTTATTCTTTTGTATATATTGTTTAGGTTCTAGGAAAAGGAAAAACTCAAGACTCAAGGTCTTTCAAAGGATTAACTTTTAATTAAAATGCATTGTTAGGGATTGCACATTGTTACCATTTCTCCAAAGAACACTCAACAACACAGGTGTTTTTCTAAAAAGAAACTATTTATGAAATAAAGTGTGTGGAGGGGGGCAGAAGCAAAAACAATCTCTTGCCAAAATGTTTCATGCTATTAAAGACTCTATTTTTTCTGCTTTAGAATTCTTCCAGTATATTCTTGCCCGTAGAGAGAAATTGTAGTTGTTTTATGAAGTGGGCATATTAATGTATCAAACCAAGTATGTAGGTTTTAATTTCTGTTATAATGTCTACTGTTTGTTTACATAAGATGTTTACTTAAATAGAAGCTTTGCCTCCCTAAAAGTTCCTCATAGAGTCATTTCATGAAATGGTTCTTTGACCTTGTGGTTAAAACCTTTTTCACAGCTTGAGATATGGCTCAGTGGCTAAGAGCATTTACTGCTCTTACAGAGGGCCCAAGTGCCATTCCCAGCACACATGTTGGGCAGCTTCCAGATGCCTTTAAATTCAGCTGCTCTGCTTCTCCTCCCCCACACCTGGGCAGCATCCTTACACACATGGCATGCACATACACAGACAGGCACATAAAACACATGTACCTATAATTAATAATAATATAATTGATCTTTTAAAAACTTCATGATTTTAAAATTATCTATTGTAGTTAATAATAACAAGTAATTTAAAACATGCCATTTTATAATGAAAAAGAAAATCAAAGTTATATTGATGAGACTCTTACTGAAATACACATTATTTAAAGGGGAAATTTTTCTTTTCTTTTTAGGCTTGCATTCTTCTCCTACATTTCAATTGTCATCACATACTTGTTGGCTAATTATCTCTCCAAGGACTATTTTATAAAATACTAGGAAAGTCCTTGTAAATAATTATGCAAAATTCTTTTGAAAAATTTTAAACATTATAGATATGTATTGAAATCAGTTTCATAAAAAGTAATAAAGAAAATCAACTTGCATGTCCTCCTGTCAAATGTGTAAGAGGTATGTGTATGCAGATGCATTGTCACCAGCGAGGTACACTTTCCACTGCACTCAGCCATATTTCAGGAAAAACTTCCCTGCTGCCAGCCTTTTCTTCTCAGTCAGAGACCCTCTATTGTCTTTCTGCTGGTAATAAATGATAATAATTAAAGGCAAATACACAATAATTAGTCACACTAGGTCTATCCATCTGGTGTACCTGCATCCTAGCACGGTGTCTTTGAAACAGATGACAAGCAGCATATTGCAGCATATCCTGCTAATGGGTCTAAGTGGAAAACAGGGAGGCAAGGAGGTCATTGAAGGAAAGGTCACCAGCAAAGAGCACAAGCATTAGGTTTTTATTTTCCTGCAGAAGTGACCATTGACCACTTAGCTCAGTGTCCTCAAAAGCAGATTGCGTTCAGGAGGCAGCAGTCATCTGAAGCCACTCAGCTCACGTGGAGGGTCTACAGACAAGCATTTTCTCTTGGATCCCAAGCTCCTTGAACACTGTCGTATTTTGTATTTGTTGCTTGCCTTCTCTATAGCAGGCACTGTTTTGTTTTAAACATTATTTTCCCTACTTATGACTGTCTTGAAGTTATATATTAAAACCATCTTTAGTTTATACAGGAGGGAGTTTAATAGAGGAGAGATTGCTAACTTCCCCCAAGACTGTCTAGTTCAAAAGTTCTGTGTGAAAGATTAACAATGAGATAGTTCAGGGAAGTCTGAAGGAGTGTACTGGAGGTGCATGGTAGATGTCTCAGCTGACAGATGATTTAATTTGTGGGTAGGGGCTCAGGGACCAATTCTGTATGCATGATAAACTTTCAGAGCTCAAGGAAAAATGTCTATCAAACTCATCAAATTGATATAGTGATAAGCTATATCCAAATTAAGTTTAAGGTCTAAAGAACATATATCTTATACTATCCTGGATAAGAGTCTAAAAATTGCATTACGGAGGAATGCTTAACTTGGTTTGGTGGAAAACATCTGTGATACTCTGGAAACCAAGGCAGAAGCATCACAGGTTAGAAGCCAGTCTGAGCTACACAGTGAGACCTTACCTTAAAGGATTTTTCCTTCCTTCTTTCTTTCTTTCTTTTTTTTTTTTCAAGACAGGGTTTCTCTGTGTAGCCTTGACTGTCAAGGACTCACTTTGTAGCCGAGGCTGGCCTTGAACTCACAGAGATCCACCTGCCTCTGCCTCCCAGAGTGCTGGGATTACAGGAGTTTTTCAAAAGAGTGGCTTGTAGTGCAGTGCTAGAGTATTTGCATACTGGCTTAGTATATGCAAAACCCTGGATTTCATACCCAGTTTCTCTCTCTCTCTCTCTCTCTCTCTCTCTCTCTCTCTCTCTCTCTCTCTCTCTCTCTCTCTCTCTCTCTCTCTCACACACACACACACACACACACACACACACACACACGCACAACGCACACACATTCTATCTTTATGATGCAAAGCATTTAACCATTTGTAGAGATTCTTGGGTCTCGTGGGTATGTGATATGAAAGAGGAGTACTAGTAATCAGAGTGCTGCACCTGCAACACTGCTTTCTACCTGGCATTCTCAGCACTCAGTGCATGTTACCAGGATCTCTACTCACGTTTGTAACAAACCCCTCTTAGTACACACATGTGAGAAGGTGTATCCTGCCTTCTCTGACTTAGTCAATCTCCCATACATAAAAACTTGACCATTATTGCCATTTATTTATTTGTAATCTATTTATTTAGTGTGATGTTGTGTTTTCCTGCCATCGCACCCATTAGGAGGCCAAAGAGAAAGCTGCAGGTGCCCATAGTTTCCTTCTACCATGCCTGTCCCGGGCACTGAACCTAAATCCTCAAGCTTGACAGCAAGCTCCTTTACACACTCAGCCATGACACCAGCCCATAAGTGGATCATTCTACCAGTTCTTCTTTCTTTTATTTTATTCCTTTTAAAGGAAAGGTTAAGCATTTCCAGATCATGAAAGGTGAACACCCTGGCAGCAAGTGTCTGGAAGAAAATTTGCTTTCTTCTTAGTTGAAGGGTGGTCAACACATGTCAGAGAGATACATACACAGGCAGAGGGGAGACTAGCTGGATAGAAATATCCAGGCAACTTTTATAAACTGGCTGGAAAGGAAATGGTACCCTCAAGTTGCTCAATATTAGAGAGAGATGGGAGGAAAACAAGATCAGGAGTTTGCAATCAGCTTAAATTGTTATTTGCCAGCCATTGGGGAGGCTCGGCTAGTCTTTTGAAGCAGAGGGTTCTATGAAGACAGCAGCACCTGTTGCTGACTGTGCAGTCGCAGCCTTCCTGTGTAATCAAGGCATCCCCATCTGTGGCGAAATTTCCCAATTTTACTTTTAAAGATCAGATCCTTCAGTGCTAATGAGCCAACGGGAGGGATGTGATGTTTTTACTCGAATCCATGGCTGCCGTATAAAGCAGGGGGAATTACAAATTAAAATCAGCGGAGGTTTCCCCAGCTTCCAAAGCTGATGTTGCCTTTTATTCAAACTTCTGCTTTGCACAGATTTTCAACGTTTTGTTCAGACTAGGACAGTTGGTGTTGGCTTGATTACGTGTCTTTCTCTGGGTAGGTCTCATCATTGGAGAGTGGAAAATGTCCATTATTTAAGAATAGAACATAGTCCCATTTACCTCCTCTTTAATCGGTATCCGAGTCCACTGTCAAAAATGATAATCTCTGCTCCTTTAATTAAAACCAGGAAGAAAGAAAGAACACATGTGTTCTCCTTTTGATCCCAACTGCTATATCCGTAGGACGAATCTTTACTTAGCAATTGTTACAATGCCCTTTAAACAGTTTCCCCTTGCCTACCCCCGCCCCCAATTCTCCCCACTTTTATGTTTTTAGTTTTTAAATTAAATTCTCATTTTTAATTATGTGTGTATGGGAGGGGGTGATATGTGCATGTGTGTGCAAGTGCCTACAGAGGCCAAAGTTTCCAATCTACCTAAAGATGTCCTTCCTGGTAGTCATGAGATACCCAACACGCATGTTAGGGACTGAGCTGAATTGCTCTGCAGCACAGTGCTCTGAGCTCTAGTCCTCACCCTCTTCCCCACCGCCTTTACCTCACAACTTTTCATCCAGATCTTTCATTATATTCCAAAAACATAAATAAGATCATCACCACCGGAATGAAATAACCTGGAAGTTAACTATGACACCTGAGACCTTGATTGCAGTCTCAGTGGTCTTGTTGGCCTCTGTTCCTCCTCCTCTGAATTCCATACTCTTGTTTGAGTGAAGTCTTGCTGATCTCTCAGTGCCGGACTTCACAGACCACTTGTTCCCTGTCCCTGCACGGCATGATGCCTTCCTTCCTTATTGTGAACTGAACTCCCATTCAGTCTGTGACAGGAGCAGCAGGTCCAGAAACAGTGCTGACTGCTACTGCTTCTCAGAGCCTCCACGCTTGGTAGAATCGTGACCCACTGTGTTCGAATGATTTGGAAGTTGATTAGCAATGCCTTCCAAGAAGCCAGAAAGGAGCCACTTTGAGTAAAATGTCACTCCTTTCATGAAGCCTTCTGAGACTTCTTCAGGAGCAGGATTTATCAACTCTTGTCTTTAAGTTCACCCAGCATCTCCCCTTCCATGTTCTCAGCATTTATCCTCATTGTAACTAGATTCTTATACCCGGGTCTACTGCTGTAGAGCGAACTTTCTGCAGCATGCACTGCATATTGGCCATTGTTCACTTTCTGAATATTTGTTGAATGACTGTCTGGCTTCTTTTGTTACCCTACCCTTATGTAATTCTAGAGTTGAGTTCAGCTCTCTGTGGCCCACTGGCCAAATATAGTTCAGCACCACTTTGTGAAAATAAAGAAGCATAAACTAGAAATATGCCAGTTATGTCTGTATCTATGGCTGTTTTCTGTGACCATAGTGGATAGAGTTGTGTGGTGGCGACATGGTCCCTGGGGCTTGCAAAGCCTAAAATATTCACTATCTGGCCACTTATAGAAAAAGGTTGCTGACCCCAGTTCTTGAGCTTAAAATAAAGGCTTAGATCCCGTGTGTTGTACATTGTTTCTGAAACACAACCCAGGGAACTTCTGAGCCATGGAATGTTAATGTCCATTCCTGTTAAGGAAGCCCCAAGGTCAAAGTTGCTGCGTGCATTTCAATGGGTTCTACAGCTTCCTAAGTGATTCTTTCCCACATTTTTTTGAAAGTCGATGAAAGGACACTTCAGCAAATCTGTACATAAACCTGATCTTCAGTATTGCATTTGAAGGACCTAATGAAATTGTCTAGGTGCTATTCCTGCACAGCACCCAGACTGGAGTCATTCCCAGTGTGGGCATTGCATCTTTGGATAATACAATGCCTGAGGGAGAGCAAGACTTATTTCTGCAATAGTCTTGTCCTTTGGTTCTTCCTTTTCATGCTCTGGGCCACATCTTATGACACATGAAATGCCTAGTTACAACCCAGGAGACAAAGCTATGCCCTGGAGAATTGTGTCTAACGTGAGTCAAGTTATAATGTTAATACCTGTAGAATACCTGTATTTTCATCTTGGCTTCTGTACTACATGTCTAGGTCTCAACCACTATGGCAAGGTCCTGTATCATCCAAACCCTCAGTCCCTTTCTCTCTCAAAAGAGAGAAGATGCCAGCAACAAGCTCTATAGCTTGTTCTGAAAACCTGGACTCCCCCTCACCCACCCATGAAGAACTCTTAGCACAGCTACTGTCCTGAGCATTATGGTTTCTTTCCCCTTTATTCTAATATTTTCTTCTTCTTTTTTTTAAATGAAAATAGTTTTTTTCATTCAATATATTCTGATTATAGTCTTTGCTCCCCTAATTCCTCCCAGATCCTCCCCACCTACTCACCCACCCAAATCACCTGTCTCTCTCTCTCATAAGAAAACAAGAATACATCTAAATTATAATAAATAATAATAATTAATAATAATAACAATAAATGTTACAGTAGAATTATACCGGTTCAGCCTAAGATGGCTAATAACTGACACAGAGTGTAAAAGGTACTTTAAAGCTGTTAGCATTACACCAGGCAGAATCTAAATTGATACAAATCTACTCATAAACTAACATAAACTAACTACTCTAAACCTTATAACATACTTATATCCCAAGCACTTGCCACTATGATCCTTGGGCCATTTTCCTGCTCTGTTGGATCCTCCTCCATTCTCCACAGACTCTCCTCTAGGCTGTCAAACTTGACTCTACTCCCTTTCCAGGAAGTCCCGCCTTCTACTTCCTGTCCTTCTGCCCAGCTGATTGGCTAAACAGCTCTTTATTGACAGTTGTTACATCAACTCAAGGCATTCCTCCACAAATAAACAAAACCAAACAGAAAAAAAGACCCAAAGATAAAGCACAAGTAATATATAGATGGAGAAACACATTTTTGTACACACAGAAATCTCATAAACATACAAAATCAGAAACTGAAAGAGAGAAAGAGAGAATGGCTGGATAAAGTATTATAAGACCAAAAAAAACCAAAAAAAAAAAAAAAAACAAAAACAAAAAAAAACAAAACAAAACATATACACAACATTGAGTTCTTTTTGCTTTGGCAATTGGCTGATGGCCTATAATGATGTTTTTGTTCCATCACTCACATTAGCTCACCTGGTCAACATCCCTGGAGGAACTATTTTTCCAATGGAAATGTATCAACCCCCCAGTGTCTGGGTCAAACCCATGACCACTTTCTTTGACTATCCAGCAAGGATCCAGTGTCAATGTTTCTGTGTGTGTGTGTCGTTCTGTGGGGCTCAAATCTGAATTAAGCTAATTTAAAACATTTTGAAAAAGTCAGAACTAGCCTTGTAGCCACACACATCTTGAACAGAGTGAAAATATCCACATGTTTTGGGTGCCCGGTCCTCTCTGCACTGTCATCCTGATCTCAGTTTGGAAGAAAATGGCTCAAGTGTTTCAGCCAAGGGTGTACCAATTTTAAGAAGTAATTCAGTCTAATTCAATGAGCACATTTCTGTCATGGCCCAAGGCATCTCAAAACGAACATGCCAGCATAATCTTGTTCTGACTGAGTCAGATCCTAAGCTGTTTGGCTGGAAACAGAAAATACTAAGCAGAACTAAAAGCAGATCAATTTTCTCCTTTGGGCATTTATTTTTCTGATACCCTGCTGGAAACCAAGGAAAAACACGTTTTGGTTCTATTTATGCATTCATCTAATCACCATGGAATGTTAGAACTCATCTCGTGCCTCAAATAAACAGTAACAGAGTAGCTTCTAGGCTCAGAACTGTCTTGACCTCCTAGAACTTACTCCAGTCACAAAGGGGTAGCCAACTTAAAGGCATCTTTCTTCTTTCTCAGACATGACACTCTAACATCTGTGACTCCTCTCTTGACAGCCTCATTGTATAGTAAGGTTCTTTGATACTTTTTTCTTTAGAAGCAAGCATTTTGGGGATGTACTCCTGTGCCTTGGAATTGTGACCACTATTGTTTCTTTCCCTTAGCACAGGAATCTTACTCTGCTACCAGTGGCCTCTCTCCATCCAGCCTAAACAAACCACTCCCTGCCTTCAAAACAGTGAAGAACTCCCCATTGCTGAAAAAGATGTCTTATGTCTTAAATTCTTCTGTAAAAGTAGCCTTCATCCAACTGACTTACCACCTTTGGCAAATCCTTTTTCCTTCTTTCTTACAAATCTCAAACTCAGGCCTGGGCATGTGGTTTAGTGGTAGAACACTTGGATCATGTGAATGAGACCCAAATTTAAGCCCCCACTACCAAAAAACAAACAAGAAGAAAAAATAAAATAAAATCCCATAACAATGGATGCACGTGTTTGGCACTAAAAGACTTGAAATTCCTCAAGATAGCCATTTGTATATGAGCCTCTTATGATGATTTCTGCCTTATCTGAAGCATGATTAGCAGTGACTTGGCCATACTTTTTGTACTCCAGAGACCTAACACCAGAATTTTCAAGGTTTAGGCCAAGTGAGTGCAAGACAGATGCTCCCATTGAACCCACTCACAGGAACTTCATGCCAGGCTTTCATGACACATTCCTAGTAGATCTTGTGGTACCTGAGGACAAGACCTCTACATCTATCTCATCCACAATGCTTTCAAGCTTCTGCATACTTCTCAAGCATGGTGTAGTAAAACCTTAGTAGTGATTGAGGAAAATATAACAGAGATGGTAGGTATTCAAAATTAAACAGATCTAGGCACTGTGTTCAAGCAAATTTTCCTCCCTTTGGATAGTCAATATGACTCTGGTATCAGACAGACAAAAACTGTCAATAGAAAGTTCTAATATTGAGGAATAGTTATAAAAAATGAAGCGCCAGTGTAGTAGAAGAGGAATACTGGAATACAATAGTTAGGATTCATTTACTCAATAAATATGAGTTGTACACTTAGTATATGCACTGCATGTCAACTTTGGGAAACAGAAAGATGAATTAGAGGGGCTGTAGAAATGACTCATCTGTTGAGAGCACTGGCTGCTCTTATAAGATGTTCTAGATTCAATTCCCAACAACCACATGACATATTACAACTTTGTAACTCTAGTCACAGACGAACCAACACCTTCTTCTGACCTCTCTAAGCACTGGGCATGCACAGGGTACCCAGACATATATACAGCCACATAATATAAATTCATTAAAAATATGAGACTCCTGTTGGATGGCACAATTCTCTGAGTTTAATGGTCATGATCTTAATCAGCTGTGACTACTTGAGAGAATCCCAAGAATGTTGACATTCTCTCATAGAAGGATGGAGTAAAGAGGGATTTTGTATCCTCACCTGAGATTTTAACCTCTCCCCCCGAACCTCCAGATAACTATATATAACTAAGTCTTAGTTGCATGTGACCTCCTTGGTAGGGCTGGTGTTTAAGAGTATAGTTTGCAGAAGCTTGACTAAAGAGAAACAGCGATGGAGTTTCTATTTATGCTTGGGTGAGCCTTATTGGCAGTGTAGCTGCACTGGGGTCACCCATGGCCTGTAGCTATCTAAGTTGGACTTCAATGAAATCATACATTGGTGTGCCATTGAGACCTTTGTATCTCTCCAGGAAGAGGTTCATACAGCAACTTCTTCCCCAATTTCTAAAGGTCAAGGCTAAGGCTAAGCAGAACCATTTCCTCCCATAGGGCAAGAACTTTAGTAGAAGTTACATAGGCTATAGGGAGCATATGCAGAATTGGAATTCCAAAATTAGCCTAGGCACTGGGAGAAGGAAAGGTGCCAGAGGGTGTACATGTGTGCTGGAGGATCATACACGGGTATTCACACATGCTGGGCAAGCTCTCTCTACTACTGAGCCAGAACTCCTGCCCAAATGACCTTCTTTTCTTTCTTTCTTTCTTTTTTTTTTTTTTTAACAGAACTGGCTTGCTTTAAAATTGTCTGTAGCCACAGTTGGAAACTTGGAAATAAAGTTTTTATCACAAAAGCAAATGCTACTTTTAATTAGCCAGGAATGACTTCCCTTGCTTTCTCCTACCATCATGGTAGATCTTTCACAACACAGTGTTCTTTAATTGTCCCGTTGCTTGTGGGGAGCAAGGTCAAGGTGGTAAAATAATACAGTTTAGCTTTCCAGATAATGCGGGAAAGGTGACATGATCTCAATAATGAGACGGCAAAAGCTGAGTCGGAACAAGATCAAAGCACCATAGCTGGACAGAACATCTCCAGTTTTGGGGTACACTAATGATGGCTGCCAGGATCCATGATGTACAGCATCTGGATTCAACATTTAGAGCTCTGAGCCCATTTGGGATGGTTACAAGAAGGTAGGCATCAACTAATTCCATATCCAGAAAGACTTGTACTAAATTATACAAGACTTTACGTAGCATAGTCTACTAAAGTGCCTGCTACACAAAACTGAGGGCCTTGGTTCAGATCACCAACACCAGCCTGAGAGTGAGGTCCTGTCCACTCCATCCCTAGCACTGGGGAGGGAGGGCAGGCAGATCACTGGAGCTTCCTGGCCAAATAGTTTACAAACCAACCAGTGGACTCTGGTCTCATTGGAAGATTCTGTCTCAAAAGATAATGTGAAGAGAAAAAGTTTAACACAACCTAATGTCAACCTCCTCTCACCGTGTGTGTGTGTGTGTGTGTGTGTGTGTGTGTGTGTGTGTATGCTCATACTCACGCCTGTATAGGGTAATTATTTATAGACAATTATTAGAAAATAAGAGCTTACACCTGTAAGGCCTCTAGAATCTTATTGTTATCCAAACCATTGTCATAATTCCAAACAGGAGACATTACTATTTCTCAGAGTATTTATCCAATATGGAACTCATTCATTATCTATTTTAAAGTTTCTACTCATTTGTCTAGCCCATTAGGGCTTATTTTTCTCCAAATGTCCTAGAAACAAGTATGAAGTTGAACTAAACCAAATAAGAAAGATAATAAGATAGAAGGGTTTTTAACTCAAAAAATAATGTTGCTTATTATTTTAAAAATGAGAAATGCAGAAAGTAAAATGAGGCTAGTATTTTTTATTTATTTTATTTTTTAAATAATTTATTTCAATTACATCCCTATTGTTATCCCCTTACTTGTATCTTCCTGTTCTCTCTCCCTTCTTTTACCCTATTGCCCTCCCCTAAACCTATGACAAAAGGGGACCTCCTCCCCCACCATATGATCACAGCCTATCAGGTCTCATCTGGATAGCCTGCTTCCCCTTCGTCTGAGTGCCACCAGGCCTCCCCACCAAGAGGAAGTGGTCAAATAGGGGACACCAGAGTTCATGCCATAGGCAGTCCCCACTCTCCACTCAACTGTGGAGAATGCACTATCCATTGGCTAGATCTGAGTAGGGGTCTAGGTTTACTGCAGGCATTGTCCTTGGTTGGTAGAGCAGTTTGTGCAGGCCCCACAGGGTCCAGATCCAGAGTTTAGTATTTAACACAATAGTCAATGGAAAAAAAGAGCATCAGCAATATTGCTCAATATTTCCTTAACCTAATGCATATATGGTATTGTTTCTACATTTTCAGGATATATTGCAATTGAAAGTTTGTATATTCTGTACTCTTTGTCAGGTTGCTTGCTATCATGTTTGGATGTGAAGTGTCCCCTAAAGGCTCATGTCCCCTAAAGACTCAGTCCACAGCTGGTGACATCATTCAGAGGTGATTCAATCATAAAGGAGCCAAATTCCTTGATGAGCTCTTAGGAGGTGGGGAATAGCTATAGGGAGGAATGTGTGTGTCTTTGAGGGGTGTCTTCTTCCCTGGTCCCTTCATGTCTGTATCTTTGCTTCCTGGGTGCCATGTGGAAAGAGCTTTCTGTAACGGTGCCCTTTGCCCTAGTGTTTCAACATTACCTTGGGGCTATGGCAGTAGAGTAAGTCAATGACTGCCCGGAATGACAAGACAAAACACACTCTTTTTCAATTAAGCAATACACTCAGGGAATTTGGTCAGCATGGCAAAGTGTCTGAGGAATGTCTTTCTTTTTTTTGTTTTTTTAATTTATAAAAACCAAATTAAAAGATTTTTAGCAAGTTAACTGTGTATTCACACTCCTTCTCTGCCCTCTAACCTGAGTTTCAAGAGATTCTGGTAAAAAAGGTTATTCACTTATTGACTTAGTCATTTAGTGCTTAAAAGTTAATAATTCTGAGAGGTTAGATAAAAGCAACAAAAATAAAGAATACTCTTTGTCTTTTTTTTTTTTTTTTTTTTTTTTTACAATTACTGTTTATTTAAAGTATAATTATAGGGCTGTAGAGATGGCTTATCAGTTAAGAGTACTGGCTGCTCCTTTAGAAGACCAAGGATCAATTCCCAGCACCCACATGGCAGCTTGCAGCTCCAGTACAAATGGATCCTTTGCTGTCTTCTGGCCTCTATGGGCACACATGTGGTACACAGACATAAATAGAGGCAACTTTTATACATTGTTCTATTTCTGTGAAGGGGCACCATGACCAAGGCAAATCTTAGAAAACAAAGCATTTCACTGGGGCTGGCTTAACGTTTCAAAGGTTTAGTCCATCAATATAATGGAGAGGAGCATCCCTGGGAGCTCCATCCTGATCTGTAGGCAGACGCTGGGCCTGGCATGCACTTTTAAGAACTAATAGCATACCCACAGCCTACCCACAGTGACACACTTCCTTTAACAAGGCCACACCTATTCCAACAAGGCCACACCTTGTAATCCTTCTCAAATATTGCCACTTCCTGGTGACTAAGCAGTCAGACATATGAGCCTGTGGGGTCCATTCCAACTCAAACAACCACAATATGTATATGTAGTATTTTATAGATTCTGCCATTAATAATATATGATTTAGTAAATACCTGTTGTCACTACTTAGACTTACAAAAGCTATGATATTCTGTTTCTTCTCTATGATATACTATCACCGAATACCACTTGGTTAGTGCAGTCATGTTTAGATGTGTGGAAATGGGGCAACATTTTTATGTATTCTGTTCTACGGGAATGTCTTTTCTATCAGCCAGACAACAGAGTCACCTTGAGGTCATGAGACTCCACGCTAAGAATAATCTTCTTGCCAAGTCTCCTAATCTAATAAGCAGGTACTGTGATCTTAGCAGCTCTGCCTCCAAAGTGAGGTGTTATCCATGGTTTTGTCTTTCCAGCTATCCCATTGACCGCTCTGGCAGCATCTGCATTCAGAGCTAACCATTCCTCCAGGCCACACTGTATCGGACCACACTAGATTTTCCTTCAATTGATCTGCCCCTTTCCTCTGCCTTCTGGAGTTCTCCGAATCCTTCTCCACATAGAAAGCCACAGATCTCACTACAAGTCAGTTCACATTCCTTTTTTTTTTTTTTTAAGTACTATCCAATTACTTCTTATTACATTTGGAATGGAATTCCAAACTCCTTGCCATAGATGGCAGACCTAGCATTACCTTGACCGTCACTGTGTCCTGTTGCTATCTGTGTTCTGCAGACTTCCTTCATTGCTTACGTGGGCTGATCTGTGTGCTGCTTTGTTGCTCATTTGGGTAGTCAGTGTCTTTTCATTTCCCCTGCTCACAAGCTCAGTCTCATGCCCATGTCTCTGCATGGCAAATCCTCCCAGCCTGGAGTAGAGACTGACATATGACAGACATTTAATCAGCATTTGCTAAATGGATGAATAATATTCCATGACAAATTACTTTAGCCAGTCTTCAGTTTTGAAAGCTTAATTCCCTTCAATATAATTACCCGTTTTCAAAGCCACTGACATACTCCTATCAAGCAAGGGCTTTGGTCTTCCTCTGGTCCCAAGCTTCATCCAAGTGTAATCGTCACTGTCCCTTCCTCATTCCCTACCACGTATACTCTTTCATAATTTCTCCCCAGGATGCATTCCATGATCCTGGGAGTCCTCTTTGTGCGACTGCGGCCATGGGATTTTTCTTTCACCACCTCCACAGCACTGTATCTCATCATGAAACACCAACGGTTATCTTATAGGAAGCTAGACAGACAGCTTGCCTGCTTCATGGAAGATGACATCTTAGTGAAATGAAAGGGATAGATAAATGATCACACAAATGAAAACATAAAAACATGATGCCATGAAGAGATACAAAGCCAAGATGTCTTTGGTCCTTTGGTCATGGAAGCTACTTTACAAAGCACTGAGATGAGGTTTGAACTCTGCTTAGACTTCATTTTTACTTTCATTTGACAAGGTGCTCTTTCGTTCCCTATATCCCCTTTTGTCCTATTTAGGTGTGTGATTTTTACCTTCTTCCAATAGACTGATGGGTTGAGTATGCTCTGAACATCTCCACATGCAAGAAAGTGGTCCCACCCCTAGGAAGGTGGCCACTGGAGGTGTACATTGGAAGCCAGGGAACAGAGGAAAGTGAACTGGCAGGTAAAGCTTCAGGTTAGGGTTTTCACGACTAAGAATTTGCCTCTGAACATCACAATACAAAGGTGGCAGTTGCTAACCAGTGTGCTCTGAAAATGACTGAGGATTGTATCCGTTGAGGTGCATAATTTCCCTGATTCTAATCATCCTTTGCACAGCCTTTGACTTGAATCCAGCTGGTGCCTTTGCATTATTTCTTTGTGCTATATTAAAATGAAAGATTACCTTGTGATAGTGGTACCTTTTCTTCCTGAAAATTCAGCAGTTGTCATTCAGCCGATACAACCTTGTCAAGTCCTTCACAGCCAGCTTTGAGTTGGATTGAAAAAGGCAGGTTAAGTCAAAGCTGGCTTTAAATCTTTCCCTGAGTAAGGAGAGCGTGGAAGAACTCCATGCTATACCAAGCCTTTGAAGCTTGCTCAGACAGTGAAGACATGGGTCACCCCAGACTCAGAGCCAACACCAAATCCTCTGAAAGCCAAGAGAGGGCTGGGGCTACGACTCAGTTGGTAGAGAACTTGCCTAGCATGCACAAAGCCCTGGGTTTGATTCCCAGAACTGCATAAAACTGAGAGTGGTGGTGCACGCATGTAATCCCAGCACTCAGGATATGTAAGCAGGAGGGCCAGAAGTTGAAAATTATCCTTGACTGCATTGGGAATGGCAGGTTAGCTTGAGATACATGAGTCCCTGTCTCATGTCAGAAACAAAAACAATACAAGGTGGGCAGGGGATCGGGGGAGGGCAGGGGAGGTGAGCTTCTTTCAGATGATGAAATAACTCGCTCCTGGCTCTACTCTTCTGCAGCCTTCCTCCAGTCTTGAGTGGAAGGCTATTGGCCTAACAGGGCCACTTGGCTGTTTGTGGGCTAGCCAGATACAGCTTGGGAAAGAGCCCGGTTGCCACGAGAGCAGAGACAGTTAGCTTGACTTCAGGTGGAAAGAGGAACTCTGGGGAAACATGAAGTAGAAAAAGAAAGGGGCTGAGAGCACTTGTTTGTTGAGAATCCACTGAGTGAACTCAGAAGTCTGTTTAGGAAATGCTCGTTATCCTCTCTACAGCCCACACATGGGAAAGCAGAAACTTGGTCCCACTGAATGGCTGGCCCGCGTTCACCGCTGAGATTGAAGCCATTCAGCCTCGGTTCTTAGCCTCGTCAGCATCTCCAGATTGGTCTCTCAAGCACCTGGAACTGCACCACAAACATAGCAGGCAGTTGATGGTTTCTCTGCAACTAAATGAATGAGCTAATGAGCAAAAGCACAAACTCCTGGTTCCCGACATGAAGTTATTATTCCTGCATCTGGAGGTTATTAAGGAGTCTGGAGAGAGGCTGCATGAAGCAGAGGTGGAGCATGCCCACGTCAGATTCCGCGGCCCCTGGGCAAGGTGCTGCCTCCTCTGGAACATCTCTTCCCTAGTCTGTAAAACGAAGATTAAACTACCTACCTCAAGATTGCCGTGAGGGTCAGAAGCTAGGAGACAGCACAGCACCTGTGTGTGTGCAGTGTGTGCAAGCAGCACTGGGATGAGAGGACAAGAGCCTGGAGCCCCAGGTCACTACAGTTCCTTCATGCTCAGACCGAGGTTCATGCTGCAGGATTAAATCTGGCATTTCCAGCACAACCACGGTTTTTCCTTTTTTTTTTTTTTTTTTTTTTTCCTAATTTATTCTTTAAGGTCCCTGAATGGAATTGGGAACAATACTTTTCTTGTCCCCAGAGAGATTTCTATTAGTTATTATGGGTGAAGTCTGGGCTCTCTGTGTGCTGCTCTTCTACCTACCATCACAGCAGCTCATCTGTTCATTAATATTCCAGACTTTTTGAAAGCCGGTGGGTGAGGTCTTGGATGGGAAGACACTTTTGGCCAGGTTGGGGTCCTGTCTGAGCTAACAGGCATAACTCAAGATCCTGTGTCCTCAGATGAAAGATGTGATGGCCTCATGCACAAATCCACAGACTCAGGCACAGACAACTTAACAGCTATAGTAGTATAAACCTTGATTTTCTAAAATGATGAAATTTTTTTTCATATATTCAGGCACAACTCTGAATGGGGAAAGTGCTAGAGAAATGGGGGGACTTCCCTGCCATTATCACCTCCCTTCATCTGCTCCAGGACCCAGCTGCGTGGGGTTGCCATGGTGATATGGAGCTGACCTCTCACTTTTTACTCTTATACGAGCTAAAGAGGTAAAAATGAGCCATTTGGTCTCAAATGAAAATCAACCTTCCTCAGTTAAAGGATGTTAAGTCGCTCTCTCTTTGTCAAACCTAATGTTCCATAGCCAAACTTAAAAGGGGTGGGGGAGGAAAAGAGGAGGAGGAGGAGGACAGGGAGGATAAAAGGAGTAAGGCAAGCAAGAAATCTCTGGAGCAATTTGAGGGGCTGGGCTGGGCTGGAATTGCTATGACTGACCGCTGCAACAGGAAAGTGAGCAAGAGGGCAGTGGCAGGCCAGGCTGTCCTGGCAACTTCATACAAGGTCACATTTGGCCGCGGATTTCGTCTTCTGACCTAGCTGCTTGCTTTTCAGACAGGTTCTGACTGATGCTTCCTTGCCTTGCCTCGCTGCCATCTCTGGTGTTTCTAGATTGTTGCACTTTTTTTTTTTTTTTTTTTATGTGCAGGGAAGTCAGGTTAGGAAATCAAAATATTGACTGGACTTGAGTTCAACCACATGAGTCCACTATGAGCTACGTGCCTCAATGCTAGAACTCTAAGCCTGCTGCCATGATTGACATGCCAAGGGGTTTTCTCCTGTAACCCGGCTTCCAAAAAACGTGACCAATCACAGCCCAGCGTGTAGGATCTCCAGACTCCCTGATTAAAAGCAGAGGTTGGGCAGGGAGGGTAGAGTTCAGTATGTCTAATTGGGCTTGGGAGGTGGAAGAATCTCACTGTCTGCTTTTGGCTCTGTGATGTGTGGCAGGGCAGCTGGAAACCTGCCCCTTCTCTCTGGTCGTGTTCTCTCTCTGATTCCTCGGAGGAACCAGCTACAGTTCATTCACTGTCTGTCAAGTTCAAAGACTGCCAAAGTTGTGCCTTACTTCCAAGTGACATTGGTTTCGTTCAGATGTGATTTAATATGCACGTGGACTGGACAGATCCCCCTCTCCTAACCCCCCCCACGCACGCACACACGCACACATGTGCATGCACACACACGTGCACAAGAATTACTGTTAATTATAAACTAGGTCAAAACTACTGAATTGTCTCTAGTAGGCTGGTTTTTAATCTCTGTTTTTTTTTCCTTGTCTTTTGGTGTGTGTGTGTGTGTGTGTGTGTGTGTGTGTGTGTGTGTGTGTGTTCTGTTCGTTTGTTTGTTTTGGTTTTGGTTTTGGTTTTGGTTTTTCGTGACAGGGTTTCTCTGTGTAGCCTTGGCTGTCCTGGACTGGCTTTGTAGACCAAGCTGGCCTCAAACTCACACCAATCCATCTGCCTCTGTCTTTGGCCCCCTGCAGGCTAATCTCTCAGTTTCTTGAGGAGGTCATATTCAAGTAAATACATAAATAGATAAAACTTGGGAAGCCATAGTAATTGTAGGGCCTACAGCCAATTCCTACCAGAAAGATTTTCAAACTGTCCTGGATCAAAATCCTAGTGTTTTTGTGGTTAACATTGTTGTTTCATTTTCCCCTTATACATTTGTAGAAACCTTGTGACCAGGTGAGGAGTCAGACACACAGAAAGACCCATCAGTGACCATTTTCAGTGAATTCAGAATAAACAAACACGGATTGTAAAGTGGTCCTAGGAGAAAACAAAAGAGCATCCAGTTTCATTCATTTAGAAGATATATGTCCATTAGTGATCTTTCTTCTAGCACTTAATACATTTGACAGAGGTCTGCTAGTGTAATAAGCGTAAGATGACATCTTATTTGTATTGTCAGTTTCTAGGGACAATTAATCCTTTGCAGATCAAGCCTTTTTCTATCATATCCATGAAATCTGTTGGATCCGACCTGAAGTTAGCTGTCTCTGAAATACAAAGAGAAAGCCTTTTCCCCCCTTGCACTTCCCAGCAGCATGCTTTCCTACACACACACACACACACACACACACACACACACACACACACACACACACACGTAGTCCATATTCTCTAGTGAGGTCACAGTGGTCACCTCATAGGACCCATTGCTTAGGGTCGTGAAAACAGGACAATTGTGTCAAAGCTCCTTAACTGGCTGGAACTTTTAGAGTTTCCAGGGTTAATGCCTGTGAAAGAAGGAGAAGACACTGAACCATGTGTTTTGATCAGAAATTCAAAATCTGCACGCAGATGGAAATGGCCAGCTACATCCCTTCACCCAGTCCTTTTCTCTGCTTTCTGGTCCCTCTCCTTCTCTCGCTACAATCTTACAGATCTTTGCGCGATTAGAGGCGCCCAGAAGAGACTGGCCAATGGTACTCTACGGTTTCAATGTAGTCTGAAGATTAAACCTCTGTGAAAATAATGTCTTCTCCACTCGCCAGCCCCCTCCCTCCCCTGTGGAAGCAGCTGCTTTTCACATTTAAATGTAGCAGGGGTAACAAGAGCCTCTTTTATCAGCTAGACCTATTCATACGGCATTAAAATACATGCAGTTTCTTAATCCCTAGTGCAGCTCTAAGGGGCTTCAGCTTTGTGCTGAAATAGCACGTATCTTTTAAAAGTAACTGATGGAAGTCATCTTCCCTACCAAACCAGTCTGTTAAAAGCAGCTCTCCCCAAGGTCTCCACCGAGCACAAATGGAGTACAGTCTTAGTGTGTGTCCAGCTTTCTTCTCCCCTGTAAAATGGAATCGAGAAACAAAGCCCAAGTTTGTTTATAAGCGGCCACCACTCAACAAGCTGTATCTTTCTTCCTTCATCACCCCCACCCCCACTAACAAGATCTATACCCATCTCCACTGCAGCAGCGTACTTGGCCGTGTGCAAGGCCTCTTCTGGGAAAGGCGTTGCTTATAGGAGCCAATCTGCACTTGCTGAGCAAGGTCACTTTCAGAGGCAGGTCTTTCTGAACACCCAGTCTCCAGGCATGGTGGGCAAGGATTAATAAAAAAAAAAAAAAAAAAAGGAGTCAGGTAGAAAATCGCTTGGATTCCTCCTTAATTCACAGTCCTCCAGAGCAACCTGGGGAGGGACAGTGTCACAGTCCCCAAAAGGGCTATTTTGTCTGCAGGTAGAAGCTCACAGAGCCTCGTGATACATGCACACACATAAATGTACATGTGATATATAATACAGGCATGCACATTTTTGTCTGTAACAGATAGTACTGCTTCCTGAATAAGCTTCTAAAAATAGCAGAAAGCACAAGCTCATACAAAGAATATATCTAAAATACATGCATGCATACATACATATATACATCAACAGCAAAAGTGGTCTGAATCACTGTTAACTCTTGTGGTGATCTTTAACTGAAAGTAAAAGTCCCTAAAGGTATGTCTTGCTGCATGTTCAAAATAAGGCTGTATTTTAAAAACAGTCTCTCCAAATCCTTCCCTCTTGCTCCAAATACTCCATATATGATATACATTATAAATATATACATGCTTATATGAATAGTCTTAAATATTCCAACTTCTGTCCAAACACATCTGGCTTTCTATTTTTCTATGTGGAGTGAGGTGAAGGGCTTTATTTCTCGTCCTTGGCTTTATTACTAGTGAAAAAGAGAACATTGATTAACATATTTATTTTTCACTTAGAAACTTCTTTGGGAGATATTGGAGGGTGATGGCACTCTTTTTAAATGCCAAGCTCTAGCTTAAAAGTATATACGTGTGTGTGTGTGTGTGTGTGTGTGTGTGTTTTCTCCTACCAAAAAATATAGCTATAAAAGTGTTAGATTTTATGTTTATCCAACTGGTTTTCTCTTGTGACCCCCTTTCCTCTCCTTCTCCAACTCATTCTCTTTCTCCTTCATTTGTGGATAAAGTCCCAAGGAGTGTCTTTGCCTTACATCCTCTATTCCTTTCACTTCTGTAATGTTAGGAGTCAAACCAGGAGGCCTGGCTCCCTCAACATGCCACCCCCACTCCCTGTGCCACATTATAGCCCTGTGGCGAGCAAGGCTTACAGGAATGAGACTCACCAGCTAGGACCAGGGGGATAAATGCCTCCTCCATCATCTCACTCCTTTTGTGGGACATGTCCCTCTCACAAAGGTTGTAAGGTTTTTAATAAAAAGGAAAAATATCTTCAGGTAATTCTAAATGCCCTTTAATACCATTAAAGGAAAACTTAATTCCAATCACTAAGATTTATTGAAAATCTTACCCAGGCAGAGGCTGTTGCTTCGGAACCATGGAACCTGACTGCCCTCTTCTGGGCCTGAAGAAAATAGATGAAGACTAGGAGAACCTTGGGGGGACCTGCAGAATACAGGCAGGGGCCTAGAAAGTCTACACTAATACAGACATTTTTCATTTTAGAAACAAATGTGTAAACAATCTTTTTTTTTTCGCACAGCCCAGAATGCAATTCTCTCTCTCTCTCTCTCTCTCTCTCTCTCTCTCTCTCTCTCTCTCTCTCTCTCTCTCTCTCTCTCTCTCTCTCCCTCTCTCTCTCTCTCTCTCTGTGTGTGTGTGTGTGTGTGTGTGTGTGTGTATGCATTTACAATATCATTCCTGTTTTCTTTTTAAAACCCTCACGTCAGATCGAGTTGTTCAACTAAGGCAAGCCACAGTGGTGAACAAGTATTTCTTCCATTCTGATATCAAGCTGAGCTTTTTGTCATGGTTGTCCTTTGGGGGAAAGATCTCTCTTTAGCCGAACAGCAAAAAGAAGCAGTCCACATTTAGACAAAAACAACTAAAAGTTAGCTTGAATTAAAGTAAAACTGCTAAAGCCCAACACAAGAGAGAGCGCAGGGTCAAAGGCAAGTATGGCCACACCCAGCAAGCTGAGTTCCGTTCCTGGGACCCTCAGGATGGATGGAGAGAATTTACTCGTGCAGTTGTCCCCTGACGTCCACCTATGCATGGTGGTATGCACCCACACCCAACAAACATTTCAGTAAATGTAATTTTTAAGAAGATGAAAATCACTGTTACATGATGTCACAATTAAACAGGACCCACTTCATGCTTGTTGGGAGAGGTATCAGTGGTATGGCCCAATCTGTTAATCTGTCATTATCAAGTGAAGTCATCTTCAGAATTGGTTCCATAAGCAATGAGCTTTGGGCTTTTTTCGTCTTCATAATTTTACCTCTGAAAAGTGGTATAAATGAGTTCAGGATGATTGATAATTCTGGAGTGAGGATCATTAATGCCAACAGAAAAAAAAATTCACCCTCAATTATAATTGTGATACTACGTCAAACAGATAGAGGAAATCCTAATCCCGAGCTCTATTAAAATGCACTTATTTCAATTTCCAGTTGCTATGTATGTCCTATTAGCAGCCTGACATTTTGAGTAGTACACTAATTCATATGAATTGGGTTTTAAATGAAAGCTTTCAAGTCAAGCTCTATGGAACACTGAGTGTAAGATAAGACCAGAATTAGCAAGGGAATGAGGTACTACTTTTTCTACCAGCCTGCCTTCTTGTATGAAAGAGCAAAACCCAAATGCTCCAAATTATAAAAAACACTTTTCATCTCACAGACTTTACCCATGACTGAAGCACCCACCCACTTCACCACACTTTTTCTACAGAGGTCATTAAAAGCAGAGGCAGCTCTAAGTCCACAGTTTGAGTACTAAATATCAGAGGTTAAATGGGAAGGGTGCCGGCAAGATCTCTACTAGTGGGAAACTCCAGACAGGTCCATATTCTACAACATGATACAGAGTGGATAAAGCTGGCCTTTACCAGGCTTCGTAGAAAGAGAGGAAGCAGGGGCCTCTGGTAGTTCATTTACCCACCATGGAGGTTGCGGGGACTATAGCCTGTAGGGCTCTGTGTTCTGGTGAACCATCCCTACTAGAGGTCTCACTGGATAGGAGGAGGTCGCTTGAGTTCCTACCAGGGACTCTGCCACTTGGGGATCTCAACAGAACCATTTTTCCACCCATCTCAGCTTACTTATCTGTAAAATGATGAACTGAGAACCAGTACTTAGGTTCCTGAGAACGGAAGGTGCCTTATCTGACTCTAAGTACAAATATTACTGGACCATTTATAGTTTCCATTAAGTTCACTAAACTATGGCAGTAAATTAAGTCCTCAGCCATCTCTACAAGTGAACGACAATGATTAATTATATAACAAGAAAATCTGGGGAGTTAGTATAATTTTTTACATTGTTCACCTTTCAGTAACTAGATTATACAGAGCAACTATAAGCCATAGATTTCACAGGTTGTTCTTTTACATAACAAACTTGGAATGTCCTGAAATGTCCTCACTCTCCTGAGTTGTTGTTATTAAGTTAATAAGGGCATCGGCTTCTTTTCTTATAAACTCTAGCCTTGATATGAGGGTTTGTGCCTGGTCTTATTGTAACTTGTTATACACTGTTCCTTTGATATCCCTGGGAGGCCTGCTCTTTTATGAAGGGACATGGGGGAGCAGTGGATCTGTGGGAGATGAGAGACAGGAATTGGGAGGAGTGGGGAGAGAGGAAACTGCAGTTGGGATGCAATACATGAAGAAAGAATAAAATACAAACAAACAAACAAATGAAAATTGATCAAATATTTTTTAAAGAAGAAAACAAATCCTCTTTTCACCAGGAACAGGAGGACAAAAGCAGTGTGCTCCAGGACTTCAGATAAGAAATATAGATGCTATGGCATCTTTACATGTAGTGCTAATGATGCAGAGAGGTATCTGCTCTTCTGGTCTGTGGAGGATGCCAGGATAGAAGTGATGCTGAGTCCTTTGGAAGGAGTCCTGTCAGGTGTAGTTTCCTCTTGCTCTGCTGGTCAAAGGATTGTGACAATAGAGGCTGCAGGCTCAGCTGTTCTCTGTCTTCTGCCAGTGGAGAGTCTCTCAGCAATGACAGCTGTGGGCAACTGTGGCCATAGCTCGCAAGCACACAAAGAGGGGGACACTGATAAAAAGAAGTGATAGCGTATAAACAAAGAGCCGAACTTTTCCTTCCTGCCAAACAATTGTGCATCTCGATACTTAAAATAATTTTGATAAGAGTTCTGGAGATGATTCCTTTGGCTAAGTGTTTACCATACAAGCACAGAAACCTGAGTTCAAATCTCCAGCACCCAGTAAAACTCTAGTGTGGTAGAATCCGCTGTGAAGGGGAAAAGGAGTTGTGTGCTTGCTGGCCAGTCGGGCTGAATTGGTGAACTTCAGGTTCAATGAAAGGCTTTCCCTTTAAAAACAAATAGATAAAGCAGTTAATAATTAAGGAGGATACCTGGTCTTAGTCTCTGAATTCCACATATCTGTGTACAAACAAACTTTAGCTCAAATCACACAGACACACACATACACACACACACACAGCTAAAACATTGTGCCTTCTGAGAGCAAATGTGTTTGCATGATTTTATTATTTACCCTCAACATCTAATAATGAAGTTGGAGTGTGGGCCATAAGTATGTCTCCAGAGGGACTGGCATTGGTAGAGAAGGTGGTGAGAGAAAAACAGGTGAAGTGAAGGTGGTGAAGTGAAGGTGGTTAAAGATGTGAGAAGATGAAATCTTTTGTTTCTCGAGGGACTTGACCCAGGTGAAAGAGTGTGCTTGACAAAGAAGGAATGCTGAGGTCCCAGGGAGGTAGGAGTGTTCCCTGCTTCCAGTGGGATCAGGAAAAAGGACTCCTGGGACCTATAGTTGCATGGGACATTAGTCTCCACATCCTCACACAGAAGTCCCAGTAGACAAAAGTGCATCCTCCACTTCTGAAAACTCAGTTGCCCATTGTCCTGCAATGGTTGGTTACACAATCTGCAATATCCAGGCCTTTGCAGGCCTGTGTTGGGGAAAGCACAGCACATTGATTTTCAACAAGTTCCTCCCTATGTCTCTCGTATGATTCTTCCAGATCACACCTTCCTGCCCAAGCCCTGCCAAGCTGCACCCGCTATGGAACATATACATACCCAGAGCCTACTCCATTCGGATGGCACACTCATACCACACAGCACTCATGTCCCACTTGGCTTTTTTTCATTATCTTTCATGCTTTTTCAGCAAAGAAAATTATTCGTTTTTTGAAAGCCATTCAAGACCACTTCCAGATTATATTCCTTAAGCCTGTTTTCTCCCTAATTTTACTTCAAGATATTCATTCTTTTATTTCCTTTTCACCCCTCATCCAGAGTTGTATGTCTCTCTTCATTGTCTCCTTGCCATAGGAGTACATTTCTTCCCCAGCATGGGTCATTCTGTGGAACTGTTTTTTTGTGTGTCTATTTCCCATTGCTAACTATTCTTTTTTTTTTTTTTTTTTTTTTTTTTTTTTTTTTTTTTTATGTGCTATTAACCTACTTCCATGGAGCTTCCATGGTCATAAGTATGATTTTCAGAAGCTCACTACTGGAGTCAATACAGAAATCAGAACATCATAGGAAGCCTAATCCCAGTAAGTATATCTCCACCACAGCTCCTTCACTTGTGGCTCAGGAAACATTACAGAATAGAGGGGTGGAAAGATTATAGAAGGCTGAATTCCAGGAAGTCTGATGTGCAAGCAGGACTATGCGATATCACTGGACATAGTCATGTGGACTGAGAAGTTTGCATGGGCTTCCACCACTAGATAAAGAACTACAAGCAATCTATGATTATTGGGAGAAGAATTCGTCTCTCCCATACATGAGCTTGCTTATTGGTTGTATAATGCAGAGAAGTCAGTCTTGAGACCATATACACACAAACAACAAAAATGAACTCAGCAGGTTAAAATGTATACATATAAACATGCATGCATAGATACATGTGTAACAATTCTAATGAAAGAAAAAGAAGCTATCAATTTGAGAGTCAGGGAACATGGGAGGGGACCGAGGGAAGGTACATGGGAGGGGCTACAGGAATGGAAGAGGAAAAGTGAAGTGATTCTATTGCAATTAAAAATACAGAAAAATTAAAGGTGTCAAGAATAGCTAAAATAAAGCCGGGCGTGGTGGCGCACGCCTTTAATCTCAGCACTCGGGAGGCAGAAGCAGGTGGATCTCTATGAGTTCAAGGCCATCCTGGTCTACAAGGCTACACAGAGAAACCCTGTCTCAAAAAACAAACAAACAAACAAACAAAAAGAATAGCTAAAATAAAAGGGGAGACTTTGCTCAAGATAACAAGCCTTGTTGTTGGGTGTAAGGGAATGTTCTGAGGAACATCACTAGATATTGATGAGGTTGTGTTTGTTGTCCAAGAAGAGAACATAGCCCAAAGCCCTCAAGAGAAACACCAGCAAGTAGTCAAGTGTGGGCTCAGGGTTTCAGCTCACATTTGGTGAGCACAGATATGGACGTGGGCTGGAACAGCTATGAGAACCTGTAACAATCTTCATTTTCTCATCAGAGGATCTGGCTATTCAGAAAACATTTGCTTTGTTTGATCATGGGCAGTGGAAGTGGTGGCATGTCTCTACGCATCCCATAATGTTGCAGCTTGGGGGGGGGGGGCACTTGGCAAGAGGCAGAGTGGTTCTACACGCATATCTGAGTAGGAGCACATTAAGTCAGAGCTGAGGCTGACGCTCGTTTAGTGCAGATTTATGTGGCTACTTGGAAGAAAAAAGAGAGCCCAGGGCCATTTGAAGAAGCTCCTTGTTTGCTTCGGTTTCCAAGACTGCTAGATGACAGCCTCCCCATACTTAAGGATCACTACAAAAGGGAACTTTGGAAGTGAAAACTGTAACAAAGGCATTTATCCAAGAGGCCTTCTGCTCCGTGTGTGTCCGTAAACACAAAGAAAATTCCAAGTTTTAAGAAATGGAAAGAAAACAGCTAGCCTAGATGTCTATTAGGGAACTGGGTAATAGGGGCAGGAAATAAGTGCTCTGTGTCCAATTACACCACACAGCAGGACAGAGTCCCTTTCAAGATGATAAGCTACTTTTCATTTCCCCAAAGCGTTGAGATCAACACCGTGGTCTGAGCTGTGGGAGTAAAAGGAGGAATCAAGACAGCAGATTTCTTGGTAAAGACAAGTGGGGATGAAGGTTAGGCTAAGGAGAGGGATGACAGCAATTAGGCAAGAGGGTATACGCTTGGGTGTGGACATCACCGCTGCTGCTTCTCTCTCTCTCTCTCTCTCTCTCTCTCTCTCTCTCTCTCTCTCTCTCTCTCTCTCGCTTGCATATCATTCACTGGAATCCTGCCTCCCTATTAGAGTTGAAGTGATCACTCCATAAATGTTACACAATGCTATTTTTATTAATATGATTATCATTATGAAAATGGGGGCAAGTGGATCAGTGATAACATTGAGCCTGTAAAATAGCTGGGAAAGTGAAGACAAAAGCCTGCTATCTTTACATGCTACACGTGTTAGCAGATAGTAGCACATGGGAAAGAGGGTAGCAGAGGCAAGAAATCTCAAAGGAAGAGCTCAGCACAACCACAGACCAAGGGCTGACCTGGCAGGAAGGATGGTTTTTAAGCAGACGTAGTTATTATACATGGCCCAAGCCCTAGAAATCCATTAATCTTTCAACACGGCTTCAGTCATTCGGAAAAAAAAAAGAATGCTGACAATGAACTGTCATAAAAATTACATACGGAATCTTTATAATCAGAGATTATAGTTATTGGGGGCTCATGGGATTAACAAAGAGAGGAGCCAGAGAAACTTCAATAAGAGGAAAATAATTATGCTGACGTATATTATTCCTTTATGGTATCAGTTGAAAATTTTTAATTCAATGTGAAATTTAAGAAGAATGATGCTAGCTGAATAAAAGATAGAGAGCATGCAAAGCTCAAGCTTTGTGCTCACCCTAGAACTTTAGTGTAAGCAAACACCAGAGGAATTCAAAAGTTTCACCAAAAAGAGAACAGCATGTTGGGTATGTGTGCATTTGAACGTCCCCTTTCCTCTCACTCCCCCCTCCCCCAACCTCCTCTGGGTGGCATAATTACAAAGACCATATAGGGACTCTTAGAAGACATATTTCTCTAGGCCTCAGACATTCCCTAAAGAAATGTATTTGAGAAACCTCATCACTCTCTTCAGACTAAAATTTTACTTGTGTTTTCAGAACAGTCCATGAAAGGTCAGATAAGAGAGGCTGTCCCTCATAACCCCTCTCACGGAAGCAGGGTTCAGACCTTGCCACATGTCATTGCCCAGTTTCCCAGGAAGAAAGCCCAGCACAAATGCTGTGAGCTATTTTCTCTTTGTTTCCATATGTTGTCCTAGGGGCTCTTGCCTCATGTTACACAACCCGTATCAGCATCACGTCCCATTTGGTCAAAAGGCATTTCCAATCCAGTGCTTTCTAGCTTCTTTTAGGGGTACGTTAACATTACCATGCCCTGACAGATCAAATGAGGATACCCAGCCAGAAAGCACTGTGAGGCCTTGACAAACCAGGTCACTTTCTATTAGATTTACATTCCTGTGATAGGGTCTGGTAAGGACTGCCCTTAAAGACCGTTTACATATCCCAGGTTTGACTTCATTTGGATCGCGTTCTAATCACATCAGGATCATTGTTGCAAAGGCCAGCCGACTGTGCTCACTTACATACTGGCAGGTACCAGGCTGTGGGTTGGAAGCCCTGAGATATAAAACTAGACCCATGTAGGCTGACCTGGAGCTGAGAAAAATGTATGTATGGTATCTTTTGAGGCCAGCTATTGAGGCCAATAGACATATGGAAGAAGGGAGTTCTAAAGTGAGAGCTGGGAAATTAGGCAGTTGACCTTAGGCCTCTTTGTGAAAGTGTTGTAAGCCGTTGGTTGGTAAGAGGAAGTTTAATGACTAGACTTTAGAATTTGACATAGAAGCTACAAATGCTATAGATTAAAAAATTCAAAGAAAGATGTTTGAAAGTAGATATATCAGTTAAAAAATAGGACTTAAAAATGTACTTTGTATGGAATATTTGCAAACAGAATTTACAGTGAAGAGAGGAGCGAGGACTATGTGGCACAAGTGCCAAAAGGAAGTGCCTAACGACCCAACTGGATCAATAAGAACTTGGAGTGGAATACAGAAAGCAAGAAACAAGAGTAAGCAGTGATCATGGAAAGGCACTCTAGGGTCAGAAATCAACAGCAGCCCCGGAGAGCAGATCTAGCCACCTTGAATGTATGGCACAGAACACCATGTGGATGTGGTGCTGATGATGGGAAGAGAGGAGGTTCAGAGCCACAGGTGGGGGATGCATCTGAAATTGGGGGAGAATGGTAAGTTCATGGCCCTCAGAGATGCAGACAGAGAGGTAGGAGTTCAACTGAACAAACTTACTGAAGATTTACCCCTGGCACTGGGGTAATCCCTACTTTTTCTGCCAGCTCCTCAATGAGATTTCTTTTCGGGTGGGTGCTCACGTTCACAGTCTTCCAGTCTTAGCCCCCAGTGTTGAGATTATAAGTATACTCTACCATGCCTTGCTACAATAAGTCTCTTTTTCCCAGATCTAACCAAGGGACAGAACATTCTCCACAGTTAAGTGGAGACTGGGGACTGACTTTCACAGGATCTCTGGTGCCCCATATTTGGCCATGTCCCTTTGTTGGGGAGGCCCAATGGCACTCGGAGGAAGGATAGCAGACTACCAAGAAGAGACTTGATACCCTAGCACCATATTCAGGGGGAGGAGGTCTCCCTTGATCACAGTCATAGGGAAGGGGGATTGGGGTAAAAGTGGGAGGGAGGGAGGAATGGGAGGATGCATGGGATAGGATAGAAAATGAGATGTAATATGAATTATTTTATCTTTCAATAAAAATGTGTTAAAAAAAAAAAGAAAACAATTTGTTTCTCCTTAACTTTTGCTTTCATGTTTAGATTGGGAACCAACACCGTTAAATGTAGAATGCTTTAAGTTTACATATATCTGTCTTACTCACAGAGTAAGAACTGCAGATAGTTCTTGCTTTTCTTTACACATTGGTCCAATTCATTTCCATCACATAGGATGAACCTATTGAGACCCACTAAGAGACACACACTGTCATAAATGAGAAACCATAATGGTCAGGGCTCACTTCTTCCTCTTGTAGACCTTGCAGTTTAAAGCAAAATCAAAACCAGTTATCAAGTGGCTCTGGTAGAGTAGGACAGTATGGTCTTGGGTGGAAAATTACCAAGAGATAGCATTCTTGACATATCTGGTACAAACCAAGAGCTTTCATTTGCTGCAGCCATAACAGGCAAGGTCTCAATGTCTCCTGAAACAGCAAGCTATTTGAGAAATGGGATCTCTATCCTTTCAAAATGATAACATTTAATAGGAGATTATCATAGGGATAATATGATGTACATGACTCATATTACCTGATCTGTGTAAAATGAAAATATGATTAATGTTCAGACATTTGCAGCTCCTGTGAACAATGTTCTCCCAAGAAGATATATAAAAGCTCGCGATTACTTAGGCTGTGTAAGAAGGTGATCCCAAGGAGCCCCAGTTACATATAAAATTTTACTGCACTCATAAAATTTATGTCAAACTTAATGCAGTTGAGTGGGAAGAGAAGTGGATCTGGGAGTATGATGCCGAATTTTGCTTTCCCAATTTGGTTGCTATATATCTATATTCCCTTGGCAATTCCCTTCAGTGGCTATTTCTCCACCGATAGAGTGAACGTATCAAACTAGGCTTCCTTTGGTTGTCAGAGACTGGGAAGCCTTTAACCAAGTTATTCTAAGAGTGGTCCCAGAATCATTTATGGCAATACTATGCAAAGATAACTTAGAGTATAAGTTCTTTTTGAGACATCCAGTTTAAGACAAAAAACTGGATGCAGCAAATTACCTGCCTTAGGGCAAAAATAAAACAGCCAAATTCATGTGTTCAATACCCAGGTAAAGTGTTTTTTTGGCCATGTATAGGGAATAATTCAAATAATTCATGCCCACACTATATACTCAGGCAGAATGCATGCTATTTGGTCTACCTGTCATTTATAGGGAAAGAAAACATGTGAGTCAATAGTCAGGTTTGAGGAAGAGATGGCTAATGTTGATCTCCTATTGTTGTATGATAGCCCTGAAGTCCCTGCCAGGACATCTTAAAGAATAGAGACATTGCAAAACATTGTTGTTTTTAAGCTAATGGGCTCCCAGGAAATGGTGAGAATTAACAAAGATGATGGAAGTGTGCACACAGCAGTCAGTCAAGTAATGTCATTCTAGTTCACTCCCTGTCATGTAGTCATCTTCCTGGCCCAGTCCATCCTCTTGTTCTATCTCTCTACCAAGCCAGGTATATGATAGATGTCTTCAAGCACTTGCTAATGCTACAGCTTCTACCTGGATTTGTTTTCTCTTTATCCATTCAGATCCAACCTGGGCCAGTCAATTTTCTCAACTGTAACCTAGAAAAGCTAACCGAACACTTAAGCTCAAAGAGAAGAAAGAATTAGCCGAACCATGAAGGGATGGGAAATAAGACTTGGAAAATGAACAGAGACAGGTTTCTCCAGAGGGACTGGACACAGTCTCCCCCACTCAAGGGCTGCCTGATGTCTACACTGCCACTACCACAGCAGCCAATCTAACTTAAGAACCAATGACGCTGGGCTTTGTAAGAACTTCACACAACTGCCCACAGAACATTTGGTACAGTTTCAGTCCAGGACCAGTTAGGTCCCTGGCTGTATCCAGCTAAAAGGAGGTAGAAGAAGTTGTTTAGCTGTAGCAGTAAGAGGAAACAAGTGAAAACCATGTGAAATCGGCTTTTCATCAACCACGTCCCAGTGAAGAAGACCAATCAGGGAATACCATGGTCTCAAGAAGGTAGCCCAGATGCTGAACAATCTCAAGCTCCCCAGGCCACCCACAGAGCTTATTTCCCAGTTCTTAAGCCCCATCATTTCTTAGCCTGAATATCCCTCCTCTGAAGTCCTTGCCAGCATTCTCCCTGCCACACATTGCACAGAACGCACTGTTCAGGGATTCTTGGAGAGGTTTCCAGGGCATCTTATAACTTTGACTGTGTTTCTACTTAGTGCCTGCACAGGCTGTACCCATCAGCTCCCCTAAGAGGCTCTTGCTGTATTTGGAACAGCGTAGACTTATACCCACAATTAATAATGAAGGGAACCAGTCATGTGTAGAGAGCTGGTTCCCATCCAGGGCTCAGGTGTCGCCAACATTACTGAAGGTTCTGTGGAGCCCCATGCATCCAGGAAGTTTTCCATTCATTGTAAATTCATCCATTGGAATATCCACTTGATGGAATAGGTTTTTCCACCAAAGACAGAAAACTGCTTGGGTTGACGGGTGAGCACCTAGCCATTACCTTGGTTGAACACTAGAAATCAAAACCAAATGGACTCTGTATATCAGTTTTAAAAAATTCAACAAGCTGGAGTTTAGGAAATATAGAATCCTTCCTCCATTTTTTGGGTTAATATGAAGAAAAGAGAGGCTGAAGAGATGGTTCTACTGTTAAGAGCACTTGTTCTTGCAGAAGACCAAGTTTCTGTTCCAAGGACCCACACTGTAGTTCACAACCGTCCATAATTCCAGTTTCAGAGAACCCACTGTGTTCTTATTACTTCACTGGGCACCAACCACCCACACTGTGAACACACATATACATGTAGGAAAATCACTTGTACATATAAAATAAAATAGGTGATTTAAAAGGATTTTTTTAAGGAAAATAATTCTCAGTCAAAATGAAGGCTACCTTTTAAGAGCAGCAGACATAGCTTTAAGTTCATCAATCAGACCAATGATGAAAGTTGACTTAAAGTTTACTTGCTAAAACTTCTGTAACCTTAAGCAATGTTATAAGAAGACATTCTTTAAGATACAGTTAGAGAATATGAAGGTCTAGTTTTTAATATTACATGAAAACAACCATAAAGACTGGCCCCCTACTTCCTTTCCTAATTAGTTCCTAAAATATCTGTATACAAATTAGATAATAGATTTACATATTCTAAAGCTTGTTCACTTCTGAGCTAGCTTCTAATATTTTAAATTAATTTAAATTAAGCTAATTTAAACTATAAAAATAATGCATAGCCCTGGATATTTTAGAACGCATTTGTGATTGCTTTAAATTCTAAAATAGTTTGACATTTACTCAGGAGGTAAAACTTACTTCAAAAAATAATTAAGTGGAAAATTATAAGTTTGTGTATTTGTTTGAAGTAGTAGATAACATTAGGAGGGAAGAAGTTGACTGCTGAGAAGCAGGTCTCATTTTCTAGGCTTTTATTTTGCAATTTTTGTCACTAGCGTTCAGGGTTATTTCAAATATACATGCTTCTAAAGACAGACATTTGCATACATGAATCATTAATACTCTGTGCTACGTGTTCTATGCTCATCCGGATCTTCAGACATGGCCTCAGAAACAAATTTCTGCTTGTCATCTACTTCAACCAAATCTTACCAACACTGTCAGTGTAAGAGAAGTAGCATTTATACAATGACTTGAATCTGTTATGCAGTTTTGAACATTTTACAACACTTGGAAAAAGAGTAAAAGAAAATATAATAACATTAAAATAAATTAATAAAGGAATCAATGCATAGTTATACCATGATATATGATGGTGGCACCACAATTACAATATTGAGAATATGTACTAATGTTGGAAAATACTCATAATATTTGTTTATGAAGCAAGTTCTCATTGTGGGGCCCACACTAACCTTAAACTTGCAGTAGTTCTCCTGCCTCCAGCTCTCAAGGGCTGGAATGATAGACATGAGTTCCATGGCAGGTAGGCATATTTTCAAATGAAAAAAGAAGAACTGAATGCTGTGCTCACCTGTCCTTTGTCTTGTGTGCCAGCATTTCTTTCTCTTCTGGAGGTTGTATGAATTTTTTTTCTTGGTGAGGATCCACATCTCAGTAGCAGGTACAGTAATGTATCTGAAAAGCTCTGGAAATGGCATATCCTGGTCCAATCTTCCTAGAACTGGACTTTCCAATGAGATTGGATAACAATGGCTTCTCCAGTACTAATGACAATGCTAAATTCACTGAAGGAACACAGGCATTAACAGGTTACTTCTCACTGTAAGCATCATAGAAAATTAAGAAGGAAACAAAACATCTAGAAGAGAAAAAAAGATTAATATTCAATTAACTCCACAATTATAAAGGTCACTTGGAAGACAGTGACCCATCCAATCAGAATCGGAGGAGTTACTTGACTTTAAAAGTAGGACAAAGTGGCTGAGGTCACACTGACCTCTGCTCTGTTTAAAGAAGAGATGCTTAGAGTATGAAAATGGAAGGGAGTTGCAAATGGGCTAAGGTCCTTCAGCATGGGTTCCTGAAGACATAACTTTTAAACTTAGAAATTAAATTTTATAGGTGCACATAAGCATGTTGAAAAATTATAAATTTATTAACTTATCTATAAAAGGGAAGATACTGCTGTCTATATAACAGCATTTTATTTGCCAGACTTAGTTGATGGAATCCTTGCTTTTAACTTCCTATTTATTCTCAACTTTATAAATATCCTTTTAAATTTCACATTTAACTATGAAGAATAACATTTATTGGGCATTGTGCTAAGTTTGTTGTGTGTCTTCTTCTACTTAACTCCATGATTACTCATGCTTTTCTTTCCACTTCAGTGCCTATCATCGTGTCTAGGGTCCTCCAAAGGGCAATATCATGGAAACATGCCCTCCAGAAGCACTCTCTATTCTATATACATGTTCATGCCACTTAGATGCCTTCCTATGACTGTCTATATCCAAGGTGACGCTTGAAAGAGCATCAGTGCTGTTTCTGCCAACAGCAACACAAGGGGAACCAAAGCAAGTATTTGTGTCAGAAGCTGAAGGCTCTCAGCTGGTAGTCCTTGAGTTGGTAAACCCAAGTATGAGACCGAAATGATGTTATGGCTAGTCTCTCTCTTCTCTCTTCTCTCTTCTCTCTTCTCTCTTCTCTCTTCTCTCTTCTCTCTTCTCTCTTCTCTCTTCTCTCTCTCTCTCTCCTCTCTCTCTCTCTATCTCATCTCTCTCTCTCTCTCTCTCCCTCTGTCTGTCTCTCACCCTCCCTTCCTCCCTTCCTCTCCCTCCCTCCCTCTTGCCTCTCCCCTCCCTTCCTCTCCTCTCTCTTGTCCTCTCCCTCCCTCCCTCATGTGTGGGTTCAGATACTGTATGTGCATATGGAGGTTAAAGGTCAACCTAGAGTGTCATTCTGAGCTGTCATCCTTCTGGTTTTTTAAGTAGAATTTTTCACTGACCTGAAACTCACAAACTAATTTCTACTGGCTGACCAGGAAGCTTTAAGGGATCCATCTGTCTCCAGCTTCCCACTGCTGGGATTAGCAGTGGCCACCCTGTGAGCAGTTTTTAGCATGAAGGATGAAGATCAAACTCACAGGTCTTGTGCTTGCTTGGCAAGCATTTTACCAGCTAAGCTGTAGCCCCAATGTTCTATTCTCAGGCTTGAAGGAACTTCATAGGAAAAGTCTAAGAGTACTCTCACATAAACAGCTGTCTGCGTCTGTCCCCATAGGATGGTAGGCATTAGACACTGAGAGCATCAGGTGGAGGCCATCTCTTGTCCACTCCTTGCTGCCTTGCCCTGTCTTTCCTGGGCCCCTGGGTAACACTGGCTCTTCCATTGATGATCGCCCTTCATTCTTTCATTTCCTCCTGGCTACATCTTCATCTCAGGGGGAAAGTGAGATTTGCATTTGTATGACTAAGTAGATCATTAGGGAAGTTCCTGTAGGCATCTCTTCGAAGGCAAACTCAGCTCTCCAGCTCAGATGACACATCCTTTGCCCATAGCTTTGAGAGTACAGTGATATAGGTGTTGAGGGTTGCAACAATTTCTGTTCTTTTTGCTTTCTTTGTCTTTTATTCACCATACCTATGAAAACCATAGTGTGAGATTTGGTCCCCTCCCTTTAGCTCTTGCTTTCTCTGAGTGACCCTTCTCAGTGAGACCTGTCACTTCTGATTTCCTTAGACATCAAGGTCTTTGTCACACACAGCTATTCCCTCATTTTTCTTCTAACCCGGAATCAACTTTAATTGGTATCTGAGTCAGTTTCTTAGCATTACTTCATGGCAAATTATTTTCTTGTTCACTCCCTTGTCCTCTGAAACTTGCAGCTACAGATCACCTCCACTTCTTTATCCTCTCTTCCCAGGAATAGAGAGACTTCATCTTCCATTCACCCATGCCAACACCATTGGGTTCTCTGCAGTCTCCCTCCAGATCCCATGCTCCATTGATTTTTCCCAGCCACAATTAGAACATCAAAGCTTTAGTTCGCAAGAAGAAAGGCTGGAGTTTCAAAATGTAGAAGGGACAGGAGATGGCTCAGTGTGGAATGTGCCGGCTGTCTAAGTGTGAACACCTGACTTTGGATACCCAGCATGTCCATGTTGATGGGTAGGGTTGAGATAGGAGGATCACAGAGGAACACTGGCCAGACGGTCTAGACAAAGTGGTGAACCTCAGGTTGGATAAGAGTCTTTTTCTCAATAAATAAAGAAGTAAAGCAAAAAAATTGATGGATGAAGACATCCCAATGACAATCCCCAGCCTGAACATGCCCATGTCTACATTACACACACACACACACACACACACACACACACACACACACACACACGAAGAAGAAACAGCTACAGTCTCCGTGTATGGCAGTCAATTGGAGACTGTTTCCCGGTGACAAAATGAACCAGAAGCTTAGCCATCCAATGAAAGATTAGAAGAGGAGCAGATGAGCCAGGAAAAGTGACCCTTTATTGCAGTTAAGGTCTACACCCTGTAGATGTATACTGGGCATCATATTCTAACTTGAAGGAGGTAATCTGCATCTATTCATTCAGCCCACATGCATCTTTCCTGTGACAGCTCTCTCACTAAGTACTGTGGATATAAATATGCATTAGGCATGGACCCTGTCTTCAAGAAGCCAGGCTTTCAGTCAGCAGACTCAACTCTTACAAGAGACATTCAACACTTGTGCCAAATTGCAACTGTGCAGTCTATATAAATATTATAGCTTTTGATTATATTTAGAATTCCCAAGTGTGTGACATGTGGAACAAAATAAATATAAAAATGAAAGTTGCAAGTGTGAAGCTTATTATATGATTAGAGCCCAGTTTGATCATGTAAAACAGGATGATGCCATAGCTTTGTGGACATACTCTAAGTAGAAGACATTATGAAATGAAAAGTCCCAGGACACTTGGGATTCAGTGTCATGGAGTTAACTCACCTGAACAAGGCTGAATGAGTGTCTTTAGGAATCATATGCAAGTCAGTGTTATAGGCAAACTGGTTTAATCTGCTACCAAAAAAAAAATGCAAGGGAAATCATCCTGTAATTGACTTTTACTGATTATTTTAACTTCAGAATAGAAAAGGAGAGATTTTAGAGATGTCAGAATGCTACACTCATTGGCCATACATGGTGGAGCATCCCAGGAGTCAATGCGCTGGATTTTTAAGAGGGAAATTCTCCTCATCCTTAACAGCTTTCAGACAAGTAGAAAACAACCAAGATGAGAGGCCGAAGACACTGGACACTCCAGGTGGAAGTGTCTAAAGAACAAATGAGAAATTGGGGAGATATAATATACTGAAGCAGAAAAGGGAATGAATGTGAGACATAACTCAGAGAGGAAGAGAGACCCAAGGAGGGACAGCTCATTCTTGTCAAATAGATCTTCTTTAGAGACACAGCTGTCATGTTAAAATAAGTGAACCAATGCAAGACAGCCCCTTTGGTTTGAAGGACGCTTGACAGGTGCAAAAAGCAAAGGAAATATGGGAGGATAGTACAACCAGAGTGACATACACAGAGAAACAGCAGTCAGAGAGGCTGGATTGAAGAGCATGCTTCTACTTGTCCATTAGGCCTAGTTTTCAAATTTTCCAGGGTTGGCGTAACATCACTGGCGTTTGCTTTGGCTGATAGCTGCTGTTTCTCTCAGTATGATTATCTCAAAAAAAGGTGGAATGGGGCAGAGAATGAAGCATAAGTGGGCTCTACACTCATAACTGCCACTCGTGGGTTCTAAGACCTTGGACAGCTTCCTCAAGGTCTCTAAATGATGTTTGTCCCATCTCTCAATGACAAGGCATGTGAAAAATGTTGTATGTGATGTGCATACAACACAGTTAAGCAATATGCATTGCTACAGGGACTACACTTCATAGATCTTCAACTACAGGTTTGGGGATTTTCCAGGAAAGAAGCCAAGAAATTGCCCCGAAGAAAAATACTAAGTAGCATTGCTCTGTCTGCATCTTCTAAGGCATATGCATGCCTGAAATTTTCCCCTGAACCCCATCATGATATGGAAGGTTTGCATTTAGACTCTAACATGATTTTGTTTGCTTAATGTTTTTCTTAGCCCACTTAGCAAATGCGCACTATTTGAATATTGACATCCTGATCCACTCTTCTTTTATATTTCACTTTGTAAAAATTCAGATCCCTGGAGTTTTCACAGCAATCAGGGAAAGAGCAGCAAATCAGTTCAACGTCTCTTCTGGGACCACGTAAGTTCTTTGCAATCTGATGAATGGCATGGGCCTATGCCCATTAAATTGAACACGTGCATACACAATTATGCTATCTCACAGATCTTCTTGAAGCTCTAGCAAAGCTTTCCAGACTAAGGACTAATATTTAAGGCATGAATGTACATTTTCAGTGTTTGCCCTGACTCTGTAACATAAAAGAAAATTTGCTTCAAACTAATTGTCCATTCCTAAGAAAAATCAAGTTTTTTGGAGACTTGGTTTCAAGTCATGTGAATAAGTGTGGGCAACAGAACATCTTTCCCAAAGGTGTGTGGTCATGGGTACACTAGAAGGAGAACTTCCATGTGTTCATCTTCCATGAGGCCTCTCAGAAGGAATTTGCTTACAAAAATCCCATGGGTGTTTCCTCCCTTCTCTTTTACTCAGAAAACCACCTACCTCAAGTTTCAGCAAGCGTTTTGTAGTCTAATGCTCTAGGAACTCTTAAGTACCAAGTAAAGAGAAACTCCCTTCAGATGTTAATTGAGTTGCTCCAAGCTGAGAACCAAGTCCCTTCTAGATGAGCAGCCATGTTAATGGAGTTCAAACATCTGAAGTGTATGTGCAAATTTTTTGAATTATCTCATGCATTGGCAATTGTCAAAGTAGTGCAGGAAATAGGAAAGCGAATGCTAGCAAGAACGTAAGAAAGGAAAAAGTGGCTTTTTAATTTACGCATTCTTGTGTCTGTGTGTTTTTGTGTGGTGGATATATCTGTGTGTGATGTCCGTGTGTGTGTGTTGTGACTGTAGTTGATGTGTTCATATGGTATGTAGATATGTATGTGGTGTGTATATGAGGTAGGTCTGTGTGTGTGTGTGTGTGTGGTGACTGTGTGTGGTATGTTTATGTTTGGGTGTGTATGCAGTCTATATGTATGTGATATGCATTTATGGTGTGTGTGTATGATCCATATACATGTGAGTAGGTATGTGATATATTTTGTATTCTGCTAGTCAAGAAGTTATCAAAACCTAATGTTAACAATTATTATTAGCCATTCATATAAATCACTGCCAATGGTCATTTTATTTAATTCTATAGATGGTTTAATATTTTCTAAACACTGGTTTTGATAGAATCTAGTCAGGTATAGTGGCTCAGGCCAGTAATCTCAGCATTTGGGAGGCAGAAGAGGGTGGATTTACTGAGTTTGAGGCCAGCCTTGTCCTCAGCAAGTACCAGAACAGCCATAACTGCACAGAGAAAATCTTTCTCAGAAAGAAAGAAAGAAAGAAAGAGTTTATAGAGTCTAGACAAACTATTTTGCTTGGAAGTGATACAGAGAGGAAAGTTGAGTTAACATTTTCCTTTTCAGAAAGTAAATTATATTCACATTTAGTAATTGCTAGAACTTGAAACTAATAATGCTATTGATGCCTCAAGCTGAAAATATATATCTTAATGTTTATTATTGTAGAAAATAAAAATTAATATTTTCTGTAAGCATACATTCTGCATATGTTGAGTTACATAAAACAAGGGGATTAACTAAGATTTTTATGGAATTAACTTGATTAGGCTAGCAGTCTGTGAACAAGTTGAAATATGAGTCTAAAAACCATGAAAAGAATATGAAATAATTGAATTTATTTAATTACACATGACTATTTAGCTGTTCTAGCACGTTTTAAGGTATTGTGGAATTTCAATCCTGTTGGATTCATTTGAAAGTGTGATATAAGCATTTATATAAAAACTTGCCAGAACGATACCCTTTGAAAATGTTCAAAATCATGATAAAGTTTAAGATGCCAGTATTTGTATTATGTGTGAAGATATTCCTTCACATTATTTTCATAGTGATGTAAATAAGACACCCTTCAGATCAAGGCTCTCTAGTTGTACATCAACACATGCAATGGCAGGGGGTCCAAGAAAGAACTTCATAACTGCTTAGATGTATGCTTACCATTGCTATCTGACTTGACTGCATGTCTTCTTCCCCTGTGTTTATGAGCTCTTCCTTTCCATGTAACATGATCCTCAGAGGTAGATGAATTTATAGGCAACATTTTGAAGAATCATTTGTCTAGATAATTAGTCAATAAGAGTAACAGACTTACAAAAATTCCATTCATATTTAGTAACTTTTGGACCCAAGTTCAGGAAGTTAGACCATTTAGAACTGAGAATATTTGATAAAATAAACACGCTGAAAAGAGGACTCAGTGGGCAGAAACAATTGCAAAACAAACATGGATGTGTTTATTCAGATATCTAGCACTCACAGAAGAGTAAGGTACAGCCACAAATAGTGCTTGAGCCCTCGTACTAGGTGGTGGTGGAGATAGGAGAATACATAATTCAGTCTTTCTGGCCAGCCCAGGTCCAAGTGCAGCAAGAGAGTTTGTCTCAAGGAAACAAAGACAAGGACTGCTGAGGCATCTGAAAGCTTCCTCTGGCCTTCTCACATACATGCATGGGTCCACACACATGCATAACACATGTACATACACACAGGCCCAGAAAAGTCATATTCATTTATTCATATTAGTTTTTGCACCACTGGAAGCAACATGTGAGTAGTTTCCTATTGTTTTTAACCCATTCTTTCCAGTACCCTGGCTAAACCTCTCCTGTCAAAAGGGACACCCTAAATGCTGCAGAAGCTGCACATGTGGGACCATGAAGTCCTGCACAGAGAAACTTGGGGGTGTAGATTATGATGTGGGAATGGAGGGGTGAGGATGACATCACACAAATATAACACAAGGAGGTGAGCTATTTCTCAACCATGTCCTTTTTTAAAAAGCAAGAAGACAAGCAGTGTGGGAGCCTCCATAGATGTGCAGGCAATGGGTGCTCAGAAGTGTAGGGAATTTGGTCCAGGAAGAGTAATTAGACACTTAAAGTTCAGAAGAATGAACTATCACTGAAGTATAATTATCAATAAGGGTCTTCCATACTCTACTCATTTTAGTAAAAGTTTTATGTTATTTCTGTGTTTGGCTCATTTCTGTGGTTCCATTTGGTCCTGCTTTGCAAATTGCAGGTTGCAAACCATTAGTGGACTGTGAGATCAATTTGGTGCAGCCTAACAGCCATTCAGAGACATCTAAGAGTAGAACACAATTTTAAAAAATTATTAATGTAGATGACCAAATTAAGAACTAGAACAAGATAGATGATTGTTAATGTAGACCACAGAAAGTAGGGACCATTTTTGTGAAAGTTCTATTCAGGTGTTTTCTAGTGTGAACATGAGATGTCTGATATAGGCTCTTGTATTTGAACAATTCACCCCCCAGTTTGAGGTGCTGTTTCAGGAAGTTGTGAAATCTTTTGGACATGTGACCAAGCAGGCAAGTCCTTGCCTTGGTTCATGTCTGAGGTCTGTGCATCTCAGTGGACCACCAAGATATGAGCAAACAGCCTTACACTTGGTTGCCATGCCTTCCTTGCTATGATGTAATTTATCTTCAAACTCTCAATCAATCAAAATAAACCCTTCCTCATTTAATGTTGTCTGGTAGTTATTTAGTCATGATGTGAAATGGGATGTCTATAAGGTGTGTGTGTGTGTGTGTGTGTGTGTGAAAGTTTATTTTAAATGAATGAACAAAGTTCTTTGAAATAGTGCAGAGATAAACACAAGAGTCTTAAAGATAATGAAAAGGAGCTTGAGCAGGTTTTGCTTTGATCCTCTGGATATATGATTTCAAGTTAAGCAAATTAAAGAAAATAGGAAGTGCAGGGGATGGAGGAGGTATTTACGATGGGGCTTTAAGACAAGGCACAAGCAGAGACATTCAGTAAATGGGTGCCCCCAGGAAAGAGTTTTCATCTAGATGCTTAAATTGGAACTAAAAGAACATGAACAGTGCTGGGCAGGCCTGTATGATGGAGGTCCTAGAACTTCTCTTCTGAGTAACTATGATGTCTAACATCCGTTGTCAACTTGACTTCTTCTGGAATCAACTAGACAGCAAGCTGCTAGGCACTCTTGCAAGGGATATTCATTTTCCTTTTCCTTTTCCTTTTCTTTTTCTTTTTTCTTTTTTCTTTTTTTTGTTTTTGTTTTTTGAACTAAGCCTTTTTTGTATTGACAGAAAATTAATGTGACAATAAATAAGTAAAGATGTCTTTGTCACCTTTTACTGGCTTGTGTTTAGAAATCTCTCATAGATGCTCCTAAAATATTAAATTTGTATTCTTTAGCAGAAGTATCCCACTGCTGAAGTAATTGGGAAAATTCATATTTCTTCATTGCAGAAAGAGTTTAAGATGAAAATTCATGATATTGTCATTAACTTCTGCTAATATTATAAGTTTGTGCTTGACTTTTAAAACTGTAATTTATTTATTTACTTATTTATTTATTTAACATCCTGATGGTCAGTATACAAGGGATATTATTTTTCTTTAAAAATAATATATTTTAATAATTATTTGGAAATTTCATGTATACACACAATGTAACTTGATTACACCCATTCCCCCCCCAAATATACTACATACCATCATGCCCCTCCAAACTTAATGTTCTCCCCCAGCCTCCTCTAGTCCAATGTGTTCTTCCCATATACTCATAATTGTAGAGCTACCCATAGGATCACAGTAGACCTATTAGGGACCATACCCTTAAAGAAATGTGCTTCTTCTTCCAACTGTTATCAACTGTCCGTATCTCCTTATCTGGGGTTGGGAACTCTTAAGACTCTCCCTGCCCCACACTAAAATACTGACTTGCTTTGTCTTGTACAGGTCTCCTGCAGGCAACCATAGCTGTCATTTTTTTATGTAGATACCCAGTTGTCTCAGCAATGTTTGATAATATTCTCCACTACATTGTTTTGACACCTTCATATCTATTCAACATAGTACTTGAAGTTCTAGCCAGAGCAGTAAGACAGCTAAAGGCGATCAAGAGGATACAAATTGGAATGGAAGAAGTGAAGGATGATCCCTATTCACATATGATATGTCAGTCACCCCAAAAATTCTATCAGAGAACTCCTACAGCTGATAAACACCTTCAGCAAAGTGGATCGATACCAAATTACCTTTAAAACTTAGTAGGCCTCCTTTCTACAAATGATAAACAGGCTGAGAAAGAAATTGGGTAAGCAACACCCTTCACACTAGCCACAGATAATTACCATCTTGCTGTAACTCTAACCAATCAAGTGAAGGATATGTCTGAGAACAACATCAAGTCTTTGAAGAAAGAAATCGAAGAAGATTTTAGAGGATGGAAAGATCTCCCATGCTCATGGATTGGTAGGATTAACATAGCAAAAGTGGCCATTTTACCAAAAGGCATCTACAAATTCAATATAATTACCATTAAAATTATAATACAGACCTTGAAAGAGCAACCATCAACTCCAGATGGAAAAATAAAAGACCCAGGATAGCTAAAACAATTCTGATAATGAAAGAATTTCTGAAGGGCCATTCTTTTCAAGTAATTAATTTATTTATTCACTTTACATCTTAGTCTTAGCCCCCACCCTCATCTCCTCCCAGTCCCAGACTCTCTCCCTCTTTCCCCTCCCTTACCTTCCAGAAAAAGGGAGCTCCCCCACTTACCCCTCCCAGCACATCCAGTTGGATGAGGACTGAGCACATTCTCTTACAAGGTGGCCTAGCAACAAGGCAGACCCACCAGGGGGAAGCGATCAAAAATCATACAACAGAATCCTTGTCAGAGACAGACCTCCATGAAGATCAAGCTGCCCATTAGGTTCATCTGTGTAGGGGCTCTAGGTCCAGTCCATACATGGTTCTTGTCTGATACAGGGTTGGGGAAGATAATTTTGCAGTTTGTAGGCTGCCATTTTGTTCTGTTGGCAGTGTCATGTGCCTTATAGAAGCTTTTCAGTTTCTTGAGTTCGCGTTTATTAATTGTTGACCTTAGAGCCTGAGCTGTTGGTGTTTAGTTCAGGATGTTGTCTTCTATGCCAATGAGTTCAAGGCTCATTCCCACTTTCTTTTCCAATAGATTTAGTGTATCTGGTTATGTTGAGGTCTTCGACCCATTTGGAGTTGAATTTTGTGCAGTTGATGAATATGAGTCTACTTGCACTTTTCTACATGTAGACATCCAATTAGACCAGAACAACTTGTTGAAGATGCTTTTATTTTTCCATTGTATGGTTTTGTCCTTGTCAAAAATCAAGTGTCTGTAGGTGTGTGGATTTATTTCTGGGACATCAGTTGGGTTTCATTGATCCACCAGTCTGTTTCTATGGCTGTGCCATGCAGTTTTTATTACTGTTGCTCTCTAGTGCAGCTTGAAATCATGGATGGAGATACCTTGGATGGATATACTTAATTAGTAAATTTGAAGTAGGAAGTCCCACCCTCAATCTGCTCTTATGTTCTGGTGACAGCCAACATAAAAGGAACTAAAGGACAGAAGGCTTGGTTTTTGCATGCTTGACCTCACTCTACCTGACAAGCTTGTCTGTCTATTGTTATGGCTGATAGTAAATCCATAGGATTCCTACATAGACTGAAATCCTCCTGGACACCAGCACCAGATTAAGACTATAGAGACATCTAGCCCCATGGGCTGAAGAATTGCTGGATTCTTAGTGTTTCTATCATAAAACAAGCATTGTTGAACTATCCAAACCACAGTCTGTAAGTCACTTTAATATATTCACAGAGAGAGAGACACACACTGACACATACACAAACACACACACACACACACACACACACACACACACACACAATATTGTAGGGTCTCTATAATCCCTAAAAGAAGCTTTATTGGTGTCTCTAGATTTTCAGAGCATCACCTGCAGTTGAACTTTCAAACATGTGGGTGGGCCAAGAAAGAGGAATTTTCTCTTCATAGTTTCAGAATCACACTGTGTCTGAGGCTTTTATCCTTCCGTATATAACTGAATCAGTAAGGATGGCATGATGCTATCAAGTCCTGCTAAGTACCCGGCTTTAAAAATGTCACTGTCAACTACAGCATGCTTTCCTCTTCAAAGATAATTTAACCAGGCAAATTCACCTAGGTGAGCTCTCTCCAGATCAGTGGAAGACAGGTTATGCCAGAGCTCCGTGGCATTCACCAACATCCTCTTAATAGGGGGCAAGCAGCAAGTAGCAACAGACAGACACATGTTCACTTACCTGTGAGACAAGAGACAAGCCATGACTCACTGAACACCTGTGCCCTCAGAACAAGGCAGCGATGGCTGGACACTGAGAATGTTAACTCAGACCTTGATTCCAAAGTTACTGTGCCAATGACAACGTCTTGAGTCTTCCAGAAAAGGTTATCTTCACTCTATCCTCTTCCCTGAGTTTGTGTAATCATTGTCAAAAGAATTTCTTTAAAGTGGTTTGAGGGTGAGGTATGAAATGCTTAGCAAACACCCATTGTAAATTGCGGCACAAAGGAACTAAAGAAATGGACAATGCTGTTTTTAGATCTAGCCAATGGACAGGACATTCTCCACAGTTGAGTGGAGAGTGGGGTCTGACTTTCACACGTACTTTGGTGCTTCATATTTGACCAAGTCCCCTGAATGGGGAGACCTGGTGGCACTCAGAGGAAGGATAGCAGGCTACCAAGAAGAGACTTGATACCCTATGAGCATATAAAGGGGGAGGAAGTCCCCCTCAGTCACAGTCATAGGGGAGGGGAGTAAGGGGAAAATGGGAGGGAGGGAGGAATGGGAGGATACAAGGGAGAGGATAACCATTGAGATGTAATATTAATAAATTAATAAAAATTTAAAAAAACATAGAACACAAAATTATAAAAAATAAAATAAAATAAAATAAAAAGAATTTTTAATATGCTTTTTTTTCTCCTTCCTTTTCACTACTTGTGTACCTAATTCATTCAGGACAGACTCTGGGGCTTGTTTGTTTGGTTGGTTGGTTGGTGTTTTTGTTTGTTTGTTTGTTTGTTTTGTCTTGATTGAACCATGAAATGAGAAAAAAAGCATTCCTTCATTTTCTATCCAAAAGTCAAAAGCGGCAGAGCACTGTTTCTGACATGAACTGTCTGTCAGGTGAGGTGTGGACGCACAGCTGAGGAAGAAAGCAATGACACTAATTACTGAAGAGAAACACACAAAGCTGAGGAAACAAGGAAACGAAAACCTGTGGGTGCTGGAAATGGGAGTGGGTACCCTGCAGATGCACACAGTAGCTGTGAATCCCCTCGGTTAACGAACCTGAAAACTTTGTGAAGCCTTGGGGAGTGGAAGAGACTTCACAGACTGGCTTAGAGGTGACAGTGGAGTCAAGTTAAATCCAATATCTACCGAACAAAGATATGTTTTGTTTTGAATTCAAAATGTGCCCTATAGGCCCCTGTGCTGAAAGCTTGGTCCTCAGACGGCAGTGTAATGTTAGAAGGTTCTAGAAACACTAGGAAGTAGTGCCTAGTGAAAAGTAAGTAAATGGAAGTATGTTTTCTTCAATTATGCTTGGTCTCCTGTCCATTTCTTTCTTGGTTTCCTGTCTATAATGTGTTGTTCACGTTTCCATCTTCATGGTGAACCTCACTATAAGCCCAAGACTTGACCGATACGTCTATAGATTGAAATCTTTCAAACTGTGGCTGTTCAGATTGCTCAGTAAAAGCAGCAAGAGAAGTAACCAGTAAAATTTCACTGGGAAGATATTATAGAAAATTCTAGAAATGTGGCCTCATTGAAGCCTTTCTTACGGGAAAGATAAGAGTATAGTGATTGTATCTAGGTGTCCAACAGTCCAGAGGTGATGAGCACAATGAAATAAATTTGATTTATTCTACACAATTGGATGGATTATACCTATTTCATCTAGGCTTGGAGACTGAAATTGTAACCATTGCAGTAATGTAGTATTCTATGTTGGAATTTTTATTCATTATAAGTATTACTCTTAATCATATAGTGATATGGACTCTTAGCATCAATTCAAGACTTTCCTTTCTATGAGTCACTGGTTACTTTGTCTAGAGAGCATAAAAATAATGACACAACAAAGAAAACCAAAGTAAATAAAATGTGTGTGTGTTACAAATAACAGGCACCCAGAGGCCACCCCCTTTGGGAATTATTTAGACTCCACTAATGAACACTAATTATCCAGTTAGGTCCGTTTCTGTCATGAAATTGATGTGCACAAAGGTAGACCATGTCAAATCTGGAGAGCACTCTGCTGGCCAGGAGGCCTGCTCAATGCCCTGTGGTGCTCTGGCAGGGGGTGGGTGCTTTCTCTTGTTTGAAGGTTGGTGATTAGTGTGCTCTTAGCAGCTTGAGAAACATAGAACCTCACAGAAGTTAGGCCCTGGATATGTCTGTGGAAGATTACCTTGATTACATTCATTATGGGAGGACCCATCTCAGCTGTGGGTAGGACTGCTTCCAGGCAAAAGATCCTAGAAGTATCAAGTGGAGAAGGTGAGCTGAACACCAGCAGTCAGTCGTCTCTCTCTGTTTCTTATTGAGTGTGATGCTATCCACTGTTTTAAGTTCTCACTGCTTTGATTTTCCCACCACGGGGGACTGTCCTCTCCAACTTTGAGCCAAAAATAAACATTTTATGCCTTAAGTTGCTTTTATCAGGGATTTAAATCACAATGACCGGAAAAGAAACTGAGACCCGAAACACCAGCCATTTGCTTCCGGGTTATTTCTTCCAAAAGAAGCAATCTAGTGTGAGACAGAAGACTTAGCATTTACTTCTTCGATTCAGATGCCACTATTTAGAGTTCCAACACCACTCTTCATGTACATTTTCAGGACTGTTTCTGCCTAATTATATAGTTTCCATGGCTACTGTAAGAAATCACCCCTAACTGGGTGGCTCACAGCGGAACAGTTACATTCAGAATAAATATCTGGATGCCAAGCATTTGAACTAGAAACATCTGCATTGTCATGTACGCCATGTGTCTGGGAGCTGCTGCCCCCTCGCCCCTTCCTGTTTTGTTGGATGTTCCTTTGCTTAGGTTTTGTGTCCAGATTAATTTAAATATTATCATACTCCCATGGCCTTCTCTTCTCTGTGTTTGGCTTCATGTTTTTGCTATAAGGATACTTAAATTTGTTTGAGACACCCCCCCAAAATATTCCAGGATGATCTCCTTCCTAAATTATTAACTTAATGAATCATTCTATGACCCATTTATAAACAAGGCAATAGTACATAAAGTAAGGGTTTAATGTATATGTCTTCCTTAAGGGAAGATGTTTAGCCAATACAGACATTATCACATGCAGATCTCTTCATAGTCACCAGGGTCCTCCCTATTCTCTGGCAACAGAAATGTAGTGACAGGGAGATTTTACCAAAGCCGAGTCCCCACCTGTCTATTCTGGAGATATCTCATCCAAGAGTTTCTTGGGTCTTACCAAGAAAAAATAGTTTATCTTAGATTAGAAACAATAAAATATCTCTAATATAAAGAAACTTATGCTTTAAAAATCTGTTATTATTTATAAGTTATATAAATAACAATTGTTCAGTCTGTGGAATCAAACAGTTACATGCACATACACAAGAAACTCAATCTAATGAACTGTAATTATATTAATTGAACAACATTACTGTTAAACTCTTAGAAACAGCCTTTAATATTTCTCTCCAATAGTAGTGCCCTAAAATAGATTCTAAAGTACTAATAAATTATTACACTGCCTGAATGCTCGAAATTGCCACTATAAAGAGAAAGCCATGCTCATAGGCAATGCTGTTGCTATTTGTAATTATGCTTCTAAAGTCTTTGAAGTGTGTGCTTGCCATCTCAGAATGTCTCTGTCATAGAAACCTAGAGCCAGTGCAGTTGTCTCATGTGCCAGGACCACACTGAGTTTCATTGGACTTCACTAATTTGGGCTTCACTGAGGTGGACACATGATATGACCATCAATGTATTGGAAAAATTGATTACTTTTTCATCAGTTTGAAATCCTACCTTCTAGCAAATTCTACTAAACCACTGCAATCCACTGTCATGATGCATAGATATCATGCTGCCATGCTCTACATGAGACCAACTAATCTGATGACCTAGCTTAAAATAGCATCTCATAGCTTTATAGACTTACCATCTAAGAACGTTGCAAATAACATGGCATTGCATTGTGGGAATTCCTTTGCTTCCTTCACTTATGAAACCTTCAAATGTTTCTGTTGTTCTTGCTATTTTCATTCTCAAAATACATTTAATAATAAGCTGATTAGACTTTATAAAACTCTCTTAGTAGCACTATGTGTCTGGTTTATATATGTATTTCTGCCATGAAAGGGGTATTCCAGTTTTATTGTCCATAAAAGTAAGTTGGTTGGGTAAGTTACAAAAGAAACCAAGCTCATGTTGCAAAGACAGACTCTTCTTATAAAATTAACCTCACAAGTAAATGACTCCTAGAAAAGGAATCATGAGATGTGTCTGGGCTTTCACATCGTAAAGATGGGTCAAATTTTGGGTTGTCACAGGTATAGCACATCTTTCATTCTTTCTTCGGCACTTTGTAATTGATATGATTTGGGAATTACCCCAGAAGTAATTAATTTATTGATCTTTAATATTATGGCTTGAGTTGTCCCAGTATCATAATAATTTTATATGCTTGTGTAGATGTACAATATTATCCTTTGTATATATGCATGCATCTATTTCTTCTTGTTACAAAGCTTTATTGTTTTATTTTCTACAGTTTCACATCACAGTCTTATGTACATTGGGGGAAGCTAACCCATGACTTCTTTTTGTCAAAAAAATTGGATGATCTTCTGAAATTTAAAGACAATTATTAAAATGCACTTCACATTTATTTGATGATATGGCCTTCCTATTGATATCATGGTAAATAATCTAACACCTTGGAAATTTTTTCATTGTAGAATATTTCACATAGGGGAAGTAATCTCCATTTATTAATCATAGTTCACTTATTACAATAAACTTTTACTCCTCAACGCATGTTTCATACAATGACAATGTTTATTTTGGGGGGTGTAACATATTTATTATTACATATATTTTCTTTTGAGTAATTTTTGCAGAACTTACTCACTATTGACAAAAGTATTTCTATTAATGTTTTAGTGGGACTATCTCCAGAATGTAATCAACATCAGGCTTTGTGGTAGGTTTCAGATCTTTCTACCACATCAAGAAGCAGTTCCTCAGCATTCAGCATGGCTAATTTTGTGAGTTATGTGCTAGATTTTATTAAATGGATTGCAGAATTCTTTGTGAGAATCATAGTTTTTTCTCTTACCTATAGTGCAATAAATTATGTTAATAGCTTTCTTAATGTTGAAACATCCCTCAATTCAACTCAGTCTTATTAATATTTAATTTAGAACATTTGCAGCTGTATCAGTGGTAAGATAGGAAAGTATGCATTTTCTAGCTGTCGAGTTGGGCCAGTGTAGTAAAAATGAATTTGTAGTCATGCCTTCCATCTTTCTCACCAAGTATTCACTATAGTATAGGAATTCTTTGCTCCTGGATTAGCAAAAATTGCTAACACTAGCTTCATATGCAAGTTGTGCTCAGCACCACATTCTGGATAGGGTTAGACGTTTTCGTCCGCAGTCACTTTTGGCTCTTTTTGTTTTCCTTTGCTGGTTTCCCCAGTGTCTTTCACATGCTGTCGTTGACTTCATCTGCTCTCTCCTAACACTACACGTGATCGATGCTCGACACGATTAAATCCAGTAGGAATGTAGATTCAGGAAGAGCTGCGTCTGCCTGTTTGTGGGTTCAAGATCAGCTCTGGCGTTTATCAGTTGGAGCGTTTCACTATGATCTCTTTTGACTCTTCATATTTACTACCTTTTGAGGCAATTTTTTCAACTTTTACTGTTGTTTGACCTTTTCACTTTCTACCTTTTATCTAAAACCGTTAAATGTAAGAAGTGGTTTCAATGTTTTTGAAATAAAAAATAAAAATCAATAGAATTCATTGCCCACTCACTATATATCAGAAAATATTTTAATCAGATCATATGTATTATCTATATTCATCATTGTAAGGACTTTTTCCCTCCACTTTATGCATAAGGTAATTGAGGATCAGGAAAGTCAACTCATCCAAAGTTACATAGGTAACAAGAAGTACAGAAGGATTTCAAATCGTCTGATTCAAAAGCCACAGTTTTAAGCACTAAGTTGGGACCTTAATTGTGTCTAATATGTACATTTGTTTTTAAATTCTCTTGCTTAGCTTAGAAAATTTCCAAACCCAAAGGTACATTAAATTTGCAAGTAGTAGCCTACTGTCCCCAAAGATAGTGTCCTAAGTGTGACCCTCTGAAACCACAGACTGGAAGGGGAGAACTGGCCACTGCAAATTGTCCTCTGACCTGCTTATGGACACCGTAGTATGTGCATGGCACAGTCACACACAACACACACACACACACACACACACACACACACACACACACAGAGACAAGAGTGACAGATAGACAGATGGAGACGGAGACAGATACAGACTGACAGAAACAGACAGACACACACACATACACACGCAGAGAGAGAGAGAGAGAGAGAAAGAGAGAGAGAGAGAGAGAGAGAGAATAAATATAAAAACATTCCATATAGATTGAAAACAGGCCTGACCACGATTTCACTTGATGAGTCATGAATATAGCAGCAGTATGTTGACATTTCATTTTACAAGTGAAAAATGCCCCGGTAGGAAAGCCTGTTTTACATGTAGTATTGCACAAGACGGTGTACTCTTTGCAAAGGCTTTAAACTTTGTTAGCATTTGCATTCCGTGGTTAACCTCAAAGATAAACACTGTGGTCACAAAATGCAAGTATTTGACTTGTCAGGACAGCTATGATAAAGAGTGGGACTCTTATGATTAGGTTATAGCAAATTTGTTAAATGAATTACAGCTATATATCCCCTTGCTATGAGAAGTGCTCATTTATATGCACTAATGTTCCTCTACCACCGTAAGTGGGATCTAATAGAGCTAATGGCTTGGGCCTAAATTAATGAAGCATACATGATGAGACAGGGATTTCACACATTCAGTTCTTCAACTATTTGTCAATATTTGCAGGGTATATTTGCGCATACACTAGCCTTCTTTAAAAAAAAAAAAAAAAAAAAGATCTGCGGTGGCACCTAGGATCTATTTAGCATGTAAATAGTTAATAAGTGCAGAGTTGTTTAATTTATCTAGAAGTTTTAACAAATAGGTAACATTCCAGCTTGCGATTCCTGGCTTTTACATAGCAATCATTTTAAATAATCAGTAGGTTTCCCTCTTCATCCAGCATAGGCAACAGAATATTTGATCTACACAAAATCCTGGTTTTGAGTATATGAAGATTCTGAGTGCGAAATATCATAATGCTTTTTTCAGTTGGCATATTTTCAGGGGTGTGATGAGATTTTTTTTTTTTTTGTATTTCATTTATTTATTTGTGAATTTTGGTGTATGTATGTGGTGTATGTGAATGCGCTCTCTCTCTCTCTCTCTCTCTCTCTCTCTCTCTCTCTCTCTCTCTCTCTCTCTCTGTTTGTGTGTATTTGTGTGTGCGTGTGTGTATTTGTGTGTATGTTTGTGTGTGCATGTGTGAGTATTTGTGTGTGTGTGTGTGTACATGTACGTGTGCCACAGTACATGTATGGAGCTCAGAAGACAACTTTCAGTTATCTCCTTCCCATGTGGAACCTCGACATCTGACTAGCCTCTGCTGGTCAGGGTTGATGGCAAACTCTGTTACCTGGTGAGCCATCTTACCATGCGCAAATGGGATCCTGGGGAAAGCTGTGCAAATGGGAATGACCATGATCACAGAGATGGCCTCATGGCACAAAAACTATTGTGTTGAGAATGCAGTAATCCTTGAAACTCCATACTTCAGACTCCAAACTTCAGAAAACGGACATTTTTTTTCTTTCAATGACACAATCATTTCTATAACTCAGTTTACTTCCAATAATCTATTCAAAGAAATCTAGAACAAGGGACTGGCTGTAGAGATGAAGGTGCTTAGGGTGCCTAATTCATCCCAGCAAAGACACTGAGGTCAAGGAGAGAAGGTGGTTTGGACAAAAGCACATAGTAGATTTGTGCTCACCCTGAGCTAGAGCCTAAGCTGACTTGTGTCTGTTACATTACTCTCTAGTACAACCTGAATTAGCAGGATTCAGTTTATATAACCGAAACAGTCACAGAGATAATCACCTGCAAAATGGCTGCTCTCTTGTACTGTTAGGTATTTGCACTATCACAAATAACAATGTTGTCTTAAAGAAAAATTCTCGGTATGAATCCGGAATTTTAAATGCATTGACAGGGCCTTTATTCTAATAAGGCTTGCAGTGCTGCTTTTGTTTTGATTTTTTTTTTTTTTTTTTTTTTTGTACTTACAAGTCCAGGAACACTAAAAATATTCTTGCAACAACCACATGAGCACCTAAAGATAGCCAGATGAGTGGTCAGGTTTTACAGTGTTTCTAATGCACCCCCAGATCTGGTGTCTATGGGGCTCTGACCCCAACCTTCCAATGGAAGGTGGAGTGTTTGGCCTCTGTGACATCTGTGTATTTCATATCTGTTCTTCTCTATAGTACCTTCCAAAGACCCATATTTACTGTGAGGAATAACTCAGGTGATTGTGGAAAAAACTCAGAGCCAACAATTCTCAAGATTCTGAGTACAATGTATTCTTGCTTCATTCTTTAGATTTCTGAATGAGTAAATTCAGTTTATTACAAGAACCTTCCCCCTCTCTGTCATAAGATTAATGACCAGAGAGTGTTTATTATTTGACTAAGATACACATGTATGGAGTACAAGATAACCAGTGAACCAGTATAAACATCTTGAGACTAGGTAAAAGATGAAAAATAATATTATATAAGTTTTCCTAAGAACCAGTGATGTGGCAAAATCTCCAATCAAAGGTCAGAACATTAGCTCTGGAGCAAATCTTTCAGAAGAAACACTAGGAGAAAGCTGAGGTAACAACATGGCTCACTGAGTAGAGCAATTGCCTTGAAGCAGTAGTGACCTGAGTTTGGATCCTACATAAATGCTGGGTAGGCATGGTGGCTACTCTGTAATCCCAGCAATGGGGAGATGGAGACAGGGCATCTTCAGGGCAAGTTCCATAGCTGTGTTAGCTAAATTGGAGGACTCTAAATTTAAGGGAGAGACCTTATCTCAATAAATATGATGGACAGTTATCAAGAAAGGTAATGACAGCATCAACCTCTAACCTCTATGTGTGCGCTCATGCGTATGTTCATTAACATAACTGTGAACAAAGATAGATACGTGTGTGTACATCCCAAACGTACACACACATAAAATATTCTCAAAGTCTGTGGAGAGGTAAAGATAACATACCTTCCTCCACTTCCACATCCTCAGTCCACTTGTCTCAAGATCCAAATACACGGAGTGACTATTCAACCAACTTCTTCATGTGTACAGAATCTTGTCCCATTCCAGAAGCTCTTCGTGCTATATTGATGCCATAGGCCTTCAATAGGCTGAGAATGATGACTTTGGAAGGCCTCAGTAATTCCTACTTAAAGAATGCTGAGAAAGTTATGTCACCATACTAAAAAATGCCATCAAAGAAATTGGCCTGTTGCAGGAGATGTCAGTCCTTGGTTTCATCAGATGACATCAGCGCACCCTGGGAAAGTGTTCAAGAGGCCTGAGATTCTCCGGGGAGGTAGATCTTACCATCAGTGTTAAATAGCAAGCTGGGAATGATAATTAATGAAACTCATTTCATAAAGCCTCCTAACTCCAAACAAAATGACCCAGAAGATGGGGTATGGTGAGGAACAGGCATAACGAGAGGCAAGCGCATCTTGAGCTAATTCACTACTTTACCGTGGACCAGAGGGATGAACGTTTGTCTGTCAGAGAGAGGGTTGGGGGATTCAGGATGATGCAAAGCGCGCTGTGAGCGAAGCTCACATAGGGATGTGTGACGAAAAAAAATTGATGATCACATGGCTGAAAGGACCAGAGCTTAGTAAGCAGCAGAGACAGAGGAAACAAGGCATGCCCAGATGTCCAGCAAGGACAAGACGATATGAGGAGAGCAAACGCAGGAGGCTTGAGCGGGGCTGCAAGATTCTCCCAAAAGGTTTTCAGGGTAATTTGGCTCTTGTTGCTATCAGCCAGAGTAGTGAAGTAGGCAGACGGAAGTGTAGACTGTAGTGCACCCTGCGACCCACTACCGGGGCCAAGCACACGGTGCAGAATATTCTGAGGTGATGGTGGACTAGCTCTGGCTTAACCAGGACCAGGAAAGTAAGCTCTGCTAGTCAGAGGAATGACGTGGTGTGGAGTCTTTGGGAAAGCTCAGGGAGCTCAGGGGCACTCCTGCTTCAGGAGAGGCTTGCCCAAAGCATCAAACTGGGCAAAGAGAGTGGAAGCAGATGGCTGATGGTCCCTGAAGGGTGCATAGAAATTCAGTTGTGAATCTCAGAGTGACAGACTGACCCATAGATTGGGTTCTACAAGGTTCCTATGTTGGATATATTAATGAGTGACCATATTTTCATCAGTTAAGAAGTGGATTTGAGAAATAAACACTCCTTTGATGTTTGAAGGACATTTGTGAAGGAAGGAGTCTCTGCCTGTCAGAATGTATGCTCCAGCTGTGGTTAGGGATGGTTCAGTTTATGAAAAGCAGTTATAAGGAGGAAAAACCTGATTTACTCACACCGGAAAAGAAACGCTTTAAGATCACTCAATTTTTTTCTTTTAAATTGAATAGTCCTTATTTCTGTTAATAGTCCCCTTAACTTTAGAATTATTCAGAACTGTCTTTTACATCAACTCTTAAAAATCGATTACTTCGGAATAATTTCTGAATTGGGATTAGAAAAATTACTTAATATTTTCCACTTAATTTGCCCCTAGGAGGAAAGAAGTTGAAATTTTTCATCTTACAAAAAGTTTTTTTTTCCTCCCATGGATACAAGACTTGAAAGGGAAAAATTAATTTCATCTTCTAAATATAGAGTCAGAAAGTGCTAGTGTAAAGGTGGTCCCTGTGTCCTCATGACACATGGCAAAGAAAATAAATCTAAAGTCTCTTGGATAGTTACTTGTCCTGTGAATGCCTGATGGATAAGATGAGAGCAGTGATTTGATGGGGGAAATGATTGTTCAATTCCTGGGTGGATGCATTTGTGTAAAGTAAAAATACTTTAATCAACTGTCAACATTAAAAAAGAGAGAGAGAGAGAGAGAAGGGAATCCTCATGAAAGTCTAGATTTTGACCTCAGAATGAATGTGCACTTCTGGTCCCAGTGTGGGGAAGATGAGTCAGGACTGTGTCTTGGGCCAGAACGTTCTGCCTGTGTGTTCCATTCTGCCGACCTTTCTCACCCCAGGTGTTGCACTTGTTTTCACAATGTGTCATTTGGGGACTGGTCCATGGATACTCCTTCCTCCCAGAGGCTTTCGGTATCAGCACATGATGTGATTGCCATGTGACGCCAGAGCCTGTGGCAAGGCAGCATATTCTGGTAGAAAGTACGTGAAGCAAAATGGCTCTTACCCTGGAGACCAGAAACAAAAAGTAAGAAGAAAAGACCCGGCCAGTGTCCCTTTCAAGAGTATGCTCATAATGGCCTAACTTAATGTCACCAGGCCCATCACCTCCCAGGAGTGCCATAGCTGATGATCATACCTTTGCCACTTGGGCCTTTGGCGGCGGCGGGGGGGGGCATTCAGAATCTTAACCTTGATGCCTTTCCCCCACTGCAGGGTCACTGGATGTTTGAGAACAAGAGCAACTCTACAGTGATTCCCCTTTATCTCCTTCATTTTCTTCTGCAAGTACTCACCTGTCACCCCAACCTCCCAGACTCATTCTTCTTTTCTAATATTCCACGCTTGATTTTGAGTGGAAAAAAAGGAGTTTAAGAAAGGCTAGGATGAACATCAAGGGTCTTATTTATTCTGCTTTCCCATGAAGTATACATGTCTTAGAGCATGTTGTGTACATGACGCCTGAGCCATCTGGGGACACAACATGCATAGCACATACTCTCTCTAGAAAAGAAAGCCATGGCAGGCAAAAGCAACTATTGAACCCAAATCTAACTGATGAGTTTTTATTACTCATAGAACACTTTTAATACTCATAGAATACGTATGGGTGTGTGGGGGGGAGGAAGACATACAGAACCAGGGATGACTCAAAGGCAGCTGCATTACCACAAAGGCCACATCGACATGGGTGGTGATTCCCGGAAGCTGTCTGCACCACTTGCAGGCAGGCAGTCCCACTGGATCAAAGATCTCCTCTCAGCCGCTCAGCTGGTCAGACTCCTCAGTCCCTACCCTGGTTGTTCATTCCTTCAGTAAAGCTAAGGAGAGGCCTTCAAGAATCTTGCAAGCTTCCATTTAGATAGCCCTGTGGTGTTTTGTTTTCCTCCTTCGTCCCCCTTCCTTCTAGAGAAAAATGTTTCAGTTCAGAGGAAACTGGCATAAAAGAGTACACAGTGAACAAAGTTACTTTTCTGTCTCAAATCAACACATACACACACACACACACACACACACACACACACACACACACACAGACACACACACACACTCACACCTGTGTGTGCACTTATGTGAGGGTGTGGAGGCCAGAGGGTATCTGATACCCTGAACCTGGAGTTACAGGTAGCTGTCAACTGCCTACAAAAGGCACTGAGAATGGCACTTGGGTCTTCGGCAAGAGCAACAAATGCTCTTTAAGTGATGTCATCTCTCTAGCCCACCCAGACAATCTTTTATGTAGCTGGAAAAAAAAAGTGAATCTTCACTACACTGTGATTTTTTTAAAGGACAAATTGCAATGTAGTAAAGATACCCAAAACAAAGCAAAAGTGACACGATGTAAGAAGACCCAATAAGGGAAAAGGCTGCAGCCACAGTGCACTTTCCATCTATGTGCCAGGAAGATGAGACTCCAAGCATCATTTAGGGACATTGAGCTGCCCATTCCTATAGCTCCAAAGATCTTTCTAACTATACAGCCAATGAAAGCTATTTCTTCTTTGTACTCTGAAAACGTACAGCTTTGCTCTGCTCAGTTTTTGTCTCTTTGAACTCTGCTTTTTATTTTTAATAGCTATCTGTCTGCTTGTCTGTATGCCATTTCACAGTTTCAACTCAGTCTTCATGAAACCCCCAGCTGCCCAAAACACCAGATCCCTTGGATGTAAATGGTACAGTGCCTTATTTTTTTTTAAGGTATTTCTAATACACTTTTATTCTACTTTGGCTTTGAATCCTCAAGAAAATGATTCAAGACGGTGTCATTATTAAAATACCAGGTGCCTTAGCGGTTAGCACTTGGATACTCTTTCATTCAGTATGGTCAGTGCCTGTTCCTAGCACAACTACTCCTAAGCACGGGCTCCCTCCCCTAACGCCTAGAACTGAGGTCTGTAACAGTAGTTGGCACATCAAGGGTCACTTCGTGTGTTCCCTGTTCCCTTGTCCTCCCCAGTGATCTGGTGCAGAAGGCATTTGCTAGTAGCCGTCAGGACAAACTGCATGAAAAGCAGACAGAGATTTTTTTGTATTGGGTCTAAATAGACAGCAAATTGCATTTGCCCATTTTCTTTCACAGGGAAAAATCAATTGTCTTTAGGCAAAATGTAGAAAAAGCCTTATCCACCTCAGGCTTTGGTTAAAAGTATTCTACAAAGGAAGGAGCTGATATTTGGGGTCAATAACACCTGCCACCTGGATGCCAGCAACAGAACGTTCTTGTATGGTCAGTTATGTTCTTGTATGATCAGCACCAGAGCTGCTGGGAAAGACCCTTTCCTGATATCTCATGCCCCTCTGTGGATTTTGGAATTCAAAGTCAGTTTCTTACAAAAGCACACGCCATGCATACCCATCAACAGGAGACACTGGGCCTGGTACACATGTGCATAAGGCTGCATATTTGTTGAATCCTTGCTGACTACTCATCAGTCTTATTGGTGACACACTTGCTCTGTGCTTCATGGTATCATTGCTAAATATTATTAGCTCTAGGAGTAGGACATGCATGCCTAGTAAAATTAACTTGCTCTGTATACACTAAGTGCTGGATTCACAGAAATGAGATGATACTTTAAATGCATAACCCATTTCTGTTGAAATATACTTATTGTGCTGGTTAGGTGTTTTGGGGTTTTTTTTTTTTTTTTGGTTTTGGTTTTGGATTGTTTTGGTTTTGGTCAAGCTGACATAAGCTACAGTCATCTTGGAAGAGAAAACCTCAACTAAGAAAATGTCCACATCACATTTGTCTTACTTACTTTTCTATTGCTGTGAAGAGACACCATGACCAAGGCCATTTGTGAAATAAACCCATTTGTTGGGTGATTGCTTAAAGTTTCAGATGATAAATCCATGACCATGATGGTGGTGATCTTGGTGGCAAGCAGGCAGTCATGGTATTAGAGCAGTAGTTGAGAGATTAAATCTGATCCACAAGTTAGACAAAAAGCAGGGGATGGGGGCCTTGAAATAGGCTTTTGCAACCACAAAGGCCACTTCCAAGGCCACATCATCTCTATCATGGCCACATCCTCGAAACCAATCATTTAAACATATCCTCCTATGGGGGGGGAGGGCACTCTTATTCTAACCACAAGATTGGTTTGAAGGCAAATATGTGTGACATTTTATTGACTAGTGACTGATGTGAAGGGACCCAGCTCTACCATGGGCAAAGCCTCTTCTGAGTAGATGGTCCTGGCATGTATAAGAAAGCAAACTGAGCAAGCTAGGAGGCGCAAAGCATTAAGGAGTGTCCCTCCATATTCTCTACTTCACCTCCAGATTCCTGTGTTAAACTCCTACCCTAATATTCTTTAATGGTGATTTGTGATTTAGAAGTTTAACCAAATACAGCCTTGCTGCACCAAGCTGCTTTTCGTCTTGGTGTTTTATCATACAAATGGACTCAAACTAAGACACCATGAAAACTTTCTTTCACTTTGGAAACCCAGTGTATATGATCATTATAGTATTGATGGGGGTGGTATACTGCCCAAGAAAAAATGTAGCTACCTTTCTGAATGAAAGTAATAGAACAGACGGATGCTATACTTATATGTAACACTTTTGTCAAAAAAGGAAATGTTAAATATACATTGGTAGAAGGACATAAACTGTGTTGGTAAATAACAAAGTGACCAGACCTATAAAGAAAAGCTTCATAGTGCTCACAATGTTTAATGAGCATATATGGTGAGGACTACTTAAGGGCTCGCTTGCTGGAAGTGGGGCTACTCTTTGGGTCTAAGAAATTATGATCGATCATGCCATGTGTTTCTGTGATAGCTATTCCAGCTTTTTGGACTTTCTCTTGTTAGACAATCTCATTATTGGAGCAGCTGGACCACAGCCTTTAAGCTACTCTAGTAAATCTCTCTCTCTCTCTCTCTCTCTCTCTCTCTCTCTCTCTCTCTCTCTCTCTCTCTCTCTCTCTCTCTCTCTTTCTCTCTCTCTCTCGTGTGTGTGTGTGTGTGTGTGTGTGTGTGTGTGTGTGTGTGTGTTCATTCATTCCATCAGTTCAATTCCTCCAAAGAATCTCTGATTTGATCACTCCCCCCACCCCCCGCCTTGGTAGGAAGGCCAGGCAGCACACAGAGGAAAAGGAAGCAGGCTATCAGGATGAGAACTGATATGCTGTGGTCATATGGTGGGGGTGGAGGTCCCCTTCTGTCAGAATATGGCAGAAGAGGAAGGGAGTGTGGGAATGGGAAGATACAAGTGAGGGGATAATAATTGGGATGTGATCTAAATAAATTATAATCAGTTAAAATTTTTAAAAAGGAGCCTTGGCTAATACACCTTCCTTGCTAGAAATAAAACATGGACTTTCAAATAGAGGAGAGGCTGTGTATTTTGGATTACATTGTGCTATGCACACAGTTATATATAAAGATCTGCTAGTTTCACAAATATTACTAGCTTTTAAAAGCAGAATGTTTGAGTAGATGTTTATTAAATATATATGCTTAGTATTCAACTGTTTCTATTTATGTGTTTGAGACATAAACACAGGGGACTAATGTATGCATGCACCATATATACATGTACACACATATGCACACACATTTGGTCTTCCTGACAGTTTGGAGGATTTTTGCCTATAGAATTTTAAATTAAAAATTTAATCAGATGTCCTTAAATGGATGGCATTCTAACCTTCAAAGGCATGTGTTTATCACAAGTTTCCACCACCCCAAATAGTTTTGACCTAAGGTTACAATGAAGGCTCAGACTATTTCAAAAGGGGGTAGAAAGGATGATAAGCAAGCATTTCATTATGGACTCACACTATGTGTAAGGATCTTCAAATCCACAAGAAGCTTTTTCAGCATATCTAGTGAGTAGTGGAAGAGTTCAAACCCAGAGGGGACAGTCAATCAGAGTCCTTCTGTCACATAACAAAGAGCTGAGCCCTCAGACTCTTGCACCATCATTTTGCCCTCACACTGTCTGGCTGGGGTCATTACACACTCAGGATTTCTCCCACGGTGATGCAGCGTCAAAGGTAAGATTTCTAGTCTTAAATAAAAAATGCTCATCTCACATAAAAGGCAGTGCCATTTCCAGAGTGGATGTACACAAGAGAGAATGTGCTTTGCTTTGGAATATTAAAGAAACCAGTATGTCTGAATTCTGAGAAAATAATCAGGCTTTTGGAACCCCTGAAGCTGTACCTCCAGAAAAAGAAGGAAACACCAACAAGAAAAAAAAAGCCTCTGTGTTATGAGTAGTGTGTGCATGGGCAGTCTGAGGATAGAGGTAGGCAACAGGAAGTTTCCAAATGGGATAGACGTTCACTGCTTCCCCCAGCACAAGCTCCTCCGGCACTGCAGCCCTCACCATGGTGCCCAGTCTTCAGTGGGGCAGCCAATTTTACACGAGGATCAAATTAGGAAAGGAACTCAACACGGTCAGTATGGACTAAATGAGGGTCATTTATCAAATGCATGCATTTGCGCAGGAACCCAGACTGTTTTCCATGCCCTTCAATGTTTCCTTCTCCTGAAGGCCAGCCTCCTGCCCCATTAAAAAATTAACTCTTGGATGCCTGGACTGTTCTGGATTGACAACCAACTGAACCCATGCACTGGCCTCTTCCATGCCTGCTCTCCCACCCAACCCACCTTTGAAGAGATCCACAGAGAAAACTAATTATGCTTTTCTAAGTAAGCAGTGTACTTCTATTTAGCAGAAGCTGGGACCCTGTGTTGACCTAACACTGAGTGTTTCAAGTAAACTGCCAGAAGCCCCATCAAATTGCTGAGAGTAATTTAGAGTATGAAATGTGTTAAATTATTCAAAGGGCTGAATAAGCATAAACAGGCAGTACAACAGGAAAGATATGCACACCCAGCGATGCCGAGCTGACATTTAATACATCATATTAGCACTCCTGTTAGTGCCAATCGCCCACCTTGCAGTACACAGCCCCGCAGTATGTGCTGCAACAGACACGGGCGGCACTTTTTTTTCAGCATCGAGTTTCTTGCAAACTGTTCCCATTTTCATTAATTTGCCCTAGCCTCTGGAGCCTCCCTTGATGCTATATCATGCTCTTTGAATCCTCCAAAAATAAATCAAAATATGTACATCTGTGAATGCCAAAGGGCATGGCTATTTCTCTTTTTCCAAAGACACACAGACACACAGACACGCACACACACACACACACACACATACACACACACACACACGCACACATGGGCATGTGCATATATGATTGTCTTTCATATCCAAGAGAATTTAATCAAAGAATACAATAAGACATGTATATGGTTTTGTGTTTGTGTGTGTGTGCATGTGTGTATGTGTATAAAAGAATGTGGGGTTCATACGCACATATGTTCACATGCATGTAGTGATCAGCGGTTCCTCAATTTCTCTACATCTTATTTTTGAGACAGTATTTCCCACTGAATCTTGCTAAGCTAGGTGGCCAATGAACTTCAGGTATCCACCTGTCTCTGCCTTCACAGCACTGGGATTATGAAAACACAGGCTGCCAAACCTGGTTGTACATGGGTGCTAGGAATCTGTACTCAGGCTCTAATAAAATAAAATACTGTAAAATAAAAATGCTGTGTTTGCAATCGAAAGAAAGCACAAACTTCAAGGCGACATGAATTTGTTTCTTTTTTAATTTATCAAACTAGAGGAATTCATAAACAAAGTGTCTTCTGAAAAAATTCCCACAGAAAGAAATTTGTGGCTCTACTTAAAAGGAAAATCAGAGGATTTTTTGATATACTCAAAATATACATGCTCTTTTCATTAATATAGTCACTCATTTTGTCATTCATCCAACCAATTATTATTTAGTATCATGACATAGATAAATACATAGATAGATAGATAGATAGACAGACAGACAGACAGACAGACAGATAGATAGATAGATAGATAGATAGATAGACAGACAGACAGACAGACAGACAGACAGACAGACAGATAGATAGATAGAGGTATAGATATATCACTAAGTTTGGAAGTGAGCATAATCTGATGTAGAGAAAAATAAGTCTCCAAAATTAAATACATAGTATTTGCCACTGAAAAATGACTTGTACCAAGAAAAAAAGCCAGAACTATTCCAAAACAATGACATGACCTCCAAATATCTGTGCAGAGCACTAGGCCAGAGCTCAGAAAATACAGGTGCTGACTGCAGCGAGAGATGTGACCAGCTTCCCTCTAGTCTGACTGAAACTTTAGGCTTCTCTCCAGGTCAATGATGAATTTATTCTCAGTCTATTCTCTTTGCAATTTGCAGCTTTCACTCATAGCATCAGTAAAACGTGTCAGTCTCTTCACGTCATTTTTAACTTTCAAGTTCACTCGCTCAAATGTTCAAGTACTCCCATGAATCCACTGCTAAGCAGATTATGGTGCCTAGCCATTGATCCCTGTATCAGCTGCTATGATCACAATACTTGGCAGAAACAACCCATTTAAGGAATAGTTTATTTGGACCCAAGGTTTTAGAAGGTTCCACCCTTCTATGGCAGGGAAAGCTAGAAGCATATCTCAGTGAGGCCATGGGACCAGGCAGCCGACTAATTGCATCATCATAAAGGACTGAGAAACAGATAGTGAGACAGGAAGTAGGTAAGGCTGGGCACAACCTTATAAGATCTGCACCCTGCAGTCAGCTTTCCCCAGCTAGGTTCTAATTTCACAGCATTGCAAAGTAGTGCCACTGCTGACCATATCCGTACCACGAGCCGGTGTGGGGTATTTTAGATTTAAACCACACAGTCTACCCTTTACCCCAGATGTCTCAGGCTAACTCAGAATGAAGAATGCATTCAATGCAACTTCAAGTCCCCTTAGTCTTCATTAAATATTGTTCAAAAGTCCTAAATTCAGTGTCGGTGTCTCTATTGAGATCCAAGGCAAAAAAAAAAAACAAAAAAAACAAAAACAAAAAAAAAAACAAACTTTAATTAGTTATTTTTCACTACTGGAAAACGAACCAAATGAACCCAGGTCCTTCAACATACTAGGTAAGTGCTCTACCACTGAGCAATAGGCCCAGATCTCAAGAAAAGCTGGTATCTATAAAACAAATACTTACATAATTGCAATGTATAATGATACAGAATAAACACTTTCCTTCTAAATGGGAAGAATGGGGTCATAGAGAGAAGGAATGAGACCCAAAGCAAGATGAAAATCTGGAATGGACAGTATTAAATCCTACCAATCCATGTCTGTTATTACTTCCTGGGTGCATGGCAGCATTATCTGAGTTCCCAAGGCCTCGGGCAGCCCTTCCCTCAGAGCTTGGTCTCCCTTAGGCTGACTACACCCTTCCCCTGTAGCTTCTCCTGGCAGAAAGCCTGTATCTTGAGAATTTCTAATGTGTTGGGGTCTCCACCGGGACTTTTCTCTAAAGCTCCGTGCAGCCACATGTCAGGAACTCGCTGAAGGAAACCAACAGTGTTACCACACGTTGCCTAATCTCAGACTTGTTTAATACTTTGAATGCAAGCCTCTGTAACACACACATGCATGCACACACGCACACAGACACACACACACACAACTCTTGCCTTCTGCTGCCTGTAAAACCAGTAGCACAAGGAGTTTGTCCGGCAGAGCAACAACGGTGCCTCTGTGAATGAGGTTGTGAATTCCGAGTACCTGAGTGGCTAAACTGAGGAAGACACTTCATTTGTGTGCCTGTTTAGTGGGCTACCTTGTGAATGTCTCCTTTTAAAGGAAAACATTTCATATTTACATTCCAGAACTATCAATGAATGAGATCGCTTGAGATGCCCCGAAGGGACTCATTTCATTGTCACTGTTCATGTTGCTTGATTACTTGTTAATGACACTATTTTTAATAATTAAGCTCACTTTGTCCATTACTTAATGCTGTTGTTGAGCTATTTGTTTATTTATTTATTTAGTCCTTAAGATAATGCCTCATGAATCCCAGGCTGGCTTTGAACCACTGATCCTCCTGTTTCTTCTGCCTGCTGAAAAGTATTGGGATTATAGACATAAGCCACTACCCTGGGTCCACCTTTCATTTTAAAGTACAAAATTGTTATATATTTAAATTTATAAAAACAATTATAATGAAAACCTTGAAAGTTATGAAAATATATTATGAAGGTACTGAGCTATTACAAAAACCTCTCTGTTCTCAATTAGTGTATTCTTTTAAATATTTTATAATTTATTCACATTTAATGCCCCTTTACTATTCCCTTGATCATATCCTCCCGTTCTCCCACTCCCTCCCTCTTTCCTCTTATTCCCCTCCCCTAGCTATCTGAGAGGGGAGCCCTCCACCCCTACCATCTGATCCCAGCCTATCAGGTTTCATTACGATAGCCTGCATCCTCTTCCTCTATGGCCCCTCAAGGTTACCCCACCAAGGAGAAGGGATCAAATCACCAGCTCTAGGGTGCATGTCAGAGGTAGTCCATGCTCCCCTTACTAGGGGATCCATGTGAAGAATGAGCTGTCCATAGGCTACATTTGACAGGGGTCTAGGTTCACTGCATGCACTGTCCTTGGTTGGTGCATCAGTTTCTGTTACACTCTCCCTCACCCAGGTACAGATTTGTTGGCTTTGATGGTCTCCTTGTGGAGTTCCTGTCTCCTCTAGGCCCTTATATCTCCCACTCTTCCATTTGACTCTCAGTATTCTGCCCAGAGTTTAGCTGTGAGTCTTAGATCTGTTTTGATCCCCTGCTTGGTACAGTCTTTCAGAGAACATCTATGTTGGGCTAAAGCCACTTATAAGTGAGTATATACCATGCATGTCTTTCTTGGTCTGGGTTACCTCACTCAGGAAGATTTTTTTCTACTTCCATCCATTTGCCTGCAAATTTTCTGATTTCCTTGTTTTTAATGGCTGAGTAGTATTCCACGTGTAAATGTACCACAAATTCTCTATCCATTCTTCACTTGAGGGATATCTAGGTTGTTTCCAGATTCTGGCTATTATTAATAAACCCGCTGTGAGCATAGGTGACCAAATTTCCTTGTTGTATGGTAGAGTGTCTTTTAGGTATATGCCCAGGAGTGGTATAACTGGGTCTTGAGGTAAAGCTATTCTCAGTTTTCTGAGAAAGCACCAAATTGATTTCCAAAGTGATTGTTTAAGTTTGCATTCTCATCAGCAATGGGAGGAGTGTTCCCCTTTTCTATATATCCTCGTTAGTATGTTCTGTCTATTGAGTTTTTGATCTTAGCCAATCTGAAGGGTGTAAGATGGAATCTCAAAGTCATTTTTGATTTGCATTTCCTTGATGACTAAGGATGCTGAACATTTCTTTAGATGCTTCTGGGCCATTTGATGTTCCTTTGTTGAAAATTCTCTGTTTAGCTCTGTACTTCAACTTTAATTGTATTGTTGGATTTTTTAGTGTTACGTTCTCAAGTTCTTTATATATTTTGAATATTAGCGCTTTGTTGAATGTAAGGTTGGTGAAGATCTTTTCCCAGTTGGTGGGCTGTCATTTTGTTCTGTTTACGGTGTCCTTTGCTTTACAGAAGCTTTTCAGTTTCATTAGTTCCCATTTATTAATGGTTGAGACTGAGCTGCTGATGCTTTGTTCAAGAAGTTGTCGGAGTTCAAGGCTTCTTTTAGGACCAACTTATCTAAATTTCATTAATATCATTTCACTGAAATATGGTTTTACTAGGTATTTAGGTGAATAATTTACTTCAAAGTAGGACCAGCATTGATTTATGTTATGGATGCTCAGTTAAAAATAAAGAAGAATGGGGGCAAGGCTAAGGATGGTAGCACATGCCTAGAATCCCAACACCTGAATAGCAGGAAGAGGGTCAGGAGTTCAAGGTCTTCCTCATGCCTACAAGGACTTGGATACAAAAGACAAAGTCTCCAAACAACAACAGAATAGAAGAACTTCAGTGGAAATATCTATTAAACACCTGGACAATGAGCCTATAAAGAAAGAAAACTTAAAAAAAAAAAAACCAGAAAGATAAATGAAAGGAAAACAACCCACCCTCATCCTCAAAAGAAAAAAAGAATTTATATTAAAGCAAGTTATGACATGAAATTACTAATGCTGATGATTTTTCTCCACCTCTTATGGACAGGGATTGAGTCTGGGTCTTGACCTATAGCTCATGCTAGCCTTAAGCTTGTGGTCCTAACAACTGAGATGCAGAGGCAGGAACATCAGGAACTCAAAGGCAGCTTGAGATTACTGAGGCTCTGTATTAGCTTCTTTTCTTGAAAAGGGCTTGAAAAGGGCAATGTAAGGGCCAATAAGATGATTATTATTTTTACTCTCATAGCTCAAGCCCATGATGGTACAGGCAAGAGGAGGCTGAAGTGGCTGGTCACAGGATATCCACAGACAAGAAACAGAAGGGTGAGTTCCACTCAGTTTCTCCATCTAATACATCAGTGATGTCCCTGCCCAATGAATGGTCCTCCCCACAGTAAGCAGGTCTTCTCGCCTTAATTCAGTTACAAGCAGGATAACCCCCACAGTCTTGTTCAGATAGCCCTTCGCTCTGCCTTTTCTAAATGCTGACAAGTTGACCATTTACACATCACAGACTGTGCCTCAAAAACAAAACAAATAAACCAAACAAATAAAAATCCAAAAAAGAAAACAAAGCGGAAAAACTCATCACTTTAAGGACACTCCTTCTCTGTCCAAAGTACATGTTTTTCAATTTCTATTTTTTTTCTCTAATTGTCACTATAAACGTAATAAATGAAGCCAGATGAAACAGGCTACACCCTGATTGTTACTCTTTCTTGAAATTTCCTCTGCCAAATCAATTTGATAATTGTTGTAGAACTTCAGTCTCACTCAGACTGCTAGAACATAAGAAAAACAAAAATGAACTCAAAGTGATGGCCAGATGAGAAAGGAATGACTGCTGGTGCAGCTCTGGATTGTCACTGCTCTCTCCAACGACATTTTGAGTATTGTCTTACGAATTGCATTTGTATTGACATTCTGGTCTTCCAAAGTCCCACCAAAATGCTACATTAGGGTCATCTTCCAGAATTTTAGGACTTTTCTTTTCCAAATGTACAGTTTTTTAAAAGTTTCTCCTATAGAGCAGTTTCAAAAGTCTTAGAGCCATTTGGCCAAGTGTAGTCAAGGCAACATCTGAGTCCTCTGGTACCAATTGTCCTTGCTACATAAACTGAGGCTGCCGAAAACACCTTCAGGGAGGGGAAATTTGACTCACGGTTTCATGTCATCATGATGGGGCAAGGGACAGAAGAGTGGCTTAATAGTTGACGGTGGCTGCATGGGACAGGTGCCGTTGCCAATAGGAAAGAACAAGAAGTAGAGAGTGAGGTGGGTTGCGAGGCCAGATGTCATCTTCACTGGCCTGACTATAGTGACCTACTTTCAAAAGCTGGCTTCTTCGTCCTAAGGTTGCACAAGCCACAAAAATAGCACCACCAGGTGAGGACTAAGCTTTCAGAATGGAGTCATTTCACATTCACATTATTAAATACCCCATCACTCCCACAGCATGCATTATAGCAACATCTATTTCTGATTGCGTGGGTAGGCCAGTTAGTAGTTCCTTGTTTCACGCTTTTTAAGAAGTCAGAAAAGTTGGACACACTGTTTGCCCCTCCTTCTCCCTACTTTACCAGATAGTCTTTTATTTCTCCATCATACAGTTTTTGGAATCTATCTACTTTCTCTTTATCCATACTGACCTCTGGACTGGTTGTAACCATGGGGTCTCACCAAGAACACACGTTTCTACAATTACACCTTTTCTCTCTTTCATCTCAATTTAAAGCATCCCCATCACCACCTAAGCACACGCTACCATCTTCTTGTATTCTTTTTTAAGTTTCTTATATTGTAGAAACTGTTTGATCTACTACCATCCCATGTCTTTACTTTCTCTGCCATAAAATACTTCCTCTGCCATAAGATACAACATCCATTCTCTTTAGTACCTGTTTCATCTCACTCATGTTGATCTACTCCATAATCCATGATATTTTTTGGATTAGTAAATAATCCAGTTGCAGAGTGCAATAAATTCTCTTCTGTTTTCTTCACAGAAACTTGCTGATATTTAAGAGCCCACTCTATGTTCACTGAAAACGTTGTTATGTGACACCTGTAGCAAGTCTTGACTTTCCTATCACTTCTTTGATTGATTGCTCTTTTACTGTATACCAGCACCTCCTCCTTTATTTCAACTTCAACTTAGATTTCCCAGCCCTCTAGAGTACACTCCCTTCCATTTCTTCCTTATACTTCATTCTTAGATTGTGTTTTCCATTTCCAAGGACAGATGCACATTAGCAAGCCCCGTTTTCACATATCCAGTTCAACTGTCCCCGACATCTACATTCGTAACTGAATATTTTGATGTGCTCACAGCATCAACATATAATATGGATTCTAAAAAGCTCCTCATATCCCTCATCTCTATTAGGTCATTTTAGCTGATTCCACCATCTACTCAGGTGAGCAGGTAAATGTCTGTCTCCTAGATGGCACCTTCTTCCTTACTACACACAACCTCCAGTATCAGAGGCTACATCAGCACTATGCCAAATACGTCTTCGATCCTTCCATTGCCCTTTCTCATCCCATCATCAGTAATGGATTCTGTGATTCTTCTACTGGACTTCAGGAGTACTTGATATTTTGAGTGCTAAAATGGAGGAGGTTTGCTTCTATACTGTTATAAAGATGATAAAGGTTAGTAAGTAGATTGTGGATTTACGTTTACATAAATCACAAAAGAGAAATTGTTTGCTGGATCACCTTATATTATTAGAAAGGTCACCTTTAAATGATGAACCTTGTTGGGAACCCAATTTTTACTCAGTAAAGGATTATTTTTATGCAGTTTAATTTTTTTTTTACTATCTCTTCCTTCGTCTTTTCTTTTGATTTGTCTTTAATATTTTCCTGTTCACTTCTCAGCTTCTTCTCATATTTTTTAACTGCTGCAAAGACACACCCATCTCCAGCCTTCATTTTTCCCTTCTTCTTTTTTCTGATCTTCCATATTTTTTCCTCTCTCCCTGCATACTAATATTTTTGCATGCTGATATGTTTTGCATGGGTAATTTGTTTATCCATGATATTAGCTCATTATTATAATGCTTATAATGCTTGGTTGCCTGAAAATTTCATTATGAGGCTTCTTTGTTGAAATAACATCCCATGACTCTGAATGCACTTTTCTCTAACATTCAATGTTTTAATAGTTTGCAAAATTTTATCTTATGTACTTTTTGTTCTCAAGATGTTTGGTATATTAAAATTATAAACTTTATGTACATCTGACACACCAACTATGATTATTCTTTGTATGTGAATTAACTTTACTCAATTATATAATCATATATACAGTTACTAATATAATGACTTTATTGGTTTTTTTCATATTTTCTTGAAAAAGTCATTAAAATTCTGTGAAGACATAACTCCAGAGACCTACATTTCTTTGCCTTGTTTTCCCTTTTAAACTTAAAACTCTGTGGTTTTGTGGGCTGCAGACTGGTCACTCACTCATTGGTTTTCCTCAAATAAGTATTACAGGAATGATATAATAGTTTTTAAAATACTTGTTTGCTTTTTATCCCTTTAACAACATGTTTTTATAGGAAAGGCAACCTTCACATTCCTCTCATAGCCACAAATAAAATTCCATTACCTTGAAAGTTGAGAATAATGTGTACATTGCTGGAAGTATTCACGACTGAAATTTTTTTAGCAAGTGTTTGATAAAAGAACAGAACAGAGATTTTGTTGAGCACTCTGATGGAAGGGGTAGGAAGAAGTGAGACTGGCAAGCCATTTAAAGAGTAGGTAAGCCATTGCTAGGGAATGCCAGTTTTACCTCATTACCATGCTCATGGGGGTATGAATGTAGACTGGGGAAACATATAGAAGAGAGCAGAGTCCAAAGGGTAAGGGACAGCTGTTGTGAAATTTTTCATTAAGGAATAACAAGACATATGTATTAGAAAACAGCTTCATTAGCAAAAATGAGTTTCAGGCATGAATCAGGGTTGAAAGCCATGTAAACTGGAAATATCAAAACCAGCAGATTTGGATAAATTGCAACCCTGCCTTTCAGTAGGAAACAGCTCACTATCCTTGGTCTTTAGAATGCCAAGATATTAAGGGTTCACTGCAGACTTTAAGCTAACAGACACTAGTATCAGAGCTGAGTAAGAGCGAGGGTGGGTGGTCCAGTTTTGTGCACTTGCCTTTCTCAGTAACCTCTTCTGATTGGGAACGTTTCTATTTTCAGAACAGCTTTACATTCTACTGGCTTGGATCTAGTAGACTACTCTGTGCTGGTTCACGGCTCCATTAAAATGACACCTTCTAAACCCATATCCTTTCTCACAGCACAGAAACAGAAAACAAATATCCCAAAGGAAATGGTAGAAACTCCTATTACCAGTCATATTAAAAAGAGGGACAAGTAGATTTGGTATGTTACTAAAAGCATGAGCCATGCACTGGAACAGATGTCACAAAGACTTTTAGGTGAGAATTCATGGCCACCTTGGAGATGACATGAGAATATGCTCTTTATGAAGATAGCTGAGTTGGCTAAGACATGGCTTCCATCTTTAAAATGCATAACCATACAGCCTGAGGGATGTCACTTTAACTACTCACACCCATGTGAATACGGGGTCGGTTTCATGGTGCTTCACAAACACACCAATATATGCACTCTGTACTAGGCCAGCACCTCTTGTATTTGAGAAGTCCAGGTAGATGTTCCACTTACATGTTCACAACATGCTTAGCCTCCATAGCCTTAATGACAATGTAAATCTCGTCTCTTGACTCTCTGAAAGCATCACCGCCACATCCTATAGGATAAAAGAGTCCCAACTGCCCATTTCCCAAAGCACAGCCATGACTTGGCTATCTCTGTGCTCTGGGAAAAATGAGGATATAAGTTGAAGACTATCAACACAGAGGACAAGGGACATCAATGCGTCTGGGAATATTAGAACTGTCTAATCACACTTCCACTTCTATGCATCTTGTTGTTTTGGGAGATCTTGGCTCCCCAACATGCATTTAAGCCATTGTCACTTTCTTCTCTCCGTATCTTCTGAAATCCAAACTGCATTGCTAGGTTATAGATTTCACACTACCATAACTATTAAACAGACAAGTTAGATACTGTGTGTAAGAAACCTCTCCTCCACTTCTAGAGCAGGGTGAAGTAAGGAGAGGCTGGCAAAAGATTGATGTGTGGCTTTTCCTAAACAGAACAGGAAGGAGTCTGGGAAGTGTGCACCTACATCTCCTAAAGTGTCACAGTCATTACCATTCTCCTTAGCAAACAAAACTAGGTTTTAGATCATTTCAATGCATCAAAGTTTTTATTAGAACATATTATTTTTACATCTTGCAAGTTTCCTCATAACGTGCCCATACATGCATATAATATACTCTAACATGGCTATTCCATTTCCCTTTCTTATCCTTTCCCCTTCTTTTCTGCCTTCCTCTTAATTCCATGCCCTTCTCCTACCTCATAAATTATGTATCTGAGAGAAAAATATGATACGTGCTTCTAAGAGTCTAGTGTATCTCATTTAACATAATTTAATTAATTTCCACCCATAGTCCTGAAGATGACATAATTTGGTTCTTTCTTATGAATAGATAATATTACAGGGTGTGCATGCGTGTGTGTGTGTGTGTGTGTGTGTGTGTGTGCGCGCGTGTGTGCGTGTGTGCGTGTGTGTGTGTGTGTGTGTGTGCGTGTGTGTGTGTATGTGTGTGTGTGTGTGTGTGTGTGTGCGTGCGTGTGTGCGTGTGTGCGTGTGTGCGTGTGTGCGCGTGTGTGCGTGTGTGCGTGTGTGCGTGTGTGCGTGCGTGTGTGCGTGTGTGCGTGTGTGCGCGTGTGCGCGTGTGTGCGTGTGTGCGTGTGTGTGTGTGTGTGTGTGTGTGTGTGTGTGTGTGTGTGTGTGTGCGTGCGTGTGTGCGTGTGTGCGTGTGTGCGTGTGTGCGTGTGTGCGTGTGTGTGCGTGTGTGCGTGTGTGCGTGTGTGCGTGTGTGCGTGTGTGTGTGTGCGTGTGTGTGTGTGTGTGTGTGTGTGTGTGTGTGGTTGGGTGTTGTGCATACATGTGCACTGTATAATATTTTCTATATCTGTACACCAAATGATGGGCTTGTAGGCTAATTCTGTAACCTGGCTGTCGTGCAGAGTTCCATGGTTAACATGAGTATGCAAATAGTTACTGCAGGCTGACTTTCTCTCAGAAGCAATAAAGTGGTTTTCTTCTAAAATATGTCTTCACCTTAACTCTTTATGATTAAATAATTCAAACTTGGGTTACCTGCCCAATAGATTACAAGCATCTCATCAGGAATCACTTAGGTGAAAGCATCCTACCTCTTTTGCACCATTATACATGTGGAGGCCACAGCTTCTCTACCATTGCTTTGTGATGGTGTTCTTGGTATGCCAAGGGACCAGGCATTATGTTTTTTATCACTTGTTAAGCCTTTTTAAGGCAACATATGGTCACTCTCTCATTTGAGAGAGGCTCTTCCCATGTTTCTATCAGAGAAAAAGAACATATCTCTGGATCCAAAAAAGGCCCCTGCATGCCCCTTTTAACCCACGTGCTTTCCCAAGCACCTGCCCAGACTCACTGAGGCTAATTCACTATGGTTTTGTACATCCTAAGGTCCCTTCCTAAATATGTTAACATGTGGAAAGGCATTTTCAATCCTCAAATTTACATGCACATATAATTTTGTGAGACATTTTTGGAGACGTTGGTTTTTCAAAGGCCACATTTCAACACTGAATTAGGAGTATCTGAAACATATAAACTGGTAATATAGTATTCTCAGATTGCAAATTAGGCATCTGTGACCTGTACTCTAAATAATATTTATATGACTTCTTGAGGAAAATTAGCTTGAAGCATAGTCAAAATGTACCAACCAAGAAAAATCCAACATGTTCTGAGTTAGATAAAGAGTGCATGTATTAATGGTGCTAACCTCATCAGGTTACAACAATTTGTCTGTTGGTTAAATGTAGTGTCAAACTCACATGGCAAGTGCTTTTAAGTCTCTCTTTAGTTTAAACAATAAAATAAATGGAAGTTTTGATCCAATATTTCTAGATATAAAGGTTTGATGTTTTCAGAAATCATTTGATCATTTATTGTGTAGCACATTTTGGGATTCTCTTTGATGTCTCAGGTTGATTCTTCAAACAGAAATTCAAATTAAATTTAAATGAGACAATCTGATGTCTCAGACATAAGAGAATATTCACAAATATGAAAGAGATGGCAAAGTAGGAGCCCAGTGCCCAGTGGTCCAGGTGGAAGGAGGGTAGGGATGGATGTGAGGGGCCAGCTACATAAAGCAGCATCTTAGCAAGATACTCAGGTTGAAAGAGTGTCGAGTCCCAGGACATGCTGCTTGTGGAGGTGGAGTCTGCACATCCAACAAAGACAGCACTGGTGCAAATTCTCACTGCCTCTCACTATTCTTTAAACAACTATAATCTTTCATTGTTAAAAAAAAAAAAAAACAAAAAAAAGGATACAGAGGGTCCTAGAAACCTACAAGTAGAACAATGTGATAGGCAGATTTGGGCCCAGGGGTCCCGCTCAAACTAAGGCACCAGCCAAGGACAATACAGGAGGTAAACTTTAAACCCCTTCCCAGATCTAGCCAATGGTCAGAATATTCTCCACAGTTGAGTGGAGAGTGTGATATGACTTTCTCACGTACTCTGGTGCCTCACATTTGACCATGTCCCCTGGAGGGAGAGACCTGGTGGCACTCAGAGGAAGGACAGCAGGTTGCCAAGAAGAGACTTGATACCCTATGAGAATATACAGCGGGAAGTAATCCCCCTCAGGAACAGTCATAGGGGAGAGGAATAATGGGAAAATGGGGAGGGGGGAGAGGGAGGAATGGGAGGATACAAAGGATGGGATAAACAAGAATAAATTAATAAAAAGAAAAAAGAAAACGAAACAAAAGATCTACATGCTTAATTCACCCATTCTTCATTTATTTACTTACATGTCTCTGTGCATGTTTGTGTGTGTGTGTGTGTGTGTGTGTGTGTGTGTGTTTCTGTGTGTATGTGTATGTGTATATGGAAACCAAAGGTTAATCAATATAAGGTATCTTCCTCAGTCATTTATCCACCTTATTTTTGATTCAGTGTCTCTCATTGGACTGGCTCATATTATTTAGGCTAGACTGACTCATTTGTGAGCCACATGTGCTCTAGTTTTACCTTCCAATGTTTGGATTAGAGACATGTGGCATTTTCCCCAGCTTTTTACATAGGTACCAGAGATCTGAAATTGGGTTCTCATGCTTGTGTAGAATTCCCTTTACAGAATGAGCCCCTTACCAGCTTCTTAATTCACTTTTCATTCATTCATTCATTCATTCATTCATTCATTCATTTTACATACCAATCATAACCCCCTCATTCCTCTCCTCCTGGTCCCAACCTCCATCCCCTTCCCCTTACTTTGCCTGCTCCCAGTCCCAAACTCCCTTAACCTTTCCCTTACCCTCCCTCACCTACCTCTCAGAAAATAGGAGCACCCCACCACCAACAACCCACCTCAGCACAACAAGTCACAATAGGACTGAGCACATGCTTTTCCACAGTAGCCTGTCAAGGCAGCCCTACCAGGGTGAAATAAGCAAAAAGCATGCAACAGAGTCCTTTTCAGAGACAGGCCCCACTCCCCTTACTAGCAGTCCTTCATGAAAACCAAGCTGCCCATTGGGTGCATATGTATTAGGGGCCTAGGTCCACTCCATGCATGGTCCTTGGTTGGTGCTTCAGTTTTCACAAGTCCCCCTGGACCCAGATTAGTTGGCTCTGTTGGTCTTATTATAGAGTTCCTGTCCCCTCCAGATCCTTCTATCCTTCCACTTACTCTTCCACTTGGCTCCCTCCACTCCACTCAACATTTGACTGTGACTCTCAGCATCTATTTTGAACCATTGCTGTATGGAGCCTCTCAGAGGACAACTATCCTAGGCTCCTGTCTGAAAGCATAGCATAGTGTCATTAATAGTGTCAGGGATTGTCTCTTCCCCGTGGTGTGGGTCTCAGGTTGGACCAGGTATTGGTTGGATATTCCCTCCATCTCTAGTCTATCTTTATACCTGAACATCTTGTATGCAGAGTAAATTTTGGTTTGCAGTTTTTGCCTACACCCTTAACAACAACAAAAAATAATATAAAGTACCTTGGTATAATCCAACCAAGCAAATGAAAGACCTGTATGACAAGAATATCAAGTCTCTGAAGAGAGAAATTGAAGAAGATATCAGAAGATGGAAAGATAGCCCATACTCACAGATTGGTGGGATTAACATAGTAAAAATGGCCATCTTACCAAAAGCAATCTACAGATTCAATATAATTCCAATCAAAATGCCAACACAATTCTTCACAGACATTGAAAAAACAATTCTCAACTTCATATAGAAAAACAAATGAACAAACAAACAAAAGAACCCAGAATAGCTAATACAATAAAATAACTTCTGGATGTATCTCCATCCCTGACTCCAAGCTATACTACAGAGCAATAGTAATAAAAACTACATGGTATTGGCATAGAAATAGGCTGATTAATCGATGGAATCAAATCAAAGACCCAGAAATAAACCCACACACATATGGACACTCGACTGTTGACAATGAAGCTAAAACCGTACAATAGAAAAAAAGAAAGCATCTTCAAAAAACAGTGCTGGTCTAAGTAGATGTCTACATGTAGAAATATGAAAATAGATCCATATTCATCACTCTATACAAAACTCAAGTCCAAGTGAATCAAAGACCTCAACATAATACCAGATACACTAAATATATTACAAAAGGAAGTGGGGAAAATCCTTGAACTGATTGGCACATGGGACAACTTCCTGAACCGAACAACAGCTCAGGCTCTAAGATCAGTAATTAATAAATGGAACCTTTTGAAACTGAAAAGCTTCTGTAAGGCTAAGGACATTGTCAATAGAATGAAATGGTAGTCTACAGATTGGGAAAAGATCTTCACCAATCCTACATCTGACAAAGGGCTAATATCCAAAATATAAAAAGAACTCAAAAAAATTAAACACCAACAAACCAAATAATCCAATTAATAATAAGGTACAGAATTAAACACAGACTTCTCAACAGAGGAGTCTCAAATGGCAGAGAAGCACTTAAAGAAATGTTCAAAGTCTACTCATTGGATTCCCCCGCCCCACCCCCCACCCCCCCCCCAGCCGATAGACCTAGGGACAGTTTTGTATCCTTTTTTCAACCACATCCCCCAATCTCCAGGCCTTCTCCTGTATCACTTAAGTAGAACTTTTTAGAACACAAATTCCAACATGTTTCTCTTCTCAGGACCTTTCCCAGCTAGAATCGAATGTAAGAATGACATTTGTGATCTGCTTTCCATTGATTCTCCTCCCTAAACCCTGATCTGCTCCCCTTGCTAGGAAAGCCTGATATTTCCTGAACAGATTGGGTCTTGCAAGCCACCATCCCTGTAGAAGACACTTCCCCAGCCTTCTATCCCTTTCTTTTTACCTATCTAGTTTTTCCCATCAACTCTGCCTGACTTCTTATGGTGATGCTTACCTCTAGTCTCTTCGGAGCCTTCATCGGCACACACATTGGTCTGCGCTGCGTGTAAAGATTTCTCTGGGTTTCCTGCTTCCCCTCTCAGCCCATTGGACTTGGTAGCATTAATGTGCAGCATGATGTAATATAATATATGCTCGGTAAATTTTTGTTAAGCAAGTGAGTTTGAGACTATTTGGTCTTCTCAGTAAGATGTGTACATCACTTAGGGGGTTGAACATCTGTACATTTCTAGTAATTGCTATATATTTACTACCTAATAGCTAAGAATAAATACACATTTTATCTTTTTTCTAAACAACATCACTAAATCAGGTCAGTTTAATGCAATCTATAAATGACAAATTTACAAAAGGCCTCTCTCTATAAACCTAATTTGAGACAACACTGGCATAAACTTAATAAAGTTTGAGAACAGAGAGAACTTCGAAGTGGCCTGGTTTCCCCGTGGGGGAAGTTATTGAATTGCATGCAATGAGCTCTGTTTTCTTTTAAGTGATGAATTTGACCATCTTAACAATTGTGAAGGAAGAAAACTGGGAAAGAGACAATGGAAATTAGAAAGAATGAATAAAGCTATTGAATGATTAGGCTGTCTGTAGTAAGGCTAGCCCAATGTTGCTTCCAGACCCAAAAAAATGCTGCCTCAGTAATACTTAGACAGGGTCTTTAATGGCATCTGATGATGTGTAGTCAAATGACAGGAAAAATAAAAAATACCAGAATACACAAATTCCATTCATTTGTATATTTACAAATGTTAGAAAATTACATTCTCTATCATAGCCATCTTGAAAAAAATATAACGCTACACACATTTTATTAAGGACACCACACTGTATAAAAAATAAAAGATGTCCATGGAAAGGGCCCAGCGAGGGTGTGAGAAAGAGTCTCCCCCAAAGATGAGCTCTTAATTGGTTACTCAATAAAAAGTGCTCAGCCCTGAATTTATATATGCACAAGTAACACTAAACAGACTGAGCAGGTTGTATTTATATATATTTAGTCATATATATGTAACATAAAGAAATACAAACACACACACATATATAATGGAGCAAATGGGATGAGGGTACATGAGATGGTTTAAAGGAAGGAAAGAAAAGTGGAATGTATAATTATAGTTTAGTTTTAAAATATTAATAAATAAAGTATAAAATGTTTATCAATTTTGTCATACCTTTTCATGAAACAATTTAGTTTCATGGAGAAACTTCTAAGAGTAGAGTAAAATTTTATTACTGAGAAAATGTCTCTAGACATTTTACAGTGTCTGCAAGCATCCTAGGGAGGAATAGTCATTTTGAAGATCGATTCCATGGTGAGCAGCAGAAGTTTTACAGGCACTTTGGTTCCTCAGATTACTCCTCTCAGCCTCTTCAGAACTGAATTCGTGTACTGGTGTGGCTAGGTGTGGCCTTTTCCTTTTGTACTGCAATCTACCTCTTCCAGCATGCATTTCCCTCTCTGGTATTTACCATTGTCCAAAGCAAGAAATGGTACCAACACAGAGTAAGTACTCTTTACAAATTCCACTCTCACTAGAATGGAGAAAAACACTGTGCTAGGACAAGTCTAAAACTTGATAATTCTCTTCATCTTCCAGACAGAACATCTCTTCTCCATCCACATCTCTTCCAAAGAACCAGAGGAGCACTCCTCATCATCACCAGAATACACCACACTGCCTATCTGAGACACAATGCATAAGAAAATAGATCTACCATATGATAAGTGTCCTGGCCACTTGGAGATGTCATCCCCCTAGTGCAAATTCAGCTAACCAAAGACAGCAAAGAAACATTTTTAACCCAGGAGTATACTAGAAAATTAGTATACACCTGTGCTGTGTGTCAAAATTCTAGAGTTCCTTTAAGACTTCTCAACTTCAGTGTCACACCCTCTGGAACGCCTTCCTGAATTCTCCAGTTAAGCATTTGGGTTCATTTACCTTGTGTGATCCTAAAGTGTTTTGAGTTAAGTGAATTGGATGTAGACAGCTTATGTGGATATATTTCTGTCCAAGTGTTTCCTAGAGCATAGCCATTATGCCTGCTGCTGATCTTCCTGCATTACCCCAACACAGGTCTCCAAGGATACCAAGAATGCAGACAAAAGCACAAACAAACACACTGAGCAGCAGAGTGGTCGGTGAGCACTGCACCAGCATAGGATGTTGTGGAAACCTAACAAAGCTTCTTCCCTCATAGTTGCAGTATCCTCTGGCTTGGGTCTCCCTGTGTTTCCCTCTAGGGCTGAGCCACCACTCAACACTTAGTAGTGATTGTTGTCCTGTGTCATTACTCTCAAACTCTCATAACTCATGTTCAACACATGAATCTTCAAAGGGAGACTGATTTCCTTAGTCACATAGTTGTCTCCCCTATCCTCGATGTACATGTACCAAAGTAGTTGCACACATCTGATGGATAGTGCAGTTTCCAGCACTATCCTGCCTTCATATATGTGTGTACTGTTAGTGTCTACTCCTGCTGCAGAACTACAGTCTCATATTTAAAACCTATTTCCAGTATTTTCTTTATCTCTTCTCCTAGTTGCCTGCTCATCTTTCTTTGAGAATGTCCTGAGGGGCTCCAGTGGTTCATGTTCCTTCATGCAATAAAACCTTTACACTGCATTTCAGTTGGTCTCACACTTTTGAAACCATGAAACTTCATCAGGGTGAAACTAAGAATAGAGAAAGACCCAGAAGAGTGTGTGCTCCCCAAACTTAGTTTTCTAACCATGGTCAGAGTGTTTAGGGAGAGGAAGATGCAGTGCACTGGGAGTAATGACTTAAGAAGCTGAAAAGTCAGGCTTTTATCAAAAGCTTAGATTGATTAAATTAGCACATGAGAGGAGATGACAGAAATGACTTTGAGTCTCAGGGGAAAATCACTCCACTAGAACCTAGAGCCTAGTTGGTAATAATAACATAGCTAAGGAGAACATCTTAGCAGGGTTGGTACCCTAAGAACTGTGAAGGACTAGAAATGGTTCTGCCTTGATGTGGAGCAACAGCCCCTGATTCTGGCTTGAATGATTTCACCTGATACTTGTACAGTTTCCCATAGTGGTGAAGCTTGAGCAGGCATCAGGGTACCTGGGGTATGAGCAGTGTTGATGGGCAGCTGGTCTAGGTGAGGCTGAGAACTTGTCTTTCTAAGAACCTATTTGGTAGTAGTGATGGTGCTGATTCAGGGATGACACTAAGGAACCAATGCCTTCAGAGGATAGCTCATTAGTGCTTTGGGGAAGCCCAAAGAGCCATCTGTAGTCCATTTGGCTATCAGACAATTTAAAGGGAAATTCCCCCCTTCCAATCACAGCATACTGTAAATATGAACATTGGAAAATCTCAGACACAGTTGTAGTTGTGGGCTCTATAAAATGTGAAACACAGACTTTGAATTTCAACTTTGGCCACATAAAGCTAATTACTTCACCTTGAGCACTGAGCCTGTCACTATAATGTCTGCCTCATGGTATAATATTGGCAGGCAAGTGAGTTGGCATTTTCCTCAGTATAAATAGAAGAATGAGTTGTCCAAGAATTTGTAAATCAGTTTTCATGATGATATTGCACAATTATACCAAAGATATTGCAATTATTTACAATGTTTTAAATTATATTCATTATTCACCATTTATTGATACACAAAAACATTATCTGTTATTTGCATTTTATGGAGCTCATATTGATTTTAATTATATTATTCTTCAAATAACTTATATATACCCTTCTCCTTAGTAACATCATCAGCAATAGTAAAAATAAGTATATTATTTTTAGAATGATTATTATAAAACAAACATTTAATGCAACAATCAGGGCACTTGATTTATCTTTATCATAGTCTAAGTATTTAGATGCAGCTCATTTCCAGTTTAGCAATGCGAAATCTGAGGCTAGGAGAATTACAAATGACTTGCTAATGTTGTTTGGCTAATAGGCAGCAGGGGTGAGTTCTGAAGTCACCCATTCTCCTGGACCTGGAGCCTACCCTGGAACCCACTCTTCCCTGAGAGTGATGAGTCAACCTCAGCATCACCTCCAGCATCCATCCCCAAGTCCAGAACACATGCCTTCACTTATGAGTCTTTTACTAAGTCAGTGTTGCATCACTTGGACTTTCTTGCCAATTCACTCATGGAATATCTCTGCTTTAGTTTCTCTGTGCTTTCTCTGTGGAGCTGATGTCGGACAACTGGACAGATGCTTCTGGATAAGCATGTGAGAGTGTTTCCAGAAGACCTCAACATCTGAACCAGCAAACAGGCTAAATACCTCACCCAGGATGGTAGAGCATCATCTAACTGCTGAGAAGAGCACAACTGAGCTCTCCATTCAACCTGGGGCTCTCACCTCACAGGGCTATTTAAAATTCCATAATCACTAGGTATTCCAAGCCAAACTTATACCATCATCCCTCTGGGTCTCAGGTCTTCTGGCCTAGAATGAATACTTCGGATGGCTTCTCCAACTTTTACACATAAGATAATTAGACTTCTTGGCTTCTTTACCTATTTGAATCAGTTTCCATAATAATTCTTTACTTGTGTATTCATGTGTATGCGTACATGTGTATGAATCTATTTATAGACATCAACTATCTATCTATCTATCATCTATTTATCTACCTATGACATCTAACTAACCTATCAATTACCTATATCTATGGTTCATCTTCTGTAGTCATGTACACCTTTCCAACTATCACGCACATGTGTCTACCCATCTAGCACCCGCCTATTAGTCAAGTTTCTCTGGAGAACCCAACGAACACAAACCCTTCCTTCGTTCATTTCCTCACCTTGTAGTCACCAACACACACACATTTTACTCTTCCACACTCCACATTCTACCAACGTATAAGGGCAGATGACGAATGCTCCATTCTTTCATGGTGATCTAAGTACGGATTTATATTTTCTGGATGCTCCCCCTTTCATTATATTTAATACATGAGACTTCTTTTATTGTTTGTTTGTTTTTTTCCTCAAAGCCTTAATGTAAATAAAGAATAAAACTAAGTTCCTGAAGGAAGAACTACCACTTACAACTCACTGAGCCTCCCACATTGAGTTGTGTCCCAATTTCTGCCAAATGGTAGTTCATCTACCGATGTGTGTTACAAAGCACTAATTTTACAAGCAGACTAGGAAACGGATGCTGAGCTGCATTTGGTTCACAGAGGACAGCTCTGGAAACATTTTCCCAATCCTGAATATTTTCCAAAACTTGCTTGCCAGTTGAAAATGAAAATCTCAAATGCTTGGGCCATTTTTCCCCCCTGATTTCTCCCCTGGTGAAGGTCAGCGTGAACCCAGGACCTGAGGGAGAGGGGCTGTTATGGGAAGGGAAGAGGACTGGGGAGAAGTAGATTTGATGTCAACATTCTGAATTGGTGTGTTTTCTGGAGGCAGAGAGCTGTCCGCTAGGGTGTATGATTCCAGAGGAAACAGCTGCCTCAAGATTAAGGAACAAAGGAAGTTGGTGAGGTGGGTGGCTGGGGGGCGGAAGGAGAGCAGGAAGCCACTGCAGCCTCTCTGACTTGTGTTGCAATTCTTCCTTGTCCAAGCCTGTGAGCCTCCCATCGGAAGTGAATGTGGGAAAAATGAACACAAGAACTAAAATGATGTGTTGGCGTTGTCCTTTGGCTTGGTTGAAATTAATGCTTAGTGTTTTATTTGAGCTTGCCTCACAACCCTGCTGTCTCATGAAACGCCTGGCCACTTATCCTGGTGGCAGACCATGACAGATTTCAGTCAGCTTCTTTTGAGAGTGAAATGTTTGCTCATTAAGGATGTTGTATTTTAAACTCCATGCTTCCCACATGCAGCTTTCAACTTCTCCCACATACATGACTCTCCCTCCTCGCTCATGCCCTTCTCCCTCTACTAATAAAATAGAAACGTCTTTTAAAATATCAAGCAATTAAAGCTCTTCATGGGTGAACTCACCCATTGAGAGCAACCCTCTAGTACATGAAAAGGTGGCTCCAGCGAGTTCTAAATCTGTTTAAGATGGAAAAAAGAAAACCTTCCAGCATATTATTTTTGTTTGATTTTTTTGGCAACAAGAGAGTCATTTTTCCTAACATAATTACGTGGTTTATTACTTTTTAGCAGGTTTGCATTTCCAAGCTCTAGTTAGGTAAAAATTCCGAGTGACCAGAGCAAGTCAGAGGCAGATGAAGCAGCTACCTATATTTAATTTTTTCTTCATATCTCCTTATAAATGGTATAGTGTGTGTGTGTGTGTGTGTGTGTGTGTGTGTGTGTGTGTGTGTGTGTGTATGGTAAGATACAGAAACTTGTGGAGATGAGAAGGGATAATGACACAAAAAAATAAAGTTGTCTCTCTTTTTGTCTTACGTATTTAGAGAGGGAAAGAAAAAGAAGAAGAAAACAGAAAGGGAGACACACAGGAAGACAGCTCCCTCAGCTCTACTAATGTGGTTGTGACGTGTTTGACTCTAATTTGTGCAACCAGCCCCTCTCCAGCCCAGTGCAGATGCCATGTCCTTTTAATGTCAGCAACCACTGGCCTCATTCTCATTCCCTAGAACAAGTTCCCTGGAAGAGGCTCATGACTTCCACATAGCAAAGCAACCCAAACACAGACAACAAGAAACCATGCTTGTTGAAATATTTAGGCACCGTAATTCTCAATGACTTGTTTTCTTTACCCCTGATTTGAGATTGTGCAAAAACAGGGAGCTATATATGGTTAAAAAAATAATCAGTGTGCAATGCTCCTATTTCAGGAGCGATTTAATGCCTGAGTCTTGGATGGGACCAGGCAGAGTGCACGATCTCCTTTCCCTATGAGCAAAATGGTGATAAACTGAGACTTTGGTGTGCAGAACCCATGGATATGCTCCAGTTCATTTTTTAGTTATTTTGAGAATGATCCATAGATGTGTCTAGTTTGGGAACCACCCACTGCGATAGAGCTTAGAATGGATATTTGTATTTGCCCCTAGACAATGCTCAGTAGTCAAGAGCATGCATATTCAGGTAGCTCTCCATAGATGGAGCTGAATCTCATCCCCTCTCTAGCATTTTAGATGTCACTGCTCTGCTTCCTGTGGAAGACTGGGGAGGGAAACATAGAAAGACAGAGCAGCATGTGCCATTCCAGCTCCAGGGAATGTGTGCTGCCATCTCACCTCACAGAAGCATGCCGCAAGGAAAGAGCTGGAAACATCAGAGATTGAATGTACGAATCTCACCTCTGGATGGCAGGGCCAGGTTTCACTCATGTCATCTCTAGACACTGGCCACAGCTCAGTGTGCTTTTCCTCCATTAGTGTAGGGCCTGTACATTGTCTTTGATGAAGCAGAAGGCTAACACTGGGGTCAAGGTGACAGGCAAAGGGTCACAAGAGAGCTTCCTGAGGAGATGCCAGAGTCTTATAAGGCCAGCATAGTCAGAGTGGGAGGAAAGAGACAGGAGACTTTTATTCTTCACAGAACCCTTGTTTCAGTGATTGCTTCTCAAGTTGAGAATTGGTTAAACTACATTTTAAGGGTTTTTTTTTTTTCTTCTCTCCTTGGATAGCAATAATTAGTTGTGTCAAGATGACTACTCAAGTGACAATGTGATTTCAATGAGGAAAAGTTGAAGAATAAACTATAATTATTTGGACAGTCACTTGATCAGGTTTTCTTTTCCTTGTCACATTTTAAATGATTTATGAAGCTCTATGTGGGTGTCTGCTGAAGAGGTTAGTCCACATGTTTTAAAGCTTTTATTCCTTTTTCTTTTCCATTTCAAGTACATAACGGTTTGTCAATGTGTGCGATATGTTTTTTTAAGCTCTCAGTTTGGCTCAAATAAAATTATAGGCCAGTTAATCTAATTTAAACTCCAATGTCACCTGCTCTTGACATAAGCCATCTTGAAAAATGGCAGTTTTTTTCTCTAGGAGGGGAGACAAGCGCCCCTATACTTAACACAACATTTCCTACGTCCCCTGCAACATTAGGCGAAGGGAGAGAGCCTTAGAAAACAAGCACATGCTTAAAGAAGGTGCAGGAGAAATTTTAAACGTAGGGGGGAAAAGCCTCATGTGTTGATACATTTCTGTAGTCCCAGCATGTAGGAGGTTGAAGCAAGCTGAATGTTCCAAGTCTGAGGCCAGGCTGGGTTACAGTGTGAAACACTATCTCAAAAACTCAGGAAACAACAACAACAACAATAATAATAACAATAAAATAAAACACATCTAGAAAAATTGCAACTGGATCCTTCTTTCAGCAATCCCAAGCAACTGATTTTATGCATTAAATGTTCGGGGAGATTCTTCATTTAATACAACATTCAACGTTTAATTCAGCATTTCTTAACCTCATCTGACTCTGAGATACTCTTAATTCTAAAACCTACTCTCCATCGTCAGGACCCATCTTGGACATAAAATCTTTTGGAAAATGCTTACTGGGGTGGTAAGCACACAAACTCCATTGTGTAAATGTGATGTGCTGACTTCTTGCAAACCACAAATGTCAAGAAATGCATGGAAGCGATGTATCAAGAGAGAATACTACATGAGTGGCGTTTCCTTTGCTGAGCGTGGCAGGAGATCCTAAAATGTAATTCTTAGAAAATGTTCCCGTGAAAAATATTTGAGGGAGAGGTGACTTGGGCTCACTGAACAGCGACTCCACGCACTGTCACGTGCTCTTCTGAAACTCCCCGGCTCGTGTTGTAACCATAATCCTAAGAACTCTTAAAGGCAAACAAGTTCTGCTGTAGTGGCTTTTGAGTGGCACTAGAGGCATCACTTGCAACCACTATATGGAGTTCAGTACAGTCGACCAATGTTGTGCCAGATAAGAAAGGTCAAACGACAAGGCTGTGCCTGCCAGCCAGCAGGGCATGGAGGGGGTCTATGCATGGCAAGCGAACTGTTTCTCTTTTATCTTTTATTAAGGGGGATCAGGTGTTTGCCCACAAGAACTGCACTTGAAGCAACATGCAGCGCTACTCTGAAATATGCCCATAAACCGGAGAAATGTCTGTTTAAATAAACATAGAATCATGAATATCCTACAGCCAATTGAGACAGTGGCATTTAAGAGCAAAAGGAAACAAAATATATTTGCTTTCTTCTTTTCCTTTTGAATGAATCCCTCGACTGTGAAATTATTAAGATTATCCAAGAAAATAAAAGTCCTGTAAATTCTGATATTTACCAGACTTGCTTAATAATTTTCTAATTTCCGCCCTACCATGAAAGGCATGTAATAAAGGTGATTTTTTTAAATACCTAAAATACTATTCTAGAAGTAACTGATGATTTATTAAAGAACCTGGGTGAGCATATTGCTTGGACCAGTGTGCAGCATTTACCTCTGGGTGCTTATCTGAACACTGGTCTTCTAGAAGGACCGGCAGGAAATTATCAGCTGCAATTGTCCCCGCACTCTTGTATCTACTTATTTTGAAACCTTTCATTTGTAGCGACAGCTGCAAGGTGTCCCTTCAAGGATTTTCCTTTTTTGATTTATACTTATATACACTCAAATCTCAATTGAGATATCCGAGCTTCATTCCATTTTCTGACCTTACACTATCAAATCGGAGTGACCCCCAATCTCTTAGGACTGGGCTACATTCCAAACCAGGTTATGGAAGAACAAGGGCAGGGAATCAAAGCCACACATCACCCTGGTCCCAAGGAGACACTTCATGGAGAGCCGAGTGAAGGCCAGCCAATCAGCAGACCTCATTTATTTGCCCATGTGAGAATTCTTAGCTCTCCACCCTTTGAACTTTTGACATTATTTTTGAGTGTGTGAGTCCTGTTTATACCAAACACAAGAGCTAGACCGAAGCTCTGCTTGGCATGGAAATCGGCCTTATGGAAAGAAATGTTCCCCTTTTCTTTCTTTCTTTCTTTCTTTCTTTCTTTCTTTCTTTCTTTCTTTTTTTCTTTCTTTCTTTCCTTTGTTGTTTATTTATTTGCTCATGATGACAGTGGAATCTGCTGAAATGCATCATAGTCGCTGACATGTTGGTGAATATTCCACACATCTGTTTCTGGTTATTGTTCTCCTCCTGACACACCTGTCACTGTGCCCAGGCAGTGTGGAGCTTCAGATAATAAACTCTTCAGAGTCTGGGCAGAAGGACACTGTGGTCAGTGAGACTGCGGACTCATCTATCTGGAAATCAACAGAAATGGAGCTACCCTGTGCGTGACGCACATCCTACCAGCCTGAGACAGTTGCAGACTTCCTTCCCTCCAAATGCCGGCCTGATTGTTAAAGGGGAAGGAGCTGAAATAGAGCTTGTTAAATAGGCTTTAAAAACACTGATCACACTAGGGCATTCATGTAGCTTTTGTACCAGATCACAAGCTAACCTTGTTTATTGCTTATTATTGCCTGTGGAAGGCGGATGCTTAGCCCTGCACACAGTGGCTAGGCAGCTCATGCATCCAGTGCACAGAGCTGCTCCTTTTGTGGTTATCTCTTATGTTGGCTCTCTAATGAAACAAAACAGTTTATAAATATTTGCAGCTTTAAAAACCTGCTTTCTTGGGCCAAGTTCCCAGTGTATAAACATCATATGTGTAGAAAGCAGGTGAGCTGCTGACCTCTTCTATATAGATGAAAAAAAAAAAAAAAATGACAGTGACATTGTTGCTGCAGAGATCCAGGAATGAGCTCAGGTCTTTGGAGTGAATAGTAAATATAGTATATTTAAGAATAGGCTTAAAGCAGGGTTGGGGAGGAGGAAGCCCACAAAGCATGCCTTAACTTATTCAAACTTTATTTAAATAACAACTTAGGTTGGAATCTTGGCTAGATCTAGACCCCAATCCATCCCCTATCAAACAGCCAATCTCAGCAAAAGTGAATGAGAAAGACCAAGATTGGAAACAAAAGAAAATAGCATCCACTGCCTTTCCAATCGTGCCTTGTCAACGTGGTAAGTGTCCGTTGATTGTCCTGTTTATACAGCCTTTGTTTTTCTTTACTGTAAACTCTTAAGGTCGCTCCATTGCCTGTGCAATTCAATCTGACTAGAGTTCACAGAGGTCCTGCTCCCTGCATACAGTACTCCACAGGATTGATTTATAAACCATGGTCCCAGAGCATCCCAGAAACCGGAGCGAATTGAGGCTTCTAAGTGCACAAAAGTGCTATGAATTCCAATGTTAGGCCAGCATGGGAAATGTCCCCAAACTCATTTCCTGCAAGGGAGAATAGGGATACGGTTTCAGGGAATGAGAGAGGATGGCGAAGCCCACAAGGAATGAGGTTGGTACCCAATTAGCTTCTTTTCATATTATGGGTTTAGGGAGGCCAAGTAATCCCACGATAGTTCCAGTCATTTTCACGTTGGCAAAGAGGAACAATATTGCTTTTTAATAGTGTGAGGTCGGAAGAAGAAAAGGGGCAGAGAGAGGCGAGAGGAGAGCTAGCCAACGGAGGACTGTAAATGCATGGAATTCCCTGGGCAGGAAAATTTTTGTTGAAAAAAAAATGAAAGAAAGGAGATTAAAAAATTGATAACTTGAATGTGTGATCAATAAAAATAATTATCATCTCACAGTCCATTTTTTCATAAGCACTCACTGGCCTGAAAGTAATTCTCGCGTAAGAGCCAAGCACTCAAAATGCACAATTACTAAAACTCTCTCTTTTTAAAGAAAGACTCTCCTATTCAAATCACTATGCTTTTCCCCTCTTCTTGTCTTCCACACTCAACCGTTTGGTCTAAAGACAGTCAGGGAGCTAAATATATATTAATTAGAACTCTTGGGGCTGGCATCCGAGGGATACAATTATACCAAACGGATGCCATTCCGGGCTCTGATAGCTTCATTTAAATTCCTGAATAAAACATGAAATATCTTTAATGAGAAATGAATATAGTTGTCAGGAGGGAGCAGTTCTGATACTGTTACTAGTTGAGATATAGAAGATAAAGACATAATGCGAATACCTTCCATTTCATACAAAAATGATGGTTGTTAGAATAGACAGATCCCTCTTCTGAGACATCAGGCGCACAGCAAAATAAAAAAAAATAAAAAATAAAAAATAAAAAAGTAAAAAACAGAGAGAGCCTAGCAGCACAGGCTGCTCCCAAGGAACCGCAGCCTCGGAGCCTGTGAAGTTACAGACCCGGGTACATTCTGTCTGTTCTTAGCAAAACAAATCACCTCAAACAGCAGCAGTGGGGAGAATCAACACATGCACTCCATCAAGCAAATCACAGCATCTTTATAGCAAGAGCTGGGTAAGATCTGATACCCATAAGCACGTTTTGTTGAGAGAATAAGGGAGAGACAGACAAGCATACTTATTGCCAGCCTCCAATCCTTTCAAGATAGTAGCTGCTCCTCAGTACTAGAGGAGGAGGGATGGAGCTGAGGGAAACTGGTTTGTAAAATCACACTGTCAAGGAGATGAGACTACAGGTCTCCCCACACTGCCCAGGCCCTCCTCTTTGATCACCAGCCCTAGAAAGCCCATGCTGCAGCCCCCAGCTGCAGCCAAAGGCTATTCACCTGTTGGGAGTGACTGGGGTTTTCTTCTTTTCTTTCCAGGCCTTTCCTTTGGTTCATAGTGACTGCCATAATTAAAACAACAGCATGCTACCTTCAGTGTGGGTTGGACCTGACTGAATCCCAGGTGACCTTCAAGCGATTTAGAGATATGCCCAGTGATAAGCGGAGCTTGCTTTCCTTACCAGTGAAATTCAGAGTCGCTTCTGCAGTGATCTGGGGGTGAGGGGAGAGGTTACTATGGAGAATCTGTTTGAGCCCAAAATAGAAAAAGGAATATCTGATATCTCCAGATTCCCTGACACGGTACTGAGATTATAAAAGACAAAATATCACTCAGGTCTCTTGTTGCTGCTGTTGTTTTTCTGACACCAAGACAAAGAACTGTGGTACTTTTACATAATTGAGAGGAAGATGCTGAGGTAGAACCTTTGAGCCACTGTGTATGAGCAGCAGTTTCCATACAAGGCTGTTACCTGAAAAACTTTGGAACTCAGGCCCCCACAACTCTGCTGCCCATCTCACCCAGTGGTTCATTTCTGATTTGTTTATTTATGTGTTTATTTATGTATTTCTTTATAGATAGATAGATAGATAGATAGATAGACACATTTATTTATTTTGCCTAGCACTGGGGATCATGTTTTGAGTAACAAGACTCTAAGAGTATGTTTCCAGACTCCTAGTGGAATAGATGATCCATTTCTGATTTGTTTATTTATGTATTTATAGATAGATAGATAGATAGATGGATAGATAGATAGATAGACAGACAGACAGACAAACAGACAGACCTATTTATTTATTTTGCCTAGCCCTGGGGAATACGTCTTGAGTAACAAGACTCTAGGAGTATGTTTCCAGACTCTAGCATCCAGGCTTTTTGCAGGAGTAACCTCCTGCTTCATCAAGTGGCATGCTGTCCTTTCCCCATGTCCACCAATTTAAATACTTCCTCTCGCTGATTTCTCCAAGACTTTTAAGTGAATTCATTCTCCACAAAGTCCATACATTCTATTGCCTCCTGATGTACCCAGTATTGCATCACCCACTAAACTGAAACATCTCTGACCAAAGATACCATGCATATTATGTGTCTATCTTAGTGCCTGCTGCGGAAAAAGAGTCCGGATACTTGTTGAATGAATGGGTGAATAAAGAAGGAAAGAAAATAGATAACATGCCATGTTGAATTTTTCTTTTCATACCTTCTGGTAAGGAACAAATCTAAAGGTTTGCTTGTGTCATGCACCTCAGAATCTGGGGCACCCAAATAACAGGGGAAATGCACTAAATCACATTTTGTATTTCGGTAAACCAAATAGTACTCAGAGTAATATGCTTTTGTTTTTCACTAAAGACTTTTATTTTACAAAATTGATTGACTCTGCCATTTGTCTTGACCTTGTCTTTTTTGTTTTCAAGACAGTTCTGCAAACATGTTTTAGTGCAAGGGTAGATCAATAACACCAATAGCGGCCATGGCTGTTTCCTGCATCGTGTGGGAACTCTGGTGAGAACTTCTCAGGAGATGAGTCAGTGCGTCCCTACCCTCATTGTATCTGAACCCCAGGAATATGAGGATGCAGGCACAGTCCCCAGCATTGTGCACGGAAGAGATGGGAGAATTGCTAGGATTTGTTGACCAGCCTACCTAGCTGGAAAACTGTGAGCACCGGGTAGAGTGAGAGACCCTGTATCAAGAGAACCAAGCAGAAAGTGATAGACCAAGGCAGTGGATGTCTTCCTTTGACTTCTGTGACTATGTGCACTTAACACACATACAGAGAGAGAGAGAGAGAGAGAGAGAGAGAGAGAGAGAGAGAGGGAGGGAGGGAGGAGCCTGCACTTGTGCACTACAGCAACAATGAGCTCCAGAGGCTGGCTGACTAATACCAAACCCACTAATCCTTGGGCAAGGTTGTTTGGCTAGCCTTTATTGCCTCGAAGATCAAAGGAAGAAAATCAGTGAGGAATTCCATTAAAAAGGAGATAATAACCTCCATCTACTCTCTTTCCCTAACACATTGAATCTGGTTAATGGCATTGAACAGCCTTTAATGTAATTGAAACAATTTTAATATATATTGCTAATGTCTTATGTCTAAATTTATACTCTAGTCTAGCCTGGTCAGGACATTCACCTTATCCTAATTTGTGTCTAACTCTCTCTTGTCCCCAGGGTCGACATTTGGTTTAGCTTTGTCATTCTAGTCAAAAGTGTCCCTACTTCCTTGCTAGTTGGTTTGACTTTGATTGGCCAAGGCAGTTCCTGCTCCAGCCAGCTGGGCCACCACCCTAAGGCTGTCTTTATCATGGCAGCTCTGTCCTCTGAGCGATCCAATGCTTTATCAGTTCTCTAAATACAACATTACAGCTGGAAAGGAGTCCGTGCCTCTCGACTCTAAGCCTGCCTCCAGTCACCTGCTCTCAAGGCACCTGGCCACTTCTCATTACCTTTTCCCTCCCAAACCTGAAATCCGATCTCCCTGACTCAGCAGAGACCTTGAAAACTCCTTTTCCTATTTTGTGGGCAGGAGGGGGTGCAGAGAGTGTGTTCTGCACGTCCTCTCATTCTTGGGCTGCAAGGCTGCACAGCCCCGTTCTCCAGCCAACTTGGAGGCTTCTGCTGCCTCTGGCTATGGGTTTCCTTGCATGTCACATCAGTAGCTCTAAATCTCTTCTAGGAATTGGCGACTCCCTGGGGGTGACATCACCAAACAATCCTGGAGCCAGATGTAATGTCAGGATGCTTCTTGAAGTACCTGTGCCTAGAAGCCACTCCAGTTCAGTTGGAGTTGACATGTCACACCAGAAACCTGTTTGTCCCTCGCAGCCTGCTACTTGATCATGAGGACCCTTCACTTCTTCGATGCCTGTGTCTTGCCCAGGCTGAATGTAGTGTAAGCAGCTATCCCCAGACCCTGATATATGCAAATATTCTGAGGCTAGGCCAGGGTACCCCTGTCTCTTCAATCCTGAAGTTTTCTCTGTAACCCTATTCTCATGATATTTAAGCCAACCTTACCATTTAATTTAGTTAACTAATTTGGCGTCTATATATGCATATATATACATATATGTATATGTATGCATGAATGGCTGAGTTGTATATATGCGTAGTATATGTTCACCAGTTTGTACAGGTACACGTGCCCCTGTGTGCCTACTGAGGGCATATGAATATTCCAGAATCCAGTTCTTTCACTCTGCTTCTTTTTCCTGAGACAGTCTCTGAACCAGGATCTAGCCTGGGGCCACTAAACCCCAGCAATTATCTCATCTTTTTCTCCCCATACAGCTAGGATGGTTTCAGGTGCATGCAATCATGCCTGGCTTTTTTTTTTTTTTTTTTTTTTTTTTTCAGTGCTGGGAGTTTGAAGTCAGGTCTTCCTTGAGTTTCGCTCCTCAAATCTCTTTTCTCATGCCATGGCTAATATGACTCCCTGAAGGACGGGAGAGTCCTTCAGACTCAAGGAAGAGTAGAGTACTCTTTTATGTGTAGTATCATCCAGTTGCAGTGTTAATAAAATTGTGAACCACACAGAAGTTTAATAATTTATGTAGCTCTTGAGTAATATGTACGTAGTCCATATACAGTGCGGTACTGTGCACAACTCATTCATTCCACAGACTCCTCCATGAAAGTTAGGACACTTTACAATAATTTACCCCCACATACCTTTATGGATTCATCTTTCACACTGCCCTTTCTGAATGATAGTTTCCAGAAATGCTGAACCGACAGTCTTGAATGCTTGCATATGTTCTATGTCTTCTTGTGTTACAGATGAGTGAACTACGGTATAGAGAGCGAATTAAGAGAGACACGAGCTTGTGGCAGACCTTGTGAAGCTCACATTCTTAGCCAGGACATTATATGGGGAGAAGACACGAATATCTTTCCTAGGGTCTCCCTCTTATAAACTCTAGAAGACATTGTTACAGCATGCAGTTTATAATGCATGGTTCTACTGCTGTCTGCCTCTGAATACTTCTGCTATTTAGTCCCAGAGACCCCGGGAGCTATGTCGACTCTCTAGGAACAGTCATGCATGTTGGGCCAGTGAGGACTATACTTTTCTCACTGATACAAGCAGTGCTTGCAGATTTTCCTTCCAGCTCTTGTGAACAGGCAGGCCAGGTAAAGAGCATACCATCCCTCCAGTGAATCCTCAGCCTCCACATTTTAGCACTGTGGTGTGGGCCACTGAGTGTGCTCCTCACAGATGGAAGATTCTGAGGTGTCTGCCTGCCTGTGGCTTGACAGGGCAGGGACCCTCGTCCTGAGGGTTTTTGCAATTCCTCTTTTCATAAAGAAAGACTGAATGTGGGTCAAGGTGGTATTGAGTTAGGGAGAGCAAGAGTAGAGAAAAGGCTGGGAGGAACTGAGGCACAGAACTGAAGGGACATCAAAGATGCTGAAAGCCAACAATTAGTACAAGTAGCGTTTTATTACAAATATTTTGTAAAGCAAAAGCCAATGGGAAGCTCTGCAATGACAAACATTTTAAGTAAATGTAGGGTCAGTATTCAAGGTCACCTTAGTCTATCCTGGCTCTGATAAAACATCCCACGGGGAATCTGCCTAAGCAGGGGTGCTTTCTCAAACATCCCAGCCTCTTAACGCCAAGGCTGCCTGAGGCCACCTCTCACCAATTCCATGACTCTTCTGTTCCCACTGATGACCAAACAGCCTCCTTCATCCCCACACCAAATATGCTCTACAACTGGCATCTGGCAAGCTTTGCGAACAGTCCTGAAGTTTCTGCCAGACAAGACAAAGTGATTCATGCCCTCTCCTCCATGGAAGTCAAGAGTGGGAGAGATCAAAAGAAACAGAAACTATGCTCACTACCAAACAGCCTACTTCTCAATGAATAGCTAGCCTTTGTTACCTACACTGGTCGTGTCTCAAAAAGCATCCCAGAAAGGAATAGGAAAGGCAGTTCCTTAACCTCGTAAATACTTTTTGGAAATAAAGATTGTCCAAAGGGGTTGTGACCCACAGGTTGAAAACTGCTAAATTAAAGCTATAATGACTTGTGTCTAGTTTTACCACAAGAATAAAAATCCAACAGGGACATCATTTTTTTGTTATTTCATAGCTGTGATTTTGCTACTGTTGTAAATCACAACAGTAGAAAATTATTGTTATGAAGAAGCAAAGAAAATAATTTTATGGTTGGGGCTCACCACAACATGAGGAACTATGTTAAAGGGCAGTTGCATTAGGAAGGTTGAGGACCTCTGCTTTAACTAAAAGTTGTACCTTACTGAAATATGGCATGGTGGCTCGCATGATAAAAATGCTAAAACACACAGATCCAGACACAACTGAAGGAATGAACATTGAGCCGCTGGCAATGTGGACTGCTGGTAGATACAGCTGGAAGGGATGGGACGCTAGAACACAAGCAGATGGACATGTAGAGTTTCCTCTCATAACTAATTTCTATCCATTAACATCACTGCTTGTTGCCCCCAGAAAGGGCTTCGTGGACACTTGCATGATCCACACGCAGATAGCCTTGCATGCTGCCCTCCATGTTCAATAGAACATTCTCTCTCTGACTAATACTCCCAACCTGTACTATGAGGCTGTGTTCTCTATCTCCAAACACCTAATTTACACTGAACAAATTCCAAAAGTCTAGGCATGTTTTTGCTTCTATGATAGTGCTTCTTCTGTTCTATAGGCAGCATAGCTCTGTGAATCAGGTTTTTTTTTTAACTTCAAAACAATGATACTTTTCTACCTTTACAATGCAAGAGAAGTTTAATAAATGTGACACAGAGTGTTCTTGGTACAGAAAATGACTGCCCAGTGACCTCTGGATAAAGTCCACTGTATACCTCTGTTACTCCATTGCATTACAATTCACTTTCCTCAAAAAAACTACCCTCAATATAAGCCCAGTTCTTGGCAACAAATAAATGATAGAAAATAAAGGTTATCAAAGCATAATAGCATTAAAGGAATTATTTAATGGGATAAATATAAGCTATTGTTAAAAATATCAGAAATGTAGAAAAGTAGAATGGAGAAAAATAATTAGTCTTTGGTTAGTATTTTCAGGTTACCTGTATAACAAGCACCACCAATAACTCAAGGATCAAATGAAAAAAAAAAAAAGATTAAGTTTTTGTTCATACAAAGTCTGACATGAAAATACCTGGTTGACTGTTTCTTATAAAACATTTTCCTTCACAGCAGATGACTGGCCCTAGTATGTCCTGTGTCTTTTTCAGTCTTCTTATGAGTCCTCTGAATTAAATAAAATGACAAGCAAAGCCTGAGCATAAAATAATACCTACAAGTGTATTTATTGCACCAGGAACAGAGCTTGCACTGGATCCCCTGAGTATATGCTATTGCTGTTAGCTTTTTGGTTTTGTGCAACTTCTCACATGAGGAGTGGGTGTGTCTCTGACTCTTTTGCCAGCTCTTGAGAGTCTTTTTCTCCTCTTGGATTGTATGGTCCAGCCTGCACAGGAGAGCTTTTACCTTATCTTATTGTAGCTTGTTATGTCGTATTTGGCTGTCATCCTTGGAGGTCTGCTCTTGTCTGAAGAGGAAAGATTGGATCCAGGGGAGAGGAGAGATGGGGGAGCTGGGAAGAGCAGAGGGAGGGGAAAGTGTTCTTGAAATGTATTGTATGAGAGAAGAATATATTTTCAATAAAAATAAGGGGGAAACAGTTCTTTATTTTCCAGGTTTTTGTCTGTTCTAGGCAAGTTTAATTGTCCTTCGACTCACGGCAATTCTTCATATGGTGTCAAGGTAGACTGGGAGATGTACTGTACACTATACATGCTGGATGTAGTTAGATAGTTGCAATTCCTCCTGTGCTGGAATGCTCTGTATCATTAGAGCAGGGACACACCCCTTCCGTCCTATTGACTTGACAGTCTTAAATGCAAGGAGCCTATATCAGTTATTAATTACTTCAAATTACCCCCCAAACAGAGCAGGCCTATAAAACGTCATGCATTTCTGTAGCTCAAAGATCCATGTGGGCCTTGCAGATAGGTCTTTCAACACAGGAGATTCCATCGGCTACAATTAAGTCACCCATTGCCCGCAAGGTGGCTGATATAGAAGTAAACAGGATGGCAAAAGACTCAAGAGAGTGGGCCACCCCAAAAGATACTGGAACAGAAACTGAGCAAGGCAAACGCCACCTACTCCTCATCGTTTTCCCCACCATCGATTATGGTCAGCAAGCGATCTGCTCCAACCACACTCAGGGAAGGTACTGAAAAGATGGATGCCCCTGGAGAGAGGCAATAAGGCATTTTACTAGTCACATGTCACAGAGATCACCAAAAGACACTCTAAATGCCCATACTACAGCAGCTGCCTGATTAACTAGAACATTCTATAAGTGACTAGTCAAGAAAATGTGGTGAGTAACGTTTTGAGGATAGAAGGGAGAAGGACAAAGGAGCTTAAGAGAGGCAACAGCAAAGGCAGTAAAAGTGTGTGCTCAGCAGGGAGGATACATGGCTTCAAACCGAAGCTTTACTGTGACCAGGGAAATAGTTGCCCAAATGCTTGAAATGGCTAAACTGAAGAAGACAATACAATTACAAAGAAACCAAAGATTTTAAGGGAAAATTTTAGAAATACTTCCAAGACAATGGTCGTTCCTACAAGGGAGATTAACTCTGGGAGCTGACCGAGGAGATACTTGCCCAAGGCCCCTCTGCGTGACAAGCTCAGGAGTTTGTCTTGAGAATCCTCCCCTTCAGGGTTCATTTAATCTGAGTGGGCCCTGGAAGTGCCGGGACCCCAGTTACAATATGCATGATGAGATAACACTACAAGGACAGGAAATTAGGAAAACCTAAGCTCACACCTGCCTTAAAAGAAGGTACAGTGTGTATTACCAAACACCAAGTTTCCCTTCTCTGGAGATGAAAACTGCCTGTATATCAAGTTCTAGGGGTGCGAGGTACCTTAAAGCTATTAAAACATACTAACAAATGTCTTAATTAGGGCAGGCACAAGGAGTCCCATTAATCTCCCTCTGGTCCCCTCTGAAACTGCTTCCCCCACTGATGCAGCCTTGGGTTAGTTTCTACATTATAAACATTCTGGGACAACAAAATTAAAGCCCTCCCCAAATGAGATTCTGTACACTAACTGCTATTTATGAGTCTCAAGACAGAAGCTTCAACCACAGTGCATTATGCTGGCCTTACTTCATTAATGTATTCTCTGGTCTGTTTATTTCCCTACCCCTCCAGACAGTTTTAACTTGGTTCAGAATGGTACATAAGAAATAGAAGGCTGAGGCGGTGATGGCACATGCCTTTAATCCCAGCACTTGGGAGGCATAGGTAGGCAAATCACTGTGAGTTGGAGGCCAGCCTGGTTTACAAAGTGAGTCGAGGACAGTCAAAGTTATGCAAAGAAAGCCTGTCTTGAAAACAAAAAAACAAAAAGAATGGGGTCTTATTTTGTGTGGGAGGGCTTGGGAGAGGCAAACATAAGGAAATTAGAACGTCTAGGAGTCCAAAGCTGGAAGGAGAAAAGACAGACTAGAAATCATCCATTCACCTTCCAATCCCACTTTTGCATGGAGATCTTCTAAGCTGTCCCTGTGCCAGGCCTGGGTGTCCTCCTACAGGAAGAAAGATTCCATTCTACACTTAGCTACGAAGGTGAGAAAGGCCGTCTAAGCATGGAATGGCATCCAAGGCTTCTGATTGTCTGTTCCAGGATTGTGAGCTGGAGACTCAGCGTTCCCCATACAGATAAAAGAGGTAAAATCTTGGTCTGCAGTCCAGCGGGCATGTGGGTGGTCCGGTGCCAAAAGCATTTCTGTGTAAACTTGATGTTAATTTATGTGGCGAGTGTTTAACAGAAGGACACACCCTGGGTGTCTTTCATGTTAAGTGGAAGAGTTTGAGTGGGGGGTGTTAGAATTTAGTACTGCAGCTAGAGATAGACACAGTGAACATGAGGCATGGTATGGGGAGCTTTAAGATAGGAAGGAGCAAGAAAAAAAAAAAAAATAATCCTGGGACAGCAGAGAAGTTCCAAGCTCTAGGCTCTGGACAGAGTCAGGAGTCTTGCATTTTTTTGTAGTGAGGACCAGGCAGTGTTCTCATCAAGGCTGGGCTATCAGATCATAGGCTCATCTTGGGAGCACCCCTTGGCCAATCCCCTCACTGCAGATCACCCCCCACCTTCCCACGTTTCCTTTGTTTTTACAAGAAGGAGACTGGGATAATGGTGGATGCTCTGGTCCAGCCATTGGTACGGGCTGAAGCCTCCTCCTTTTCCCAAGCTTTAAAGTCTGATTTTTCTGACCACCTATAACATGCACGGATCCCTACACGGAAGAGTAAGGACATCTCTGTTTGTCAAAGAAGTCCTGCTCACGCCCGGCCTAGGGCCTTCGCACCTGCTGATCCTCTTTCTAGGAGCACCAAGATTCGGGTAGTCCCGACTTTCCCCACCATTCAATTTACTGCTTAACCATCAGAAACTCTTCGCATTCCCCCGGGCACCATGATATATATGGAGTTGTAAGTTGCTGTAGGCTTTCTCTGTGGGTGCCAGGCCCCGTCTTGGGATTATATATATTTCTGTGGCCCAGGAACATATTCACAGGACAGCCTTTACCTCCAATAGCTGAGGCAGAGACCAGACAGGAGGCATTAAAAATTAAACAACAGAAGTGTCAATTGGCTTCCAATCTCAGGTTTATAGACAGGAGAATGCTTAATGACAGGTGGCCTCTGTAGCAGAGGTGGCCTCAGAGACACATTTCTCTTGGTTTTATTTTTTAATTAACTTTTATTTTCAGTATTTTGTCCTTTTTCCTGCCCCTACTGGAATGAAATTTAAATGATAAAAGGCTCACCATGGTTTCCAGAGGGCCAGAAACAACTCCTGCCCAGGCTGCAAGGCAGTCTACAGATCACTCTGCCTCTGAATTCTAACATAGCCAACTGGCACACATGGTGTCCCCTAATATGGCTCCCAAATGCAGTTCTTTGAGCTAAAGATGGTACTTCTTCACGACTTTCAACTGACAGCATCCTAATTACCTATTTGGGGGCCCCTGAAACAGCATCCCTTCTCACTCAGGTCTTATCCATCCTCTGTAAGGCATGCCAGCAAGTTGTGTACATTTTATTCAGCGTCTATCAAGTGTGCCTGTAATGTAGGTATAGTCTAAGTCTTCCTGTGTGGCATGAAAAGAAACATATTCAAAATTAGAATAGAGCCAGTATCAAATCGTGTGTGTGTGTGTGTGTGTGTGTGTGTGTGTGTGTGTGTGTATGTAAAACATGCATACACATATAAGGTGTAATAACACTAGCAAGTAATCTATAAAGTTTCCTGTCCTAGGAATCCTGCTGTCCCACAACCATAATCTCACCTTCTTTTCAGTCACTCGTGTTGATGGCAGTGAGATTCTAGTCAGCTGAGGCCGATGTCAGCACTGAAGCCCCGAGGGACTGAGTAGCTCTCCCAAGGTTGTCCATATGGTTAATGAGTGGGATGACATAGATATGAACCTGAGCACTCAAATGCCAGAGCTCTTCTCAACCCCACGTAAGGCCAAAACACACAAGAGCGTGGAACGGCAAAAGCAGAAAGAAATACAATTTGGGAAATAAACTAGAAACTAGACTGTGCCAGATCTTAAATGCCATGAAAAGACATTTGGCCCTTATTCTGTAAGTCAGAAAGAAATACCAGGTTTTGAACAAAAGGTCTTTGAATGAAAGGGCTGACAGCTTTAACCCAGTAGTTTTTTTCCCTCTTATTCTAATTTAAAATTGTGTGTGTGACTTCTGTATGGTGGCGCTTTCTTTCCTGACTCAATGGGCCACACTAACAGAATCTTTGCAGTGCCCATAACAGTGGTTGTCATGTGTGACCTAATATCTATTGTGACAGACCAAGAACACAAGATTCAAAGTTAGAGTGCTACCTTGGCCTTAACCGCCCAGTTACCTTGAATTAAACCTACCTGATATCAACACACAGCACTGCCCCATTGGTGCTAAACAATAAAAATGCAAGCCCTACTTCTGGCCATTTCTACACATACCTCCGCTATTCCTCAGAATATAAATAATTGCTTTTGTTTACTTGTAGATGAGGCAGCCTTGCTTTGGATTGGTGTGCCTTTTCCTCTCTGTATTACCTGATTTGAAAGGGACTCCTGTCAAAAGAGGCCATCTTGCTTATCTGCTGTGCAATTTTCCCTTTAACATTAATTGTCGTATCACACAGCTCTATTTGAGCAGTACTGAGAGAGGAGAAGGAGAAGGAACACTACTGGCCTGTGGCTCCCCACTTGCTGCTTACGCGGACCCTCGCTTCATTGCCTCCTCCACATTTAGTACAGAGCACTTAACCTTCCGCGGGATATTTTTATGCTCCATTTTCTGCGCTATTATGAAGGAGATGAAAGCAAATGGAGTTCACTTTGGATAGGCGCTGTCATCACCCATTTACGTGGTCCCCACCCTTCCTCCTTCCTAAAAGGGAAGCACGCAGGCAGAGAGAGTGAAGGTGTTTTCAAAGGAAAGGCTTTTCAGAGTCAGCTAGGCAAAGATAACTACGTTTGCTCGAGATGTCAAACTAGCAAAGCATCTAGGGTTGATTCATCCAGATGAGCATTTACTTTGTAAGGAAACGGTCTGGGACTGCATCATTCTGGATGTTTCCTTCCTTGTCTCCTGAGACCTTGGGACTCTGCCTTCTCACGTATTTCAAAGGAAACTACTTGCTTTCTGTCTCCTCTCAGGGATGTTGTTAAGGTTACCTATCTGCATGTAACTACGTAGCTTAAAACAGCAGGTACTCTTGCTTATAGCGATGCAGTTGGGGGTCAGGCTCCTCAACAGTAGCATACATCTGCTCTGCAGGAGTGAATCTGGTCAGTTGCACTGGAAGACTACACAGGGTCCATTTGCAAGATGCAGGCACTCACGTAGAGGGCATGTGGCATCTGGAAAACAGAGTTAGGTCTATGGGTTTAGAGCATGCCACCTCAGTTTCTTGCTGAACAGACTCTTCAAGAAGCCATTGTTCCCTCACAAAATGGCGGCAGGCTTCTAAAGGCCCTTGCTCCATGGAACAAGAGGCAGGAGCCAGATCTCGTTAAGTCTGGACTTAAACGCCAATGGTTCTGAAATAAACCATGTTCTCTAATATGCCAGGAACCTTAGCTACCAACAGGTTGAGTGTCACTGGGCTTGGAAATGGCGTCTTTGTAAAGAAAGTCAAATTAAGATGCAGCTACAGGACGGACCCAAGTCCAATAAGACTGGTGTTGCAGCAGAAACCAAAACAGGTATGCAGACTGTGATGATGCTGCTGCAAGGCTACCTGGGGAAACACCATATGAGGACAGAGGTAAAGATGGGAGTGATACCAAAATTGGCCATGGATCCACTGGAGAGGCAATGAAAAGATGATTGCATAGACCTCCCCAGGAAGAAGCACTTGGTCCATATCTTAGAAATGGGGCCTCAGAACCAGGAGACAATCTCTTCTCACTAAGTTACCTGGTCTACGGCATTTTATTACAAAGGCCCAGCAGACTGATATGGGAACACATAACTTTATTAATTTTTTAAAATTTTGTTTTATTAATTTATTCATATTACATTTCAATAGTTATCCCATCCCTTGTATCCTCCGATTCCTCCCTCCCTCCCATTTTCCCCTTACTCCCCTCCCCTATTTCTGTGACTGAGGAGGACTTCCTCCCACTCAAACTATGGCACCAGCCAAGGACAATACGTACAGTAAACTTCAAACCCCTACCCAGATCTAGCCAATGGACAGGACATTCTCCACAGTTGAGTGGAGAGTCAGGTCTGACTTTCACACGTACTCTGATGCCTCATATTTGACCATGTCCCCTGGATGGGGAGATCTGGTGGCACTCAGAGGAAGGATAGCAGGCTACCAAGAAGAGACTTGATACCCCATGGGAACACATAACTTTAATCAAATTATCACAGTGCTAACCATGAGTGTAGGGCAATCTCAGGGGGGAGGGTCCAAAAATGTTTCTGGCCATCATTAAGTCATCACTGTCATAGAAACAGGATCTATAGATGATGTGCTGGTTACCACTGTACCCATACCTGAAGCATGAGGGGTGCATAAGAAATATTTATTAAAATAAAATGAGCAAAAGTCCCTCTACATTTAATTCTTTAAAACAACATTTTCTGTATTTGTTTCTGAAAGATTCTATTGAAGGAATACAGGCAAAAGGATGCCGTTGCGATTACTGGCCCATGTTTCTTTTTTTGTATTCTAAATCTCAGCATTCCAAAGCAGTAACTGGCTGGCTCACCCCTGAGTCCCCCCCCACCACCACCACCCACTGTTGCTTGGGCGCAATTCCTGGCATAGAGAATCAACCACTGCTATGCAGCTGGCTGCTCTGCCTCTGGATGATACGCATGGAGTTCCTTATCCACTGAAGAACGCCCTTAGTGTAAACTCTGTGCTGGGGCACATGGGGCTGGGCCTCCTTCATGGTAAGACTCAGAAACAGACTTGCTCTCCATAATTCCTAGACTTACCAACATTCAAGGAAGACTAAGGCAAGAGGGAGAAAGAGGAGGAGGAGCTGGTGAGGACAGAAGAGCGTCAAAAGTAGCTGATATTGATAAAGCTTCTACTGTACCATGTTCTTGGTATCCAACATACATTCTACATGTTTTTTTTCTTTTCATTTGTGTATGTGTGTGTTTGCATGTGTGTGTGATGCATTTGTGTATGTGTGTGTGCAGGTTTGTGGGTGTGACGGCACATGCATGCCAAACAGAAGATGTGGAGGTCAGAGAACAACAACATGAATAGGTCCTTGCCTTCCATCTACCAGCTTTGAGACAGGGTCTCTTGATTGCCACTGGGAGTGACAGGTGTTCTATGTACATTGCCTTTCTTAATCAGCACAAATTTATTGTTATTATCCTTCCTACTGAATGCCAGAAGAAAATAACCCATATATGTAACACCACTCACGAATATTGTGATGACAGTTCATGCTTAAGTCCAGAGAAAGCCAAAGTCCATGCTATCTGGGACCCCACTGAGCTGCCTAATCAAACCACACAACCTCCAGGTGCTATGTTATTGTGTAATGCCCTAGTGATGCAGTAGACGTGATGGAAAGCCTGTCGCTCTTGAATCGGTGTCTCTATTTGAGAAGCGTCTGTCTAGCTCACTCTCCTGATTCAAAGGATAAATTTCTCCCAAAGTGCACAAAACCCCACTCCACAGTTTCATACCAGTTTACACACACACACATACTTCCCTGCTCTGTGCTAGTTCACTTAAATAATACTATTGGCACTTTCTTAATAACTGTGCTCTCCAGAGAAAACCATGTGAAATGTATCAGTTTCTATCTACAACTGCCAAAGGCAGGAGGCAAAAAGAGGTGGGGGCTTGTTATCCCATTGGCCTGCCACCTGCCCTTTCTGGCCAGCATTTCTTTCCTGGATAGTTCCGGCTTAAGAAATGTTATTCTCTCTGTTCCTCTTTTTCCCCCCATCTCAGCTTGCTACTTGAAGTCTCAAAGTCTAAAGGAAGAAGGAAGAGGGGAGGGAGGGATAGGGGACAGGAGGGAATCACTGATAAGAACAAAGACCCTGTTGAACTCCGGAAGCTCTGGAGCAAGTTGGCCAGAGGCACAGACTTCCAGCAACATGAAAAGATGAGCAAGGACGAGGATTCCGGGAACTTCCTCTCCTTGTGGTGTGGCCAGGTCGTAATGGTGCTGTGATTATGCAGCCCAGGCTCATTAAAACAATAAACAAACCACAAAGGCAGTTACTAAGAGCCCTACTCTCTTACATACTTCTCCGAAAGGCATGATGAATGGAGCCCTGTCTGCTGCCAGTTACCAGCCACACTCCTGGACTTTGGTAATACTGAGAATGGTTAAAAAATAAAATAAAAATAAAAAGCAGAAACCCCATATCTAATAAACCCCTGCTATATTGTGCGGGATGACCGGGAAGGAAAGAATGCAGGTATTTATGTATTCAAGAAAAAGTATTGTAGGTGGATCTTTCTGGATAATGAGAAGATCTTGATTTAAATTCTCCACTCAGCTTACAATTTTCTTTGGGTTCTATAGAATAGCTCTAACTCGTGCTATCTTGGAAGAATGGCTGGCAACATTTTCCAAATGCTTCCCTGGGTGGCACATGCATATGAATTAATGAAAGATGAGGAGATTGAGAGATGAAGGCAACCAATTGGCATGCTAAAATTTTCCACTTCTCTGGCACCTTTCTATTTCTCATCTAAAAATCCCAAACTGCTACTTTTAAGCTTGACCCAAATAACCCTGAAATTTCAACAATGAGACATGATAGGAGGATTTAATCCTAAACTGTCCATTTCTGAAATACAGCCCAACGGGTCAGTCATGTTCTTTTTTCAATTACCATGTAAGTATATCTGGCAAAAAAAAAAAATATTACTTAAGACTCAAAATCCCACAAGTACAATTGTTCTCCATTCAGAGTCAGCCCACATCTAGACTTTGTAACTTGTACTTAAAGACACTCCTGGCCTAAGTTCTGGTCCCAACATCGTCTCCAGTCTTTCCTTCTTCCCAAGAAGTCACCTTCACTTCCTTCTGTGTTCTGGATGATGTTCCAACTCAAGACTTCAGAATACAGTGTTGGGGCTAGATAGCTCTGGTCTAGAGGAATTCCTGTTCTAACCCCTGTTAGCAATAAAATATAAATAAGTAAACAAAGAAAAAAGTCCCAGGCAGAAAGAATACTTGGTAAAATAAAAGGAGAAAGGAAACTAATTCACAGACTTCTCCTGCCAGGATAAAGTAAGGTGGGATATCAGGGACTCAGCAGGACAGGTGACACAAGGTAAAATGAAAAGACCTGGCTACCAAAATCAGCCAATTGTCAAAATTCTTCAGTCTCCTGAAGACCTGGATCACCTGGGTTCCTTCTTTCTGCACTGTTACTCTGCTAACCGGTACCTGTAAGCTGCATTTCCCACACACATCTTTTCTTTGTGGTTATCTTTGTGCACTAATACAAAGTTCTAATAGCCATCCATGGGCTGCCGCAGAGGATGCCAAGCACACCATACAAGTGGCTTCCTATAAGAACTCAGCAAACTTGCTGCCCTTGTCTTCATCTCACAGACTGAGAAATTGAGATGCAGGAAGAGTAGGTAAGTGTTGAATGATCAGACGGTTGTTTAAGCTAAACACTGGGGTTCAGAGGCAGGCAGATAGTCTCTCCTTGTAACTCATATGTGGTGCCCCCCCATCTCTTCTTATACCTTGTCAGGGTGAGTGTGAACGAAGAGTCCTTAATGTTTTTACGTCAGCAGTTTCGCTTGCCCGACACTGACCCTGGCTCATTGCAACGAAAAGGAAATTGAGCTTAATGTCAGCACATTGGCTTCAAAACCTCTTAGCCACTTAAAGCTGTGCAACCTTCGGCAAGTCGTTTAATATTCCAAACTCTCCACTTCTCAGCTGGAAAAAAAAAAGAGTAAATTCTGAAAAGATTCTGTGAATAACACATTCTAAATGCCTAGCACCCAATGTGTGGTAGGTACTTAAATAATATGCTTTATTAATGCAGTTTGAAGGCTGAAGGTAGCAGGCATCAGATTTTATTTTGTGTGTGTATACATATACACATATTCATATATACCTATATAGTATTGGTTCCTTGTAACTGAATATCAGAAAGAATTGCAGATGCTTCCTTGTATAGAGCAACAGCTTAAAATATGGTGTGCTCTGAATAAGCAAACACATAAACAATGCCTATGTAATATAAATAACTCATTCTTAAAAAGACATGGAAAAAAGTCTATTTGGCTGCCTTTGTACCTAAAAACCTTATAAGTAAAATAACACATGTCCTTTGATGTTACGGTGGCATTTAAAGTCTCCTTTAATATAACAAGTGATCTCTCCAACCCTGAGGCTGCCCTAGGTCAAGGCCGGGGTTCAGGCTGACTGGAAGGTAGACAGCACCACCTACTGAACTGGGATTTCCCTCATTCCAGAAAGAGGCTGCCTGTCAAGGCCAAGCCAAGGCACTAATGTCCAAATCTAAACAGACCTTAAGTGAAAGGGACAGTGTCCTGAGCAAGACAATGTCTGCGGAAGGGAAGGGTTCCCTTTGCTTACAAGGCCTTTCTTCGTTACCCATGAGCCACTGTTGGCATGTCCTCCTGGAGGCAGGCAGCCTAGTGGCTCTCACAGCAGTTTGAGTTGGGAACTGAACGAATTTCCCAGGGCTCCTTCACTGCACAATTCACTTGCACCTTGGAGAGAAGTAACTGCGGTACAAACACCAGTAAAGGGCACAGAGTTCTCTGAAGTGCGTGAGCATGCGGCCAACTCACCCAGTATTGGGAATGTCTGTTGAAGGGAAGGGTAGAAAAGTACAGTAGCTACCTGTGCAGCACTTGATACTACTGAGAGCTGAAGTGTGACATTGGTCCTGGTGTACAGTGCGAGCTCTGGAAACGTTTAAGATGTGAGTGATGCAGCATCTGAGTCAACTGGCCTGCAGTCAGGGAGTGGATTCCTCCTTCACCCCATGGCCAGGACGCATACCATATGAAGCCCCTTCCTTGACCACCCGGACATCTTCCCTTTAATAAACTTGCCCTCATCACTCATCACTTTTAACTCTGTTGCTGATGCTGTGTGAGGCTCAGGACCTCATAGAACACAGCTTTGAATTAAGGAAAACCAGGCTCTTGCTCTGCCTTAGCACGTAGCAGCGGTCTTAGAAAACACAAAAAGTCTTGCTGTGTTCCCACCTACTACTGTTTCCTTTATTTAATGGCAGGTGCCCTTTGAATTTTGATCTCCCTCTTGATTAGCAACCTTGTCTCATAGTGTGGGGTGGGTCCATTTCTCAAACAGCCAGGCAACCAGGAAGGGTGACAATACCCCACACCATTCTGTGATGGCAAGCTCCATTTGTTTGAGAGGTTACCTGCATCAAAGACATTTTCCGCTGTCAGTTTTAACTTTTAATAGGTTTACTGGGAAATAACCCCATCCCACCGTAAGCCAATGGGGTAGAACCAGTGAAGAAAGACCTTAGCAAGGCAGTGCACACAGGGCAACAGAGGGAAAGTAGTAAGCTGTGGGGAGAAGAGTTGGGGCTCAGAGGAGAAAGGGAAAAAGGAAGAACTTCTGAAAGCTTCAGCTCAACCAAGAAGTCCCTGACACTGACACCTCTGCTCCCCCTGTTTTCCCAGATACCCCTTGTTGTCTCCCCCCCTCCCGCCCCCTGAACCCAGAGGAGAGCATGGGGAAGGAGTCCAGGCTCCTACCTTCCATCCCTCAACTTCATGGTGATTAAGGTTGTGTGAGCCCCTGCTTCCAGGCTACCTTGCAGACAAAGAAATAAACTGAACTCTCCCTCTCCCTCTCCCTCTCCCTCTCCCTCTCCCTCTCCCTCTCCCTCTCCTTTTCCATCTCCCTCTCCCTCTCTCCCTCCCCTCCCTCTCCCTCTCCTTCCCCCACCGTGTGTCCCTGTACTTCTTCCCCTCTGTGTATGTGTCTCTGTGTCTGTGTATATCCGGGTCTAGCTCCCCCTAGCTCTGTCTGTGTCTGTGTATATGTGGCTTGCTCTGTGACTGACATTGTATCCACCCCATGTCCGTCTGTCTATCTCTGTCTTTCTGCAGTTCTTATTTCCACTCCTGCTTGCTTTGTGTCTCCACCTGTGTTACTGTCCCATTTGATCTGGCCTCTCTTTGTTTTTTAGCAGTAGTTAGAAAAAAAATGACTGTCTTTTCTTTCCATCTCTCCAACTCACCTGTCACTCAGGTCCCTGACAGAAACTTTACACCTTAAGCCCTGGAATACATATTTATTCCTGGACATAGCAGTACTCTGAGTGAAGCCATACCCTAATCCGCTCAGGTCTTAAAGTGCGTGAAGATCTGAAAGGCAGCATCCCATAAATACATGACCTCCTTAAGCCTCTCTGAAAGGTCCAGAGAAGCTATGGGCTCCTGGAGACTGAGAACTGCCCACCGTGCACATTAGAGTGCCTGGAGCAGCCACTGGAGGGGGCCTACAAGAGCTCATCCACACCATCTCCAGCAGTATGTGGCATCAAGTCCATGGCTTGGCTTGTTGACAGATTACTGGCAGCTCTCACACTCTGGAACACAGCTTCCCAGACTGAGCGGTGCAGACAGCAGTTTAGCCTGCAGGTCAGAGGGCAGCCAGGTGTTATCTACCAACTGACTGCCTTCCCTCTGCCTCCTTGACCCCCACCATCTCCTACAGACTCTGACAGGAGGGGCCAAGCCACAAGTTGTCCCTTTAAGACTTAGAGAAGCAAACAGCCTTCCAATATTCTCCTTACTTTTCAATGAATGAGACTCAGCAGAGTCCTTCTTAATAACTGATACTGGAGGGTACATCTTGAAACACAGGCAATGAGAGTGAGGGTGACAGCTCATCAGCTTGTGCCACACACACACACACACACACACACACACATACACACACACACACTCACACTATTGTGCTTATCAAAGCCATCTTATGAATCTTCAGTTGATTAAGGATGAAGATTGAAATGCATCCTAATAACCAGAAAATAACTTACATTCTAACATCTTGATTGTACTAGACTCAAAGGGCAGCAAAATGTGTTGAAATGCACATATCTAATCACAGGCAGAATTAACAGATTTGCAGAGGTTCTGCTTGAGAACATTATGTGTTGCTGCAACACAGCATAATCAAATTCCCATTTAATTTCATTAATGCTAAAATTCAGACAATTTGCACATTTCCATTCTTCCTAATATTAATTTTGGGGTTATTTGAGAAAGCACATTTTAAAATGGTTTCTTTCCCATAGATATTTTTAAACCAAACTCATGCATTAATATTGTATTATTTGATTAAAAAAGAGCATGTCCCCTCTTTCTTTTAATCTTGATTCCAACAACCAAGCCCCTGACTATAAATGGAGCTAGGCAAGTCCCAAAGGGAAGGCTCCATGTCCAGGCAATGAGGATGTACCCCAAATTGCTTTACCTCTGCTCCCCATGCCATGCTCTGTCATCATTAGTGTTTTTATATGGGCCGATTGTCCTTCACGGGCGGTCTAAGACCTTCACAGTTTTTGCTTCACTTCTCCAACTACCCAAACCTTGCAACTCAAAAACTATGAATTCCATTATATACCTACCATTCACCTAAGACTTTTATGGGTCCATAGCAATATGCTACTAACCAATGATTCTGTCCATGACTATGATTCTGTTATGTTTTGTTTTATTATTGTTTTTAATTGTTTATTCATTTAACCTATTGACTATAGCCCCCTCCCTCCAATCCTCCCAGTCCCAACCTCCCTACCTTTCCTCCCTCCCCTCCTCTTCCTCAGAAGCAAGGGAGCTCTACTTCCCACCCACCCCAGCTCATCAAGTCATCATATCAGACTAAACATGTTCTCTTCCTCTGTGGCCTGGCAAGGCAGCCCTGCCAGGGGGAAGTGATTAAAAAAAAAAAAAAAAAAAAAAAAAAAAGCTGGCAACAGAGCCCATGTCAGAGATAGGTCCTGCTCCCATTATAAGAGGACCCACATGCAATCTGAGCTGCCCATTGGCTACATCTGTGTTGGGGGCCTAGATCCAGTCCAGGCATGGATCTTGATTGGTGCTTCAGTCTTGGCAGGCTCCCTCTGGGTCCTGGTTAATTGGCTTTGTTGATCTTCTTGTGGAGCTCCAGTCACCTCCATGTCTTTTTCTCCTTCCTCTTACTTTTCCAGAGGACTCCCTCTGTATTACCCATTTTTTTGGCTGTGAGTCTCAGCATCTTTTTCGAAGCCCTATTGGGTGGAGCCTCTCAGTGGACAACTGTGCTAGTCTTCTGTCTTCAAGCCTAGCAGAGTATCCTTAATAGTGCCAGGGGTGGGCTCCTTTCCATCGGGTGGATTTTGAGTTGGGTCTGGCATTGGTTGGATCTTCCCTCAAACTCTGCTCTATCTGCTCTATCTTTATCCCTGCATATCGTGTAGGCAGGGTAAACCTGGAGTGTAAGATTGGTGGTGGTTTGGTGTTCCCCTCCATCTACTAGGAGTCTTATCTAGTCTTCTTTAGTCTCTATGGCCCCTGCCCATAGGAGTCTCTGCTAGGGTCCTCTTCATAGCCTTCTAGGGAGCCTAGCCTGACTTAGGTCTCCAGCTTGTCACAGAGATGGCCCATCCCACAGTTTCTCTTTTCTCTACAGGCCTTCTGTCTTCCCACCCCCTTTCTGCCAAAGTCCGATCCCCACTCTTATATCTCTCCACACTCCCTCTCCTAATTTGTTTTCCCCTCTTCAACCACTACCTCTGTCTATCCTATTTCTCCTTCTCAGTGAGACTTAAGCATCTTCCCTTGGGTCCTCCTTGTTACTTAGCTTCCTTGGGTCTGTGCATTGTAGTATGTTAATCTTGCACTATATGGCTAAAATTCACTTATATATAAGTACATGCCATGTGTGTCTTTCTGGGACTGGGTTACCTCACTCAGGATGATCCTTTCTAGTTCCATCCATTTGCCTGCAAATTTCATAATTTCTTTGTTTTTAATAGCTAAGGAATATTCCATTGTGTAAATATACCACAGTTTCTTTATCCATTCTTTAGTTGAGGGACATCTAGGTTGTTTCCAGATTCTGGCTATTACAAATAAAGCTGCTGTGAATATAGTCGATCATGTGTCCTTGTTGTATGGTGGGGCACCTTTTGGATAAATGCCCAGGGGTGGTATTGCTGGGTCTTGGGGTAGAGCTATTCCCAATTTTCTGTGAATGCACCAGATTGATTTCCAAAGTGGTATAAGTTTGCACTCCTACCAGCAGTGGAGGAGTGTTCCCCTTTCTCTACATCCTCACCAGCATGTACTGTATGAATCTTACAATCGTCATTTGTTTTTTATCTTCTAAAACCTTAGCATACTATCCAAATACTCTAATTTTCCCCTTAATGCCCATACAAAGCTTCATTTTCATTCATGAGTATGACTGATTGGTGCCAAGTCTAAGCAAAGTCCTACTTTCGAGTTCCAAAGGATGACTGTGGCACTAGGAATGGACTACTGCTGTAGTCTCGCAGGTCTGACACCCAGCCTAGGTCGGCCATGTCACAGTTGCACGGTCTGCATGGTTTCACTTAAATTTTCTCCACAGGGGGAGGATGCCACCCTAACATTTGGAGTTTTATACATCATATAAGCAAAACCAGAAGAAATAAAACAAACAAACATACGGCATTCAGCACTGATCAAATATATTCAGATATAAATATCTGAAACCAAATTCAAGCTGGCAATGGGCTCTAGAAATACTGTTTTTCTTGGATATATATATATAATAGACAGATACATAATATATTAAAAGGGTAAACTCTGTCCTCTTTGTTTATCTGAGATAAATGAACAGAAAAGAGTGTAGATCAGCTGTTCGATACACTATATATTGGGTTGTAAGCTGATCATTTTAATCAAGAAGTCTATGATACCACCAAAGTTGCCATTGAGTTGCACAGACTGTGAGAAATATATATTCTTGGGAAGAGTCAGGCATATCCACTACATCTCAGCCCAAGGCGACCCAGTACCCCTGTGCCAGCTGTTTAACTGTATTCGAAGTTAAATACTTTTTTTTTTTTTTTTTGCCTGAAAAGGCTTAAAGGAACCCACTTGTTCCCTTTCAAAATCAGACCATACAAAGGCATATCTAGAGGTTTCATATTGTATAAAGTCTAAGCTTCAGAAAGACGTGCTTTCTTTCTTGTCAGCTCCAAGTGGAGAGATCTCTGCTCCCCAGATGTGGGATCGCTACGCACAGCCTCCTGCATTTGAAAAGAGAACCCATTACTCAGCTCAGACTGCCCATGGAGAGAGCTGTCCAAGGCTGCATCCAGGATGTCCATCAGGCAGCTGTTTGCACCTGGATCTGGGGAAGGATAAAGGTCACATAAAAAGACAGAATTACAAGACCCTGGATGCTGGGGTTGAGTTTTCCGGGCAAACATCTGCTTTAATGGGCAGCTGCTGTGCCTCTCCTTCTGGAATTTTCTCATAAATAGGGCTGATATAGTTGCTGCATTATACCTATCGTCAGGGTTATCATAAGTGGCATGAACTGGAGTCGTAGCCCAGCACCTGATACCTCATTGAACTTTCTTCTCCAGTGGGTGACTAGGCCAGCGCATGCTTGTTCTTCCTAGTGAGTCAAAAGGAATGCATGGTACAGTGTGCATCCCTAGTTTTTAGCATCAGCAGTGGTAAAGGCATAGTTCCTGAGCCACTACATCTCTGGCTCACTAGCTACTGCTGATGTTGTTCACAGGTGGTTATTGCCAGCAGTCAGTCTCTGTCCTCCAGTCTGAAGCCCTGACCTCCCTGGAATCTATAAGTGGTTATTTTCTTCTGCTTAATATATTTTGGGCCCAACGCCTCCTTGTGTCTTACCTAACTCCTCAACTCTTCTAAAGGTGCCCCAAAAGTGTGGTTATGAGGGCTGAGGGTCACACTCCATAGGAGGGCCTCAGGCTCAAATTAGAAAGGGAAATCACAAGTCTTATGTTCTGATAACTAGCGAGGAAAATTTTGTTGAATTGTTTTCACTTGAAAGAGCTGTCTTTGCACATTTGTCTCTTAGCAACAGCATCTGGTGTTCGGCCTATTCCAATAGCCTTGGGTGGACTGTCTTCCTCCTTAGCATGTGTCTCAGAGCTAATGTAAAACATTATATTTATAGGGGTGAGGCAGTCTAGCTGCCTGCTACCCTTTGGCTCTCTTTCTGACTCCGGCTTTATAGGCAGACAATGCACAGCAGCAGATGGAATTTGATAAAGACATGGTGACCGGGCTTACTACATCTTTCAGTCTTCCTGTGCTGGCCATATAGACAGGATCATATTCCCAGAATTTCAAGACTTGTGTTGCTTCCTTATAGGCTAGGAGATAGCATGTGTCCATGTCAGAGATGTAGAAGGCAGTAGCAACAGTGAGATAATTGTTTAATCACCGGATGTGGGGAGCATTTTCACGCAATATCGAATGTCTATTTTTCTGTCTTGTTGATGTGAGGCAGCAGCTGGCCCTGTCTGAGCTTCTTCTCCCCTGTAGATCCTCCAGGAGCTTCTGGGATCCCTGGACTACATGGGTTTAGCACTATGATGAAGCACCCAGCCTCAGGAGAATGGTTGCAAGCTGGGGGAAACAAATACAGACACGAATTTATGCCATTCTCCGTGAGCTTATATTTATTTGTCTATAGTCTCTTCCTGTGTACTCTTCTTTCCTGCCTATCCTGCAATGCGGGGATCAGGAACTGGGAGGACGAGTGGGGGCCAGGGGGAGTGACAACGGAGCCCACACAGAATTCCGGGAATCAGACACCAGAGACCAGACTCAAAGGTGCAGATCTAACTTTATTGGTCAGTGTAAAGGCCTTTTAAAGGTGAAAGGGCCAGTCAGACTATCTCATACCAGCCTCAGGCAGCAATAGCAGTCAATCAAGTTGAGGATATGTGGGGGATGTGGGGTGGCAAGGGGGGTCTCAGGAGATTTCCATAAAAAAAGGGGGAAGCAGTCACCACCCTAGCGTCGGATCCATTTTGAGACTTCACTAGTGTGCTAGGAGTCCACAGTAGATCAACAGTGTGTGCAGTGGATCAGGACCATGGGAGGAGCCTTCGGAGTCACAGACACTTTATTTGCCATTCTCTGTGGGCCTCCAGAAGACTTATCTCAACACTCCTCACACTGCAGACCTCATGCTCTGACAAGTGCAGCCTTTCTAAGTCCATTTAATTAGCTCTGCCATTGCATGAGTCCAAGACACTGTGTTTGTCCATATTAGTTAAGTGCATATGACATCCAGATAAGTATAGTCATCCATTGATGAAGTTTTGTCTCTTTGATTAAACCTGACTAAAATACCCTTGTGTTTTGTTTTCTCTGTTCGATTATCTTTATATCTCAGAGGAAATGTTGATTTCCAGAGTGGTAGAATATGCTTATCTGTTGCCCCACGCAGAATTCTGTGTTTAAAACAGCATCTTCACTGTGTCTCAGACTCCATGCAGCCATTCATTACCAGAAAGTCTGGTAGATGAGAGCATAGGGAAGGCAGCCCTTGTTAGAGTTCTCTGCCTCTGTCAAGAATCCCTCTGGGGTTTTTGTGTGTTTATTTCACAAATACTGATGTTGTGGAACCAACACAAAAATAATCTGGGTGTTCCCAGCAAGGGTAGTAATATAAAGTTCCCAATTTTACAATTATTCGTGATGGTGATGATAGTATAACAGCAAGCTCTGGCCACAGGGAAGATATGTCCTTTATCCATCAGAATTCCTTAAATGAGGAGCTGGGATGCTCACCTTAGCCAATTACACAAGCATAATGTGACAGTGGACTACTGCCCACAAATGAGTAGGCCACATGTGAATGACTTGGTTTCCAAGCTCTTGACCACTGATTGTGATTTGACTGGGCTTATCACATGTGTCATTCACTCCTGAGATGGGGCTTTCAACTGGTCATTTTGAGTGTGTTTATATCAGACCAGTTATGCTGTCCATTTATAATCACTGATGAGAGTATCAAATTCAAATTATTACCAAACCAGCAAGTTTCAGGGAGATTCTATAAAAGAATGAAGGCATTATTGACCACAAATGCAGACAGCTGGCCTCATGCTTAAGACTGAAGTATGAATTCAAAATGCATAAACTAATCACTCTTCTAAGTAAAGAACCCTATACGGTAAGCTCATATATTAACCTGATAAAAAGCCCTTTAGCTCAGTGTGTTCAGTTTGGATATTTACTGGAAGATAAGCCAATATAACAACCAGAAAGTAAGCTCAGAGTTCTTTCAAATAAGAAAAACAAGTACAGAGAAAAATAAAACCTCTTCAGTACCAAACAAATTACTCAGGGAAGACAGAAATAACAAATTTTAAGTCTTTCCTTCCCAGAGGTCAGAGCTAGTCATAAAGAAATTTAGAATATATCTATCCAGATTCTCAATAAATTAGCTTAACCTTAACATTATTATTTTTTTTTTTGAGAAGCCCTCCTTCCTGGCTATAAAATATGTTCTCATCCTACCTCCTAATAATTTAGCTGTCAAGGTGACCAGCGAGACAGGAACATTGAAAGATTCTGACCGCCCACACCTTTGCGATTCCACTGAAGTTCATAATAAATTATATAGCCGTCCTTATTATTTCAGCTAAGTATATTTTAAAGTTTTCACTTAGAGGATGCGGTTTGTTGTCTGTTTCTCATAATCAGTTATATCCAACTTAATGTAGCATACATGCTGCCAACATTCAACTATGTTTACCTCTCAGAAAGCTGCGGTGGATGGTAAGTGCCCCCTTGGAGATAGCACATTGTTGAGTCATGGCGCCAGAAACATGTGGTGAAGTTTGGACAGATACTGAGTACAGGGAGGGTGAGCTCTTTTCTTAACATTTAAAACTTAAACATACTTCTATATCATAAACTCTCTAAAATTCCTAATAGCCACTTGTATCTTCAACTGTTACATTGGAGAGGGTCAAGGGTGTCATCTCAAACTCTAGCCATGCTGCAGGAATGAGAATGGAGAAAGACAAGAAGGCAAATGCACACTTGGCTAGACCTCAAGGTCGAGCTGAGCTAGCTGATATGAGGCATTATCCAATCTTCAGAGGAGTTGGAGACAGGCAAGTGGGGTTGTAGAGCAAGTCCCAGTACCAGGAGGGGCTGGGGGCCATGTACCCTTGGCAGGGAGAAGCTGAAGCAGCGAAGCTGACTATGGAGAGACTTTGGAGGGCTTTCCAAACTGGCACACTGCTCAAACTATGGCCCCAGCCAAGGACAATGTGTGCAGTAAACATTGAACCCCTACCCAGATCTAGCTGATGGACAGGACATTCTCCACAGATGAGTGGAGAGTGGAGACTGACTTTTACACGAACACTGGTGCCCCATTTTTCACCACGTCCCCTGGATGGGGAGGCCTGGTGGCACTCAGAGGAAGGATAGCAGGCTACCAAGAAGAGCCATGATACCCTCTGAGCATATACAGGGGAAGGAGGTCCTCCTCAGTCATAGTCATAGGGGAGGGAAATAGGGGGAAGGTGGGAGGGAGGGAGGAATGGGAGGATATAAGGGATGGGATAACAATTGAGATGTAATATGAATAAATTAATAAAATATTTTAAAAACTGGCACAATAGAGTGCCACCCTTGGTCTGCTTCTCCACCTGGAGTATCCAGGCATGTTGCACACCAAAGTGGACCAGAGGGAGTGACACTTAGCTGGGGCGGGTGGTGTGCAAGCAGGATCTCAGTCAGGTTCTTGGTCCGAGTGAGTTTAGATGAAACAACCTTCCCCTGAGATAGTTTTTAGTAAAACTGTTCTCTCTGAGGGGTGGGGGTAAAGGCTATATAAACCTTGGGGGGTAGATAGGGGTTCTCCAGGTGAACTGGTGAGGGGGCGTCATTCGCTGGAGCCCTAGGTGCTGCAAATGGTTCATTTGCCTGAAGAAGAATTTCTGGTATCTGCTGGACATGTCCTTATAAGGAGCGAGGAAGTTTAACCTGAAACCTGGCCACCAGGCTACATGGCTATTCAAAGGTTGCCGAGGTAGGGGGTGGTAAGACTATTTGCACCAGGATGTGCATGCTCAGAACCACCAGAGGGAACAGTCCTACTCCTGCTGGTCTCAAGGTGAGCTCTTTGGGGGTTGGACATATCTCGACCTCACTCTTGCTCTGGGCTGGCTTCCCTGCTGCACAGCTCACCTGTCCCACACTAGAGATGACAAAGAAGAAGAAGAAGAAGAAGAAGAAGAAGAAGAAGAAGAAGAAGAAGAAGAAGAAGAAGAAGAAGAAGAAGAAGAAGAAGAAGAAGAAAGGCATGTGCCAAGCTATTGGATATTAGTGATGTGCCCTAGGCAGGTGTGGCTAACAAGTTGCATTAAATGAAATGTTTCCACTGCAGTCATAGCAGGCGTGCACACTCTGATCCCGCATTTGTTGCCTTTCAGACATTTGTGAGATGAGGTTTCTTCTGGTGTCTCATGTCCCGTGACATCAGGGGCATGCCCATGAGTTCTCCATCCTGTCCTCTTCCACAGAATAAAACAAGCCCCAGTCATTTCACTCTTTGAAGTAGCCTCCTGCAGTGAGTGGCAGGCCAAATATAATGACAATATCTTTTAAGTGATCAGAATGAAAACCCCTCATTGCTCCAGACTGTAGTTAAGTGCTTCTCTAGACATCTCTCATCCTAACCTGCACCCCTCCCCCGAGTTTCTTTTGCTTAATGAGGCTCTGGACTCCAACAGATGCTTTTTCTTTCGTTATGGAGTAGGGAACGGGTCAGTGGCATTGGTGGTAATCAAACAGATCTTTCCCTTCTACTCAACCGTGATAGAAGTTAAAGGTGACATTTGTTTTGCCCTCCCCTTCCCAGTGCTTTTTAGCTTTTGCCAGAGTACCTAAAAGTTGGACATAAGGAAATAAAGGCAAGGAAGATGCTCCAGTTAGGACAGCCTTTCGTGTACAAGGATAAGGGACTAAAAGCCCCAAACCCATGTGAAAAAGCAGGATCCTAGAGCATGTATTTGTAATCCCAACGTAATGCTAGTGTGGCAGTGGAGAATGATCACTGGCCAGCCAGTCTAATCTGTTTAACTAGCTCCAGACCACTGAGGTAGCATGTTAGAAAAAAAAAGAAAGAAAGAAAAATCGGTGGTTCTTGAACAACTATGAACAGAATGTTAGATTGACACCAGTCTCCAGATATCATTGGTAGATTCCAGCAAACACACATAGACCCAAATGATCCCACACAGAGGCAACTGAACTCAACTCCGTCCCCTTACAAACAAGTCTTTCATTCCATTTCCATGTATTCTGCCAGTTGATCTTCACTGGCTGATATTGCTCTAAGGGCTCCAAGGAGAGACAGCTCAGAGGTTAAGAGCATTGGTGGCTCTTCCAAAGGCCCTGAGTTCAATTCCCAGCAATCACATAGTGCCTCACATCTGATCCGGTGTCGTCTTCTGGTGTGCAGGTGTACATGCAGGCAGAACACAATGTACATAGTAAATGAATAAATCTATAAAAAAAAAAATGGGGATGTACTCCAGTCTCCCAATCTCAGATCTTCACTTTATAGCTCCCAATACTAAGGCCAAACTCATCCTCCAGAGCCTTCCTGAAACTGAGTCAGACAAGAGCAAAGGCTCCAAGTACAACAGTCAAATCCTCCCAATGAGCCTCTCTACAGATTTACCCCATCCGAGACTCACAGGACACAGCACTACACGTGTCAAACTCAAGCTCCCTCTGGCAAGACCTCTCCAACTTTTCAGAATCTGGGGCTAGGTGACAGATGTGGCATTGCTGCCTGAAGAACTGTTGCCTAGGTTGTCTGGAGCCTGCGTGGCAGTAGTGACGTGTTATCTATTATCGCTGGGAATCAGTAGAAAGAGACTATATCCCATTTTCTCAGCCTGTGGCACTTGTTCTTTTGTAATTGTGAAGATACGTAGATTACTCAGATCCTATCTGTGCATAAAATAAAATTTCATGTCCTTTTAATACCAGAAAATGTTTTTATTCCATGACCCCTATTGAGGAAGCATTTGGTTCAATATAAAGTTCTATCACATTTACTTTTAATGACCTAATTATGGCATTTGAGCACCCACAGGCCTGACTGCTGAAAATTAATAGTCCTCCAAGTCTCTTGAAGTAATTTCAGGGGTTTGCCCTAGCCAGTCTGTCTTCTGTAACTCCCATACCACACTGGGCCTGCTTCCCACTCCTCTCCCACCTGTGCATGCCTGCTGTGCACAATGCCTCAGCCTGGTTATTACTGCTCACCATGGGATCCAGACATGGCAGTCCAGATGCTCTCCAAGCTCCCAGCTCACTCTTGCCAACATCAGAGGTCTGACAAAGGCCAAGTTTTTCAGAGCAGACACCAACTTTTTTTCCCCTCAATGTGGCATGATTTCTGCCTACCCCAGTCCTCTTGATTAACATCTCCAGAAATATTTAACCAGTTCTTCTCATTTCTGCCTTGCTCTCCATAACCAATGGGCCCCACATCTGGTCCCCTCTGGATGAAATGCTCTTGGAACTTCCATGAGATGACTTAAAATTCTAATATTGGTCTGGAGGATGGAGCAGCAAGCTTGGGAGTGGCCTTAGGCAATGTGTACCTAAGAGGTGACGATTAATACTTTGCTGGTCAAAAAAAAAATTATCTGGGCTTTCACACTTTCCTTACACTATTTTTAAGAGGTGAAGACATCAAAGTGACACTTTACACAGATGTTTTACATCTAGATATGTGGAAACATAGCATCACAAGGAGCTTGTTTTAAGAAACAGCAATGTGTCAGTGTTTGTGTACTCCTTCCATGCACTATCTTGGGCAGGGGATGGTGTGCACAAACAGGTCCTTCATGAAAAAGGAGCAGAAGTTTGACCTTATTCAGTCTGAGTCATGTTGGAGTGGAGATCTGTTTCAAGAGCTGCACCAAAGACCAGAGGCACTGGTGTGGGATTTACTCAAGTTAAAAAATGGCATCTACACACCAGCGATGCTGCCCCTAGGGAACACTGGTACGGCTACTAAGACAAGCCTGGTAGATCTGTAACTAAGGTTCAATGGGAACGGTCTATCTTGAGCACCAAGGTTGGTTGTCTTTCACTCGCGGCCCTTCCTATACTTATTAAGCATCATTTGTGTTAGAAGTCTCCCTACTAGTCACATGAAGAGTCAGATTTTAAGTGGGGCAGCTTAAAACCGAAGCCCAGTTCCCAATACTTCAAAAAATGCATCTTTCCCAACTTTAAAGCTATTTAGCCTTTTTTCATTTGACATTTTCAGGGAGAGATGACACTGTTTCTCCTGCCACTGGACCCTTAGGGAGAAAAGCACAGGGGACACCTCCCTGCACTTAGGTTATAGATGACTTAGGATATCTATTGCTGGCCCTTCTGAAGCTGGTGGTAACATCAAATGAGTTGTTCACTACCTACTTTAGCCAATGAGGTTTTAAATTTTTAAGCACCAGTCCCTGTGCCTCTTTTGCCTACCAAGCAACCTGCAAGTCTTGAAACTATTTTGGACTCAGATGTCCAAATACTGTCTCTCCATATGGACGTTACGTGAGCCTGTTTCTCAAGCAGGAATCCTGTGGTCTGCATGAGAAACATACTGTGTGGAATAGTAGGATCCAGGGTCCTGGCTGGGGATAAATACTAGTCCACTCGCCTGAGAGTGATTGGGCACCCCAATGGTCTTCTTGGTGGAGAGTGAGCCTCTGCCCAGGACATGGCACCTGCCGATTTGTGCTCCTGTCCATTTCTTCCTCTCCCCAACTTCTCTCCTCATTCACATGGGCGTTTTCCCTTCAGTGTAGGCAGACCCAACAGCATGGCCTAGGCAAGCCGTGCAAGAGTTGGCTTTCTCCAGAAATGATGAGGAAAGTTTTCTGTGTGGGATAAGACATAGGCTGGGCATTTTGGGGACAGCGAGGAAGCACTGGTGATTGCAAACTATCTTTGATGTGGTCATTTCTTGTGGTTGCAATGTGGTAAAATGATAAGCTTGTTGGCTCAACTCTGGGTAAAAATCAGAGACCAAGATTCACTTATAACTTCAAACCACAGCAGATGTAATTATAACTGCAAATATGTGTGCAGGAAGGTCAATTCAACAGGGAGCTACAGTCCAAGCGCTCTAATAACGTATTACTGGATTTCCTGTTACTTTCTTACTTAGTTTATTGACCTTGTGAAAGAGGTTTTATCCTTGGTTATGTAGGTGGGTCCTGTCCAGGAGTTTAAAAAGCTCGACTCATGGAATTTCTTATAGGAAAAGAATGTCTGACTATGAATCCATGTTGGTTCCTCCTCTTCTTCTTTCTTCCTACCACCCTCCTCCCTGACTCCTCCTCCATTTCTCCCTGTCCCCTCCTTCATGCTGCCTTCTTGCTCCTTTCCATTTTGTCTCTTGCATTTCCTGTGTGTTTGCACATGTATGTGCATATCTGTGCTTGCTAATGTGGATGTGGGTGCATTTAGTGTGTGTGCAAGTGTATATGCATGCTTCTGCTATTGAATACGGAAGTCAGAGGTCAACCTCTGTTGTCACACCATTGCTCAGCAGATGTCCACTTTGTTTTTTGCTTTGCTTTGTTTTGTTTTGATTCTCATTGCCCAGAACTTAGTAACTAGGCAACCTGGCTAGCCAGCAAGTACTGGGGATACTCCTGTTTCTGCTCAGACTGAATGTATGAGTCACACTACCGTGCCCTTTATTAAGTGGCTGCTGGGAGTTGAACTCAAGTCCTAGATGTTTGCACAGCAAACACTTTACCAATAGATCTATCTCATCACCCCTCACCTCCTTCCTTTGACATTGAACAAAAGTGACTCTGAGTGTTAGGGTCTGAGCAGACTCCTTTATGTTGGGTAAGAAATCTCATTGGCAAAAAAGGAACATCCTAGAACACTCTTAATGGAAGTCTACTGTGGTTTATGCCCTGTTCAAAGTCTTTGGCTACCTGATATGATATCAAATTGTAATTCACTCTTCTCCATATTAAACTTTGATTCAGCCTTTTCTTCACTAAATCATTGGGTTAGGCAATGAGTTAGGGAAATGAGAGAGAAGAAAGATTCTCAAGGAGGCCACAGGAAACATCGAAACACTAACCTTTCATGGAGATGTCCAATAACTGCTTGTCACTGCTTAGCTAAAAATAAACCAAAAGTGGAACTAAGGGTCAAAGATTCACCCATCACAGGACTTTAAGCTGACCTCAAAGCTAGAGGGTAATATGATGGCAATAAAAATAATTATCTGTTCTTTTCTGACCCAAAGCTAACAAGTACTAAAATATATAGAGTAAGCACAGACATAAATACAGCTAGCTGTCTCTTATCTCAATACCCGTCCTAACTTCTGAGTGACACAGATGGCCTGAACTGACTACAGAGTTAAAAACTTCTAGTAGCTAATTATTCTTCAGTAGGCCTGAAAAAAGTGGAGCTAGTCATCCTTGGCAAACAGTCTTCAGGCCCATCTCAATAGACCAAGACTTGAAGTCACCAACCTTTGTTCCTTTTCTGATTTGCTGGCCTTGTTGCTTTTTGCAAAGCTCTCTTCCCCCCACCTCCAACCCTCTCATACTGTATTTACTCAAGACTCCCTTAACCTTTACTCCTGCCCATTTGCTTCTTTGTCTGTTGTCCAAGGGAAAATGCTAAGTAGTATTAAGGGGTCATTGTTAGGTGCCAGAGAGATTGAAGTGTGATATCTCATGAGAACTTTGCAACCACTCTATGGAAAAGTTAAATAATCTGTGCAATAATCATTCAACTGAGAGATGAGAGACTCTTAAGGTAGCATCAACCCTTGCCTGCTTCCTGAGACTTGCCTATAAATCCAGCATCTCTTTCCATTACACAGGGGCTCCTCTTGGGCCTAAGACAGCTATTACAGATAAGAGGGGTGGACTACAAGGTAGCAAAAGCTTTGCTCTCAGAAAAGTCTGGAGCTATGGGAGCTGCTCAAGAGAATGAGCACCTCTCACTACACTAAATGTAAAACAACTCTCACAGGTTTCTTGCAAAATAGAACAAGGGTCAGAAAGTCATTTCTATAAAATGCCAGTAAGTAAATACTTTAGCTTTTCAAGGACACACGTCTCTAAGGTAACCACTTGATCCTGCTGTTGTTAGCGTGGAAGCTTCTCAGGTAGCCGCTGAATGCCAATAAAACTTTATCCACAAACAGCCATATGATCTGACTAGCTGGAGACATTAAACCAAACAGTTCACAGCCAGTCTCTCCCAACTTGTTCTGCAGGACAGAGTTGATTCTGAAAACTCTCCTGAGAAGTCTTTGTAAGGGAGACATCCATCAAAGTGGTAGGGAAGCCAGCCTTCCAATACCTGAGATACCAAAGTGGACTTTCCCTGACTTGAGAAGATGGTTTAGTAGTTAATGGGCTTTACATGCAAGCCTGAGGACCTACCTGAATTTGGCTCTTCCCAGAGCCTGCATAAAGCCAGGAATGGTAGCACTTGATTGTAATGCCAGTGTTATACTGAGATGAGAGGTGGAGTTAGGACAATCTACAGAAGCTTGCAACTCAGCTACTCTGGCATATCCAGTGGCTTCTCAGGGGGAAAAAGTGATAGATAAGGTCTCCTTCTGGTCTCCATCCATACTGCATGGCATGCATGTGCCTGTACTCATTCACAGTACACATGCACTCTCTAAAAAATAGATGCTCCCCTTCCCCATGCTTTCCTTGATAGTCTTCTTTCCACACCCCGCCTTTGACCTTAAGGTAGAAAGCCAAATGCCCAAATAAGCTTAGCTTTTGTGTGTAAGAAAACTATGCTAATTTGTCACCAGTAACCTAACAAAGGTCCAGGAATTTGCTCTGTTGAATTGCCCTGTTTACTGTGGTCAGGTTAGCTGGACTCCCTTCAACTGTAGGACGCATTCCACGCAGACCTAACAGGAGAGCCACTACTGAAAAGGAAAAAAATGATGGAGACCACATCATTTTCTTTAGAAACCTTTGTGACCTTTGTTAAATGAGTAAGAAGGAAACTTTTTGCTCATCAAAATATTTCTTAAGTACATCCCGGTGTCAGTTAATTACAAGGGGGCATTCTGAGAACTCTGTTAATCAGTCAATGTCATCTCGGTTTGATCATCACACCTCACTCACTCCACACAGCCCTGAAGGCAGTCAAGAAACATAGAAAACAAATAGTAGAGCCCTCAGCAAGGGTGTCCTCTTTTATCAAATATTTTTATAAATAAGTGGCAGTATATTTTTGTAAGCAACCAAGAATATCGTCTAGTCACATGCAAGCTAGCAACTAAGCTTTGTCCATTGTATATGACTTTGTCTACTACATATGACTTTGTACACTGTATGTGACATTTCAGCATGCTTGCTAATACAGATATGTCTACAACAGCATTTTCACAGTTGTGTGCTTGGTCATGCTATTAATTTTCAGTGGCTACCATGTGACTAAACAATGGGAAATTTTCATCTGTGCTTTGGTGTTGTGATAACCACTCTATGCATGCTCTGTTATTGGGCAAATGTCCTTAGGTAGCAGGTATCTGAATTATTTCAGGAATAAAACATTGAACAGATGATTTCTCAATTGGTTCACCATCCCCTACTTCTCAACAAATCTAACTTCTTTTGCCAGCTAGTGTATAAATATCATATTAGTCTCTGAATATATCTCTGTATCTATGTTCCTTAAACAGAAACAATAGCTTTTTCTACTTCTCTTTTTACATTTAATGACATTTCTTGGATGTCTTTCATATAGTTTATAAAGAATGATCCTTTTCTCTTTTTTTCCCTTTTCTTGCATAGTATTCAATTGTAAGACAGTATTATCATTCATCTTCCTCTGTTCATGGACATTTTGGAATTTAATAAACCTTTACTATCAAATTATTGTTTCATGAATATCTTTGTGTGCACATAATTTCCCATGCGTCTTTGTCAGCAGTATGAATTCCATAGAACTAAAATTGCCAAGTCAAGAGAATGTCCAGTTTCATAATTTAACAGTAATTTCCTCATTTTTCATAGACATATGCCAGTTCGGATTCCTGCTGCTGAAGTAAGAGAGGATATAATTTTATTCAAACTAAAAACTGACTTTTACCAATTTTGTGTGTAACAAGTACTACACCCTAGTTTTAACTTGCATCTCTCTTATGATAAAATCTGTCTATGTAGAACCTTCACAGCTCAGTACCAGGAGCATCCCATTCTCTCTCCGTAGCCTGAATCTTGACTTTTAATCTTGACTTTAGACTGACAGATCCATTTACCAGAAATGTAATATGGCAAGGAAAGTCATTAGGTACATGCTGTAAATATTTTCCAATGGTTTCATCTGTATTGTCACCGTCTGATGTTTCAATGTCAGCAATATAATAATTGCTGGATGTTATCTATTTGAATTTACCCATTCTCCTGATTTCACAGAGAGGTTTCCCCTATTCTCTCCTGAAAATATATCCCCGCATATTGTTTATGTTTAACGCTTTCAGTGTTTCTGTTGGAAACATTTATGCATTTAAGATGAATTTTGATATAAATCAGAAAATAGGTTAGACTTTTTTACTTTAATCAACTTAAAAATCTACTCTCAGTTCCGAAATTAATATTTTTCTCAATGCTACATCTCACAATATATATTTCATATATGCATTTGTGCTACTGCCAGATTTTATGTTTGCATTTATTCAGGTGCTATTTCTAGTTTCCAATAAGTATAAAGTCTATTTTATTGTTGTTGTTTTGTTTTAGCTTTAAACACTACCTCCATATGGCCCAGTCTAGTCTGGAGTTGACTATTTAAACCAGGAGGCCTGAAACCCCAAATCTGCCTATATTCATCTACGTAGTTCTAGGATTACAAGAACGGGCAATTGTTCCTGGGTTATTTATTATATTTTTCATGGCAATTCTCTTGACTCCATTCTGTATGAAACCTTAATTTTGTTTGGATAAAGAAACATAGTGACTTATTTTCTTTCATTATTGATTGTATGGAAGTCTTTTTGTCGGTGTTCATAATTTAATTTCTGTTTAGCCTGGTATAAAATGTTACATTTATATTTTCCCTGACAATGTTTAGCTACCACTTCTATCCAAATCTCTTGAATAATTAAAATCTCTCTCTCTCTCTCTCTCTCTCTCTCTCTCTCTCTCTCTCTCTCTCTCTCTCTCTCTGCACAGGCAAGTGTGTATAAGACGGTTGCTGTTTATAATTGATCAAATAAAAGTTTTCTGGAGTGTAAGCTCACTTCTCAGAACAGGCACAGCCCTAATGCAGGGTGTGCTTGTTTGGCCATTGCTCAACACTGCTATTTCTCGATAACATTTTTACCATGATCTGGTACCTCACTCTGTCAAAATGAAATACACACAGAAATAAAACATATATTTATCACATGATTCCAAGGCAACTATTAAACACCACACACACACACACCTATCCCTATGATTTAGGGAGTTGTCTTACTTTGGCTTTTATTGCAGATTAAACACTGACCAAAACCAACTTGGGAAGAAAAGGGTTTCGTAATCCATCAAAGAGGAAAGTCTGGATAGGAATTCAGACAGGAACCTGGAGGCAGAAATTGAAGCACAGACCATAGAGAAATGTTGCTTACTGGCTTCCCCTCCATGCTTGCTCAGCTTTCTACCTTACATAGCCCACAGACACCTAAGAATGGCACTCTCTAATATCAACCACTAATGAAGAAAATATTCTACAGATGTTCCCACAGGCCAATCTAGTAGAGACTCTGATTTTTTCAATTGAGATCTCTACTTCTTGGGCATATCTACGTTATGTCATGTTGAAAATAAAATAAAATAAAATAAATAACCAGCACAGAAAGGCAAGATAAAAATACATCTGTTTTATTCCCCTTCCTCCTTATTCACGATTAGCTATTTTTATTGTATTTCCAAAGGATATTTCTGTGTCTTTGATGTTGTTAAATCCTTCCCATTGATTATTCAATTTTAAAACTGCCCAGATTCTAAGTACATCTTAAGTTTATAGATTCAAGCTATTTCATTTCTGAAGTTTTAGTAAAGTGCTTCCAAAACAGAGTTATTTGTGCTATTATTTATATTTTCTTTTTTGGAAATACCAATAGTACAAGGCTGGGTCTTATTCATGCATCACTTATACCTCCTTTATTTATAATCTCACTGATGATGTTAAGATTTTCAGATTCTCTTTAATTTTGCTTATTTCAAAATTTTTATGTTATTGAAGAGATCTTTCCATATATAGAGAAATAATATAGGTTATAACATTGCTTAAACTAATTACATCTATTCCTTTATAGCAATAGCTTTCGTCAAAATACTCATCCGTTCTGTAGAAAGATCTTCTTTCAGTTTTTATCATTAAGAAATAAAAGGGACTGGGTAAGGAGAGGGGCTAAATACTTGTCCCACAAGCAGGAAGACTAGAGCTCACATTCCTTGATACCACATCAAAGTCCATACAGGCATGGCAGCTGACTGTCTTCCCAGCACTTGAAAGGCAGGAATCTCTGAGGCAAGCTAACAAACTAAATTCTGTGGTCAGCAAACTCTGGGTTTATTGGGAGACTGTGCCTCAATAAAATAAAAGTGAATATCAATCACAGAAAACATTTAATATCAACTTTGTCTTTCTTCAGGCATATGTATATATGCACAGTGACACACATGCAAACATTTATAGTCACACACATGTAAAAGGAAAAAAGACAACATGCTTATTCTGTCATCTTAAATTACCATTGGTATTCCTCTTCATATCTTTGTATGATAGTTCCTTTGACGAATATCTGACTACGGATTTTGTGGTAGACATTGAGTCAATTATTAAATAAATGATTATCTATAAAACCAGATAAGACTTCTGAACTCATGAACCATATATTTTCCTCATATTATTTGTCAGTGATTTATACTAAAAATAAAACTGTTCACTTATGATCTGTGATCTATATGTGATTTTCCAACATCAGAACAAAATATGACAGACAGCGAACTTACTAAAAAAGAAATATTTGTTTTACCTCATGGTTTAATCTCATGGCTACTTTGCACATTGTCTTTGGGTACCACAAAACCTCTTGAAACATGTACATTTGCAAGTGGCTGAAAAACAGAGAGATAGACAGTGGCCAGAGAACCAATACCCCATTTGAGGACATACACTTAGCAGCCTAACACTCTTTTCCTAAGTACCTACTTCCTTTTACTAAGAGCCTACCACCTCCAGACTGTGTCAGGGGCTGATGACAAAGCCATCAACACATGACCCAGTAGGGACCACTTCCCCAAATCAGAGCAGATTTCATTAAAAAAAACCCTCTGTGATCCCTAGTGTCTCTGCTTTTCACATTCAATTTCTATTTCTCAGGGATCTCCATGAACCAGTTAGCACTATTTATCAACCGTAGGAGAAAACACAAATAACTTATGACTTGGATTATATCAGACCCAGTAAGAGTGTCAAGGGCACACCAAGGCCCTGTTTTGATTTTGTTTGCATCTTTATTGAATATATGTTAGTATTCAACTTCACCTGCAGTAATCAGATTTTCACTAGGATCGAAAAGAGAGTTATCTTGGAAAATATCTGTAAAGCCCTCACTGTGCTTTGTGTATTGACTGCACATTGCACAAAACAACAACAACAAAACCTTTCTGTCATTCTTTGCTCCTCTTTCAGCAGAACCATTTTACTTTGAGATTTATCTCCTGACTTCTGATAACAAAGGCAGTGTTTCACTGTGTCTAACAGAAATAAGCTATGGCACCATTACCACAAAGTATGGAGGCCGACTTTGAGCAGAAAGGACTTGCCCTATTAAATGTATGCAACTAGCTGGACACACTGGCAATTTATCGAAAAAATTAATAGGCCCTCTATGTGACATTAAATAGCCTTTTAACAGCAGTGCACTTAGATCTCACACCAACTTACACAAAATAAATAGCACTGAATTGCCTAACAATCAAATAAGGATTTGTCTTCCATTTCAATTTAAATTACTCTGAAAGATAAGCAAACCTAAAAAGCTAATGGAAGAATAAATCCCTATCTGTTATGTGCTATTTGACACATATGTAACCCCAGTTGTCTTTGGGAAAATAAAGTTACATAATTTATTTTGTGTTTTCCATACACCAGTCATTAGGGCATCTTCAGTAAGTAGCATTAAGTGGAGTACAATAAGGTTGTAATATTGTCAGTGGGCACAAAGGGAGAATAACAGAATGGGAGGGAGAGAAAGAAAGGGAAAGAGAGTGGGGGAGAGGGAAGGAGGGAGGGAGGGAGAGAGAGAGAGAGAGAGCAACGAATTTGCTTTGCACTATGAAGAATGAAGGTGAAGCTGAGGATGAGTGTGACCATATGACAATCTGTACTCACACAATGTTTAGAGAAAGCTAGGAAGACAATAAATGGAACTCAAATATTATAGTTTGAAACATGTCTTATAATTCAAGACCCATTTATTCACTGAAATTGATGTACTCACAGTGGGAGATCTACAAAAGGCGAGCCTATTAAAATGCTTTTCATAAGACATACACTCCGAAGTTGAGATCCTTACAAATTTATAACCTCGTACTGGACTCAACATGTTTTCTATTCCTCTTTATTTATCAATGCATGGCCATAGGATAAAGAGAGAAAGGCAATTTAGAGGAGGAGCATTTGCATATAGAAATGACAGATAATCCAGTGGGTGAGAATTAGCAAGTGCTGTGTTTGAATGTGTTGACCCAAAGGTGAGATGTACACATCATAGAAATAGAATAGCAAGCTGCAGGGGGTACCATTAGGGCAGCTAGTGTGACTGCTAATTCTACCTCTCTACCTATGTTTTCTGTGTAAGAATTACTTTTTTTTTTTAACCTGTTGCTTTGTCCTTCATACTGAACTGTCTCTCTTTACCTGCTATAAATATAGACTGTCTCTCCTGACACAGGCATGACTATGTCCCGAGAGGAAATGAGCAAGTTTAATGCATGACCAATAGAAACCATAAGAATCTTCCCTCAGTGAGCTCTTAAATCTTCTCCTCTGCCATGTAAAAGAACATTTCAGGGCATATCCCAAGGAAAGCACTGCTGACTTGCCTGGATTCTAGCGTGAGGTCTATGAACGAGTTCCACACACAGCAACGCACACCCGACAGAACAAGAGGGATTAAAATGAACTGAAGACAAGATAGTGAGAACGGCCTTCTGCTTCAGCATTAGAGATACTCAACGTGTGTCTGGATACTATGCGAGATGAGCTACAGCCATTGCAAGATGAAAACCAGGTCATTTTGTTAGAATCGAAGAGTAGGGAGGATACCAGCGGTTTTAGTCACAGCAGCTTGTGTTGGCCTAGAAGCAGCATGCCCCCAGGTTGTTTGGTGACCTCTGATTCATCACTTGCCACAGCCACTAGGGACCCAGGATAAGAAGGACAATGCCCCCACCCAACCCCAAAGTCGCTCTCTTACTTTGTCTCTTACTCTCTCTCTCTCTCTCTCTCTCTCTCTCTCTCTCTCTCTCTCTCTCTCTCTCTCTCTCTCTCTCTCTCCCTATCTTTCCCTCTGTCCCTCTGGGGTACCCTCCCACCTTCATTCTCTCCCTCATGCTTCTATACTAAATCTTATACCATGAATGTTGTGTGGCACATATTTAACAGATTGGGCACAGGACAATCATGTAAAAATAAGAATACATCAGAGTACAAAATGATGGGTGGTATTGGAATGGAGTAGTGCCTATGAATTGAGGTGATGGGCAATGAAAGTGAGAGTCATGGAGTATTAGTAGCGAAGGCGATGCTGGATCCAAGAAACGTTTCTATATGCCGTTCTTGTTATTCCACCTTTTCCTCCCCACCCTCTGCCCCAAGACCGTAAGATGTTGAACAAGTTTGAATGTTGATGCTAAGGATGAAAAAGTGAGAAAGGAGGTTAAGATTTTAGCTAAGTGGGAATGTGGTACAAGCACTGAGACAGGCAGATGGATTTTCCCTTGGTTAGGACAATGGTGATGGTTAATCATAACTGTAAGGAATAGAGATCTTAGAGGAAAAGATGAACAACCATGGTGTGGAAGTAGCAATAGGAAGAAAATGTGTCTCAAACCCAGCTCGGACCTTTGGCTGTGAAGGAATGCCTACTAATTTCCTTAATTATTACTTTCTTGGCTCTATCCTACATTTCCAAGAACTTACAATAGCGGGATGTTTCACTCTCTCCAACTGATCCTGGTGCGATAGATGAGTCTCCTTTGTCACCATAAACAACTTCAGTTGTATCCTCAGTCCAGAGAGTGTAAAATCTTTGGGGAACATCACCATTGTTTCTTTTGGCCCCTTCAATCTGCTTCCCAGCTTTAGCACCTGGGTATGCAGCAGCTTGGATAGAAGGAGCTTCTCAATCCCCAGCGTGCTGCAGCACCAGTTTAGTTTTGATTCAAGTATCGCTTTCCAGGCTTCAAACCTAGATGCTGAAATTCAGAAAGGCTGGGCACTGAAAAGAAATAGCTCCCTTCACCAGCACATCAAGTGCACGGATCACTCTCTGATAAAGACTAAAGAGAATGATTGATTCAGGCTCATCAGTGATGCTAGACGAGGCTCACCATCTCCTCCAATCCAAGACTTCTCATCCGTTCACCTGCTAGGCACTGGTTATACAATGATGATGTTTTTTGCAATCATGAACTCCAGAAACAACTGTTCTTAGATCTTTATTTCTCATTCAAAACTCAGAATTGGAATACAAAGTATGGTTGATATGGCTTGAATCTAAAATGTCCCTCAGAGGCTCATGATTGAAGTTTTGACCATGGTGGCATTACATAGAGTTCTAGAGACCTTAGGAGATGCTTGAGTACCTGGGTTGGTAGCTTTCTGGAGTGGGGGGTATCTTTGAAGGTTACTTGGTCTTTGCCTGCTGCTCTGCTTCCTTTATCTCAATCAAGCAACTTTCCTCACCTCAGGCCCAGACACAATAGTGCTAAGTCACCATAGACAAGGACCTTGGGAACATTGAGCCAAAATAATCCTTTCTACACTCTAAATTGGTTCTCCTGCGTGTTTTTGCAAGTGAAAAAAATATGTAGAACAACAGTAGGTACAAGAGTGACAGGGATCCTGGTCACATCTCTTTTCATTGTGCATATCAGTACAACCTCTGTGAGTTCCAGAGCTTTATTATAGCTTAATTTAGTCTCAAAAGAATACAAATGTATACTAAACTAAAATAATGAACTTTTACCACTCCCTTTCTTTATTGTTGTTTCCATAGTGCTGGGGATTGAACCAATGGACTCATATGTGCTAGGTATATCACACACTTCTCTATTGCTGATGAAATACCACGACGATGACAATTTACAGAAGAAAGCGTTTATTTGGGCTTAGGGTTCCAGAGGAACGAGTTACCACCATGGTGATGTATCATCGCATCAGGCAGGTACAGCCACTGGAGCAGCTCAGAACTTGCATCTAGAACTGCAAGCAGGAAACAGAGAGCAAAATGAAAATGTAGCACGTCCTTGAACTCCCAAAGCCTGTCCTCAGTGACTTACTTCCTCCAGCAAGGCCACACCTCCAAAGCTTCTCCCAAACAGAGGTACCAGCTGGGTACCAAGTATACCAATTCCAGAGCTTATAGGAGACACCCTCATTTAAACTACCACAGTAAGAAAGATCTATACCATCCAGCTGTACCTATACTCTTTTCATTAGATGTGATCTTACCACTGTGGTTAGGCAGGCCTTTAAATTTCTATCTTCCTTCTTCAGCTTCCCAATTAGAAGGTATTGTATGGACCTGCAATACTAGTCTCAACCCTCTTTCTTCTAAAGAGTTCACATCCCAACCATCATCTCCAGTAATGATGTTACATATAGCGCTATGTGACAGACTTGTCCTGAGGAGATGCGGCAGAGACATCTACTCACCCTCAAAAAAGATGCATGACAGAGCAAAGGAACTATTGCACCGAAATCCAGCCAGTGGATTTTTATTAGCAGGAATATGTGTGAGGCATGACTTATAGAAGCAGAAATGACCCAATAGAAGTACGTCACCAAAGAACCACACCTAGCGTGAGTGATGTCTGATGAAAGCTCCAATCCTGGAGCTCTCTGCACAACTTGTGAACAGATCAGAAGGGCAAGACTCTCCTCTAATTGCTGGTCTGGTCAGCCTCCTCCTATAGCAGTTGCAATCTATAAAGCTAAAAGGTTCCCTTTCAGAACCTTCTAAGTTTTTGCTCTCTCAGACATGTCATGTTTTGTTTATTACCTGAGACTCATGAGCCTCCCTTGCCTCCAAGAGGGGATGTTCCAACTCAGCAGAACATACAAAATATGGGTGTAGGGCAGCAAAGAATGTAACAAAGATAAGCATGCTTTCAAGGGCCTATGGAACTTTTAACAGTTTAAGTTCTTCTACTATGGGGCAGCAGAGACTAGAAATTGTAAGTCCAGTTATGTCTGCCTCTGGGAAAGCCCTACTGTGTTAGGGATGCCATCACAGGGATTGCAGTGTTTGTGATTCAATTCAAAATGTTCTCAGTGTGTGTGTGCGTGTGTGTGTGTGTGTGTGTGTGTGTGTGTGTGTGAGCGTGTGTGTGTTTCTTAAAGTGTGTGTGTTTCTTAAAGTTACAAGAGATAAAGTGTCACTGTGTTTCACTACATCTGAGACATCTACCAGGATCTGTCCCCTGCCTTTCTGAGCTCAGGCAGTTATTCTAGCACATGTTGGCATTTCCTCGGTTATAGATGCATCTCCGCCATCTTTGCCTTCTTGCCTGTATAGTGTTGTCCTCTGTATTAGCCTTAAGATTAGGCTTCCTCGTGGCTTTGTTGTTTGTCTTACAGTTTTAGGCATGTATGCTATATACTATTATCATTGTTACCCCCAAATTGCCCTTCCCAGTCCTGACGAAGCCCTTTTCTTCCCAATTGATCCCCGCCCATGTCTATGGTTTTTATTACTCTTTTTTAAGCTTAATAAGAGTTTCTTGTATACATATAGGTGTAGGGGTATTTACTGGATGATGGGCAACATGCTAAGAGCTACACCACTGAAGAAAGTGAAAACCTCTTCCCCCAGAAACCATTGATGACCAATAGCTCCTCAGGGAGGGTGAAGATTCATGAGCCCTCCCCTGAATCCTGTTCATATACAACAGGCACCACCAAACATATCAGATTAGGGGTAACCATATGACGTCATCTTAACTTGGTCATCTGTCAGGCTCTATTTCCTAACTAAGACTGCGTTTACAGGCACAGCCTCTGGGACAAAAGTAAGTCAATTAGTCACCACTTTGTAATACTTCTGAAACCCAGTTGTGAAAGCCCAGCCTGTCTCCCACATGGTCTGCTCTGTACTCTCTGTACATGGCTCCAAGTGCCATCCTTTATCTTACATCTCTGCTGGCCCGACGTCTCCATCTTCCATTCCCTCTGTGTTCACTGTGCCGGATTCACATGGGCTGCTGTTTATCTCCAGCTCTTCACCTGTTTCACTATACCAAGTCCCGGAGTGCATCAGCCATCTGAACTTCCTAGCCCTCCACGTCCACCTTTGCCTCACCTTCTGGCCACGAGATTAAATAACTCAAAACGTGCAATGGGACTTCAGTCCATTGAGGCCACTAGCTGAGCTGCACTTCAATCAACTCCTACCCAGAGCACTTCAGAAAATGTCAGCCAAGGTTGCATAAAACTCTCATTACTAGGCAGGATTTTTAAAATTTTGTTTTGCAACTGATAAAATATCTCCTACTTGAAAAAAAAACCAATGTGTTGCCTGTGGCTCCCCAAATTGGCTGCTGGGGTGGATGGTGCCTTTTCAAACAGCAGAGGATAGGGCTTAAGGAGCAATGCACTCCTTAGAAGTCAGTATCCAACTTAGATTCATGCTGCTTCTGGAAATAAGGGATTAACCAGAGAACAGAGTGGTAGGGAGAATATGTGCAGGAAGGCATGGCTCTAAATGAAACATTTCTCAAAATTTTCCAGAAGTCATCAGTAGCTTGTTAAATATTAAGTAGAGAAATCTCTGTCTGGCTGTTTCAGGCACATAGCAAAGGGAGACAGGGCTGTTTTATAGTCTCCGACATGGTGGGGTGGGCATAAGGGGCCACAAAGCTAGGCTAATTTATCAGGGAAAAATACAGTGGCTTCCAGCAAAAGGTTCACAGATGCTGCCTTCTAATTAAAATTTTTTAATTTTCCAGTACAATTTTACAGATTTTTATACCTGCAAATGAGTGCCTTGCACCACATGGCATCTCCCAATGTACTGTGAAGGGAAAAGCCAGGGCAGCCTTCAATAGCTCATACTGCACTTCGTGCCCCTGTATCTTATGCTTTGTGTTGTTAGAAACCAACAAAGGGGAGATTTAAATGAAAATAAAACACTAGGTATCCAATATGCATCCAAACTTGTCAGAGCCAGGAAAATGAGATTGTGGGTTTTTTTCTAAGAAGGCAGAAACTTTGCTGGTTGTGTCGAGTACTTCTGAGAATTAAGGAGTCAAAATCTGCAAAGACTCTTGGGCAGGAGTCTATGGAATAGTCCAGCATGGAGGCTCCAGTCTTAGCCTGATGAAGGCTATAACAGGAACAGCGAAGGAAAGTATGAGGCGCTTCCAGCAGCTGGGCAAATGCCTTTCCATTGAGCACAGACATAACCTTAGTGTTCCCTGACTGCACCCCAGTGATCCCTGCCAGTTGGTCAGCATGGAGAAGCCAAGTCCAAAATGAAGCAGGAATACTCCCTGCTCCTTTATGTTCAGTATAAGGAAAGAGATAGTTTTAAGTAATATGTTCTTTGACATTTCATACACACACACACACACACACACACACACACACACACATTTTATATATTTATATATATGTATATATATATATATATATATATATATATATATATATATAATTATGAATGAAAGCCCAGCCTGTCTTCCACATCGTCTGCTCCGTACTCTCTGTACACAGCTCTGAGTCTCATCCTTAATCTTACAGTTCTTCCGGCTCTCCATCTCTAAATGCTGCTTCTCAAAACTGGAGGCTCAATGTCTCCATCTTCGGTTCCCTCTGTGTTCGCTGCGCCGTTCATATCCAGTTCCTCAGCCGCTTAGCTCTCCTTCAATACACCACTAGGCCCTAGAACATCTAAACGTGCCAGTCCTCCACCTCTTCCCCACCTTCTGGCCTTGAAAGTCATTGGCTCAAAATGTGCAACTTACTTTTCTTTGGTCCAATGATGCTACAAGGTGAACCTCACTTCATTCAAAGCCTGTGCAGCAGAACACCTCAAGAGAAGTGGTTAGCTGTCCTAACTGCTGAGCCATCTCTTTAGGCCCATTTAGGCCGTGTGTGTGTGTGTGTGTGTGTGTGTGTGTGTGTGTGTGTGTGTGTGTGTTTTGTATTCTCCTTGCTCTTACCCCTCACACACTCCTTACTTTTTATACTATTTTTATTTAAAATTCCTTTTACTCAAGAAATTTTTATGAATCTTAAGATATATATATGTTACTTTTCCTGATGTTCTGATACAAGAAACTTGAGACAGAAGGTTTTTTTTCTGGCTTGTTATTTGAGAGAATCATTTCTTTCCAGTCTCGAAGACTTGACTTTGGGCAGGGAAGTCATTCTGGGCCAGGCCAGGCAAAAGGCTAGCTGATGACATCATGTCTGTACGTAGGAAGCAGAGAATGAACAGAAGGGGTCTGGGCTATAAGGCTCCAAAGGCCACGCCCAGTGACAGATTTCCTCATGTGATGCTCTATCTCCTAAACACCCTACACCCTTCTCAAATAGAGTAAGAATCACGTGTTCACACATGCAAGCTTATAAGAGACATTGCACACTCAAACTACAGTTGTAGCTATGCAAAATAGGTTTACTGATAATAAATCACAAGGAAATTTATTTTAAAATGTTTCTGGTATACATATACATTTATCATTTATTAAGGCTGAAAACAAATTTACATACTAATAAGATGGATGAGCTTGTTTATTTTCACTGAAAGAATTAAATTCTGTCTGAATATTTGATGCTGCATGACATAGACAACATATTTTAGGATTGATCAATATTTTGGTTTTATAATCATTAATGCCAAGAACACCACTTTGAATAAATACATAATATAAAATGACAGAAGTAGGTTTAGGACCATTTTAGAAATTGTTGGAAATTCTGTCATATTCCCAAGCCAAAATTCATTTAAGCATTATTTATAAAACTCAAGTCAACATCTCAAGCAGCAATTTTTAAAACCAAATATTTAAACATGATACAATCTGAAGGCATACTAATTTTAGACTTACATGCTGATGAATGACGTTAGGAAAAAAAAAATGAAAACTCCTTGTTTTCCATAAATAGACCAATATGTTTCTATAAGAACAGAAAGTTTTGTGTGTAAGAAAAAAAAATACTGTACTTCAGGGATTGGAGAAATGGCTCAGCAGTTGAGTGCCTACTGTTTTTCCAGAGGCTGCCCTTGCTGTACCCACATCAGGCGGCTCAACCACCGGTAAGTCCAGGAGATTCAACACCTTCTTCTTGCCTTGTAAGCACCTGCACACATGTTCACATGAACACTAACATGCACATACACTCTTCTAAATCTTAAAAATAGATTGCCGTCCACAAAGTACATTTGTCTCAAGCCTGAGCTGAGGTGTTTCAGGTGGCAACGTGCTGGCTTAAAGTTGTGATGTGACAATATGCACCGTGCTAAGTGGGTGCATTGGATGTTTAGAGCCAAGACCTCAGTGCCACCATTAATAAAACATGGACAAACACTGTCAGAAATACCTTCAATTCACTGAGCAGTTGCTTCTGAATTCATTTATGGTTGGTCAATCACAAACCTTTTAGTGTTGCCCACCTTGTTTTCATAGCCCTCTAGACTCAGTATTAAAAACCAGTAGTTTCATAACCTATAGTTTAGGAAGCTTGAACTTGTTAGATGTAGAGCTTGTTAGAGCTCCTTAGGTTTAACTTCAGAGGCTCTAAGACAAAGAAGTGAGCCCATTGCTTCCCTTACGATGAAAATAAGAATAAGACTGGTACCTTGTGGTTCATATCTTCCACCCCCCAATATTAAGAGTGTTAAACCCACTTTTATTCTGAATGCCTATGTGTGTCTTCTTGAAATATACTTCAGGAGGCTCAAGAAATGTCAACAGGATCATGTGGAAACAAAAGCATTTGTCCTGGCCGTGGAGATGGCTAGGTGGCCCTCTCTCAGGGTAATCATTGTCCAAAATGGTACAACACAATGGGGCTGGAAACTCAGATATGGATGTAGACAGAGGATCTCATACTGGGAGTTCAGACATCAAACTCTCTGACTTTCTGCTAAGGTCAGAGGCTAAAAACTCAATCTAGAAAAGTTTGTACAGTAACACAGGAAGGGATTGAATCCAGGAACACTAAGGTCTCCCACTGCAGCCTGTGAGTTACCATGCTCAGTCTTTATGTACTGGTGACCAGGGCTAGTGTCTTGAGTCACGGGCTCAAGACAGTGGGCATTAGAAAACATACTCTGTCTATGTGAGTAGTTTTCCTGGTACCCTGGGGACACTTTGTCAGCTGACCCTTTAACACACCTTAGTTTTTCCTTAAGTGCAGAAAACTTTGCATTATCTCATGTTTAAAAAAAAAAAAAACAGCCTGGCAATGGTGGCACACACCTTTAGTCCCAGTACTAGGGAGGTAGAGGCAGGCAGATTTCTTATGAATTCAAGGCAAGTCCAATCTACAAAGCAAGTTCCCAGACATCTGAGGTAACACAGGGAAATCTGGTCTCAAAAAATTAAATAACAAAGCAAGCAAAAAACAAAAAACTATTGAGCTGAGTAGTGGTGGTGCATATCTTTAATCCCAGCACTCAGGAAACAGAGGCAGACAGATAGATCTCCGTGTGTTTGAAGCCAGCCTGGTCTATAGAGCAAGTTCCAGGACAGCCAGGGTTACACAGAGAAAGACTGTTTCAAAAACACCAAAACAAAACCAAAAAAAAAAAAAAAAAAAAAAAAAAAAAAAAAAGAAATAAAAACTATTTTAATTGCTAAGTCACAGTTGCATGCATATATAAACAGGCAGTGTGATAATTGCAAAACATAAAATGTAGCGCATGTAATATGTGACACATGTGTAGATAATTCAATCAAGCTGGTTAGTATCACCTCATTTACCTATCATTTCTATGGAGACATTTACAATGTGCTGAGCTGTTCTGAAATAAGTGTTACATCATTGTAGACTACAGCCATTTTACTATGCAATGTGTTTCAATAGCCATCACTCATGTATATACACAATTTAAAAGTGGAAGGATATTTCCTATATCCGAAAGAAAGAAAGAAAGAAAGAAAGAAAGAAAGAAAGGAAGAAAGAAAGAAAGAAAAGATCAAAATGCAACATATGAAGCCAAAAAGGTTAAAGCTCATTTAGTAAGGAGAATTAACTTAGAGAACAGTAGAAATAAAACTGATTGATAATAAACAACACACACATACACACACACACACAATGTAGGCACAATTAGACTTTTAAAAATGAAGACACAAGTTAATCAAAAAAAAATAGGAAAAAAGGTAGTGAATTAAAAAAAATCAGTATCATTGACTTAGAAATACTAGAACCGTAGAGAAGAGTGCCAAACACCTGCCAACAACTTTCTCCATCCTCCAGCCTCTGTTCTTTCTCTGCATGGTAGATCTTCATTTAAGCCCTGCTGCTTTTTTTCTCTTTATCAGGCTATGGGTAGATCTGTGTTCAATACTCTAAGATTTCCTTTATGGAAATGGGTATATGTATAATAGTGTATATATAGTTTATATGTATTCTTAATGTTGGGAGCTTGATATTAGGATTTTGAATATAAACAATTCTAAAAATATCAGTTCATGTTGTAAGGTAGAATTTGCTTGCACTACTGTTATGGCTAAACACTTGGAGGTTGTAAATGAGGAGCAACGCTCTTGTGAAGACAGGAGGTCTGCCTAAACAAACGTGGCTACTTTAATGCCAAGTTGCTGTAATTGTCATGTGAAGCTGCACAGTCAGGAAGATGGACCTCAGGGTCTCTCTGGGGGAACTGACACGGTGCAAGAACAGAAATCCAGATGCTGAGATTCCCCAACAGATGACAGATGATACTGAGGAGATGTCCAATAACTGATGTGAGAATTTTTCTAGGGTGTGTTTTAGACATTACATTTAAAAAGAAAATTCATAATGCATTGTTATTTTTCTGTTGTGATAAAATATCATGACCAAGGCAGTTTATGTACGAGGGAGTTTATATAGGCTTACAATTTCAGAAGAATACAAATCCTTCATGGCAAAGTCGCAGAGCAGCAAACAGCATGCCTAGGGGCACAAACCAGAAGTTGAGAGCTCACATCTTCAAAACGCAAGCATGAAGCAAAGAATAAAACTAAACATGGTGCCAGGTTTTTAAAACTTCTGAAATTCCTTCTCTAGGGGCATACTTCTTCCAGCAAAGCTATACCTCCTAACGTCCGTCTCCCCTACCCCGTGAACTAAAATAGAACACCACCAACTGTGGACAAAGTATTGACATGCCCAAAGAGGGGCATGTTCATCTAAAATACCATGAGTTACAAGAACATCATGATCTATTCATAAGAAATTTCAAGGTACACGTTAAAATACATTAGTTCCACAGCCTAGAAAACCCAGGGCAATATTAGAGATTACTAACTTCACACATTTATGCTCTTAATCAAAACTTCAGAACTATTATCACATGGTCATATCCGATAGACAGTTATAGATAAAGATCTTATTAGAACAGTTTTATGTTTGTGAAAACTCTTTGGTGTTAGTAATATAGTGATAATGTGATACTTTTAGAGATACAGTATCAGTTATTCTTTAATTATCCATAAATCTGTATTGACTACCTATCCTGACCTAGAATATAAGCCACATCTTCTCTATACATAAACCTTGTACTTTCCTACCCAAATAGTACTGAGAGAAATGACATTAGACTAACCACGAGCATTCATTCATAACTAGCAGGTAATACATGGCAATGATGCTTGCTGTTTATGGTAGAATTTATGTGGTTGGGGTATTGAGTGAATGAGGAAAGATCCTTCAATTGAGACCATGGTTGAGTAAGCCAGCTGTCTTGACAGACATGGCAATGAGAGTGAGTAGCTTTAGGTTTTATACTGACTGACCCGAGGAGTCATGATGAGAGGAGTGCAGGCAAAAGACTATGAACATAAAGAAGCCTGGTATCCAAAATTGCTTTTATCATAGCTGGAATGTATAGGTGCCACCAACTAAATAGTGGGGGCAAAGTCACCTAGAGTTGTGGATTAGTCAATCAGATGAAAACAGAGAGAGTTCAACGGTCCCCAGTATTTCAATGGTAAAACACATGGGACTAGAGGTGTATGGCTGTGGTCCAGCACTTTCCAAGCAGAAGAGGATCCGAAGTCCAAGGTCTTCCTTGATTCACAAGTTCAAAGACAGCTGGGCCTACATGAGACCCTGTCTCAAAAATAATTAATTAAATGGTGAATCTTGATGTCTACTTGAAATTGTGAAGAACCAATATGGAAGAACCAATTCTTTATTGTCAAATACTCAATTCCTGCTTCTTGCATTTACTCATTGTAACAGTTTGAATGTGACTACCTGCCCCAGGTCCCTTTATCTGAGCACTTGGTGTCCAGCGGCTGGTTTCGGAAGGCTGAGGAACTTTCAGGAGGTTGAGCTTCCCCGGAAGAATTGAGTCATTGATGGAGATTTAATAGCCAGGCCCTGCTTCCTGTGTATTCTCTGTTTCCTGACTTGGCTCACCATATGACCAACCACCTCCCACCCCTACTGCCAAGCCCTTCCTGCTCTGATGGACTGCATCCCTTCTTAAAACAGAGCCAAACAAACCCTTCCTTCCTTAAAGTACTTCTTGTCAAGTATTTGAGTACAACACTAAGAAAAATGACTAACACATCCATATTTCTTTGACTCTCCTTATGTAGAATTGCTATTTATTCACAGGTAGATTTCTCAAGGTATACTCCATCAAATGAAATAGAAAAGTCAATTTATACACATGTAGAGCCCACCTTGTTCCTATAAAAATGATATTATTTTTATTTTATGTTTATTTGGTTATGTGTAGCTCACCAAATAACATCTAAGTTTTATGATTTGAGATCTTCTTCACGTCATTGCATCTTTATACTTTGCACTAACTTAATTAGGGGCAATGTTGATAAAAAATGACAATAAAATTTGAGTAAATAGTCTTTGCTATGAATTTGCATTAAAATTGTATGCTCATATTTTTCTCTAAATGTTGTTTTCTGCATTCATGAATAATAAGATTGATTTGTATATTAAGTTTTATTTTTGCTCTGTAAGACAGGGTTACAAAGTATTTTTCCCTGTATTTCCTTCAAATAAAATATAGAGGTTACATGGTCACCTTTACTGGTATTTTTTCTTGTAATTAAATTTAGGATATTTGCTTCAATACTAATACTTTTAGAAAACAATTTCTATCTCTCTTTTTTGTCTAGTACTTGAAAATTTTTGTATATTTTATTTTTCCAATCTGGAATTTGTTTTGATGGTGGCAAGATGGAAGGGTCCAGCCGTTCTCTAAACACTTTCCACTAGTGGATATTTTTTGGTTTCTGCTTAGGAACCTTTGCCCTCTTTATTGGGAAGTTTTCTATACTGTCCCTGCCTTCCCCAGCCACAGCTGATACCCAAAAGCACACGTGTCAGAATCCTTCTCTGGTATTTACCCCTAAAGTCAAGAAGCCAAATCATACCCATTTCCATAAAGGAAATCTTAGAGTATTGAACACAGATCTATCCATAGCCTGATAAAGAGAAAAAAGCAGCAGGGCTTAAATGAAGATCTACCATGCAGAGAAAGAACAGAGGCTGGAGGATGGAGAAAGTTGTTGGCAGGTGTTTGGCACTCTTCTCTACTGTTCTAGTATTTCTAAGTCAATGATACTGATTTTTTTTTTTAATTCACTACCCGTTTTTCCTATTTTTTTGATTAACTTGTGTCTTCATTTTTAAAAGTCTAATTGTGCCTACATTGTGTGTGTGTGTGTGTGTGTGTGTGTGTGTGTGTGTGTTGTTTATTATCAATCAGATTTATTTCTACTGTTCTCTAAGTTAATTCTTCTTACTAAATGAGCTTTAACCTTTTTGGCTTCATATGTTGCATTTTTATCTTTTCTTTCTTCCTTCCTTCCTTCCTTCCTTCCTTCCTTCCTTTCTTTCTTTCTTTCGGATATAGGAAATATCCTTCCACTTTTAAATTGTGTTCTTTGGCATTTTCATCAATATAGCACACAAACCTAAATATCATGGAGAACTGGTACTGGAAGGAAAGTCTTTCCCTGCAGAAGCCTATGGAACTGACTTGTGAGAGGAAGTTGGCAATGCATGGAAAGAGAGGCTTAACGGGACTTAGGAGCTTTAAGCAAAGCTTAATTGGTGATTCTGGAAGACGGGAATGGAGATGAAAATGTGAACCAACAGTAAGTTCTGTGCTCACAAGATTTTAAAAGAGGTTGTCAGCTCTATTGGGGATTACAGTAGATGTTATTCATATTATACTGTGACACAAACTAGTTGACATTTTTTCTGTGCCATAAAACTTCCTGGAAAGCCAAAATCCAAGGTGGTGGATGAGTAAGTCTACTGCGGAGAATTTAGTGTAACTCAACACTCAGGCTGGAGCTTAGTTATGGCTAGCATCTTTTAGATAAGCTTGTAGTATAAACAATAAGCAAAAGCAGTTTTAAAAGCTTATACTTTCCCCAGAAAACAATTGGTTGTACATCCTGGAATGAAAAAAGTATGGCTGGTGAAGAGACTAGAGCCATTCAAAGAAATCAGATACTTGCCCGTGTTTTGGAATTGGCTACCTTACGTGTTCATCAATGACTCAAAGGTATGGGTAAATTTACTCTTTTGAAATATTCTGATTTGAGAAGAAATTTCCACAGAACCACGTTCACGCAGTGCCAACAAGGAGAATATTTGCCAATGCTCAGCCTTCCTGGCATTTGGAAACCAAACAGCCATCATCTGAAAGGCCCAGCCACTACTCAAGCTGTCAGCTGACCCGGGTGATGCTCCTTTTAAAGATGCAAGAGCAGGAAGGATCATGGAAACCTACATCCACATTGCAGTACCAGGTTTTATGGTGGTACTGTGGTCCAAACTCAGGAAACATCTGTGAAAGGCTATCTCTGTTAGAGAACTCCCTGGATGTATCCGTGAGGGATGATCTTGGTTTGGTTACTTGAGGTGGGAAAGCCTATCCACTATGGGTGGCATAGTGGGCTGGGATCCCAGACTGTATAAAGAGGAAAAAGCAAGACAAGTAGAAGCATTGACCTTTCTTTACGTACCGAGTGTGAACACAATGTCACCAGACACCTCAAGATCCTGACGCCTTAACTTCCCCACTGTACCCTGAAACTGTGAAACAAACACAGCCTTTCCACTTTAAGTCACTTTTCTTAAGACTATTTTTTGTCATAGCAACAGAAAAACAACCGATAGAGATGCCAATGTCTTGCTCAAGATGAGAAAGTTTTCTGCTAGTATTTTGTTGAATATATTTTCCAGTTTACTAAATTTTCCTCTTTGTGGTTAAATATTCAGAAAATATAAACATTTACTCATATCACTGGATTTCAAAAGTTTTAAGTGCCTTCTTCACTCTTTCATTCTGTTTTGAAAGGGATATTACAAAAGGCCTCTCTTCAATTTCATATATTCTCTACCTGAACAAGCATTTAACTTTATTTTGAGCTTCATTTCAGTGATTCCAGTGTATTGCTTTTATAAACTTTGTCCTTGATGAACTTTCTTCTTTCTATTTTAATCATTTATCTGGGCCGTTTGTACCTAATTTGGGTTTTCCTATAATTCTTTGAGCTTTTAAAAGTTTTTATCAAACATTTTGTACACAGTTGTGTTTAGAATTTGTTGCTGGAGAGCTAGAGTATTGGGCTGGAGAGATGGCTCAGCCATTAAAGGCTAGGCTCACAACCAAAAATATACGAATATAGTATTCTCTTGCAAGCATTTTATTATACTATTTTTGGCACTCAAATCATCTATTTACTTTAAAGTCATCATGAACTACAGTTCTGTTTATGTATCTTAAACTCAGTTGAATTACAGAATCCTCACTTAGCGCATTAAATTTTTCATATTGCTCACATGCCTATATTGAGATTGGCATATCTAATGGATCACATGTCTACTGTTTTTAGTAAGTACTTTGTACCAGGTCTCTCAGGACATCTTTATCTCAAGCTGAGCATTACACTATGGTCTTCCTACCATATTTTGATTATGATTAATGACTGCGTACATAGAACACACAATTTGTCTCAAGAACAAAGATATGGATATGGACACAATGACCGATAAACACCTTTAACAAGCTGAAAGAATTGTCAGGGAAGCCTAGTGAGATTCAAGACAGTGCAGATACATGGGTAAAGTAGGAAAACAATGTGGGACTTAAAAGCTCAGCAAAAAGAAAAATACAAAAGAATCAAGGAGAAATCTTTAAACTGACAAACTCAAAATGGAGTTGACCTATGACATACCTAATCTATAATCTCTGTAGACAATATAAGAGCTCAGATACTCTTGTAGTGGGGTCAGCTATAGTGCAGACTACATGGTGTACGACCTACTCAGTTTGTGCTGTTCCTACTGGGAGTCTGCTGGCCTCTTTTGAGTGATACAGGGTTTTCTCAGGCATTGATGGTGGTAATAACTCTGATGGCAAGGCCCTCTGACATTGACAGACCAAGAATGATGAGGGACCAGAAGCACTTGTAGTCTGACCAGTCAATGGGATGTTCTCAGATGCTGTTTGGGGAAAGGTCATGGTAGGAGCCACAGCACACTTTCTCTAGTCGTTCCCATTCCTTCCTGACACCTATGCACAGTTAGGAAACATTTAGAAATGGCAAGGTGAGAACCATATAGATGAGGGAGTAGCAAGAACTGACATCCTTATCTGCAATTGCCAATGCATGCCAAGAGGTAGGCCTATGGCTGGCACCAGGCTAAATTCTGTTCAGCCTTTTTCTTACACTTATGCATCTGGAGATTGTTAAACCACTTTCACTGGCACTTTATTCCCTTCAACTCTTTACCTATGCAGTATGTGCCCAGAGAGGACAAATACTGCAACTATGAAGCTGCCCATGCCTTCACTATAGGCAGTAGAAGAGCAGTGGCCATGATGCTTTCCTGAACTGCATGTGATGGGATCTTAGATATGGTGTAGCTGGCAGAAGCTGTAGCAGCCACATGGTGTTGACATAGTCCAAGGTTATACCCTTGGTCTCAGACAGCATGCTCTCAGATCTTCTTATTTTGGAAGCATGGTTCTGTCACTTTCCTTCTATATTGCTACCCTTGTCCCCTGTGGTGCTGAACATCAAATTGGTAATAGACACTCTACTCAGCCTATCTCAATACGTAAGGCAGCTATTTCTCATGCCAGTATAGTGGAAATATCTGCGGGGTCCAAGGGGTAGAAATGACACACCAGTTTCTGAGACTTGGCATAGAATCAGCAGTGAGAATAGTTCACTTCTCACTGGCTGTGGAACTGTCCAGCATACTGGAAGGTGATGTGAGAGCCTTTCCTAAATCAGAACTACTGTGCAGCTCTAGCTAAGTGGACTACCAACCTACAAGGACTGAGGAACTTTCAAGAAGCCAAGACAGTCAGCATTTGTAACTATGGAGTTTGCCAGAGGGATGTTCCTCTCACCCTTACCCCAGTGAAAGGAAGAACCCATCTCACTTTGTTCCATGGTCTTAGCTGAGTGGCAGATGCCAGGCTGTTTTTCTATGTTGTTATTCCATGTCTGTAAACTTAAGAGGTTCTAACCTGTCTCTTGATCACCTCTCAATGCAGTTCTGTACTTATTGCCTCAATTCTCCTCTGTGGAGAAAGTTAATAATGGGCTCCTCAATCTCATCAACATCAATCATGATCATTTCTTGCAGGTGTCCTGTATAAATTGAAAACAATTATAGTTGTAGTTGTGCAAGAGGAAATGTCAGATATAACATGGTGTACAAAGTGGAGTAAGAGCTTTGAAGTCAGGCCTAGGAAAATCTATAAGTAATACTCCAGGCAAAATTTAACATTACTTTACCTTTAAATAAGTAAACTTGGAACACCACTGGGAATCTGCCAAAGTTTTAGATGGGTCCGTTAGTCCATTATTGGTCTTGGTGGAAGAACATAACAAGCCCTGCTAGTTTAGCAGAGGAACATGATCACACAGACTATATGATAGAAATTTTGGAGGTGCTTTATCTAAAGTTTCAAGACTACACAGAAGTATTGAAAAAGACTTGGAGAACATACCAAGGAACGACAATGAGTTGGCCTTTCAACATCCTCTCACTCTGAAATCTTTCCAACAGTTTAAAGGACACCGAAGGCCCTGTCCTTATAATGTTCTTATTGATGCGAACAACCTACCCAAGCCTTGTCCAAAGGCTTCCACTATGGGAATGAAAGCCTATGTTAAGAAATTCAATTGAGTTCCTGTTTGTCCCAAGTCAAACTTAGAAAAGACTAACCCATTTCTTTCTCTTGCTCATTGATCACAGTGCTGCCTTCTCCCTGAAGTCAATGGCTTGAGTTTTCCCTCTGCATATCTGCCAAAGAATGATCCTGTGTGGAAATTTTCTCTTTTAAAAAAATTAATTAACACTCTCAAGCCATGAAACATAATTTCCTTCAATAGATCCTCCACATTGAGGATGGGAGGCCAAAAATACAGAAGGAAAGAAAAATGGAGAAGGGAAAATCTGCCTTTTTAAAAGTTCTCATATTTATATCACTTCGTTTCTCATTCTTACAGGGGAAATAACAAGAGGTCCTCTGATGAATGTTGCAGATCGCCATGGTTACGGTTCAGAGATGCAGCAAAGAGCAATTATGGTGGAAGAGAAGAAGGAAATGCACCTCTTTGTCAGAATTTCATAGCAGCTGTAACAACACGAGAGCACCCAAATGAATGCAGAATAACTGAAATATTGTGACATGTTAAATGCCAGCACATTAAAAAATTGTATTTCAATGTCACATTATTTAAAACGACAGGAAGCATTAATTCCTGTGGCAGCAGGGAGCTGGTTAGAAGAGTCAGGGTGGGGGGAATGGAACCCAGCATCCACACTGGGAGTAGACTTCCACACTGTGTATGAAAATATGCTGTCAAGTGGAAGAAAAAAATAGCAAAGAAGAGAATCAATTTGACCTGATATTCAGAGTAGGTGTCATCACCCTCGATCGAGCTTAGTGCCCATCGTTCCAGAGCTACCCCACCTAGGCTCCTCTGTGTAATGTCAACCCCAGAGTTTACAGTAAAGAAGTTTGCCTGATGGGGAGAGTTATTCCACTTTAAACGACAAAGCTAAAGAAGATATGCTCGCTAACTATGTGCTGAGTGTGTTATGCTGTATTTGAGGATAACGGTTCCTGTGGTTAGAGAGGTCTGGGGAATGCTGGGAGTTGTACTGTATAAAGAGAGTTCTTCATTCTGCTTGGGTAGCTCAACTTTATTGAACATGTGTGTGACAGATGATCCTAATTAGAAGACAATCAGGACGTCCTAGACCTCCACCCAGTAGTCTATAGATACCATTCTGCCTAAAGCAAGATTGAAGCTGCTACAAGGTATCTGAGCTACAAAGCAGGTGCTTCTGTTCTTTCAAGGCTCTAATTGCTTCATCTTAAACAGGGACTTGTGCTCACCTTACGGCTAAAACACTATCACAAACGCAGGTTCAAAATCAACTCTGAGCAAAGCTCACATTCTCAGGCCATTATAATGTCTTGTCTCAATTGTGCAGCTGTGAGCGTGCCCCAGAGCTTTCTCCAACTTTTCACTCTGCTAGAAGACAATTGTCAACAAGCTTACCATGAAATAACTCTCACAGGGGAACAAACCTATTTCTAAATGCTACCAATAGTGACCTGTGGTTTAGAAAATGCTTTCATGAACATACTATCCTACAAGATAATTGGATGAACTAGGGAAAGTTTCAAAATGTTTCTCTGGGAAAATTAGCAAATACGGCTCAGAACCAGCCATCCCATATGGCTTTAGGACCTATGCCCCCTCCGTTACCTGAGAGATATATGCCATTGTATATTTTATTCTATTTGGCTTTGAATTACTTCTGCACATACAGAGTTCAGTGTCTTTGACAGAATGGCATAAAATAGCATAAATTAAACTTTTAAACTGCTTTTGAGCTCCTCCTCTGTTATTCTTGTTGTGTAACAAAGCAGTGCAAAATTTACTGCCTCAAAACAACCACTCAATTTAGCCAAGGAATGACTTAAAGGGCCAAGATTTCAATAAGAACACACTAGATTTGTGTCCTTTCTGTTTCCTAGGGAGGCTTCCCATTGTTTCTTAAGGTGGATTGGTCTCAACACAATGGTCTCAGATAGTCTTCAAACAGGTAAAAGTCTTCCAACCAACAATTAAAAGACATATCATCAAATAGTGCAGGCTTTGAACTCATACATGACCTATTCGCTAGGGATAACAAATCTAATTGTACTTAGTAGATGGCATCGGCACCAAAATCCATTTCCTTGTCCTTTACAACAAGGCTTTGACCATGTTCTAGAGACATGCAACTAGTGATTGTTCTTTGTTTAGTGAATAGTTTGTGAACAGTTTGTAGGACGACATGTATGGGTGGATGCCATAATTTGATGTTGTCATCCATAATGAGTCTTTTTTTTTTAAATTAATTTATTCTTGTTACATCTCAATGTTTATCCCATCCCTTGTATCCTCCCATTCCTCCCCCCCCCCCCTTTTCCCATTATTCCCCTCCCCTATGACTGTTCCTGAGGGGGATTACGTCCCCCTATATATTCTCATAGGGTATCAAGTCTCTTCTTGGCTACTTGCTGTCCTTCCTCTGAGTGCCACCAGGTCTCCCCCTCCAGGGGACATGGTCAAATGTGAGGCACCAGAGTATGTGAGAAAGTCGTATCACACTCTCCACTCAACTGTGGAGAATATTCTGACCATTGGCTAGATAATGAGTCTTAATCTTGCTTTTTGAGACCAAGTCTCCTTGAAAGTGGAGCTCATCTATTTGGCTAGATTGGTTGACCAGTGGCCACCAAGGGTCGTCTATCTGCCTGCTCAGCACTGTGATTACAGGGCCATATGCCAGCCACCTGTAGCTTTTATTTGAGTTCTGGGGTTTGAACTCAGTTCTTCATGAATGCCCTACAAGCATTTTCTGGACAAGCCATATTGTAGTGTCCAAGATTTCAATAATTTAACAAAGGATTGTGTGGAATTTAATGGTCAAAGATGTTTTTTCTTGCTCAGATGCAGGTATGATGGTCTCTGGAGTTTAAGAGAACCATGGAAGAATTGGAGAAAACATCAACTCTCAGTGGTTCTATGGACATATACAACTGAATGTTTGTGGGCGTTCTTTGTTTAAAAACTTATTATATTTATTCAAGCAAACCCCTTATCCATTTTCATAGGAAACACTTTAAGATTCCTTCTATTTATAGCCCCTAGTCTGTGAAGGGCCTAAGTGTCATATTGCCTTCCTTTCACAGATAAATACTACCCAGAGAGTCATGTAGTCTGTGATAGAACATATAGAATCGCTTAAATCGAGGTCATTAATCTTATTTTCTAAAGTTTCCCCAAGACTGCTCCCCTCTATAGTCGTAAACGCTGACAAGCACAGATTAAAACTAACTGCTTTACTTTTGGAACTCAGGTACAGCTTGTCTCTTTAAGGGTGGAAAAGATGAAACATTGCTGTTGAGTTCAAACATAGAGAAAAGCACAACTGATAAAGGAATTTGGTGCTTTTTTACATCCAGAGAATACACTCTCATAATCAACACTCACATTCAGAAATAGAAGTTGACCTATGACCCTTGCTTAGTGCACTCCCTTCCCATAAATGGCCATATAGCCAAGCACTGTGGTTTGGATTCTAAATACCTCACTCCTGAACAGTTAACACTCATGGGATATTCTACTTTTGCCCGTTAATTTTCCTAAATTCTTAACACTTACTTGACGTTTATCATATTTCAATGTTTATTGAAATGAGGTGACTAGTGAGCATCCGTCCAATGTTTAGCTTACAGTTTTGTGTGACACTATATTTTATGGGTTTTGCTGAATAGAGTCACTGTATTGCAAAATGCACATTGGAGCCAGTGCAAGGGTGAGGGGTGGAACTCAGGAGTAGAGCTCATGCTTATCATGGACAACGACTTCATTTGGTCCTTGGAACTAAAAGAGGGAAAAGAAATTAAATTTCATGGGCTGTAGGAATAAAAGGACATGTGTAATGTTCTCATCTCAAATAAGCCTCTAAATCATCTGTGAGGCCTTGGGCAAGTAACATCATTTTTCAGTTTTGTAAATTTTCTTTAGAAAAGTTTGTATTAAAATGTACAAGCCCCAAGGCCCTTTCACTGAAACCCCATACTTTGGAGCTGTTCACAGTAATTCTACATTCCTGAAATTCTATATCATTTTTAAAGTAAGTGAGGGAGTCTTATGAGGTGTGTGTGTATGTGTATGTATGTGTGTGTGTGTGTGTATGTGTGTGTGTGTGTGTGTGTGTGTGTGTGTGTGTGTGTGTGTGTGTGCCTCTCTGCATGTGTATAGTATATGGGTATACTCTGCAGATGTATGTGCATGCATGTGGAGGTCAGAGGTCAAATGAGGTATTTGGGGTTTTTTCCTTTTCTGCTACTCTGCATCTTATTTTTCAAACAAAGACTCTCACTGAAAAGGGAGCTCATCAGTTTAGCTAGACTGCTGGCCAACAAGCCCAAGGCATCCACCTTTCTCTGGTCCTCACAGTTGGATTACAGATGCATGTTTCAGTGTTCTTCACTTTTTATGTGGATGCTAGGGATCCAATCTCAGGCCCACATGTTTGCAAAACAAAAACAAAAAGAAAAAAAACAAAAATACAACAAAAAAAAATGTTGTGCCTACTGAGCTGTCTCCCTGAAGGTGATGCCATGGTTCTTGAAAGAAACTCATGCAAAGTTAAAATATTTGACAATGGCAGCATAAAAAAATGGGATTGTTTCTAAATTTATTGTCAAGCTGATGGCTGTCAATCTACTGCTGAATGACTTTCAAATAAATAAATGATGGCACTGTCAATCTGAGTTAATACGCAACACCAATACAATGACTGAATGGGTCCCTCCTTGGAGGGATTCTTAAAAAGAACAGAATGGGTTGAGGAGGCTATTCGAGCAACTGCCGCTGTGGCATCTGCTGGATTCACGGACAGCATTGTCAAGGCTTCCTTTGTGTGCTGGGCAGTGCAGTTTCCATAGGGAAAGAGCAAAGACTGGGCTCTAAGACAAGGGCTTCATTTGAGAGTGATAGTGCTTCCTCACCTTATTGTTTGCTGTGTGCTCATGTCAGATAACAGAACTTACAAAGCATCTTAATTAGAAACGAGGATTATTCTGTACCAAAACCCACTGGACAGCAGGCTGCTCTGTGACAGCAGGCAGCTCATCTCAATACCCGGTCTCAATAAGTACTGGACAGTTATTTGTATTGTACTGGGTAAATAAACTGTAAACAGCAGTAGATTTCTCATAGGCCTTCCAATAATTAACTTCTTTTACTTCATATCAAAAGGGTAAATGATAATCAGCCCAAATTCTTTCTTTTCCCAAAGTAGAAATGTTAAAACACAGGAGTACTGGCAACACAAGTCTCCTGTGATCCCAGAGGCATAAGATAAGACAGCTGTTAACAGCATGTGTGAGCTAGCAGCAAAATGTTGAACTGCCAGTATCTGAGGCTGCCATTTGTGAAGTCTCTTAGACCTTAATGTTCCTCTCTATGAGCGCTATAGTTAAATGAAGGTTCTTTACCATGTCTGTCTGCCTCATCAGAATCTTAGCTCTGTGAATCGAGGATCACATATCTCTGGTTCTTTCATATAGGCCCAGGACTCAGAATAGTTCTCGGAGTAGAGAGAATACGAGCTATCCCATGCCTCAAAATCCAAAGCTTCACATTGTTTGATATGCATCATATAAGTATTAAGAAAGTGTCATTATCTCCTAAATCAATTTTTAGTTGGCTGTGTAAAGGCATATTGACAGGGATGACAACTGAGGATGTTTTATGGAGGTTCATTTCTGGATGGACCAAAACAGACAGTTTTAAGTCACTGCTAGATTATGGCCAGGTACCATTCATGTATTTGGAAGTCTTTTTGTTGTGCTGACCCATTCGGCTTTGCAAAGTGATAGTAGTATTATGGGTTCACTGCTGATGTCAGTGACAATTACTAGGAAGACTATGGAGGCTTCAGAGACTACTGACAGTTTGGACCAAGAGAAGAAAGTCCAGTCTAAGCACTGGTGGAGTGGCTGGGGACATCGATACACCTCTGTCAACTCCACATCAGGGCACTTCTCACTGCCTCTCTCTGCAGTGACTTGGCTAGAGAAGAGTTTGATAGAGAAATGTCTTGAATGGTTTCAGGCCTTGCAGAGCGTGCTTTGCTCACCTGTTACTCTCCATAAACACATGTATTTTAAGTACTTCTTTTTCACTGGCTGTACATGAAACTGGACACAAAGGCTATGAAATGTGGTACCATTCTATAGGTAGCCTTAGAACATATACCACAGCCTTCTATAGACAAAGAACTCAGTGGTAAGGGTGAGTGGGAGAATTCTACATAAACTAGGAAAGTATTCAACTTACTACAAAGAAGATAAATCTTAGGTAACAAAGGCCACTCTATATTATTCATAGTAGATGCCGCAAAACAATCACTACCTAAAACCTATAAAGTACTAAGAAGTACCTATTTTTTTTCTCTAGTCATCTACATCATTGCTTCTTAAATTGGTTACCTATCCCCCACAAGGAGCCAACTGAAAGCTATGCTCTCTGTGGCTGTAGGTCACTATGCCTTCCTTTTCCACGGAAAAGGGCACAAAGCACATTATTACTCAGGCCACTATGTGCTTATTATGGGTTAAGTATCACAGTGAAAAAGATTCTAAAACACAAATGAGGAAAAACGTTCCCCCTACTGAAAACGTACACTTGTTATCTGCTTATTTTCATGTTAACTATCAAGGTTTAACATTTAAGCAAGGATCCTTGGTTATTTACCATTGCTTTTAAATCCCATTCCAGTTAATAATGCTGGACTAAGAATGCTTGACCGGGCCTGCCTTCTCCAGTTTGTAACGCCTTTCTTGACCAAGGGCACATAGAAGAACTAAGCCATGCTGTCTCCAGTAACCATACCACCTGGTCAGCATGGCCAACTTGATGAACTTTTGAGAGAAATCTGCTCATTGTTAATGTCACCCCAAAACTATGCTAAAAATTTCTGTCTGGCTTGTACTGACACCACTTTTGCAATATTTGGTCAGGAAGGCTAACATAATTTAGACTGTGGCAACTGACTGTTCTATTAGTTTATATTTATGGGTAAAATAATGTCTCTAGAAAATGTTTTGAAATATATGTTAATGTTTTGCTAATAAAGCAAAACTAACACCATGAAGTTTAAGACATGCCAAAGCATATCCGTATCTCATTATATCTAATTGTCCCAGGATTTCAAAATATTCATTTGACCATCTTCAATTTTAAGTTCTTTTTGACTTCTTAACAAGGAAAATTTTAGTTCTATGCTTAAAACCATGTGACAGTATCCATTTAAGGACTAACTATACACAGCAACTCTTTCTCCTTATCCATAACCAGTCTTGAAAGAAAAGTGGGGCAGAGTATATCAGACAGAGTCAAGTATACTTAAAAAATCAAAATGAAAGGATGGTAAAACCATCCTTGTTTGCCTCTTACATTTTAAAAATTGGATTTGTTCTTAAAGCCAATTTGGAATCCTTTTAACATTTCTTTGTTTTAAATTAATTTATTCAGATTACAACTCAATTGTTATCTCATCACTTGTATCCTCCCATTCCTCCCTCTCTCCCTCCCACTTTCACCCTATTCCCCTCCTCTAGGTCTATGACTGAGAGGGGATCTCCTCCCCACTTTATGGTCATAGGCTATCAAGTCTCATCTTGGTAGCCTGCTTATTTTTTCTTTGAATGCCACCAGGACTCCCCACCAAGGGGAGGTCATCAAATATAGGGCACCAGCATTCATGTCCTTTTAACATTTATAAGCATGACCAATTGAAATTCTACCTGGCACTGTGTGCATCTCAGAATCATATGAAGTCAATGTGAGAATAATCCAAACTCCTTCCTTTAATGTTCCAGAAATATGTGAGAGAAAGAGGGCAGGGGGTGGCACAAAAAATGTATGGCTGTGTGGCTAGATATTATATTGTTATATATTATTTCATAGGGTAATGTAGACAACTATCTATTCACCTCAGAAAAAAATAACAACAACAGAACAAGACATTTTCAACCAAGTCTAGGTTGGAGAAGCAAATAGTTTATTGGAAGTCATAACAAAAACATTGGTTACTTGGAAGCAGTTTGCATCACTAAAAATTTTTTCTCTAGTGCAGGTTTCAAGAATCATGAAATTTCAGTCTTCAAGCTCCTTCTTGGCTTGCAGGTCATTCCATCAGAGAGATTCTCCTCCCAAGAATTCCTCTATTGATTATGTACTTTAGATAAGGACATTGTGTATGTGGATTTTGTAACTTCCATGAACTTCCTAGCCCTTGAAAGTTTCCTTAGCTCTCCAAGTCTCAAGAACCTCAGCAGGAGGGGCATATTTGATTTCCTAGCTGTGTAAGAAAATAATTTCAAAGAATTCTGATTTCTAACATGACAAAAATTACCTTCCTTCCCAGTAATGTAGATAATCTTCTGTAGAGTGCCTTCAGTGATGTATGCAATTCATTGGTTTTTCAATCTGGTTCCATTACTGACAACTGATCTGGTCTCTGTCCTCACAGTCCTCATTTCTTGCCATTAGAATACTTCAGTGCTGTCCCACACAAGTAGTGATGTCTGAGAACCTTCCCACCCTGTCATAGCATGTAAGAGATACCAACCACTCTTGGAATTTAATACTCCCTACACACAGCTTCTATCCACTGAGGGATGGAAACCATAATATAACAATTCTGGTTCTCTCACTCATTTCTCAAGTTCCATAGCAAGATGGAATTCTAGCTCCCACAATACATTGCTCATTAATATGCCTCTTTGGCTGGTCTTTTCCAGCTATCCCATCCCTACCAGCTGGTGCTCTTGGGAAGGCACCAAAATTTTGCCTCAGGATCTGCTTGTGGGAGAATGAAGCTCAAAATGCTGGATCTAGACAAAGAAACTGAGCAAGGGACTTTCTGTTTCTTTGATAACAATTACTGACTCTCAACAAAGCAAGTTCTTTTAGTAAAACATGGACCCCAAGAACCCCTGAGGCAAGAAGATAGTGGTAATAAAGTCCTTCCACTCTTGACTCTTGGAGCCTGCTTTTGAGATCATAAATACATTGTTTTGAACAGACACTCTCCTTCCCCTAAAAACATTGTAGGTGCTTATCAAGGGTTAAATATTTGTCCAGGTTCACATAAGTGCAGTATGCCTGGCTTAGTTAGAATATACCCACCATATTCAAAGAAATGGCAAATCTCATTAGAGTGTCCTGTCTTTTGTGAGACAAAAATCTGAAGGATAAGAAAAATAGAGCCCTCAATGGACATCATAATATAGACCACACTATAAGAAACCCATTATTATTTCTCAAAATGTTTATACAGGACACTCTTGTTTCCTAGGATAGCCAAAAACACTCGTTATTAAGAATCAAGCATGTCCATGTAGGAAACTAGAGTATAGAATTTAAATTTAAATACCTTAAGGTAGAATATTTCTCAAGTTTGCCTTCCTTATTTTTGACTATAGTCTTTTTTGCCTTCTATTGTCCATTCTAGACTCAAGTGTAGCGTAGTTTATAGTTTCATATTTTGTACCTCAACAATTATTTGTCTAGTGTTAGTGGCATATGATACCATTTAAAGCACTAGACTATAATGGCAGACACAACATTTGACTGTTATGCTCTATTTATATTAATCATAATATAAAACCTTACATATGTAAACTAATTATATAGAACATATTTATCAATAAATACTGAGGGATGATTTATGATAATACAGAAAATAACTGGGGGTATAAGTAACTTAAACTAGTTTGTTAGGAAAAGCTTCAATGAAAAGAGAGTATATAAGCTAAAAGGCAAAAGATTAGATAGTCCACCACATTAAGCTTTGGGAATAGACATTTTCTAGGCAGACAGTAGAACAAGTAGAAAAAGAACTAAGTCTTTGCTGGACATGAGTTCAAACACTGTGGAGAGTTTAGTATCTGATGCATAAGGCACAATGACATATAAGGAAATACGACTGTATAGGAATGTGCAATTCAGATTATATCCCAGACTGATGCCAGTCCAATGAGTGTGCATCCCTATGTGATGGTATTCCATATAGAAATTTGTGTAAGCATTTAGAAAAGTCTATACTTGCAAGAAAAACAGTAAGGTATATTGAATTATATCCCATAGTTGCCAGCTATGCACTAATATGTTCACATTTGGGAGTGAGGGTCAGTAAACTGAAGAACCATGGAAACCATGGAAAACAGCAGCACTCAATATTCTCGCAGAGCTATGAAAACTTCTGATAACGATAGTTTACCATCCAAAATGGGACTGAGGTCAGCTCATTAGGAAGTTCATCAAACAACTAAGATTGGAATGGGCATCAGCTCCAGAAACCAAACTACTGAGCCAGTCCTTGGTTTACAACAGACAAATGCAAACATTCTGCTGGTTCATCATTCCATTGTAGTCAAAATATGGATGTAAACTAGATGCCCATCAAAGGATAAATGGATAAAGGATGGAATACTTTCTAGAGATTTATAAAACAACAAGATAAAATCCTGTCATTTGGGGCAGCATGATTGGGACTAGGGACAATATACTAAGTAAAACTTCTCAAAGACCCATACAGTGTTAGTTGATTCTCAAGATAATGAACCTAATGTTCATGATATTGAATCTCATATGGGGGGAGGAGTTCCCCCTCAGTCATAGACCTAGGAGAGGAGAATAAGGTGAAAGTGGGAGGGGGCAAGGAACGGGAGGATACAAGTGATGGGATAACAATTGAGTTGTAATCTGAAAAAATTAATTAAAAAATAAAATAAAATAAAAACTATCACAGTCCTCGCCGTGTTTCTTAGCAACCTTGCCCATTCCTGAGTGCCCTTAATCTTGTAGCGTGCACTGTTCCTCTCAACTCTGACCTTAACTGCACCTCTGTTCCTCTCACCTTTTTACTACAGTATTGCATTTCCCTCACAATACCTTTTCCCTAGGCCCATCCTGAAGAGGGGTGCTCTGCAGGGTCATCCTAGCTAGTCATTCTTTCATGTATCTCAATCTCTGCCTTCTTCATATTGTTTCACACATCTATAGTATTTACTCAGACCCCAACCTCTCCAGCACGGTCTCGCTCCTACCTGGCTGTTTCATTGCTCCCCCAGTGAGTGGGTTCACAGCGAAATTCACTTCTATCCTGAATGCAGCCTACCTCTACTGTCCCCCGTCATCACCAAGTCTATTATATAAGTCATCAGTCTAGGACAGCCTTAAGCATCCACCCCTTTTTGTTCCCTACATCCAGTCATCAAATAATTCATGTGTTTCAAATTTGAGGTGTTTCAGCCACTTATTTTCTATTTCATCGCCTCACAGGACATACTAGCATTTTATTGGCTTGCAGTATCGTCCACCTTTGGTTCCTGCTTTCGCTTGTGTTCTTTGCACTCTTTCCAGGACTCCCTACCAGGCTAGAGGCAAAGTATCACATGGTAAATAAATACAGAAGTGAAGGGAATGATACATCTTAAAGTCATATAGACACCTTTTCAATGAAGGGACCATTTATTGAACACCAAAGTGATGCTTCTAGATTTAAGTTGCTTGCAGAAAAGAACATGTCAGAGGAATTTTTGAGTGGGACCTAGACTTTCCCAATTATCTTACTCCCACATGTTATAAGTTCAAACCTATAAAAATAATTCCAATGCTTTTGTAGCTTCTATATAGACTGCAAATAAATCTGTTATCAAGACAAAAACAAAACAAAACAAAACACCTCAGCAATCCTGGATTTTCCAGTGCCTACAAGGGTGGAGTCCAGACTCCATGATATTTACTCCCAGGCCAATCATGACCTGGCGTTTAGTGCTTCATGTGCAGACCAGTTTCACAAAAGACATTTGATTTTTCTCTTTTCTTCTCTCACCCTCATCTTCTTTTTTCCCCCTCTCTGTTCATTCCTTTTTCTCTTGTTTATATCTTGTCTTTTTTTGTTTTTAAACAGCAACACAGTGTTTTGTTCTGTATGTTTTGTTGCCTACCTAATTCCTCTCTTCTCGCCATGCTTCACAGTGTGCTCCCTGTCAGAAACTAACTTTGACCTGTCAGCACTAACTCGTGGGCTTTTGCAACACTAATGTTTCCTTAGTAACTTCCGTATTATATTTTCTGTTACTTTGTGTTTGACTCTCTAATCTTGGGCAAAGGCTGTCTGTCTTGTTACATCTCATCATCCAACACAGTTTATGGTTCAGGTCAGTGACATATATTTAATCAATATGTCTCTTAAATATAGGAATTAGCACTTTCATTCTCACACCAAGACCTGCCATAGCTCTTAGTCGCGTCTCTGTTTGCAGCAGGCCACACCCAGGTACACAGAGGCTAAATTACCTGCTAAGCAATGGGAGAGCCAGAATTTAGATATAGATGCTTTGCTTCCAGAGACGCAGTTTTCATATTATTGGCTGACTCAGAAAAAAAGAGCATTGGAATTGATTTCCATGCAGCCACATGACTAGGAAGTACTGGGCCTAGGGATTTAGCCTGAGACTTCTGGCTCCACAGTTTATGCATTCAGATCTACCCTGCTCCTTATAGTTTTAATTGTTTTAAAAGCAAATGCATTTTTGCTCTCTGTGGACCCCGTTTTAATAAGCCCTTTTAAATATTCATAATTCAAATGTAAATTCCCTTGCTACAGCCTTTTGTGATTCACAGACTCAGTGAGTGTCCTCTGCTCTGGGTGGTGAGGACCTAGTGAGCTGACCTGCCCTGAGTTATCCCACTTCCTGTATGATCAGACACCCAGAACAGACTGCTGAGCCAAGAGGTTAGAGTAATCTGTCAGAGCTTCCAAAATATTAATTGGATAGTAATATTTCTGCTCTATAGGCAGCTGGTTCATAACCTCAGTGGGAAAGTACTAAATGGAGATTAAAAGTGTCTTAATTCTAGGAGAAATGACAATGCTTCAGAATGTCTCAGGAGTTCACTGAGCTGGTCATTTTCCCCCAAATTCAATTCACCGAGCATCTGGGCATCAGTGGACCCCTCAGTACACAATTCAAACCTGTCACTTTCTGGTCTTTCTGTTTTCTGTGGCCCTAGCAAGTTGAAAGGCTGCTTTTAATACTTACGCTTTCTAATTCTCCTTTAACCAACGTAGTCCTTAATTGGTTTAGGTTGTAAAAGAAACTGTATTAAATTTTATATTCTCAGTGCCCAAACTAGTGTCGCTTTCATACATGTTTAATTATCTTCCCTAGGTGAGCGGGGCACATGAGTCCTCAGCGTTCACCCTGGCCTCTGTTCTTTGAAGTCGATTTCTATACGTGGCTGACTTGGTACACAAAGTTCTGCTATGGCTTCATCCAGCAACTGAAAAAGCAGGTGCAGAGACCCACAGGCATACATTAGGTGGAGGTCGAGGGATTCTGCTAAAGACGGATAGGATCCAGAGGGCTTGAGGGCACCAGGAGAACGTGGACGACAGAATCAACTAAATGGGGCTTGTAGGGGCTCACAAATATGGAAGGGGCAACCATGGAGCTTCACTGAGCCCGGACTAGGTTCTCTGCATACATGCTATGGTTATTAGCTTGGTATTTTTGTGGGACTCCTGACAGTGGGAGTTGGGGTGTCTCTTGTTTTTTAATTTTAATGTATTGAGATTACATCCCAATTGTTATCCTCTCACTTGTATCTTCCTGTTTCCACTCTACCTTCCTCCCTCTTTCATCCTACTCCCCTCCCCTAGACCTCTGACAGAAGGGGAACTCCTCCCCCACCATATGACCACAGGCTAGATGTGGAGAAAGGGGAACACTCCTCCATTGCTGGTGGGAGTGCGAACTTGTCTTTCACTTTTTGCCTGTTCTTGTGACCCTTTTCTTCCTACTGGGTTGCCTTGTCCAGCCTTGATATGAGGGTGCGCCTAGCCTTACTGCGTCTTCTTATGCCAAGTTTGGTTGATATCACTGGAAGACCTGCTCTCTTTTGAAGGGAAACAGAGAAGCAGGAGATTCGGGAAGGTAAGGAGGGCTGGAAAGACTGAAGGGGGGCAGGCTAAGGTCAGGATATATTAAATGAGAGAAGAATAAAGAAAAAAAGAAATATATGTATACATATTCTTTTAATTTTGAAAAGGAATTCTAATATGATACTATGTAGATATTCAGTGCGCTAGATTATCAACTGTTGGTCTAAAAGAGAAGCTAAAATAAAGTTGGTTATATTTTCAGGGAAAAGATGCCCAACGTTATGTTCAATTTCCAGACCTAACTTTGAGGTTGAATTAGTGCTTTCCTATCTGTACCTTCCTATGTAACCCTCTATAAGCCGTTCACTATGCAGCGGATCGCACGTGACCTCAGTAGCTCAGTTAATGACTTAATATAAACTAAGCCGGTTTCCTGTTTCAAAATCATGTAGCTTTCTTAAGTAGTTCTAGCCCAATTTTCTGTTTTCTGTGGCCCTAGCAAGTTGAAACACTACTTTTAATACTTACGCTTTCTTATTCTCCTTTACTCGAAGTATTCCCTTAATTAGTTTAGGTTGTGAAAAAAAATTGTGTTAGATTTTATGTTCTCAGTGCCCAAACTAATGTTGCTTTCACACATATTTAATTGTAAACTTCATACCTTTCCATTCTCAAAAATGGAGAAACCAGATAAACAACAATAGCAACTAAGCCTAAGGAGTTTCTTACATGAGATGTACCTATCAATGTTTCTATAGCAAACATTAAATCTAATTACTGTAATAAACAGATATTGAAGTATATGAAAAATTTATAATTAATGATCACCATCATATTTTAAATAATTAGTGAAGAAAATATAATCACAGTTTTCTTTGATGCCTTTAATATATGGAGTAATAGAAGATAGCATGGACCTGCTTAGGACTTTTTTTTTTGTTGTTATAATCTATTGCTTTGGTTTAAGTACATGAAGAAGTTTTAACTATGTACTTCCAAAGGGGAGAAGGATATAGAAGCTTCTTTAATATTTCTGACAAATGATAGTTTTGTAAATACGATTTGCAATGTAGAACCTGCTACTACATGAATAAACTCTAGAATCAATTTAGTTTATACAAAACATTTACCCATACTTGATTCAGAAATAACTTGGTTTGTGTTTTAGAAAATATGTATTCACTATGTTAGATAAACATTTCAAATATTGGTGTTTCTTAGGTAATACTAAAATGCCATGTTTATTCACTAACAGCACAGGTCTCCTTTAAAAAGTTATTAAATAGTTCACAAAATAAGATACATATTTTCCATAGTTCCCTTGTCTTTTCAGAGTTATTGTTATTGCAAGTAAAAATTGTTTCCATTAGTGACAAGTTTAGCTAGTAACTAAAACAACTGCAAACACTTTTCTTAAAATTGCCATTATATACATATGGAAAAGAAGTGCTTCATGTGAAATTCCCATTTTAGTATCAGAAATAATTCTTAAACATATTTTAAGTGAAATTTCCCTCTACTATATTATTAAAAATATAAGGAGGTATTGGCATATTTTTAATCCATTTTATTTTACCCTTCTCCACCCAATCTCTTCTAATACCCCAACACCAGGTAGGCTCTGGCATTTAGTATCCTCTCTAGAGTGTCCAGAATTAAACAGTCTTTAGCTGACAGACTCATGGCCCTGCCAGAGTACACATGAGGCAAATAGTCTGTTGCTGTGGACAGTCTGAATCACCCCCATATCCCACACCTGGGATTAAAAGAAAAATGTCTTTACATAACATAACTGGTTTTTTTTAAGACACCGAAATTCTCACTTCAAGGAAGTAGAAAGAGCTATGTTTGGTGTTATTTAATTGATGTGTATAACAACTTTACCTGTCATCGTTTTTGTGAGATCAGTACAAATGTCAACACAATGAAATAATCAAGAATGCCTTAGATTTTTAAGGCAATGTTTTAGCTTTATGGACTTTGTGAGCATCTTGGAGGCCCTCAAGATCCACAACCCCTACTATTTGATGGATTCTGTTACAAGATATGCCTAGATCTCCACCTCCACCCCACTGTACTCTGAATTCCATGGAAAACATGCCCATTCATAAATCAGAGCAGAAAAGAGTATGTCATGATAACTCCATTGCATTCATATATAGACATCTAAGTGTATAAAGTCTATCTCCAAGTAGTTGACCATAAATAAATACTATGTCTTCTATAGGTTACCCTTAATGTGTTTCCTCCAGAGCTCTGTAATGCATAAGACAGTGTATTTGTCCTATTGTAATAATACAATAGTTATAAAAAAAATAAGACATTTTGCACATAGTGATGGCTTTCTTGGTGGACAGAGGCCTACACCATCAGAGAAAAGAAATAAGAAAAGTGCATCTGTGTTATGTTATGTTTTCTTTCTCTCTCCTCTTAGAAATATCCTTGGATTCAATCATTGGTTTCCTGTCCTAAAGACCTCATCTAATTCAATTTCCTCCCTATGCTTAACCTCTAAATACAGAGTGGGGATTAATGTCAACACTTAGAGCTTGTCAGTGCTCACACCTTGTCAAAACCATAGCAGAATATGTATTAATCAGGATTCTCCAGAGGATAGGTGGCTTATGTGCATCTGTGTGCCTGTGTATAAAAAGAAAAAAAAAATCTATTCTAAAATCACTGGCCCACACATTTTTGGAGATTGGCAAAAGCAAATTTGGCTGGACAGACTATGAGACTAAAAGTACAGGAAAAGCCAATGCAGTTCAAGTCCCAAATCCTCTCCTCGCGCAGCTCCACCTGCGTCCAAGGCAGGACGTCTCTGTTTCGTGAATGCCTTCAGCTGGTCAGGTTGGGCTCCGAGGTATTGAAGCCAGTATGCTCGTTCCAAAGCCTACAGATTTACATGTAGACGTCATCCAAAGGTATGCTCATAGAAACATACAGGAGACTGTTCGACCACCCATCTGTGTCTTGATCAAACTGACATATCAGTTACGTCACTGTCCATCTCTTTGTCACAACTTTAGGCTGTGCCCTTGATTTTTAAATGGGATCATTGTGCTCAATTAGTATCACATCGTCACAGTGAGCCGAAGCCTGTAGTGATAGAGGCAGACACTGGGGTGATATGTCTTAAGCCAAGGATTGCCCACATTTGCCAGTAATAATAGAAGCTGAGAGAAAGAGACTCAGTGGTTTGCTTTGATTTGGTTTGGTTTTGACTGACTGAGAGAGAAGCTGGAGAGAGAAGGAAGGAAAGAGAGAGGGAAAAACAGAGGGAGGGAGGGTGGACCTGAAGGTGCCAACAATATGATTTTGGACAACTATCTGTAGTAGATGTAAAAATGTTTTTGTTTTGATCCCAAGTGTGGGATAGGGAACAGACTTGTGAGAGAATAAGTGATGTTTATCCACTAGAAGACAAACCCCCTAGTGCGGGGCCTTGGTTTTGGCCAGCTGAAACACATCTTAATACAGCTCTGAAAGGAGATATATATAGGAGCCCAAAACAGGAGGAGGGACTTTTTGAGTCTTGGTATTGTTTGGCTTTTCATCGGTCCACTTCCAGATGCTCCTAGAGAGAACTGCACCCATAGAACGCTTCGGAACTTTGGTTTCCAGCTGCTGTTCCAGGTTCTAGCAGCAACTTTGGTTGCATTACTGGTTTGCTGAAATCCTGCTGACTATGCCAGGTGAATCGCTCCCAGGAACTGAGTCCAAAACGGTCTACTTTTCCTGTTCTTTTTTCTCCTATCTAAGGTATGTGGCTTGGAAGGGAGGTATAAACGTTAAAGAACCTCAAAGTAGGTGTGGAAAAAGTCGAAGCCTACAGGTGGTACCCAACATGCTTTGGGCATAACGGGTAAAAACTTCTAATGTTGTGGAGGAAGATACAGGTTTTGGAGATGTTTCGGGGTGTCAGCAAAATCACAGCTGCTGTTGCAAAGTTCTTTCCTGTTTTATACCCAGAGGGAATTTTCTGTTTTTTCTTTGTCTTTTTACAGTATTACATTTTTTAAAAGTTTGGAAGAAAGACAGATAAGATACAAAAACCGGAACGGTCAGTAAATTCTATAGTTCTGGAAAGGACTGCAGAGTTGGCTGTACAACTAGAGCCGTTTGCCGGGAGAGGTTGAAGCATTTGGAAAGCAAAAGACGCCGCCATTGGTAAAGGGAAAACACCTGGTAACTGATAGCCAGTGTTTCCCACGATTGGCGCCAGGCCCGGCTGCACAGGCCAGGTGTCCAGAGCACCAGTATGCAGAAGGGGGCAGAGAAAAAACGGGAAGCCAGAGGGGCTGTAAAGATTCCAGAGGAACGGGAAAGGAGACAGGCCAAAAGGGCTTTGAAGACAAGGGCTCCGATAGAGAAATTCTCTAGGGCTACACAGACACCATCAGCTTCTCCAGGCTTTATGCAACAACTACCTCTATTTTTGCTGCTTTATTCTACCTAGTGTGCAGCCATTAGTTCTGGAATGCCTAATAAATGAATATGGTTGTGTGTTACCATGTAGCTTAAAGTTTGCAACTAAATAAGCCAAAAGCTTTACTTGAGTACAGATTAATAAGCAATCAAGACTTTTCGCAAAGGGCTTGGCTAGCAGGGAGAAGGCTCCTGACTGGGCTGTACTCAGTGATCCCACGTGTGAAAAGAGAGAGAGAGAAAGCTGGGGACTGAGCAAGGAGCCTGGAGAACAGGCAGGAGCGCAGTGATATTGAACAGAATCAGCTGGAGACGCCAACAAAACGAACGATGCCAAACCAGGGCGCAGGGTGGAAGGGTCAGATTCGCTTTAGTGAGCTTCCTTTTTTGACTCAGGTATGTGTCCTGGGGAGCTTTTCAGAAAGCTATCTAAGAGTCACTCAGAGGCTCCCAATGTTTCCTCCTGTAAAATTAGGAGTAAGAAAGAGAAGAGAAAGGAGAGAGCCAGAGGGGTGGCGGAAGAGCCAGTCCTGCTGTCTCTCTGCAAGGGAAAAGAAAGTGTCAGATCGCAGCTGGTAAATAAGATGTTACAGTGAAGCTTGAAAAGCCAGGCTCTCTCTCCTTTATAAAAGGCTCTACCTGTGTAACATGAAGGAGCTCAGTGACAGACACATTAAAACACCATTAAACTGTGAAATAGAACACAGTGTGAAAATAGATTTAACCTTCACAGCGTATCGATCTCTCCCCCGCGCCGTGCCCAAGTTCTTGGACAACTGTTTTATAATAGGTTTTACTTATTTTCCTGTTGCTATTCTGACTTCCTCAGAGGAGGGTGTTATTTCTAAAAACCCCTGACAGCTGAGAGAAGCAGGCTTGCTTCTCAGGGAGCGCCTGGCCTTGGAATGCTCCCGCCAGCTGCTCCATAAACAGAAATCGGGTTTGTGAAAGAGAGGAATGATTTTTGTGTGTGTGCTGGCTGCTAGGATGACAGACACCCAAGGATGCAGGGGAGAGCACTGCCAGGTTCTCGGAGAGTGTGGAGGAGGGAGGGTTGCATCCCTGAAACTCCAGATAATGACAAAGTTGGTATCTGAGCTTCATATGACTCCATTTGGGCACCAAGGGACAGGAAGTACTGCTGTCTCCTGAGATGGACCTTAGGGTTCATTTCTACTTTCAACATGGACTGACTCTCTCTCTCTCTCTCTCTCTCTCTTTCTCTCTCTCTCTCTCTCTCTCTCTCTCTCTCTCTCTCTCTCTCACACACACACACACACACACACACACACACACACACACACACACATTGAGAAACTGAAGAGGTTATGTTCTCTACACCAAAAACATGTAAGTGGAAATAACCATCATAAGAAATGTGTAGAAGCTCCATGAATGGCACTGTAAAATATTAAATCCCAGGTTGAGAAACATACTACTATGAATTATGAAGGTAACAGATTATGCACAAAGACTTCAAAGATGTAATTAAGTTCCAGCTGGGTGTTTTGGGGGTATGTAAAAAATTTCTTCCTATAGTATGTGATAAAAAAATCTATTTTCAATAAAAGGAAAAACATCTAGCCAAAGTTCATGTTCAGAATAGATCTGTAGAAGCTTAGGGGTGGGGATGAGGATGTCACAATGGACAAAGGTACTTATGCAACAAGCGCGAGGACTTGAGTCAGGCATGGCTGCACACGCTTGTAACCCCAGTATTGTGGGACAGAAGCAAAAAGATCCCTAGAGACCCCTGGCTAGTCAGCCTAGCAAAGTGGTGGACTTCTGTTCATGAAGAGACCCTGTCACAAGTAAATAAAGGAGAAAGTGATGGAAGAAGATTTCTGATACTCTGTTCTGGCTTCCACAGACAGGCACACACTCCACATGCAAAGTTAATGTAGATTCCATGGGGTTTCTGGATATGAAGAACAATAGAAGCCACACCCTTATTCAGATATAAGTAAGATGTCAATTATTTATTAAGGAAATTCTTGAGGACCCACTGTGTGCATCATACTCTCACAGCAGGCATTCTTGTGGATAGGCATGTTCCCTACATTTAAGGAACTTACAATCCAGTGTAAGAGACAGAATGAGAGTAAATACTGATACCTGTATCAGAACTATCTAATTACAAACGACAATGTTATGAAAGAAAGGCATGGACTATAGAGAAGCTGCGTCTGGCATGGCAAACTGTCCTTTGCCGAAATTGGAGGATATTGTTCCCATGGACAGGCATATAAATGGCATCCTTATGAGTAGTAAGTTTTAAGGTGAGGTCAATGATGGAAGGGATAAGAAAGTTCTCAACAGATAGGCTGAGTGGTCCTGTCCTAGGAAGATCTTGCCGGTTAGAGGATAAAAAGGAACCCAGTGTTAAGGCAGAACTGCAAAGGACGATGCGTGATGAGAGTGGAAGAAAGGATGGATGAGAGCCCCACAAACACAAAGTGGAGCCAACTCTCTCTAACTGCAGCACAGCTCTCCCCAAGGATACCCAAGGGGGAAGTGACAGGACAAAAGCAGTTGTTTGGGTTTTTCTTTCCTAGTGTGTAGAGACATATTTGGAAGCGATTAAGTGTGGTCACAGGCAGGATAAAGAGACTTCAGAGGTGTGACTATCGAGACTGGGGGCACCAGAGAGAGAGAAAGCAGAGGGTCTTGAAATGGATCCTGAAAGTAGTATTGATGAGAATCGAGGACAGGGTGAGAGGGAAACAAAAGAGCTAAAATACTGACGCTGTTCCATTCATGATACAAAAAAACAGATCACTAAGATATAAAGCCACCAGGAATCTGTCCATAAATATAATCATGAAATTAACATTTTACAATGGTGGGGGAGAATGGATTATTTATGAAACTTATTTAAGTAATTGGCTAACTTTATATAATTTATAACAAATCAAAGTAAAGTGTTAAGATATCAGAATTAAAGTGTAAGTCTCAAATTTTATTTTATTTCACTCTTTGTCCTTTTTGGATGTCAAGAACTTACAAAATATAATATCCTGCATTCTTGACTTTCTCAGATGGTGAAATACGCTATCTTATGAATTTATTTGTTTGTCTCCTAGCTCATTACTCCCACCTCTCTCTTATTATAGCCTCCAACCCCATTAATTACTAGCTCTAATGTTGGCAATGATAATACTATTAGGGGTTAATGAGAGCTTTAAATGTTAATGCATGATGCTGTTCTTTTTATTTGGGTTCAGTGTGTAATCCAGAGATTTTGGTACTAAAATCCTAGTTCTAGTAGGGTGATCATGAGAAACAGAAAAACTCTTGAAACATGGGTGCTGGTGGAAAGTAATTAGGCCATTGGAGGCATCACCTTCAAAAGAGAACATAGTTCTCCAAGGACTGAATAAGCTATTCTGCAAAGAGCAAGCTTAGACCCCAGGTATCTACTGAGTGTATGTTGGTGCGCCATGGTCTTCAGCCATGATATATGCCAGATTTGGACACAGCCAGAAGGCCCTCATCACAGCTCTGCACTGCTAATCTTGACAGTTTCAGATTGTAAAACTGTGTAAACTAAATAGACCTATTTTTAAAAATATACTACCCAACCTTGAGTATGCTCTTCCATCAAACCAAAACAAAGTAAAATGTAAGAGAAGCCCTTCAGAGTTTCAGACATTCTATATTTATTAAATGAATATTACTTAATATAATGTTCATAGTGTAGTTGTTCCACCCAGCAAAGAAATGTCTCCTTATTTAATCAAACATTTCTTTTACCTTTTTGGTTTTCAAAATGCAGGTATATTCACTGTTAGGCCGAAATTATATTTTGTAGGGTTTTGCTATTTTTTAAAGGTTTTTTGTTTCTTTATTTGAATCATTATTCTCAGTATAGACAGATGCTTTTGATTTTTAAATTTTATTTTGAGTGCTGAATTTTAAACACTCCTGAGTTAGGAAGTGCACTTTTAAACAGAATGCCAAAAAGCAGAATGCATAAGGAAACATTTGTTTGCTAAGAAAACCTGTCACCGTCAATGGATGGATGACAGCCTGGGAAAAAATATTTGTTATATATATGGCATTAAAAACGGCTAGTACTCTAAATATATAAAAAGTTACTATAAAACAAAAAGAAAATTGTCAAATATGGGCAAATACCACAAAGAAAAAGTTAAAAAGAGGGGAAATAGTCATATCCAACAAACATAAATATGTCTTCAGTCTTTAATACAACTAAAGGCCGATAAATTAGTAGAAGGAAGCAGTTTTGTATGATCAAATGTGTTAATTACAATTTTCTGGAGAGAAAGGAAGTCAGTACAGTGTAAATTATGCAGAAGGGGAGATTACTGGCTCAGTTCACAGGGAGATCTTGGAAGGGTTCTCACTCCAGTCACAGGCAGCACCGAGAACTCACGTTTCAGTCCTTGTCTCTGTTGGTTTGCGTCCGACATGCTGATTTTGTTCATTTGGCAGATAAAGTAGCTGTGAGTAGCTCCTTCCAGCCTTCCAAGTTGAATACAAACCAGACGTCTCTTTCCAATGTCTATATATGAACCCCCTGAATGGTTCTGATTTTTCTTTTGTATCACTTGCTTTTGCTAATCCAACCATTGTAGCTAAGAGTTTGACACATGAGCTTGGCTTTGATTAGGGGAAACTGGCCTTGTGGCCATTTGCCAACCACAGTATTCAATGATGGCATTTCTCTGTTTAAAGTCTATTCCTTGCTAAATCTATTTTTCAATTCCTGGAGATTGCTTCATCACATTTTACTCCTTGAATAACAGCACTAAGCCCCCCCTACCTCCCCCTACAGTATAAGCTTGATTCGCCCTGGCCCTATTTCAGTCAAGACTTTTTTAATCGTCAAATGCAAGTGATAGGTCCTCTTTTGTCACATAGGTGGTGACATCTTCTTCCCTATCATGAAGGCCACTGTTAAGATGTCTGGAAAGAAGGGCAAACTAACCACAGAAAAGTTTAGTGCATTTATTTGATCATAATTTTATATGACATGGTGTCTTAGTCATTGTTCTATTGTTGTGAAGAGTCCCCATGACCAAAACAACTCTTGGAAAGGAAAGAATTTAATTACGGCTTTCTTTAAGATTCAGAGATTATCATCGTGGTCGAGAGCATCGTGGAAGGTATAGCAGGCATGGTACTAGAGAAGTAGAAGAAGAAGAAGCTGAGAGCCATATCTTGATCCAGAGAAAGACCTGGTCAAGGCATAGGATTTCAAAACCCCAAAGCCCATCCCCAGTGATATAGTTCCTCCAACAAGGCCACACCTCCTATTCCTTCTAACCATTTCAAAGTTCCACTCCCTAGTGACTAAGCATTCAAATACATGAGCTCATGAGACCATTCTTATTCAAACCACTTGGGAGCCTTCTACAGGAAGATATCTATTTTATACTTAAATCATCTGAAGCAGAAACAACCGTATATGAATATGCTTGGAAAAAAAGAAGTTTGATCTTACAGTGCTGAGTAGGGACACCTGGAAGTTCTTTTGTGTTCAGTTTCTTCCTGCTCTTTTTGTTGAGAAACTTTTGCCTCTGAGTTAAGAGGTAGTATCTTTTTTTATTATTATTAATTTATTCTTGTTATATCTTAATGTTTATTCCATCCCTTGTATCCTCCCATTCTTCCCTCCCTCCCATTTTCCCATTATTCCCCTCCCCTATGACTGTTCCTGAGGGGGATTACCTACCCCTGTATATGCTCATAGGGTATCAAGTCTCTTCTTGGCAACCTGCTGTCCTTCCTCTGAGTGCCACCAGGTCTCCCACTCCAGGGGACGTGGTCAAATGTGAGGCACCAGAGTACGTGAGAAAGTCATATCCCACTCTCCACTCAACTGTGGAAAATGTTCTGACCATTGGCTAGATCTGGGTAGGGGTTTAAAGTTTACCGCCTGTATTGTCCTTGGCTGGTGCCTTAGTTTGAGCGGGACCCCTGGGCCCAAATCTGCCTATCATAATGTTCTGCTTGTAGGTTTCTAGGACCCTCTGGATCCTTCTACTTTGCTATTCTCCCATGCTTCTCTCATCTAGAGTTCCAATAGGATGTCCTCCCCTCTGTCCCAGTTTCCTGGTAAGTGAAAGCTTTCGTGGGACATGCCCCTTGGGCTAGTATGCAGATATAAGTGAGTATATACCATTTGAGTCTTTCTGCTTCTGGATTAACTCACTCATTATGATCATTTCTAGCTCAATCCATTTGTCCACAAATTTTGGGAATTCCTTGTTTTTAATAGCTGAGTAGTAGTCCATAGTGTATATGTACCACAGTTTCTTTATCCATTCTTCTACTGAGGGACACTTAGGCTGTTTCCATGTTCTGGCTATTATGAATAAGGCTGCTATGAACATGGTTGAGCAAATTTTCTTGTTGTGTGCTGGAGCATCTTTGGGTATAGTCCAAGGAGTGGAATAGCTGAGTCTTGAGGAAGCCCTATTCCCAGTTTTCTGAGATAGCACCAGATAGATTTCCAAAGTGGCTGTACTAGTTTGCATTCCCACCAGCAATGAAGGAGTGTTCCTCTCTCTCCACATCCTCGCCAGCATGTGGTGTCACTTGAATTTTTGATCTTAGCCATTCTGATGGGTGTAAGATGGAATCTCAGAGTTGTTTTGATTTGCATTTCCCTGATGACTAAGGAGGTTGAGCATTTCTTTAAGTGTTTCTCAGCCATTTGATATTCCTCTGTTGAGAATTCTGGAAGAGGTAGTATCTTGCCAGTAAAGGTCATACCATCTACAGGAAAAGGCAAGTAGACTGTCTTTAGGTGCACCTTCTAGATAGGAAAGCATGGAGACAGATGTAGGTTGGAGTAAGAACGTTAATTCTGATGGGTACTTTGGATGGAAAGGAGGCCTAGTGTCTATGGGTGATTGACATCAAGGGAGAATACAGGAGAAACATCATAACCCTGGCTTTGAGGCCTCTTTATGTTCTTTATTTGGGAGTGTTCAGTGTGCTAAAACCCCCGTGTTGAGAGCATCTCTATCTGGTCCCAGACTTCTCGTTCCCTCTTATTTATTTGGCATTCTGAACAGGGATTCTTTTCTTTCCTTTTTTTTTTTTTTTTTTTTTTTTGTCTATTTTTTATTAATTTATTCATATACATTTCAATGGTTATCCCCTCCCTTGTATCCTCTCATTCCTCCCTCCCTCCCATTTTCCTCTTACTCCTCTCCCCTATGACTCTGACTGGGGAGGACTTCCTCCCCCTGTGTATGCTCATAGGTATAAAGAAACTGTGGTACATTTACACTATGGAATACTACTCAGCTATTAAAAACAAGGTATTCCCGAAATTTGTGGACAAATGGATTGAGCTAGAAATGATCATAATGAGTGAGTTAACCCAGAAGCAGAAAGACTCAAATGGTATATACTCACTTATATCAGCATACTAGCCCATGGGGGATGTCCCACGAAAGCTTTCACTTACCAGGAAACTGGGTCAGAGGGGAGGACATCCTATTGGGACTCTAGATGAGAGAAGCATGGGAGAATGGCAAAGTTGAAAGATCCAGAGGATCCTAGAAACCTACAAGAAGAACATTATAATGAACAGGGATTCTTGCATGGCTTTATTCACAATGTTACTTTCCTTGGGCATGGAACCACAGACGAGCAAATAACAAGGAGAACTTTTTTTAAAAACTTGGTTTGATTCGGATTTTATTTTAGAATACGCAGATACACTTAGAAACTTTGCCCATTTTGCCACGGGCATGACAATTTAAAAAAAAAAATCTCCAGGCATTTGAAAACTGATTTGTGAATGTTTAAGTAACGTTGTTTCCAAAGTTTTCTTGAAAACTCTGAGGCCCTGAGATCACTGGGACCAAATGGAGTTAGAATTATAGGACATGACTGGAGATGTGGGAGGGGTTGTGAGCCTCACTTCTTGCAGATCTCAGGACAGCAGTGTCTGGATATCAGCAGAACTTAAAGTACGTAGGGGTAGAGCCCAGTGAAAATAGAAAAACAATTAAAAATATATTGAAAGTAGAAAGAGAAAGAAATCATTCCTAATTAATTCTGGTGCCCTACTCAACCCTAGCTTCTTTGTAATCCTACTGGGAACATCTTTATTGATCCTAGGGTCCTACAGCAGGCTCTTGATGCTTATCTCAGCATAAAAAGAGGCTCTCATGATGAGCAGTGATTTAATTACATGACAATCACTGCTAACAATGCATGGCGAATACCAGAAACATATACATAGCAAGACTGGCATTGATAAATGCACAGGGTGGCACTGACTATCAGGCAAGCTCCTGGCTAACACTCCTGACACTTCTCTCATAGGAAATCCTGACTATTTGAGAGCTTACCCCATTGGTTTATATTTGGTTGTTAAGGAGAAATGTTCAAATTTTAAATATATTGTTAGAAAAATTATTTTCTAAAGCCTGAAAACCATATGCAGTGTTAAGGATATCCACAAGGTTCTGAGAGAACTAGCCTTGGGTAATTCAGATTCCTTTGGGGTTCACGCCTTGGTCAAATGAGATAATTATGAAAGACTGTCATGGAAGTCAACCACATTTCACACTCAGTAAGACCCTTCCAGAATAAAATGTAAATCAAGTTCATACATGTTTACATTCTTTTTATGTAACTATTCTTCAGCTTTATTAGGATATAATTGACAGACAAAATTATATATATTCAAATATAAACTATATATATAGATAGATAGATAGATAGATAGATGTTTTCAATTATAGAGACACCACAAAATCATTGTCACAGTCTACCTAAACAACATATAAATGGACACATCCCTTTGTGTGTACATGGTGAGGCGATAGTACTTAGTATCTACTTTGTTGTCAGATTTCAAATATTCAACACATTATTTTAGCTATAGGCACAATGCTATAGATTCTCTGTAACTCACTCGTGTTACAACTAATACTTCCAGTGCCCTTTGGCTGACGTTTCTTATTGCCCAAAGCTTCAGCGTCTCTCTGCATCTCTGAAAAACCTACAATTCCTCCTCTGAGTTTGTGTTTTTAAAATTCTCCATGGAAAAAAATATTAAAGCGATTGTGGGGTAATTTTTTTCTCTCAGTTTGCCTTATTTCACTTAGTTTAATGTTCTCCCAGTTTACCTGTGTTTTCAGAAATGAAAGATTTCCATCTTTGTGGCTGTTTAACAGTCTATGTCTTTATCTGTTCATCTGCAGACAATAAATGACACTGAAACTGATAGCATTTTGGGTTTTTTTTTTTCATTCCTTCTTTCTGTATGCAGGTGGTTGACACCAAGTTCATGTGTATGCTAAGCATCCTTTACCACCATGATGAACTCACAGCCTTTCCACACTAACACAGCTATAAGGAATATGGAGAGTGATAACTGTTGTTTCATACTGTGGCTGGACATATACACAGAAATAGGATTTGGGATTCTATGATGGTGCTCTTCTAGCTCCTTGACAAGCCCACAAGCCAGTTTCTATAGTGACTGTCCATTTTCCTGCTCTGAGCAATGGGCAAGAGTTCCCTTTGCTTTGCATGCACACAACACTTAGTATCTTTTGGCTTTTTTCACAATACCTCTCTGTGAGTGCTAGCTGATACCTCATCTTGGTATTGACTTGCATTTCCCTGATTATTACTGACTCTGGGTAATATTTCATATACTAAATGAAAACTTGTATGTGTTCATTTGGAAAATGTCTCTTCAAGTCCCTTTCACAATTTTTAAGTGTGGTTTTTTTTTTTCCCCTTTCATTTGCCTGAGTGATTGTCTGTATTTGCTATTTTCTTATTGTTGTGACAAAGTCAAGATAAGAAAGGAAGGATAGGTTCCCAGTAATGGTTTATGGGGGGCACAGTCCATCCCAGAGGGGAGGCACGGAAGCAACAGCATGAGCAGTTGGTCATATTTAATTCTTAACCAGGTTGAGAACAATTCTTGCCCCCAGGATGCCACTCCGTGGGATGGTAGTACTAGTGGCAGAGTTCTTTCTCTTAGTTAAGTGTCTCTGGAAACTCCCTCATAGCCATACCTTATGACTCTCTTAGCTGATCCTAAATCTAGTTGAGTAGACATTGAAGATTAACCATCACAAGTTCCTCACACACCGAGAGATTAACACCTTAGTGAACGCGTGATTTCCAAAATCTCCCATTTATTTTCCTGGGTTGCATTTTGATTGTTTTCAGGGCTTAAAAGTTTTAATTTAATATTATATATTTTATTTTAAAATTTATATTTAATCTTTAATTTACCATAACTTGTTTAATTTTATTTATATCACTTTCATTTGTTTACCTTCATGCCATAAGGCGAAAACCATTTCCATGATTAATGTACAGGGCTCTTTCTAGGGAGCCCCTTTTCCATTCTAGAAGTTTTACAGTTTCAGGTCTTGAATTCAAAGTCCTAATACATTATGTGTTGGCAAAGAAAATTGTCACTTACACCTTTTGTATCTAATAGACAATTTTCCAGCATTAATTAGTAGAGAGAATGCCCCATCCCTTTGCATTCCTTGGAAGGTTTCTCAAAGGCTCATCAACCGTGTGTTTCGGTTTGTGTCTAAGTTGTCTACTGTCCCGTGGCCCCATGTATTTGTTTCTAATGTCATACTGTTTGATACTATAACTCTATACTATACAGAAAATTTTCAGAAATCTCCAGCTTTGGTCTTTTTCAAATTGCTTTAGTTATTAATTTTTATTGAATCTTTTGTGATTCAGTAAAAATCTTGTGATTATTTTTGTTCCTATGAAAAATCCACTATATTAATAGTGAACTCATGGAATATGTGGGCTAGTTTGGGTTGTATTGATGTTTTAATTATATATTTTTTCTAACATATGAGCAAATATCTTTATATCTTTCCATTTATTTATATCTTCCCTAATGTCTTTTCTCTGTTTTTTAAGTTTGTTCTATCCTTTACCTTCTTAGTTAAATTAATTCCTAATTATTTTCTTTTAATACTACTGTTATTTTCCTAATTTAATTTTCAAATAATTGTTAGGACATGACTTTGCTGGAAACATTTCTTTTATATTTTGTGATTTAATATAATTATATCACGTCCCCTTCCCTTTCCTCCCTCTGAACTCTCCCAGACAGCTCCTTGCTTTCTTTCAAACTAATGGCCTCTTGTGTCATTTGATTGTTATATACATATGTTATATACATATATTCCCAAATATACAAATATAACTTGCTCAGTCTGTAAAGTTCCTCACATTTATGTTTTCAAGGCTGATTTTTTTTTTTTTGTATTAGAAGTCTTCCACCAAAATTTGTGTGTCTATAGCAATTATGAAGGCTGTTGGAGACCTACCTAGTACAATTTAGGTTTTATTTGATCCATTTTTCTTTCATGTTCAGGTTCATAACTCATGTTATCTCTCTTGATATTAGGTCTGGGAGAGAGCTAGTTTTAATAGTGGCCTCTGGAACATAGTGGGCCTAGTATAGCAACAGAGCCAGTGCCTAGACACAGATGGGACAATTCAGCTGTGGTGACTGAGATGTTCTTTAAAATTAGATCCTTGATACTGTTGAAACACTTTGTTTTAGTGGGGTTAACTTCCAACCTTTTATGTACAATAAAGGTTAGAATTTCCTTACCTACCAGTGTTCTGGTATACTCAAGGACTGACTAATTATTTGATATGAATAACCTGTTCAATGTGGTGTTGAAAAATCCAGCCTGGATCCTTTTTCACTACGGTATTAGGAAGGACACATAGTCAGAAAGTGGCTTTACCTAGTGCATCGGGTGTTCATACTGCCAGAGACACACGCTTCTTGCTTAATAACTGCTCCAAAGAATTCATGGCTGGACTCCTGGACTTGACTGCCAGCCAGGCTGTTGGAGTAGGACCATCAAAATTAGGCCTCCACCGCCTAACTAGGTCTGGGAGCCCTGAGCTTCCCAGAACTGGTGCGGTTAACTAAAAGTCGTAACTTTTATAAAAGCTGCAGTGAATTTTTCTTCTCCTGCATCCCCGGCTGGACCAGAAATTTTGTGGCCAGACCTCATTCCATGCTCCGTCCTTCTCCATCTGGAGCCCGACACTCCTGAGGGAAGTAAACTTGGGACACTGTACTTTATCCTTTACTACCAGGAGACTGACGGCACTTGGACCCTTCAGTGGAGAAGCATGCACTTCCTGCTCATCGCCCAGTGGCCTTTCTGGGAGACGTGGAACCACCATTCTGACCTTAGATACAGAAGTAACACTACGAGCGTATACAGGGGTAGGAGTTCCCCTCAGTCACAGTCATAGAGGAGGGGAGTAAGGGGGAAACGTGAGGGAGGGAGGAATGGGAGGATACAAGGGATGGGATAACAAATTAAATGTAATATGAATAAATTAATAAAATTAAAAAAGAAGTAATGAACAGTAGTATGTGCATGGGACCTAACCGATGGGCAGTTTGATCTTCATATGGGTCCCCTAGTAAATTGAGCAGGGGCTGTCTATGACATGGACTCTGTTGCCTGATTTATGATCACTTCCCCATAAAGGCCCTCAGTGGATGAGGAAAAACTCAGTCTTCATGCGACTTGATGTGCTGGGGTGGGTGGGTGGGGGCTCTCCTTTTCTGAGGAGAAGGGAAGGGAAGAGGTGAGACCAGGAGGAGAGGAAGGAGAGAGCTACCGTCAGAATGTAAAGTGAATATATAAATTCAAAATAATTTTTAAAAAGTAGTAAACTATAGTTAGTTAATGATGTAAGCAAGAAAGGCATGTGACTTGAAGAAGAAGAAGAGAAGAAGAAGAAGAAGAAGAAGAAGAAGAAGAAGAAGAAGAAGAAGAAGAAGAAGAAGAAGAAATTTCTTATTTAATCTGGAATAACTTCATTGTGCAGAAATTTACATGTTAAGAAATGTAAATTATTCTAATTGGCAAACATTTACTTTTTTTCCCCCTCAGTGAAGAATAGTCATCTTTAAAGATAGAGGATGTCAGAACACTTTGCTTCAATGTGCCCAAACAACTAAAATTTACTGCCTTCCTTTAATTTGCATTAAAATGTTGCATTTTACATACACAAAACATCACTGCTTCATTGATCATAAAATCAAAGTCCAGTATGGTTAACTGGTTCAAGACTATATAAGAAAGAAGCTAAGAATTTTTTTTTTATAGCCTTTAGAACTTCTACAAACTTGAGCCTGGCTGACTTTATGAACTAGAAGACAGGAGGTGGGCACTTACCACCAGCATTCGACCATCTAGCCATCAATGAATAAAATGCAAAGCTGATGTCCACCATACAGGCTCAGCTTTAAGGCAAATAATGACTAATAATACTGCCCTGTATGACAGCTACAAGCCTAGGAAAGTTCATGCATTTTTCAGGCACGGGCTTCTATTAGCCTGGCCTGATGCCTGCTTGCTGAAAAGCAGATATGCATTCACAAATGGGCAAGCCTAGAGTCTCCCCAGCAGACATTTGAAAGAGAAGAGACAGTCCAATTTAACAGTGAAGCAGCCTGCGTGTGAGGAAAACAGCACGCATGATGGAAAACAAAGTGTGCTTAAATCACCTTTTATTGCTAGGATTGTAGAGTGGTGCAAGCACTATGAATATCAGTGTATGAATATTCCAAGCAAAACTAAAAATAAAACTGCCAGAGGACCCAGCAATTCTTCCTCTGTTTCCATTGGGCCCAAACTGAGCATACTACCTCAAAAAGATATCCACACTGATGTGCTCATTGCAAAATTAATGACAGCCCAGGGTATAGAAATCAGTGAAGTGGCTAAGTGGGGTTCTTTTTGTTTTTTTTGTTTTTTATTGTAATAAGCCAGGTGTAGTAACAAACATCTTTAATACCAGCATTTAGGGAGGCAGAGGCAGGCAGATCGCTGTGAATTTGAGGACAGCCTGGTCTACAGAGTGAATTAGAGGACAGCCAAGGCTACACAGAGAAACCCTGTCTCAAAAAAACAAAACAAAAAAATTGTAATGGCACATTATCCAACCTTTACTAGTGATATCTGCATTAAGAGGACGTTTCATTAAGTGGCATAAGACACACATGCAAGCACAGTCACACACGCACATGCACGCACGCTTGCACAGAGGGAGTGCTTCACTTTTATGTAGAATCAAAAATAGGAAAATATGGGGGCGGGGGAAACTAGGGTTTCCCAAGGTTGGGTGTAGGGGGAGCCAGTGGGAACATGTGGGTCAAGAGCATGAAGCTACAGCTGTAGAATGAAGGACAATAGGAAGCTAAGCCTAACAGAAGGACTACATTAATGATACCATTGTGTCACTGTTTTCCAAAAGAATGAATTCTTCATATGTGTGTGTGCGCGCGCATGTGTAATAAGCAAATATTTTGTTGTGACAATTCAGTGTATATATTGCATATATATGTATATATATATTATATTATCCAGCTAAAATTTTAAATGCATTATATTTTAATGTGTTCATTTAAAATGTTTAAATCTGCTACCACATAAAGAGAAAAAGGTAAATAATCATCTTAAATAATTATAGAGGTAAATAATCTTGAATTTGCCATGAAACTTTTCTATAGGGTAGCCAAATATTAAAATTAGTTATTTTTTAAGTCCAAACCAATCAACACAGGAGAAATACTAATAAGTGAATTCATGGCTCTATGTTCAGTCATTGCTGAAAGACTGAGCTTCTTTTCAAATGAGTGAATTAACACATGTTAATTAGCATGTTAAAAAAAAAGAACTATATCCATTTCTGTGAACCTGCATCTAGCCTGTAATTCATAGAAATTAGACAGGATAGAAGATCATAACAACATCAGAGTGCTATGGGTCAGCATTGTTTGGATGACCAAAAGCCAGGCAGGAAAATTAATCAGCTTCTTCAATTAGTGAATTTTATGAAAAGTGTGACTGTAATTGCTTAAAAGATACTATGATCATATAAATAAATAAAAGATATCAATTCAATGAGAACGGGACTCAAGTCATAAATAAGAATATGTACTTTTACAGAAAGACTCATGAGAGTCCTGACTTAAACCTGCTTATTGTGTAACATGAGATGCTAATGGACCTCCTTTTCAGCTGCAGTTCTCCACTACACTCAGTAGATTGAGAGCAGATTAAGGTAGACTGTCAGGCATTCAAGTCTCTTCTCCAAGTGAGCAATATGGCAATGACTAAAGTTCCAGCTGGAAAAATTCAGAGTTTCAGATCTGCTCAGTTAACAAAGACCTGGTGAATGCCACCAATAATTTTCTAAGTAGGGTGAACTAGTGTACGCAGTAGCTAACAGAAGCAAGAGAGAAAGATGAATTCAAAGCACTCAGGACACCTGTTCTCAGAGATAAACTCCCATCAGTGAACCTAGCTGATGAAGGTTTAACTTGTAGATTTTTCCTGGCTGTAACTGTTTATTGAGAGAACATACTATCTTTGCAGAGCACACCTTGATAATTCCATACATTTAAGCAACGTGTAAGAAAACAGGGGTCGTGAGTATTTCTACGTCTTCACTCAGTCACTTTTATGTGTCCAGATCCATGCTCTCCTTTTCTCGCCACTGAGAGCTGCATTATTGTTTTAGAGATGACTCAATAAGCTAAAAGCACCACTGGGTGCTTTGGCAGAAGACTTAGGTTTGCTACTCAACTCACACTTCGTGGGTCACAACCACTTGTAATTCCATTTCCAGGGGCTCCAATGCCTTCTCTGGCTTCTGTGAGCAACAGACATCCATATGATACATAGACTTACATGCAGACAAATACTCATGCACATAATAGAACCATAAACTTTAAAAATAGAGAAAAGAAAGCAATCACTAGCCAGTGTGCTCCAGGAAAATACAACGAATTCTTCCCTGTGTATTTTGATACTTCTTTGTGAACATTTTCTCTCTCCCACTACTAGTGCCCTAACACTTTTCTTTCTTTTTCTGATCCTTTTAAACATAAATTTATTATGTGTGTGTGGGTGTATTGTATATGCCTAGTGCCTACAAAAGTCAGAAGACAGAGTATCTGGAACTGGAGTTACAGACATTTGTGAGAGTCATCTCTCCAACCCTACGGGTCCCTTTCTAGCTCCCCCTTCTTTGAGATTGATGTGTTAGTTTCCACAAATGAGAACATGTGCTATTTGCTTCTCTGAATCAGGATTATTTCACTTAGCATAATGACCTCTGTGCAGTTCCATCCTTATTGCAGGACAGTATTGTGTGTGTGTGTGTGTGTGTGTGTGTGTGTGTGTGTGTGTGTGTGTGTGTGTGTGTTTGTGTGTGTGTGTGTGTGTGTGTGTGTGTGTTAATGCCATATCATTGGTCTGTGGATAATGTTGTAGTTAACAGGAGAACGCAAGTATTTTTGTAGATAATAATTTTATATGCTTTATATGCTGTCAAGTTTTTGTTTTCTATGATGGAAGCACTTTAAGTTCCATGAGTAGCAAGCTATAGCAACTCTCTGTCTTTTGTCCACAACTATACCCAGTGTATCAGACACCTTTTACTGAAGAGATTGCTTTTCTTCACTGTCTCTTCTTGGAACCTGTATCAAAAATCAGTAGACTGTATAAATATGGATTCATTTTTAGATTCTCTATTTGGTTTCATGGTTTGTTTCTTATGCCTGTACCATGATGTTTGGATTACTGCAAGTTACTATATGTGTATAGGAATTTATTGTGTTGGGGTTGTGAGCCTCCTTTCTTTTGGTTTATTTTGTTTTTGTTTTTGTTTTTGCTTTTTTTTTTTTTTTTTTTTTTTTTTTAATCAGGTTCTCACTATGCAGCCTTGGCTGACCTACAACTCACCATGCAGACAAGAAAGGCCTTACATCCTCAGAGGTTCACCTGCTGGGATTAATGATGTGTGCCACAACTTTTTTCTAGATCATTTCAGTTTTCATATGATTTTAGGGTTGTTTTGGGTTTTTTTTTTTTTTCTGTAACTGTTTGGAAAGGATTAGGAGGTGTGGCCTTGTTGGAGAAGGTGTGCCACAGGGGTAGGCTTTGGGGTTTTAAAAGCCCATGGCAAACCTATGCCCTCTCCCCAGACTCCCTCCCTTTTCCCCTCCTTGTCCTCCTCCCTCCCCCTCTCCCCCTCTCCCCTATTGTCCCTCCCTCTCCCCTCCCATTTCCCCCTCCCCCATTGACCCTCCCTCTCCCCTCCCCCTCCCCTGTTTCCCCTCCCTCTCCTTCTCCCCCTATTGCCCCTCTCTCTCTTCCCCTACCCCCTCTCTCCCTCCCTATCTGTCTCTCTCCCCTCTCTTCTCTCTTCTCTCTCCTTCTGCAACCCCTGGATTATGTGAGTGAGCTTTCAGCTACTACTTCAGCCACCTGCTTCCACGCTCCCCACCGTGATGACAATGGACTACCCCTCCGAAATTTTGAGCAAGCCTCAATCAAAGGCTTTATTTTAAATGTTAGCTTTGCCATGGTATCCCCTCACAGCCATAGAACAGTCACAAAATCTCTGTGTATAGACATGCATTCTGCAAACACGAGTCTTTTAACTTCTTCCTTTCCTGTTGGGATACTCTGTATATCTTTTGCTTCCTCAGTACTTCTTACAGAGACTTTCAGTACTATGGGAAATAAGAGTAATGAAATTTAACATCCTTGTCTGATTTTTAGTCTTAAAAAAATGCTTCCATTTTTTCTTTGAGATGTTGGCTATGTGGTGTTTGTACAAACCCTTTATTATTTTGAGTTATATTAATTCTATACTTAATTTGCTAAGAGATTTTATAATCAAGGGATGTTATCACATTGTTTTTACATCTATTAAAATTACCATATGTCTTATTCTTCATTCTAGGGAGGTGTTATGTCACATTGATTGACTCACATATGTTGGAATGTCCTCTAATTCTTGGAATGAATCCCACATGATCATGTCATATTTCTTACGTGCTATAGAACTTGATTTGCTAAGATACTGGGAAATTTTGCATCTGTGTTCTTCACATGGTTATATACTTTTATATTTTCTCTGAGTTGAGCATCAGGATAATTTTGGACTCATAAAAATGCTCAGTTCTGATTCTGAAATAATATAGGCTAATAACACTAAATTACTGAGCAGTGTGTATATGTATATGTGTGTGTGCATGCATGCATATTTATGGATGTGTGTGTAGTTAGGGATGTGAGTGTGTACATGTGTTCATGCATGTATGGGCATATGCATGTATGTGTGTAGGTATGTATTATGCATGTTTGCATTTGTGTAATACAACTATGTATATTTTTCACCTTATTTCATCTTATTGCTGAGACTATCCTTAAATCAATCTAAAATGACAGTCCTTGAGTTTTTTAACAACTTTTCTCTTGGCTTATTCTTTATCTAAGTATATACCCACTACTGCTTTTGTTTATTTTTGGGTGGGTGATGTTTGTTAGCTAAGTTTTCATGTTCAGTTTGTATATATCTTCATTAGGGAGGTAAGTTTCTTAAATGCAGCATGTAGTTGGGTCTGAGTCTTTTTTTATTCATTTACCCAATCTGTATTTTTGATTTGTGAATTTAATAATTTCTGTTGCATGGTATTGCTGATAAGATGAGCTTCTTCCTGTCATTTTGTAAGTTGTTTTTGCTTATTTTGTATATTTGGTGGTGGTGGTGGTAGTGATGATGATGATGATGATTTTCTGTCTTTCTGGGGTTATCTTCTCTTTCTCCTGTATGTGCCTACCCTAGTAAATTCATATAATCATGTATTTTCAAAGTGGTGAATATTACCCATCATGTCTTATTTGAGACTCTTCTTAAATCTCATAGAGATGGTTTGAAAGTGAAGAATTCTTTTAATTTCTTCTTATTTGTGTAATATTTTACATTTCCCTTTACTTTTTTAATGGCAGTTTTTCTGGGCAATGTAGTTTTGTCTATTTTTTTTAATCTTGCCATTTTATTTATTTTTTTAAATTTTATTAATTTATTCTTGTTACATCTCAATGTTTATCCCATCCCTTGTATCCTCCCATTCTTCCCTCCCTCCCATTTTTCCCTTATTCCCCTCCCTATGACTGTTCCTAAGGGGGATTACCTCCTCCTGTATATGCTCATAGGGTATCAAGTCTCTTCTTGGCAACCTGTTGCCCTTCCTCTGAATGCCACCAGGTCTCCCCCTCCAGGGGACATGCTCAAATGTGAGGCACCATAGTACATGAGAAAGTCATAGCCCACTCTCCACTCAACTGTGGAGAATGTTCTGACCATTGGCTAGATCTGGGTAGGGGTTTAAAGTTTACCGCCTGTATTGTCCTTGGCTGGTGCCTTAGTTTGAGTGGGACCCCTGGGCCCAAATCTGCCTATCATAATGTTCTACTTGTAGGTTTCTAGGACCCTCTGGATCCTTCTACTTTGCTATTCTCCCATGCTTCTCTCATCTAGAGTCCCAATAGGATGTCCTCCCCTCTGACCCAGTTTCCTGGTAAGTGAAAGCTTTCGTGGGACATGCCCCTTGGGCTAGTATGCAGATATAAGTGAGTATATACCATTTGATTCTTTCTGCTTCTGGGTTAACTCACTCATTATGATCATTTCTAGCTCAATCCATTTATCCACAAATTTCGGGAATTCCTTGTTTTTAATAGCTGAGTAGTAGTCCATAGTGTATATGTACCACAGTTTCTTTATCCATTCTTCTACTGAGGGACACTTAGGCTGTTTCCATGTTCTGGCTATTATGAATAAGGCTGCTATGAACATGGTTGAGCAAATGTTCTTGTTGTGTGCTGGAGCATCTTCTGGGTATATTCCAAGGAGTGGAATAGCTGAATCTTAAGGAAGCCCTATTCCCATTTTTCTGAGATAGCACCAGATAGATTTCCAAAGTGGCTGTACTAGTTTGCATTCCCACCAGCAATGAAGGAGTGTTCCTCTCTCTCCACATCCTCGCCAGCATGTGCTGTCACTTGAATTTTTGATCTTAGCCATTCTGATGGGTGTAAGATGGAATCTCAGAGTTGTTTTGATTTGCATTTCCCTGATGACTAAGGAGGTTGAGCATTTCTTTAAGTGTTTCTCAGCCATTTGACATTCCTCTGTTGAGAATTCTCTGTTTAGTTCCAAGCCCCATTTCTCTATTGGGTTATTTGGTTTGGTGGTGTTTAATTTCTTGAGTTCTTTATATATTTTGGATATTAGACCTTTGTCAGATGTAGGGTTGGTGAAGATCTTTTCCCAGTCTGTAGGCTGTCGCTTTGTTCTCTTGACAGTGTCTCCTGCCTTGCAGAAGCTTCACCGCCTCATGAGGTCCCATTTATTAATGGTTGACATTAAGGCCTGGGCCGTTGGTGCTCTGTTCAGGAAGTTGTCTCCTGTACCAATATGTTCCAGGCTCTTCCCCACTTTTTCTTCTAAGTGACTTAGTGTCTCTGGTTTTATGTTGAGGTCTTTAATCAACTTGGATTTGAGTTTTGTGCAAGGTGACAAATATGGGTCCAGCTGCATTTTTTACACATAGACCTCCAGTTAGACCAGCACCATTTGTTGAAGATGCTATTCTTTTTCCATTGAATGGATTTGGCTTCTTTGTCAAAAATCAAGTGACTATATGTGTGTGGATTCATATCTGGGTCTTCGATTTGATTCCACTGATCAACCAGCCTGTTGCTGTGCCAGTACCATGCTGTTTTAATTACTATTGCTTTATAGTACAGTTTGAGATCAGGTATGGAGATTCCTCTGGAGCACCTTTTATTGTACAAGATTGTTTTAGCTATTCTGGGTTTTTTGTTTTTCCATATGAAGTTCAGAATTGAACTTTCAATGTCTTTAAAAAATTGTGTAGGCATTTTGATAGGCATTGCATTGAATCTGTAGATTGCTTTTGGTAGGATGGCCATTTTTACTATGTTAATTCTTCCGATCCATGAGCAAGGAAGATCATTCCATCTCCTCAGGTCATCTTCAATCTCTTTCTTCAGAGTTTTGAAATTTTTTTCAAACAAGTCCTTCACTTGCTTAGTTAGAGTAATCCTAGATATTTTATATTGCTTGTGGCTAATGTGAAGGGTATGGTTTTCCTAATTTCTTCCTGTGCAAGCTTGTCATTTGTTTATAGGAATGCTACAGACTTTTTTGAATTAATTTTGTATCCAGCTAATTTGCTGAAGGTGTTTATCAGCTGTAGGAGTTCTCTGGTGGAATTTTGAGGGTCACTTATGTACACTATCATATCATCTGCAAAGAGGGATAATTTGACTTCCTCCTTTCCCATTTGGATACCCTTGATCTCCTTTTGTTGTCTTATTGCTCTGGCTAGAACTTCGAGTACTATATTGAAGAGATATGGAGAGAGTGGGCAGCTTTGCCTTGTTCCCGATTTTAGAGAAATTTCCTTGAGTATCTCACCATTTACTTTGATTTTGGCTATTGGCTTGCTGTATATAGCCTTTATTATGTTGAGGAAAGTGCCTTGTATCCCTGATCTCTCTAAAACTTTAAACATGAATGGGTGTTGGATTTTATCAAATCCTTTCTCTGCATCTAAAGAGATGATCATGTGGTTTTTTATTTTCAGTTTGTTTGTATGGTGGATTACATTGATGGATTTCCGTATATTAAACCATCCCTGCATGCCTGGAATGAAGCCTACTTGGTCATGATGAATGATATCTTTGATGTGTTCTTGTATTCATTTTGCGAATATTTTATTTAGTATTTTTGCATCGATGTTCATAAGAGAAATTGGTCTGAAATTCTCTTTCTTTGTTGAGGCTTTGTGAGGTTTAGGTATCAATGAGACGATGGCCTCATAGAATGAATTTGGTAATGTTCCATCCATTTCTATCTTTTGGAGTAGCTTGAATAGTATCAGTATTAGCTCGCCCTTGAAGGTCTGGTAGAATTCTGCACTGAAACCATCTGGCCCTGGCCTTTTTTTTGGTTGGGAGACTATCGATGATTGCTTCTATTTCTGTAGGGGAAATGGGACTATTTAGCTTGTTTGTATGTTCTTCACTCAACTTTGGCAAGTGAAATTGATCAAGAAAATCGTCCATTTCCCTTAGATTTTCAAATTTTGTGGCGTATATGCCTTCAAAGTAGGATCTTATGATTCTTTGTATTTCTTCAGTGTCTGTTGTTATGTCTCCCTTTTCATTTCTGATTTTGTTGATTTCAATACTGTCTCTCTGCTTTTAGTTAGTTTGGCTAATGGTCTGTCTATCTTGTTAATTTTCTCAAAGAACCAGCTCTTGGTTTTGTTGATTCTTTGGACTGTTTTCTTAGTTTCTAACTTGTTAATTTCAGCCCTGAGTTTGATTATTTCCAGACGTCTACTCCTCTTGGGTGTTACTGCTTCTTTTTTTTCTAGGGCTTCCAGTTGTGTCGTTAAGATGCTTATGTGTGATGTTTCCAATTTCTTTTTAAAGGCACTTAGTGCTATGAATTTTCCTCTTAGTACTGCTTTCAGTGTATCCCACAAATTTGGGTATGTTGTTCCTTCATTTTCATTGAATTTCAGAAACTCCTTGATTTCTTTCTTTATTTCTTCCCTGACCCAGGTGTCATTTAGCAGAGAGTTGTTTAGTTTCCACATACGTGTAGGCTTTTTGTTATTTCTGTTGTTGTTGAATTGCAGCCTAGGAGGATGGTGATCTGATAGGATACAAGGTATTATTTCAATCCTCTTGTATCTATTGAGGCTTGCTTTGTGACCTACGATGTGATCAATTTTGGAGAAGGTTCCGTGGGGTGCAGAGAAGAAGGTGTATTCTTTCTTGTTTGGGTGAAAGGTTCTATAGATATCTGTTAGATCCATTTGACCCATGGCATTGGTTAATGATGTTATTTCTCGGTAATCTTATCATTTTAATGATTTCATCCCATTCTCTTCTGGTTTGTGTTAACTTGGTTGGAAAATCTGCTGTAAGTCTAATGGATGTTCTTTTTTATATGCTAGCTACTCTTTAGTTATTTTTAGGAATTTCAATTTGTCTTGTACTTTTAAAATTGGCTGTAGTATAGCATTATGGTGGACTGTTTTGGTTGAATATAGTGTTCACTCATTATTTCAGTTTCTTGTATCTGGGGGTACATAATTCTGTAGATTTAGTAAGTTCTTGGTTAAAAGTTTTAAAACTACATTTCATAGCCCTTCCTCTTTCTTAACCATCTGGAATTTCTGTAATGTGAATATGTATCCATTCAGCTGAGTTTCTGATCTTGCAGCCTTTCTTTCTGCCCCCTTTTCTTCCCTACCCTTCAGCGTCTTTCACATATCTTCCTCTTCAGAAGTTCTTTTGATTATTTTGGTTGTTGTTGTCATTGTTGTTGTTTTGTTTGTTTGTTTACAGAAATATTCTATTTCACTGGTAGGCATTTGTATTTATAAGATATCTTATTAGTCTATTTTAATGATTTCTATTTCTCGTTAATTCTTTCACAGCCTCATTTTTTACATTTTTCCTATTGTTTGTATTTTTGTATCTCAATGAGTTTCTTTTGGATCATTGTGTTTCATTCTTGTTCAGGCATTTCATTTATTTCTTTAAAATTGGGACGCATTTCTGTAGAGTTACTTTGTTTTGTAGGCCTCTTATGTCTCTTGCCCCCAAAATTATGGCTGTTCATTTATTGTGTTATTTGCCTCCTCTATTTTTATGAATTAGTTGTTGTAGGTTTCTTTTTTTTTTTTTTTCATATACATCAGTATGAGTAGGCACTTTGAGGTTGGTTTGAGGCAACTGTAAAATCATAGCCTTTCATTTCGTCATCTTTGAATGATGTCAGCAGGACCTATATTTGTTTCAGCAGTTCATGAAGGTGCTTGTGTGACCTTCCTATCATGTGCCAGTAGATTCCACATAGGTGAATACTAATGACCCTAGGTCTTGGAATTCATTCTGTGGTATTGGGTGTAGAGGGGAATGTGTGCAGATCCCTTGGAGAAAGTATAAAGAAGTCCAGGCATGTGCCACCATGAGCTATGGTTCCTGAGCTACAGAATTTGAATAAGATATCTCCAGGCCTGTCAGGTGGGATCTAAGAGATCCATGGTCCTTAGCATCAGAAACCACTATTATGGAGCCATGAGATAACAGCACCTTCTCTGAAAGTGATGGGATTGGAATCTATGTAACTGGGTAACTATGAACTTGGGCCCATAGAATACAAAAGGGGGAAATAGTTATCCTATTTCCTCTAACAAATCTGTGCTTAGATTGGGGAGCTTGTAGTATTATTGGCCACTCTTTGGGGGCTGTGAGATCCCAGTGATAACTTCTCATTGCCCTAATGAGTGAAAACAAGTGGTATGAGTGTTTCAACCATGAGGAGCTCAGGTCCTATGTTGCAGAGCTGTGAACCTGAGGGTATAACATCTGATTACGGTCCACTTCCTCAGTCGTAGCCTTCCTTTCACTTGTAACTTTGCATAGTAGAAAAAATGGGCATTTTTTTTGTGTTATATTTACTAGTCTTATTTATAAGAACTCTATTTCATTACCTAGTCACACTAATTTCATGAGAATGTGAAATTTTAAAAATATTTTAGAATGGTTTTTAAATTTGCCATATGATGTGAACATGTATGTGTCTACATATATTTATAAATATATGTGCATGTTACAGTTTTATAGAAGAAACAGAATGTGCATGACAGTGTCCTGAGTCATTCTATCATCCAGTGTAATAGTTTCCACACTAGAAATGAGGGATTTGGGTCTGTAGGAAGGTAACTCTGTAGTTCATTCATAATGGTACCGAAGACTAGCCTGGAACCTTCATCTTTCTGCCTCCTGGTCTTTGTGGCCATCAAACTGGCAGGAGTAACTGTCACCGACTAATCCATGGCAGCTGCAGATGGGGAAACTTGTTTCCATTGCCACATAAGCCTCATTTGGTGTCCCGAAGAACTCTGAGCTGCCTCTCCTTTAGATCACCCCATTTGGGACATGTAAAAGACCTATTGTCTGACACCAGAGAATACACAGAGGTAAAAAGACAAAGTAGGAGAAAGAGATGAAATAGGGGTGAAATTTTAGAGATCACTGGGATTTTGGAAAGACATATGAAATTACAAACTCTACAATATCGTAAAAAGTTTTAAGAACACATGTGAATTGCAATGGTAATACTCCCAGGAGACTATGAGTTGTCGAAATTGCTGCTGAAAACTAGGGGTGTGGAGAGCAAGCATTCATTATTAGCAAGAACGAAGCACTATTTGTTGTGGAAATTTTTCATAAACAGCCAGTATAAATAGTAGACAGAAGTAGACAGCACAGCCAGTTTCTAAGAAGCCACTGGTGAGCTGCAAGGGAAAAGACTAGCAGGAAAAATGGTCAGTAAAATGTCAGTCATTCTAAAAACACCCAAATCTGATGGTATTCTGCCACTCCTAAACCGTGGGTGACCTTTTAAATTCTTCTCTCATGCATTACACCCCAACCACAGTTTTTCCTCCCTTTACTTCTCACAGCACCCTGCCCCCCACCACCTCTTCTTTCCCTGGGACCCACTCCTCATTTCAAAAAAAATGCAGGCACCCAAGGATAGCAACTAAATATGACAAAGTAAGTTATAATAAGATTAGGCACAAACCCTCATATCAAAGCTGAATGAGGTAACACATTAGGAGGAAAAGGATCCCAAGAGCAGGCAAAAGAGTCAGAAACACCCCCATTCCCACTGTTAGGAGTCCCACAAGAACACCCAGCTACACTATCATAACATATATACCGAGGACCTGGCTCAAGCCCAAACAGGGTCTGTGATTGTTGCTTCAGTCTCTGTGATCCCCTAGGAGGCCTGTTTAGCTGATTTTGTGAGCAGTGCACTTGTGGTGTCCTTGACACCTCTAGCTCCTACAATCCTTCTTCCGCCTCTTCTGTGGAGTTCCCCTGCCTCTACCTAGTGTTTGGTTGTGGGTCCTAGCCCAGTTGTCATCAGAGAGGCATCATCCAGGAACTGAAGAGAGCAGATGCAGAAACCTCCAACCAAACAGTAGGTGGAAAGCTCTCTTTAAATGATGCCTACAAAAGCAAGCTCAAATTCTTAAGTCTAGTCATATAATGTCTATTATTCAAAAATATTTTATAGTTGACTACAACTATAATTCAAATTTAAACGGCCATCAATAATGGCTATAACATCAAAATGGCTGTAACAGGATCCTCATTCAAAAATGTAAATTATGAAGCTGGAGCTGGGTAAATGGCTGAGTGGGTGAGTAGAGTGTTCCCAGCTCAAGCATAGGAACTCAGGTTTGATTCTCCAGAATGCATGTACTACAGTGTATAGTAACACAAACCTGTATCTCAGTACTTATATGCTCAGATGAGCAACAGAGATGGGGAAGTCCTTGGAAGTATTCAGGCCAGCTAGCCTTGAAGATGCTAAGCAAAAGATGAGGACCAATTCTCTGTTGTTCTCTGATCTCCACATTTGCATGTAGGCACTCCTACATACGTACACACAGATGATCACACACATATATGTATACATACATACATACATACATACTCTTATACACCATAAACATGCACAAATAAGTTATGAAGTTTAAGCTTGAGGCCAGTGAGTAGAGGAGGCAGTTACTGAAACAAACAGACATTTGTGTTATTTCAAATGAAGAAGATTTAGTGATGTCATATCACTTTAAAACTGTTAACTTACTAAAAAAAAGAGGAACTGATGGGCTTAAAACTAAATTTGTAAAGTGGTACAAATGATAAATGCTAGTAAATCTAGTCAAAAAGAGGTTTGCTAAGTTTATATGCTAACCTTATCTGACACCATTATTAATGATGGGGAAGACATGAAATATAAATATGCTTTATAGATATACATACATATCATATCTATGATACAGTCATGATGAGATGGCAGAGAGACAGAAGTATCCTTGGAAGCTCATTGACCAACTAGCCTAGTGTACATGGGGCGGGGAAAAGAGACAGAGACAGAGACAGAGAGACACAGAGACACAGAGAGAGATAGGGACAGGCAGAGACAGATAGACAGACACACAGACACACAAAGACACACAAACACGATGTGAAAGTGATGGGAGAAAGATTCTGTTTTGAGACTTTTTGTGTAGTTGTAGCCCATGTTCAAAAATTGCTGCTCCCAAGGGTGACTATAAGCACGTCCAAGGACTGCGGATGTCTGCGCCAACACAGTCACTGATGTGCTCTGCCTGTGCAGAGAACTCCTACTCCTAATGTTAAATATCCATGTATACTGTCTTTGTCTTGCTATACCAGGTCGTACTCCAGATGCCTTCTGTCTGTACCTGGCCTGAGCCCAGAATGCAGCCTGAGTAGAAGGCATGGAGCTCAGCAAAGAATAGCCCACTTGTTCTCAGTAATTTACCCTGTCATAGGAAGAGGTTAAATGAACCAAGTAAACCCAAATATTTAGCAATTTAGCAATGTTTAGATCGTAGATGACGTTATGGTGTGGATGCATACTTTCTCTGTGATGCAGTTAAGCAAATGTTGTGCAGTTTTTAGTTTTTTGAACCAGTTGTTTTTATGTAATAATGAGCACATGTGAAAGAGACAAGATTGTATCCCAATGAATACAATGAATGAAAAGCTGACATCTCAGGATGTGTCAGGCATAAAGAGTGGCATAATAAAATCATCCCAGAGAGAGAGAGAGAGAGAGAGAGAGAGAGAGAGAGAGAGAGAGAGAGAGAGAGAGAGAGAGAGAGAGAGAGTTGGCTGGAATAATGATGTATATTTTTTCTGGCACTGAGTGCCTAGTGAGGTTGAGATGCTGGCAAGGTGTGGAAGGCACTAAAAGGAAAATGAGCATTTCTTCTGAGAACATAGATTCTTGATATTTTTACTTATAGTCTTGGATTCATTTTTTGGAAAGAGGTAAAATTATAAAAATGATGAGTATATATATATATGTGTGTGTGTGTGTGTGTGTGTGTGTGTGTGTGTGTGTGTGTGTGTGTGTGTGTGTCCTGTGTGTGTTTTTATGTATGTGCATGTGCCTATTTGTCCTTTGAAACCTACTTCTTCCTACAGGAGAAACACATGGTGTTCTTTATGCACTCAACAAGCCTTGTTGCTGGACAAATGTTAATGTACGAAAATGTGTGTGTGTGTTGGGGGTAGGGAGGGATGAAATGAATCACACCTGTGAGAGATAAACTCCCTAGCATGCCATGTTTTGTTATCACACCTACCATCTGTAAAAGCTGAACCTTTCTGGACTACATGAGATCCTGAAATTTGATCAGCCAGTTAACTCATGATAAGCAGCAGATCAAGGCAGTGTTTTTGTTTCTGAGTGTTGTCCATGCGACACAGAGTCCCAGGCTTGCTAGGCGAGTGTCTATGCAACACAGGGCCCCAGGCTTGCTAGGCGAGTGCTGTGCCACTGAGCTATATCAGACATGTCCCCCGCCCCCATTCAATAATTCTACTTTACAGTTTGCCGTGGATGTCTAGATAGGGTAAGTCACTTTAATAATCCTGATAGTAAATATCTTCTTAAAATGAAAAACAGTTTGTGTTAGTGGTAGAACTAAATATTCAAACACAGTAAGACCATGATAAGAACCCTCTGGTTTATTGTTTAAAATGACTCAACCCTCACAGAAATTTAAAATGTGTATTTTTATTGGTGAATGAAAATACATTCAAAATAGAAGAGCTAAAACTGAACCTCCTTTCATGGTCTAAATATTTCTGATTGGCCTCAGTTTAACTGTGAAATGGGGATGAAACCATTCTATTCTATAACTTTTAATAAAACTAGAAGTGTGGATATTATGTCATAAGTTTGCAATGCAACAAACTTCATAAAGTAAACAAACTTATGCAACTTGAAAAGAAAGTAAAATAGTAGCACAATTTATACCCAAGAACCTAGGCATAGTCTCAGTCACTTAGCCTCCCAAGTCTGCCTTCCAACTTCTACACTCCAGGGGGAGTTTTGCCTTTTAACTTTAGGTAACTGGAATCACACACATTTTGTATTTCTTTATCTTTGGGCCTCCTGGGCTTGACATTGCGAAGTGGATTCATATTGCTACATGTAAAGCAGTTCAGATGATTTCTGCCAACTCCATTTTACAGTTACAATTCATGTCTCAACACATCTAATAAAGGAAGTAGGTCTTCTTATTTATGAAAAAGGCAAGAAGTGGCACTATGAATAGCTAAAAACGTAGACGTCCCTTTGTGCTTATGTGCCAAAGAGTGATCTTGTGGGAATGGGTACAAGGCTTATGTGATCAACTTCAATAGAAATTGCACACAGTTTTCCAAAGTAGTAGCATCGATTACATTCCCAGGCAGCTGTTTTTATACAGTTGTGTTTCGTAATTTCAATTTGTATTTGTGTGATAATTAAAAGGTATTGACCAATTTTTATACTTGTTAGCCATTTGAGTAGGTGCTTCTGAGAAACTACCATTTTACATATTTCTTCTGAGATATGTATTTGACTTTTTATAATATTCTGTATAACAGTAATTTACTGGACCATATATAAATATAATATAGGCATTAGCATATGGCATATAATAATGACCAAGAATAGAACATAATAAAGATATTTGTCCTTTCATTTTTACTCATTTTTGAAGAAAAGTTTAATTCTAGTCTTCTTCAAAGCATTAGTGTATTTCCTTTTTTATTTAATTTTTTATTAATTTATTCATGTTACATCTCAATGTTTATCCCATCTCTTGTATCTTCCCATTCTTCCCTCCCTCCCTCCCATTTTCCCCTTATTCCCCTCCCCTATGACTGTTTCTGAGGGGGATTTCCTCCCCCTGTATATGCTCATAGGGTATCAAGTCTCTTCTTGGTAACCTGCTATCCTTCCTCTGAGTGCCACCAGGTCTCCCCCTCCAGGGGACACGGTCAAACAGCCTAAATGTCCCTCAGTAGAAGAATGACTAAAGAAACTGTGGTACATATACACTATGGAATACTGCTCAGCTATTAAAAACAAGGAATTCTCAAAATTTGTGGACAAATGGATTGAGCTAGAAATGATCATAATGAGTGAGCTAACCCAGAAGCAGAAAGACTCAAATGGTATATACTCACTTATATCTGCATACTAGTGTATTTCCTCTTAACTAAAATTTTGCTTATAGCTGATATTTTTTGCTTATTGCATGGTATAAAGATATTTTCTATTGTGTCTTTCTCGAATTTTTATTTTGCCTTCCATGGTTAGATCTACTAAACTGATATTTGTCTGTGAGATAATGGGTCAATATTTTACTCACAATAATATTAAAATATCCCAGTACCATTTCACACAAAGACTTTCTCCTGTGCGCTAAAAAGATACAGCCTCTAACAGTGCTTGGCGTCTATGTGGATAGCAGCAGCAGGAGCCAGGTTCTGACTTCTCTATTCGTGAATTTTGTGCCCATACCATGTCATCTGTTAACGTTCACTTTTACAGTATTGCCTTGTCTATTCTTGAAACCCCTACATTTCCTTATAGTCTTAGAATCAGCTAGTCAATTTCTGCATTATTATAATCAGAAGTCTTTTGACACTTACATATACTCAATTTCCTAATTTATGAACCCCCATCATATATTTTCCCTCCTGTTTCTGTGTAGTGGCTTAAATATGTTTCACTCTGCATATATACTAATGGGGGAGTATGTTGCGTACTTTTCCACTTTTATAAAGTTCTTGAAGTTGAGAATGAGGATTATGCTTTCCTTATAGCATGTGCAGGTAGATCTTATGCTTCTAGCTATGTAAAATCTAGGCAACCTTGTACAAGATTAGTGTTTTTTCATCTTAATTTTTAGAAAGAATTCTAAAAGTTTTTTTATTATGTTTATCATTACTAAAGCACTTCACTGACATTTGATGGTCCCTAAAGTATTACCATTATCATTGCATGTGGTAGGACAGCCGTCACTTCCATGTAAGGGAAGTTCAGTAAGCTTCATGCAAAGATGAACCAGCTTTAAGCCCTTGCTCTGAGACTGCAGCTTTTGTTGAATCGTCTATTAGTTGCTCAGCATCCTTTCGGGAGGCAGTTTCAGCTGTTCTGTCTTCGTAAGTGTGAGATACACTAAAGGCGGGAACACTGTGACAGAGATCCTTTCAGATGCTTAGCATGGTTAACCTATGGATGCTTTTCTTTTTCCTGCTAATAGGTGGACACGGAGTTTATGACCCAGAAACATCTTTTAGAATCATCTTTGATTCTAATCAATATCTGCGGGGGGAGTGTGCATGTGCGTGCGCGCACGTGTGTGCCTTTCTCTGCCTCTGTCTCTCTCTTACACACACACACACACACACACTCACATACTCACATACACACACACAGTTCCCTCCACTGAGGAGCCCAACTGTTCTATATCTGTTCCTCAATCTAAAGCAGATTTACGTTGCTCCACATACTAAAGTGGCACGAAGCCAGATTTAACCAAGTCATTCTATACATGTTATTCTGTGTTATCAATGTATGTGCTTCACAAGCCGTACCTGTGTTCTTTTTCTAAAATTAAATTTTATTATTCAGATTATATCCCGATTGTTATCCCCCCCCCAGTTGTATCTTCCTGTTCCCCCTCCCTCCCTCTTTCACCCTATTCCCCTCCGCTAGGTCTGTGACAGAAGGGGATCTCCTCCCCCACCATATGATCACAGCCTATCAGGTCTCATCCTGGGTAGCCTGCTTAGCCTTCCTCTGAGTGATACCAGGACTCTCCACCAAGGGGAAGGGATCAAATAGGGGCCACCAGAGTTCATGTCAGTGTCAGTTCCTGCTCTTCACACTACTCTACAGAATGTGCTGCCCATTGGCTAGATCTGGATAGGGGTTCTAGGTTTGCTGCATGCATTGTTCTTGGTTGGTACCGTAGTTTGTGTATGCCCCCCTGGGTCCAGATCCACCAGACTTGATGGTCTTCTTGTATGGTTCCAGGACTCTCTGGGTCCTTCTTTCTCCCCGTTCTCCCATACTTCTCTCACCTGGAGTCCCCATAGCAAGTCTCAGCTTCTGTCGTAATCCCCTGCTGAGTCAAGACTCTCAGAGGACATCTATGTTGGGCTAGTATCCAATTATAAGCGAGTATATACCATGTGTATCTTTCTGGGTCTGTGTTAATTCACTCAGGATGATCATTTCTAGTTCCATCTATTTGCTTGCAAATTTCAAGATTTCCTTGTTTTTAATAGCTGAGTAGTATTCCATAGTGTAAATGTAACAGTTTCTTTATCTATTCTTTGACTGAGGGACATCTATGTTGTTTCTAGATTCTGGCTATTACGAATAAGGTTGCTATGAACATAGGTGAGCAAATGTCCTTGTTTTGTGGTGGAGCATCTTTCGTGTATATTCCATACCTGTGTTCTTTATCCCTTCTTTTTCTTTATCCCCACCCCTTTGCGTGCATCTGTACATGCATGTTTGGAGGCGAAGAGTCAACATTGGGTAACTTCTATTTTGGCTTCTATTGCAGTTTGGCTACATTTCATTTACTTACTCTGTGGGTTGGTAGACCCACGTGTGACACACTACAAATGGGAGATGTGAGAACTTGTGGAAGTTGGCCTTCTCTTTCCACAATGTGTTCTAGGATTGGATTCTGGTCACCAGGCTTGTCAACACACACCTTTATTTGCTGAGATAGCTCACTAGCCCCACTCACCTTTACTTTTGAAGATAAGGTCTCTCAGTGAATCTAGTGCTCATTGATTTTTCTGGCACTGGTAAACATTTGACCTCCAAGGATCCTCCTGTCTCTATCTCCCAGACTTGGGCTTACAGACATGGGCCACCACACCCTACTTCTCTGTGGGAGGTGCGAAACCAAATGATTGTTCTCATGCAAGCACAGCAGGCATGTTACCAAATGAGGCATCTACCCAGCTCCACTACTTAACACTCTTAACCATCGCATGATCATATGTCTAAATGTTGTCCTCAAGATTTTTGTTCTTAAACAACAAACCTTCACTCACTTTGAGTGTTACTCCTGAAGTGGGCTTCTCCTAGGTATGGACTGGTTCTCCATTGAGTGCTTTGTTCATATGGTATCCCTTCCTTGTTATTCCCATTGGAGGCCCTTCAGACCCCTCAAATGCAACACTGACCACACAGTCTTACCATGGCTCCCACTGTGGTTCACACACACACATGTTCTTCCCACACCTGAGCTTCTACTTACTTCCACAAGATGCAGCATCCCCTTCATAGACTCAAACACTGTAAATTATCAATATCTCATTTTCTTGAATCAAATAGCCATCTTTGTCCCTGCTGTCTCCCCAGTCAGGCAGATAACACTTTCTCTTTATTTCTTATAATGTCTCAATTAGACTTTTATATTTTCTCTCACGGTGCAATGATATAAAAGTCTAGGACACCATTCATTTATATCAGTAACATGACAAATGACAGAACTATTCTCTGCACATTCCTAATTGCTAAGCCACCCACTGCAACTAGGTCAAAAGTTTTGTGAAACTTGGATCTGAGTATATTATCTGCTTGAAAGCATCCAGTTTCTATGTGCCTCCACCAAGAGAATGTTGAATGTTGTCTATTTTGCTCATGTGTATCAATCTATGTTCCATATGTTAACTGTGAAGTTACAAGAAAATAAGAGAAGAATCAAAGGCTCATTTTCCAGTTCACAAATATTGTATTTTTTTTCTATTGATGAGTAAGAAGTCCTCCAAATATAAGACACTGTATAATTGAATGGTTGGTCGTAGACACATCTAGAAACCATATATATCACACAAAATAAGCTCTTTACTTCACGCAAGTATTTATTGTCCAGGACACCATTGATCTATCTGGATTTATTTTTCTTCTGAAAGCAACATGTGAAAAGACACAGATACAAATGGTCTGTGATTGTGCTGTCAGCCAGGTGCTTCTGAGTAGCTTCCAGGCTGGGATGTCAAGTAGAGAGTAGTGGGGTCTAAACCTCTGGGAGCTCTGACCTACAGCAGATGGGAAGAAGATTTCTGATGTTCTGGTGTGTTTTCTGGGATTCATTTCTTCAAACATTGATCTCAAATCATTGAATAATGGCATTTGAAGATAGGGGATTTGGAAGGTAATCAGCATGAAGCTACCTCATGATGGCAATAGTGGTTTTAGGAGAGACATGAGTGAGTTAACACGTCTCTCCAACACTGATGTCCTCACCACGTTACGCTACAGCGGGTGGTGGAAACAGACAGAGCACAGAGCATAAAAACAAATGTCGCATCGTCAGAGAGGAGAACTTTGAATGGTTTGAAGGAGACTAGAATCTGCTTAGCCAGCTATTTGGGGAAAGATATCACAATTGAAGGGATAATATGAAGAATAGCCCAGCTCAATGAGATTGTCACCACTGCTGCCATTTCCATGACATGTGGGATACTATAGACTGTTGTCTCGCAAGGTCACCACCAGGATGGAAGCAATACTATACCCATCATTGATGGACTAGATCTTATGGCTTTGGAGATGAGGAAAAAGCACAAAGAATGAAAACAAAAGATATCCACGAGGACCCCATCCCCAGTCCAGAAGCCGAGCTTTTAAGCTGATTTCACACACTCTGACAATGGAGCTGTGTCTTGAACCTTGCAGCCCAATCTTGTCTTCGATGTGGATCGATATTCATTCAGTATATTCACATTGTGTAGGTTACCTGCCTATTAGTCACGTAGGAGTTGCCATGCAAACTAACATAGGAAAGACAGTTATGTACTGATAAAATAACTTTACAAATGTTCAATAAATGTATAATTTATTGAAATACATTTCAACAAGGCAAGGAGTGAATTTCTAGACAGAGGAATTCACGCCACTCACAAAGCAGGAGGAAGTTATTTAATTGTAGGAAAAGGAAAAGTTACTTAAGTCTTCTTGTTGTGGAACTCCTGTCTTGGCCCTTATCTGAGGGGACAGGTGGACTTCTTAGTAACATTTCTCAACAATAAATTTTAACACATACCACAACTCAGGTTTTCAAGACCGACCTTCTGTGTAAAGTGCTGTGAGGGACTAGGGGTTAGGCCCCAGGTATCTGTGTGAGGCATCTTGGGTCACGAGGGAGCCAGGCTCCAAATGCTCATGGCTTGACTATAGAGCCGTGAGAGTGTAGCTTTCATTTGTCTCTTTTATCTTTCAAATGGCCATCAGCTCTCAGATTTACTGTGGTGGCTTTGCAGTGATTCCATTCCAGTAACATGCATTTTACTCAGTGCTGGTCTCAAATCATATGAACTGTCATGCTGACAAATCTGGACATGCCAAATGACTTCTTTCTATGAGTGTAAATTGTGAATATTCTCAGGATGAAGAAAAATCTTGCAGAAGTTGCTAACATCTTGGGTTAAAACAATTCCTCCTTTTGTATATCAAACAGTGGAAGGAGGAAAAAGAAATCCACGTTCCACGCTCATTTGGTGTCGTGCATACAAGGAGAAGAGTTCTGCCCAGTGTGTGACAGGTGCTTCTTCAAGATGGACTAGAGTATTTAATTATAGTATTTGTCATTCTCTGAGATCCTGGGCTAAAACAGGATTAGACCTGTACAACTGTCACAATTGTATAAATTTTAACATTTTGCTTCCAACAAACACTCGTTTTCTCACATGCAATGTTGATTTAATCAACAAGCAATTGTCAGTTAGTATAGAGCTTAGGAAAAGTTGGCCCTGTCCTGCTCTCAGATACCAGCTGGCATTTGTGTCCTGAATTTAATGTTGTGAGTTCTATTTGGGCTATGAAGGAAAGAAGTCTCGCTAATGATACCTTCCTGTCGGGGAAATTATTTCATTTAGAAATTCTAAAGCAAAAGAACAGCCATGAAGGATGGGTTCCACATTTAAATAAATAAGGGGTTATTTTGCTCCCAAAAGTTTTCATTCCAGTGACTGATCAGATCTCACATGTCGGCTTAAAGATATCTGCCTTGGGTCATTACTAAATGACAGACTATGATAAACTGGATGATGAGAATAAGACAATGAAGTATTGTTTACACAGAAGATTGAGTAACTGGTTGAGACAAAGAAGTTCTCGGGCATCTATTGTATGCACAACTAACAGATTTACTGGGGCTTTTACAATCTCTTCAAAGCTCTTTTCCAGCCAGCTTCATTAACTTGAAGTAAATCAAATCATGCAGAAATCGGGTGCTGCCACAAAGAAACCAGGAAGAAGAATATGAAGAAGAAAAAAAAAACAGACATGAGATGATAAAGTTTAGAATCTTTGGCATTTTTTTCATAAAATATTTTTTTGGAGATTATTAAGTTACAATGCAGAAACAACAAAAGAGAACCAAACACAAGTAAATCAGATCTTTTTACCCCAATCGTCCTTTACAGTACTTATATAACCCTGCACATAGCAAGTATGTGTCTGTGTCAATGAAATACAGATTTTAAAGGTTAAATACCATTCTAACACAAAGATATGTGTACACATTTTCTACATGCACAAAATTAATGTTTTTAAACCTGTCAGAGTGCTGTGGAGTTGTGGAGTGCTCAGTACTCAGACATTATCTACAGAGGACTTTTTGGAGATTGTTTTGTATGCACAGAGTTTTGAAATAAGATTCAATTGTCTATACCTTATTTTGACACTCAGAAAAACAAAACACAAATTTGGACAGCCAAGGGCAGTTTTACTGTCTGTTCAAAATATCAGGCAACTAAAATGATTTTTAACTTGCTAAGAGTCTCAGTTAGTAAGCTCATTAATACTTCGATATTACTAAAAACCTTCTGAATTTACTCATTCGTCTCCCTCAGCTCCCACCATCTCTTTAAGGATGCATATTGACATGGACATCTTCTTTTGGTAGTAAGCAAAAAGAGAAGTTGGAAAAATGGCATTTTGCAGCAATAAAATACTATTACAAAACCTGTATTTTTCTGATGGGTGACTCCTTGGGACTTTCATGGATAGACCTTGCCAACAACAGCTGGGATATGATTATAGGCTGGCATCCAATACTAAGGGGTCACCAAAAATAAATATACATATGCTTAGTAATCACAGCCGAGAGATTCCTAAATATCTGGTTTAACTCTGGAAATCACTAAACATTCATTTTTCTTATGTACATTATCTGGATGGATAGATGGTGGCAAAATAGTCAGAAACAAGTGGGGTTTATAGAGACTATGAATAACTGAACCACTCTTCATTGTTGATGTTAAGACAGAGTTTTCATGTGGAGCAAAGGCTGGCATGGTACAGTTCCTGAGCTGGCATTGAGCTCATCACTGCCCTGCCTTGGCCTCTTCACCCTTAGCTTTACATGTGTGAGCCACCAGCCCCAGCTGGAAAAAAGAAAACCTTGAACCTTAATGAAAATCTGATGAAGATATTGAAATAAGTTCAGCATCATCCTGGAATAAACAACCTCCTGGTTGTTCAGAGGAGCACACTGAGATATGTGGACACCTTGTTTTATGTCCTAAGAATGGTTGAGAGACTCCCACAGTCACAGATTTAATGCCTTTTTTTCTTGTTTTGACTCTCAACACATCTGGGACATCCATGCACAGGGGCCTGCGAGCAGGGCTGTTTGCATCTGTATATGTGAAGAGTGCAGAAAATGATGAGGGGGATGCACAGAGCACCCATTTCCGGACACCTTGGTACCACTAGAGCAGCTAGGACATGGGACTGATCAGCTGTACACTGGATGCTCAAATCCTCAGTGTGAGCTCTAGACAGTACTCCGCTTCTTCCGAAGTGGGCTGTGGCTGCCACAGAGCTTCAGCTCTGCATACTGCACCTGTGAAAACACACAGACATGATGCTGGCAGTTAGGTAACCCTAGCTCACCACGGAGTGTGTTAATGGCTCCCCAAGGACACAGACATGGCAAGGCAAAGGAAGGAAGGTTCAAAGGTAATGAATCACTTTCTAAACACAGAGCCATGGGGGGATTAATTGCAGGAAGGGTTTCAGAAGTCATGCATCATTTCTTGAAACCAAAATATTAAAAGCAGGTTTTTCTAATGAGATGCATGGATGTCTATGGGCTTCTATTTTGCTCACTGCTGCTTCCTGATCTTAGTCTTGCTTATACCAGCTTTCAAACGTAAATAATCTAATAGCTGCCTCTGAGGATTGTTAATCTTATATTCTTACCTAACACTGATTCCAAGGAACCTACAATAATGAGAAAAAATTCAGCCTCTTACAGACATTTATTTTACCTCAGACGGGACAAAATATTGGAATTGATACCAGGCTACAAACTTATATAGAGGTCACTTAAAATTAAGTTCACTCATAATGTAATGGCTAGAACATCTGCAATAAGCATGAACACTTGGGGAGTCACCAACGGTTATTGTCATTAGAGAACACCCTGGTGGGACAGGAAGATGTGCTAATGCACGGAGGATCCTCATTCAAATATTTTGTCATATATATCTCTGTGATTATACCAACTAAACTTGGATGACACATTCCAAGGGGTGGGGCCAGGACCATGGAGTGGTGGAAGTGATGGAAATTTTCTATTCACAGATGTTGTATGAACTCACACTGTAACTCAACTGATGGTACATTGCAAGTATAATACTTTCATGTATAGCTGTGATAGGCTTGTGTAGACTGCATTTATTTTAAACTACTATGTTGTTGACCACATGTGCTACCTAATTTTAGCATTTCTGCCAACTTCCCCAAGGATGTTCTACGTACTCCTACACTAGGCTACACTTTCTCAAAATCAGATAAACAGGAAGAAAAAAAGTTTTGTGAAAGTCCCCTAGAAGAATAGAAGATAATATTACAATTGTTTCTAAATGCAAAACATATACCAGGTTATTATTTCTCAGTTATGTCATGTAAGTGATAGAGAGTAAATATATCTTTATAGAATTGAGGTTTGCAGGTTTATGTTATGAAGTAAAAGCTTAAAAACTGAAAAGCACCACAGAGTACATTTTAATGTCTAGAATGTGGAATGAAGGGAAGAGATCTGTTGAGACCTTTAGCCCCATGTGTCTATAATCCACCTGAAGATGCTGGGAAACCAATTACACTACATTGGCCCAAAGATAAAAAATCGATACTTGATTTAGGGTTCTCTCAGACAATAAAAGACTGTGCCTTTGATGATCTTGATGATGCTTCATGCCATGATATCCCCCTTTGCCCATTTAGTGTTCACTCTTTTCCATTAGGGAATTCGCTGCCTGCCTGTCTTCCTCTGGCTTTGGTGCAGGCAAGTCTGCAGGGCCCTGGATGGGGCCACTCCTCGAGACTTTCTGTTATTGGTGCTTTTGTTAATCTCTGGGTATCCACAAAATTGAGTCACTGCTGGACTAAGTGAGCATTACCTGTGACTAATACTTGCGATTGATCTCAGATTTGATTTCCCATCACCTCTTCCTTTGTGTGTGCCAGAGTAAGTAGCGGTTTGCCCTCAGTCTTCCCTAAGTCTTTAGTGGAAAGAAGATAGAGGGGAGGCTGAAAAGATAATTGGGGCAAAAAAAAAAAAAAAAAGGAATAAAAAGAATAATCCTCTTGTCTCCTACTTCCCCGAAAATGCCTGCCATCTGGAGGACTAAGAAAATAAGCAATGCCCCCTCTTCACTGGAGCTCAGGTAACTCCTGAGTTCATCTCACTCTCTTCAGGGAGGAAAGCAATCAAAATGAGACCAACACCGCAGCCCTGTAGCTGCTCAGTATGAGTTCCAGATCCATTCCTAAGTAGCTCTTTTGCAGGATAATTTTCCTCTGTCATTATATGCTTTGGATGAAGGCTGTTTTTCCCCCACACCTCCCAGAAAGAACTCTTCAGGGATTTGCTGACTCTTTTTATCTCAATTACTCACACAAGCAGAGTCATGTGCCCTTCCAGGTCTCTAGCGCTGGTAAGAACTCAGCGCTGGTGCCCCTGTGTGTGGTGACTGATCAGAACATTGCATACCTTCTGAACGTCTGAAGGCACCCTGGAGAGAAAGTCTAGCAGCTCGTTATTGTCGATGGAATATGGATTTCGAAGCTTCTTAGTAAATTTATTTATGCCTGAAAACAAAAAATAAGGTACATTTATCATCCATATCTACCTACCAACATATCTATCTATCTATCTATCTATCTATCTATCTATCTATCTATCATCTCTACCTACCTGCCTACCACCTGTCTTTGAAAACATGTCTCAGTAGGGGAGGAGAAATATTCACAACTAAAAATTAGTGTGAAAACAAACACTGTACTTTCAATTGTGCACAAGTTGTTGTCATGTGGCATCATTCACGACAACTTTTTCCTGAAAGGATGGAGGGTCATGCTGTGGAAAGAGGGGCTCTGCCTCCTTCAGCTGTGAAAATCCCATTACAACACCAGCAGCAGGGCAGCAGAAACCTGTGCTAAAACAGGGGGACTGATTGGCTCTTTCGGTAACCACTGATTAAAAGCCATCTCTGCTATAGAGACAAATGTCCCAGATGGGAAAAGGCCTCTACTAGTCAAAACAAGTCCCTGCTTGGATGCTCCGGACCAAACATAGCTGTCGGGAGAGGAGGGTGGGAGCTTTAGTGGGCAGAAAGAAACTGCAGCAATAGCTCTTCTTTTACTTGTTTTTTTCACAGGATCCTTTTCTCTCACTGCAGAACAGAACTTGACATGTTGATTGCACGTTGCTGGCAGAAACTGTGAAAAGTTATTATTGGAAAATTATCTCACTGCAGTGACTAACTTCATTTATGGACTGCAACAGTGAAACATGTGTTTGTCCAAGCAACAGAGTCTGGAATAACTTACAATGGGGACGGTCGTAATTAGAATGAGGTTTAATGTTCAAGATGCCGATAGACCCTACGGCCTCTGTGAATCTTAGGCTGTGCAGCTGGAGTTCCTGGGCTGCCCACAACATGGTTTCTTCTGCAGAGAGAGATTCCTCCCAACCTTCTTTTGTCTTCTACTCTGTTCCTTGGGGCTGCTCTGCCTTAGCCAGATCTCATAAGCTATAGTCTTTTCACCAAATGTCAACCTTTTTTTTTTTTTCATGTTGAGTTTTAGAAGCAGAAAGACTAGGTGTCCTTCTGAAGTTTTGCCACGGGGTGCTTGTTTAATAAGGATGGTATCTGAAGGCCCGCCTGTCCCAATGACGCTGAATGAATGCTCAGCTTAGCTGTGCTCTGAATGGCTCCTACTCAGAAGCCAAGTTCAACAGTCCCCATCACATGAAAGGTTTGATGTTTCCCTTTGTTCATTAAATATGACTTTGCTTTCATCTAAGGACTAGACTTCCTGCATGGCATTGTACCTGACACAATGACAACCTCCAGTCCTTTCTTTTGGGGGTCAGATTTACATCTGCTTTGCAAATGGGAGGCAGCCATTGTTCATGAGTAAATGGTGGCATGGTGGTTGGGCTGGGGAAGGATCTCAGTTATGTTCCCCTTTCCTTCAAGTCAAAGCTGCACTCTGCCTTTCTTCCCTCTACCCCCACAGCAAGCTTCGTGTTTGGAACTAAAATTCCCCCCCAGCGTTCCTTTAAACTAAAATACTCTCACTGTGTTATTCTAAAGACATTTAATTGTAGCATAGGCTTTTTGGCAAAAGAAAACAGACAAGGCAAAGTGATGAAGGGAGACAAAGACGTATTGAGAAAAGATGTATCTTCTATTGTTAATTATATATAGTGTGCGCATCTGGAGCCTTTACAACGAACAGCAAGGCAGGGATAATATCAGAGCCGATCAAAACACCACATTCTTAGTCACTGAGATTACAAACCTGCACGGCGGCTCAGATGCACCCATAAAGGCAGAAGTAGTCCACAATGCAGTGAGGCTGACTATGTTTGAAAAACTTGGAATAAAAACCGCAAGGTATTCAGCGTGCATGCTTCAGAAGTCTAGCTCATTTTCAAGGCATCTTACATTCAACAATTTCAGGTATTCTACTAAATTACCTATTATGTGAGATCAAGGATAAAGAGGGCATTATCGACTCCTTGGTCAACTTTGTGGGGTAAGAGGGCAAATAGCAAAGGTACCGGCATGCCCGGGCTTCTGTTCCAGCTTCATAATGTATTAACTGTGTGACTTCAGGCATATAACTTAACCCTCCAGGGCCCAAGATGTCTGACAATGTACTCTTCATAATAAAAACCTTTCCTCTGTAGTCTCCAGGATTGATAATAGAATCCTGCTGAGTAATATAGCCAAGGATTTTATAATTTGCAATTACCCAACAATGGAGGGTAGTTGGAGTCATTACTGTAGATGTCAATTAGATAGGATCACAAGGAGGTAGTGATGGAAAACAAGTTCTTTGTGTTATCCATCACACACACTAGTTTGGGACACATACCCAAACATGGACACTGTGTCTGATCCCGTGATTCATGACTTCAGACTTATTTACAAAACTGAAATGATACAGTTATCTGTTATAAATATTGTTAGCCAAGACAGGAAAAAAAAGTTAAATCAGATGCAAATAGCATTGCTGAGTGGTCCCAGACTTTACGACATACAGATCAGTTAATGGAGCTGAGGCCTCCAGTAGAAAAAGGAATCACTTGGAGAAGTAGGGTGGCTGCTTTCCATTTCCATATTACAATACCAACCATATGGCAGAGAATGGCACTGTCTATAAAGTACTTGGGCACATTGTGCAGAGGTCCAAGGATAGCACTTTTGTTGAATGCAAGACTGGACTTGTGCTTGTTCTGGCAAATCCCGAGTTCCCTTCATATGCCAGATAGTACGTTCTCAAATGGAAGTATAAGGCAAATGGGTCACAGTTCCTTCTTACACAAAGCTCAACAGGTAGCATGGGGAGTTTCTATCTACCATGCAAAAATGGAAGGGTGTGAGACCAGAACTGGTAGATAGTAAGGAGAACATCTATGTATGATGAAGAAAAGAATCAAAGGAATTATGGGAAAACATGTCAAAATGAGCAACAACAAAAAAAGATGTGCATTGGACTGGATAGTAGAAAGGGCTTCTGGATTTGTGTAGATCACACAAGCCAATAATGTCCCTTAGAGACTTCTAGAAATGTATTTATCGTACAAGTTAGCAAAGCCCAGAAGAGCAAGGTTTCTAGGGTGACTTCAGAATTTCTTCATAGATGACCCTTTGTGGAATTTCCCAAAGTCACTCTCACAAAATACAGCAGTAGTGGGGGCCACAGCAGGTCGCATTTATGGAGCACAAGTATTGAGCTCACACTTTCATGCACTCCTTACATATTACTTACACTCACCTGCCTAACTACACATTACAGAGCCAAAGGACAAAGCCAGTGTTTCACCTGTCAAAATGTTACAATGTGTTCCCTGCATCTAGCAGTATTTCCCAGGAGGCTTCTCCTGTTAAGCTGTTTTCATGGGTTGGTGTCGATGAATTTCTGTGCTTGAAGTGCTCCTACAAAAGTATTTGCTGTACATAACATGAGATCTTAGTGCATGTAACGTGATTACTTTTTTTCCCAAAGGGTTAATGCCACCAATTAATTTCTGACACTAATTCATCTGGTTTAGCAACCAACAAAATTCAACAGGTAAGTTTTAGAATAAGTCATCTCAACCTTATTCAGGTTAGAAGGAACAACCAAAGCTTTAGGCATATATATAAACTCTTTCTATGTGATAAGGTGTGAGTCTACAGGGAATATAGACTTTTAAAAGACATGCAGGAGTATTCTCTGAGCCTATGATAACTTATAACTAACTCACCTTGGCAAAGAAGAGGTCATAACAAGTGCAGAATATATTCCAAAATGCAGTGCCTCTTTTGCATGAGGAGACAAGGCAAGCCATCCCTTATTGATGGCTAAGCCTTGGACTCCATCGTGTATTAGTAAACTCATCAGCAAGCTATAAACTATTGTCTAAAGTGTAGAACAATGCAACTAGAATGAAAAACTGAAAGGAATTATTTGGGCCAATGAGAGCAAAGCTAACTCCATGCTGCTTAGCAATATTAGCCACAAACTAAAAAAACAGGAGAGATATGTTTTGTTAAGTTGGTGCAAAGAGATTTTAGAAAGCTGCCAAGATGTGAGACTATTAAAACAGAAGCCAGAATGATCTGGGTGAATAGAGAGAGGCACAGGATCAACAATCAGAAGAGGAAACATAACTCTGTACTTTCTCTGTGTATTAGATCCCTGTATTAGACAACTAGGGTTCAAAAATACTGGCAAAAACAATGTCTGTGCTGAACTTAGGCTGATTTTCCATTGCCAGTCCCTAAAAATATAATATGGCAATCATTTATCATATATTTATATTGTTTTATATGTTAGTAATCCAGGGACATTTTAAAATACAGGACAGTTTATATAGATTATAGGCAAATACCATGTCATATATGGGACTTAAACATCTAGAGGTATGGGTATTCACAAGATTCATGGAAACAATCTCCCAAGGAAACACAGGGAAGACTATGTTATCCTTTCTTCTGGGAGGAAGGATGCTCAGAAGGATATTCAAATATGCATAGCATTCAACAGCTGACCATGGCATTCAACTCAGCATGATCAAGGTAGTAGGCAAAGGCCTATCATTGTCAATCCCATCTGGTTAAAAGACAATATCTAAGTGCTAAGCAAGAGCAGGAATTGGATTTGAAAATGAATACTTATACAAATGAAGAAAAATACAATTATTTCAGCATTATAATTCAGCAGGGTTTCAAACTTCGTACTTGTTCCTCAATCATGCCTAATTCTTTTAGATCAAGACTCTACAAAAAGCAATTAGACTATGTCTTTCCTTTGGGTACAATAGCGAGAGCTTTAAGATTTCACCTAAATAACACAGAATGGCCAGGTACCCTCCCCCACCCCTTGCTGTTGTGTAGTCTTATGAGTTATTTCACTTCTCCAATAACCTCTCTCTCATTTCCAAATGTCCACTTTGGTTTTCTTCATCAGCATGGTTCCCTCCACCAACACCGTCTTGGTAGATTTTCTTGATGGATCTAGAAGAAAATGGTAGCTTTTCTCTTCATTCCCAGGTTCTCTGCTGTTGCTTATGGGTGAATGCATCTAGGCAGTCTCTCATCGTTGGGACTTCCTTAAATATCTTCATGTGGAAGATCCCATGAAATGATGAAGATAGGAGATTCAGCAATAGTCATATGACAAAGCTTGCTGGCTTCTGCATCAACGAAGCTAGTGTGCCCTGCTGCACTCTGTTATCTCAGTACAGATGTGTGGGCTCACACACAGCCTTCGATTTGGTCCAGCCACTTGCCTGAATGTGAAACTTGCCATGGCATGTGTGCCAAATTGATCCTTTTTCTTGTTGCTTTTTAAATGGGCTAACCTTTAGGTAGGCGTGCCACGTCCCCTGCAAACAACCACTTACTCTTCTTTTTCCCACTGCCTAGGTAGGCACAGAAGTCTGTCCCTCACCACACTGCTTCTGGATTTAACCATGACGTCAGTTCATTTCTTTGCTGCCGTTGAGATGAAGCGTCAGAAGCAGTGAGGCAGTGGCCAGACCCATTTTTGCTGTCTATAAAGAGCAAGATGCAGGTGTTTGCCCACCATTTGAACCACAGTGCCTCCGCACAGTTACTAGGCCGCAGCCATTCATTATTCAAAGGGATTTATGAGCAGGAAAGCCTAAAGGGAAATGGCGAGCCTGATCGTAGTTTCATTTGATTGTGATTCTGCACAGGGCTTATAAATATCCATGTTGAGACCTCATGAAACTGGCCTTTGCAGAAAGATCCTGGAAATTTTCATTCCCCAAATGTATTCCTTAATCTTATGTGTAATTGGTAACAAGAGTGCATTTAAAGTTTATGGTTGTACTTTAAAAATGAGTAATTTGTTCTTACCTGGAACTGCCTGTTAGCAAAAGGACGGAGTCAGACTTACCCCACAGTAGAATGATATACCGCAGAGGGATGAAATACAAAGCAACAGTGGCTATGGCCAGAATCAAACAGGCCAGCAGCGAAAGGAAGGGGACTGTCCAGTTAAACACACTGTGAACAAACCACATGAGTGTCAGTTAAGTCATCATGTCACATGTATTTCTAGTATAGCTATAAATTAAGGCCAATTTTAAAAGTTTCTTTAAAGATGTGTGTGTGTGTGTGTGTGTGTAAATTATGCTACCCTGAGTACATGCTTCATTGGGAACCTGAGAGATATTAATGAGTAAACTATCAGAAGACCCAGTTAGCTCTGAACTTGTCAGAAAACCAATAGTACATTCTTCCTCAAACCAACAGTCCCCAGCAAAACCCTCACACACTGCATGGTGGTTAAGAATGGCAATGCTGCCGTAATGGCTTGGTGCCCACATCTCTTCAAAAGTAAGCCTCAGGTAAGTCATTTCCAGGCCAATGTTTTCTCTCTAAATATAAAATGGAGAGTATTATTACTTCTGGGTTGTCATGCTTTTGTGAGCCCTAGACTGGGCCATGGAAGTGAATGCAGTGTGCACACTACTGTGTAGTCCTTGAAATCTGCCTGGCTCCTGAGCTCCCAGCTGTGCCTAGACTAGTTCTGTCACTGGCTTCACCTGCATATATAAGTAAGTTGTAGATGCACTGCCTTGAATTAGAAGTATAAAGAATGTTTTTTTAGCCAGGCACAGCAGCTCACATCTGTAATCCCAGCACTCAGAGAGGTGGAGGCAGCCAGATCTCTGTGATCCTGGTCTACAAAGCGAGTTTAGGACAGCCAAGGCTATACATAGAAACCCCATCTCAAAAAACAACAACAAAAAACAAAAACAAAAACAAAAAACACTTAATAAATACAAAAGAAAAAAGGAATGCTTTTTTCGGGTGATTCTGGGGGAAATGAGAAAAAGGGAGGAGGAGGAGGAAGAAGAGGAGGAAATGATGAGGAAGAGAAAGAAAAAACAAACAAACAAAAATGGGCATGGCTTTATGCCCTGTAACCCCACTGGGAGGTGAGTGAGAGTTGTTTCCCAGGAGCCCCTTGGATAACCAGCCTAGTTGAAATAGCAAGCCCCAGGTTCACTGAGAGACCACCTCAGAGGAATAAGGTAGAGAGCCAGAGAGCGGGACACCTGCCATCCTCCTGTTGACACAACACACTAAGCAAAAAACACACTTGTGTACCATACACAAACAACCAAGATTCCACCAATGCTAAGAAACTGTAAATAGCTTGCCCTCTCTTTTACACTATTACCAATATTTTTTAAACCTTTATCCCTTGAGAGGTATAACATATAAGTTCCTTCGTATTAAGTACATTTGTATATCCTTTAGAGACGCTAAAGGACAATTTTATTAGAATTTAAGTGAAAAACATAATATTGGTTAGGAGGAAATCCAGGAAGCCACCAGGAAGAGAGATAGAAAAAAACTCCTTTCCACATGGAATTGAAATAGTGTTAACTCAATAAGACAATTATTAGGTATCCTCTCCCATCGGAGGCTCCTAGCTCCAGGTTTCCATATATCAATGTAGTGTTTATCCTGCCTCAAGACACTTCTCTCTACAACAGACAGAGACCATTATAGAAAACCGCAATCAATCAAAATCCAGAGTTGTGGAGCCCAGACCCAATGAATACATCTAGAAAACACTCCCATACTTGAGCTCAGGAAGCACTGTAGAAGAGAGAGCAGAAAGATTTTAAGAGCCTGAGGAGCCAGGAGTTTCCCATCGCTGTGTCTCCTAGTAATCTCTGAAGCTACACCCAGAAAGACTCACCATCATGACAGCCTAAACATGAGATGAACGAGGCCAATTACAACAGTGGATGAGGGAAAGGTCATGAGGCCTCAACCTACATGAGAATTGCGGGTAACTAAGGAATACTGAGGGTGGGAGAAATAGTCTTCCCTAGGGAATAACACACCGACTGGTTATTCAGTACCAAATGCACAACCCTAAACACATAGGCATACAAGTAACATTATATGAATTTTAGTACGTTGTGTTTAGGAATATACATATATGTATGTGTACCACACTAAACGAAAAAGGAGGCCAGGAATTTCAAAGGGGAGGAAAATGGTATATGGGAGGCTTTAGAGGCAGGAAAGGGAAGGGGGACTGATGTAATTATAAAGAAAAACATAATTAAAAAATTAAAAGTACTCCTAAAAATGGAAATGGGCCACTGGGCTGAGGACAGAGCTCCACGGTGCTCTTTAATATGCCTATTGACTCTCTTGTGCTGAACAGTATTTTTTTCTTGCCTGGAGTCAGTTTATAAAAGTGTATAAGAACACTGAGTTATAAGCCAACTGGCTTGGGCTCTAGTCCAACTGTAATACTGGGCAATTGGGGGGGGCTGGTTTAATAAATCTGAATTATATCTTCTCAGTGAGATGGTATTATTAATAATATGTACATATATAATATATGCCATATATATCTCGAGGATTAAACAAGAACTTATATTTCTAAATACAAATATGGATTTTCATTACAAAATTTGCTCTTGTTTGCCTTGTCAATTTATAAATTTGGTAAGGCATCTTATTTTTATCTCTCTTTTTAAAAAATTTTTTTTGTGGCACAGTCTTATACTAGCCGGAAGCTCAGTATGCATTCCAAGTTGGCATACAACTCATGGCTATCCTCCTGCCGTAGCTTGCCACCGTTGGGACTGTTACACATGTGATGCTGCTTAGAATGGATAGAAACTAGAGAGAAGTCCTTAGCCAAGGCCACAGAGGCACTCTACACGACTGGCTACCAAAGCATAGGTCACGGCGCTTGCATTCAAGAAATCACCTCTCGGTTAGTCACGAGGAAATCTCTGAATACAATGCCTAATCTAAGAAAAGAATGGCAGGACACAAAGACCACTCACACATACAACACCTCAAAGTTAGTGAAAACATCAAAATATAGACATCAATGCATGCATATAATTATGACTGAATTTACCCATGTGGAAACAGTAAAGTAATAGATGTCTACGCTGTGATAAATGCCTGCAGGATATATTCCAAACAGTAATGATAGCTAAATGTGATGGAGTTTAGGAATGATGCACAGAGTACATTAAGAGACTTTCACTGGCCATATTTGTTTTTTATAATGGATACATCGTGAAATAAAATAAAACCAAAGCAAATGTGAATACCAAACTATGGTTTTGAATACATTTTAGTGGTAGAAAAAAAATGAGCAGATTACCATACATATACAGCCACAGTTAGGTATGAAGATGTAGCCCTTTGACCTTTGCAGATTATTTGTTAGGACTGTGCAATTAAAAACAGAGTTTTGGTCTAACATTCTGTACCCATAAGTAAGGAAGCCAGCTTCTTTCTGCTTCATTCCCATTTTAGAGATGCGAGCTGACAAACTGCACCTACCCTACAGGAATCCTCGGGCTACATAATGAGTTAATGAACACAAAGCATTTAAAACACTATATGGTAGGTACAATGGTTATTTAATACATCTTAGCTATTTGCATTACTTTATTATAATATAAACGCAACATAAATATGAGAAGAAATCTAATTATACCACATAGCAGTATGAAGTCAAGTGTTAAAATACATGAATGTACTGTTCAGGAAGAGATATACATCATGATTCCCACTGTAGCAATAATATCATCCACACTTAAAAGAGTAAAGTGCTAGAGACATGATTTGGAAAAATAGCTTTTGGAAAAAATACGCCACTATTCAGATGACAAGAAAATAATATAATGGTAAAAAAAAATCAAATTAATACAAGTATGTTAAAAGTAAACTCAATTCAAAAATCATTATTCTACTTTTTTTTTTTTAACAAAATACTAGGGTGTTTTTAGTTTGTTTCTGTTACTTGTGTGAGGTAGGAAGAAAAAGCCTAGAACATCCCTAAATCAAGCATTTTATAGGCATTCACGGTATAAAACAAATGTATATGTATTTACAGTAAGCATAAGGGAGAAATAAACGAGTGAAAAGAAGGGAGACCAGAAGGGAAAATCCATAAAAATTATGGATAGGAAGGACCAGCAACATATTGTCAGGACCTGGGAAGATAGGACTGCAATCTGAGGTTAGGTTACTTGTACAGATTAAAAAGCTTTGATAGCAACATGTAAAATAAAAATAAAAAAAAAAATACACGAATCACAAGTTGGTAGTTGCCCAAGGTGAGCCATGGCATAATCTCCAGCAGTAAGATTACCAATCCAGATATCTGAGCCCTGCATCATAACAATCCAAGAATGGAAGGTTCACAGCTGATGCCAAAGGGCACCTGGCTCCATAAATAAGACCCAGCAGAAACCAAATTCTGAGATAGAAGATTTCAGGTGCTGAGGCCAACTTCACATGTTAAGTAACCATGTTTAGTATGGAAAAGTCATTAAATAACAAGCCATTAAAAACTAACTCATAAAAAAATATCAAAAATAAATAGGATGTTTAAAAATCAGACATTGAAATCTAAACATATTAGTAACCTTATGAAATTCAAATAGAATACATGCTATGATGGGAAGATCTCAAATGTCATATGCAGGACACAAGTCAGAAACAGTGCTGGGAATATTGAAGGAAAATAACTAGACATGGATCATGAAAGTGTCAAAGGGAAGCCTGTGCAACTATGCCCATGTAATCCAACAAGACAGCAAAAGTTCATTAGTAGTAAATAGGTTACTTCCTAATGAAGAATAATGTCATTCATGAAAAAAATAACAATTATAACATGTAAAAACTAAGAACAAAAGTATAGGTCACAGGCTGGCTATAGACACACAGAGAACCACCAGCCATAGGAGTCATTACTTTTTTTTTTTCTTTTTTCTTTTTTTTCTTGGTGCAGTTATGTGGTGGACAGATGCAAAGAAAGAAAAGCAGAAGAATTTGAGCATTATAAAGAGAGAGAGAACCAGAGCTGAGAGAGTGGAAAGAAATAGCCTGCTGTGAGTAGCCTGCCTCTCCACCTGAGGCCATTGTGACATGGTGGCCCACACAACAGCAGGGATCTGTGTCTTATGTCCATAGCTCATATCACCACTAAAGACCATACGAGTGTCCATATGTGCTACCACCTGCGACCACACTGATGGCCAAAAGTTGTGCAGAGTGGCCCATGCCCTTCATTGGCAGCAGCATTCTGGAGAGCTGGCCCCACTGCTCACCAGCTACAGCACTAAGGAGAGCAGACCCTGAACCTCAACTGCACAGCACAGCAGAGCTGGCTCTGTAGCCTGAGTGCAGATGAGCCAGCCTGAGAGTATGAGAGCAAGAGAGCTGACCCTGGCCCTTTTGGGCTGCAGCATTGGGTGAGCAAGCTGGAGTGAGTGTTGGGGAGCTGGTGGGCTGACCCAAGGGCCAGGTCTAGGGACTTTGACTTGGCCCACTTCAACACCACCCTCATCTATGAAGTGCTGGAGCATGTGAAGGAAACCAGTCCTATAAATCTAAAACTACAGGATCTCCATGACACAGGGTATCTGAGAGGAGTCCCAGTGAGGATCCAGTATTGATAGGGTAGGAGAAGCCAGAGGCTTCAGATCAGACCAATGACTCATTGCAACGAATATTTGCAAATAAAGGTGTGTGGAAAAAGGGGTATACTGTGGGACACTCTGTTGACACACTACAGCTTCCACACCAAGATATTTTTTTATGCTTTGTTCTGTTTTGGTGTTTTGTTTGGTTTTTGTTTTTGTTTTGCTTTTTATTTTCTTTGAGAGGGATATTGCAAGGGCAGACAGAGGGCAGATACAAAATGACAGGGAGATGAGTGGATTTGGGATACATGATGTGAAACTCACAAAGAATAAAAAGTTAAAAAAAAAAAAAAAACAGAGCATCAAGAATATAGAAAGTCAAAAGCAACAAAATTCAAGGAGAGAGTTCCAAATCATGGTGGATTATTCTAACAGATCTCTAAACAACTGTTAGAACAAATCCACCAAAAACCAATGTTTAGTGCACACACAAGATATGACCATAGTAATTTGATTTTAGGAAATATACACAGTACAATATACTCAGGGATCTACTTACTAAGCTTACATGAAAAAATTACGAAAATAAGCTATTGCTGGGCCAATATTTTCTGAACATAAAGGAATGGGATGACAATCGAGAAACAAAAAGATGTACAGAAAATTTCCATAGTAACCTAAATTAAGCAACAAATTTCTTGGCCAAGAAAGAAATCAAAATAAAAATCAGAAAACGGCTTTCGGTAAATGCAAATGATTATTATTACTATCCAAAATGTCAGCTGTGGCATTAAAGCTGTGCTTACAGAAGACTCAATCTTTACATTAACAAGAAAGATTGAAAGTAAGTGATGTAATTGCCCAGAGACAGAAAAATAATAATAAATAAAGACCCCAGAAAGCGATGAGGAAAAGTAAGCAAGGAAAGAAATATGAAGCAGAGATTCATGAAAGCAAACATGTGTGCCTTCTAAAGACTAACATAAATGACATGGTCTTGTCAAGGGAGAACATAAGGAAAAACAACTATCAAGAAGGTACTGCTGCAGATCTTACAACATACAAAAAAGTAGAACACGCAGAACTGACACACCTCATCAGGTAATTGTGCTTGCTAGCCACATAAGGACCTGAGTTCAAATCCATAGTACCCATGTGAAAAGTCAAGCAAGGCTGCATGTCCCTGTAACCCCAGAACTGAGTGAAGACAAGCAGGTCTCCAGAGCTTGCTGGCCAACCAGCTTAGCCAAGGTTCAGTTCAGTGGCAGACCCTGTTCAAGGCAATAAGGCATTGAGCCATAGAGACAGACATGGGACATCCTGGTCTGTTCTGTACATATGACCACCCTCCTACAATAGGCATACGCCACCCACATTTATGAACACACAAACAAAACAGTATGCTATTCTAAATAATTAAGATAACTTCTAATAGTACAGTTTATAAAACATGTTATAAAAATTGAGCCTGCAGAAACATAATAGAAAAATAATATGACTTACTATATATGTGTGCATGCATACATATGCATATATATATATGTATATATATGTATATATATACATATATATATATATATATATATAAACAAGAGATGAACATTTAATTAAAATCTCAAGAAAAAACTGTACTCCCAGATGCCTCTGACAAATCTCTCAGGTATGAAAGGAAATGATGGTTCTCCTCCTCCACCAAAATCTTTTAGAGATTAGAGGAGAGTAAACCCAACTGGACTCTTCTATTGAGGAATTTGAAAGAACAGAATATAAACTAGCCACAGTATTAATCATCCTGGCAAAATCCTAGGTATGTGTCTATATTGTAAAACCCAGCAATAAAGAGGCACAAACAGTACTTGAGGGCACTGTATCACAAAGGACAGGGGGTTTGTTTCAGGGTGGTAAGCTTGGCTCCCATCTAAAAATCAACCACAATACTTCAGCACATTAGCAGAAGGAAAGGAGGGGTCCGTGGATGAAGCCCATGATCATGCAGAAACTCAACTTCTGTGCATGATAAAACTGAGGGACAACGAGGCACCAAGGAACTCTTCTCAATCTGAAAGGCATCTTTACAAAAACCTATAGCAGACATCTTCCCCAGGGATGTAGTGATAGGAACTTTCACTCTGAGGTGGAGTCAGAGGAAGCGATTTCCACCAACCATGTTGTGATTGGCGTTGTCTTATATCCACGATCAATGCACCAAACCAAACTAAAACACACAGGAACTGCAATGAACAGATGAAAAGTTTCTCATATGACAGGAAGATCTAATAAAAAATCCAAAATCCTTTTCATATAAGAACTGCAGTAACAAAACCTACCAAAGGTCAATGGAAACAAAGTCAGTGGAGGTAAATGTATTTTACCTCTAAACACCAGTAAGGAGCGGGTAGAAAATAAAATCATTTTTAAAGATGTAATTTAAAGTAATAACAAACAAATCAAGAACTTGAAAATCAATCTCTCACACACTTAAGTGTCAAAAAATCTAAGATGGAGAGTAAATGGTCAGAAAAGATGGAGGAAGACATCAATTCATGTGACCTGAATATTTCTGTGTGCCAGATGAATATACACATTATGTATGCATGTATGACAAAGGCCAGAATTCTGGTGGGAGTCTTCTATGGCACATTCAGAGTTGAACACCATGGCCAACTAGAGCTTTCCTATTTTGAAATCAAATAAATTATGGCATGTTTTCATAAACCTGAGTGGGTTTCCTGAGTTGGGAGCTCCCCAAATTCTAGTCATGGAGAAACAAATAAAAGCCAACTTTCTTAACATGAGCCCACCACCATTTGAGGACATAATTTTGTAAACTGTAAGGTACTTGGCAAAAAAAAAAAAAAAATGACTAGCAGTGTCCAATAAGATGGGTGCAGATCTGTCCTGCGGCCCCACCCCACACAGAGTTGGGGTTAATTCATGACAATCCAATGGTTACTTTTATCTCAGGCTGTGATAAATGTATCTGAGGACAAGTGAAGTCCTCAGATGCTTGCTCTATTAGAAGTAAAAGCTACTGGCCACACACTCATTGCTGTAGATTGTTCTCTCTGGCATGTCCAAAAAGATGGCCTCATTTAGTGTATGTACAGTTGTCATGCTAGCGTGCGAATCGTCTTCTGGGCATTTGTCCTTTTTTCTTTGCTCCCTTTTTAACCAACTCTTCTCAGGGTAAACACAAAGTGTGCCACTGATATTCTGCTGAACTACCTGTGATTCTAACTGCCCTTAACTTGGTTTCTTAACCCCACTTCCTACTGAGGACAGTCCTACTTTTACAGATGTGCCATCTACACTCTAGGCCATCAGAACACCAGCGAGTCTTTACCTTCCTAGGCCCCCTTAATCTCACCAACTCCTCCTTGAAGCTTTGCGTAAATGCTCAAAGATACAGGAATAGAACAATCAATCAGTACACTTAGCTCCTCAGGATCATTTGAGAGGCTCTGTAGGAGAGTGTAGTGCTGACTAAAAGTTTCAATGTGATATGCACACATATTTGAAATTTGCATATGTTAGAAAAAAGTAATCAGAGACGATAAAGCAGGAAAGATTAAATACTGTTTCCCCCTCCATATATAGACAGTGTTGACACTCTTCCGGACAGTCGCATGGAAGGCCTGCTTTAAGCACTTCATGTAAAATATCCCTTGTTGCCAAAAGTTGGGTACAAGTTTTCTTGGTTTGTAAGCACAGAATTACAATAGAATTCCAAGTGTGTGACAAATGACATCCCACTTGAATGCCCAGCAGGGAGTTTAAGGTCACTGTAATAATGAATAGGCAAAGAATTAATAGGCGTTGAGCCTATTAGCCTTCCTGTGTGGCAGCTGGGCAGAACAGTGCTCTGTTCATGGCCTGTAAACATGTTCCGGGCATGGCCACCACAGCTGTGCCGGGCACAGCTGCCCCTCAAAAAAGCCCTGTAGAGATGGGAGCCTGCTGAAATCACTCTGCCCTCTTCTCCCATCAGACACATTTCCTTTTACATTATCAGCTACACAACAGCTACATTTGTGCTTTAGAGATGTCTGAGAATGGAGACAGTTGTACCAAACATCATCTTCCTTCCTCGGCCTTGCCCCCACTCCACATCCTCTCATCCTCCGGGCTCCCAGTACGTTCTTTACTCGTGTGTGTGTGTGTGTGTGTGTTCTAACTACTCAGGACCTCTTGTAATGTGCCTCATCTCCAAGCATCAACACTTTTCTCCCTGTGTCATGAACACGTTGCTTCCCTACTTCTCCCTGCATCTTTGTTAGTGTTCGGGTTCCTGTCTTTGCACAGGATGCCCATCCATGGCAGCCCCGAGCCGCCATTTGCCAAACCCTCTTCTTCCATTTTCAGAGATTGCTAAGAGGCAGCTGCTCACTCTTGCCTTCTAGTTCCCTGTCTTTTAGGTCACTTTCTGCACACGGCAAGCTTTCCCCACTATCCTATCTGACTTTTATCTACTAAAGCTATATAATTCTATTTTCCTATTCCAGTTTTTCTTCTTTACTGAAAAAAAAAGAAAGAATTCTTGGAGAGTGTAGTGCTATGACTGTGTAACAATAAAGAATGCAGGTTCAAGTCTAACTTGAGTCTTATTGACTGTGACCTTGGACTATGTATTTAATCACACTCTTTAGCATCTTAGGCTGTACTAGGAATCACTGCCATGCTCTGCTAGGAACTATGGCATCCAACACTGAGTGATTCCACAAAACACTCACTGTCCGAATGGCTTAGCGCAGTGGCTGGCCAGCATGCCACTAGCCGATGGCTTGCTTAGCCCAGACAGCATTGCACACTGTCGTTCTCAGCAAAAGAAGCTACAAAAGAACTATGCACTCTCCTCACTGGATGTTATTCCTTCAGCTGTTTCTGTTAAACACTGGCAAAGCCAATCTAAGGAGTGATTTGTTCACCATGTGAAACCTAGGAAAATAAATCAGATAAGGTGTTAACGTATGTCAGCAAAAATCCTTGCTCTCTAATTCTTTTCTATTACGATGTTAAAAATGAAAATTACACTGTTTAAATTTAAACCTGTGTGTTTGAATTTTTCAGTTTTTATTCCTAATTGTGTGTGTGTGTGTGTGTCTGTGTGTGTGTGTGTGTGTGTGTGTGTGTGTGTGTGTGTGTGTGTGTGTGTGTGTGTTTCTGGTTGTGGATGCAGGTGGATGGTCCACTAAGACCAGAGATGTCAGATCCCATAGAGCAGGAATTAAAAGCAGTTGTTAGCTGCCTAATATGGGTTCATTGAAGCAGGGCCCTCTGGAAGATCGAAAGGACTCTAAGGCACCGAACCCTCTCTCTATCCCCTGAAAGTTGTTATTTACTTAGTTGTAAGCAAATGTGCATTCATCTAGATAGATACATGGCTTATGCCTATAATCCCATTTCTTGGTAGGCTGAGGCAGGAGAACTACCATGAATAACAGGCCAACTAGGGCTACAAAGTGATGTCTGGACAGCCTGAGCTACATAGTAAGCACAGATCAGCCTGAGTCACAGAGATGAAATATCTGAATAGCAGCTCCAATAACCAAAACTGCTACATTGATAGTGAAAGGTTATTTGATGTCAATATCTTTGGACCTCCAACTGAAAACAAACAGTATTTGTAGAAGACACATTTATTCTGTATACTCCCTGATGTTAACCATCACTTGAGATTTTCCTGCATTCTTATGTAGACACATTTACTGAGCATTTAACACTACTTGAAAGTGCTTTACTTCTACAATTTCAAAACTAGTGTCTTTTTTAGGTAATTAGAGCAAACTACACAGACATGACCAATAAGATAGGCATTAATTTGCAGAACATAGCTGATACAATTTTGGATCAAAGAAGGGATAAAATCTATTTATAAACCTAAAGAAAACAGTTAAAACTCACATCATACTAAATAAAAATGCTCTTATACACATTAATACTGCATAAAATAAAACAAAAATTATGAATCCTAGCCTTAATTGTCTCCATTAAAAGTGTGACCTGAAAGTACAGGGTAGCACATTACAAGCTAAATTTGAGGAAAATGTATGCCACCTTATTTTGGCTTTTGCTTTTGTTTGTTTCTGCTTGTTTTTGTAAAGAAACTTGTACTGGTCACATAGCAAACTGGTTATTTATACAACAATAGTAAACAACAGAATAACTGTCAGAGGTCACAGAGCCTTCTAGAATCAAAGATATATTCTCTAGCATGTTGAGAAAATCCTGGCAGCACACCTTTAATCCCACTGGGGAGGTAAAGACAGGCAGATTTCTGTGAGTTCCAGGCCAGCCAGGACTACACAAAGAAATCATGTCTCAAAAAAATGCAAGGAAAAATAAAAGGTAAAAAAAATAGTAAGTCCTCAACTTGACCCTAAGATAATCACATAGGTGATGAAGTAATTTCATGTCCCTCCACCTAAGATATTATTAGTTGTATACCAATTTTGGAAATTAAGAAAATTTGTTTTAGTGAGCTACTTGATTTTAGGGTTCAGGTTTAAAAACCCTTTGGAGCACATTTGCTTCCCCCTCTGATCTCTGAATAAACCCACAGGCTTTTCACGAAAACCCAGATATTTCTGAAATTCAAAAGTGCATTATTAATAGTTGTGCTTCAAAGACTAAGCTCAGTGCCTGAGTTTGCACCAAGTCCTCTGCATACAAAGGATGGTTTGCAATTTAATGTTAAGGATTCCTGAGTATGCAAACAAGTGGGCCTCTGGTTCTTGTGTCTCCATTGTGGTTTTTTTCCCTCTGTCTAACTTGAATGTGATACTTTTTGTTTTATCTTATTGTATTTTTTGTCATGCTTGGTTGTTATCTCTCAGAAGCCTGTTCTTTCTTAATGGAAGACAGAAGAGGAGTGGATCCGGACAGGGGAGGAAGTTGGGAGGGACTGAGAAGAGTGGAGGGAGAGGAAGCCATAATCAGGATATATCATGTGAGAAATAATCTACTTTCAATAGCTAGGGGGAGGGGGAATAGTCATGCTCAGACAACCCATGTAAACTGAGCCACATTGTCACCCCAGTTCTGAGGTAACCCACATCTGCCAAGCTGACAAGCCCAAAGGACAAGGCAGTCTAGGTCAACCCCAGTTGAGTAATACCATTGCTTTTCTCATCACTTACGAGATCCACTAGCCTCCTCCTCCTCCTCCCACCATCCCGTGGAGGACCAGGTCTACTTATACACCACTGCACACAGGGAGAACTTACTTCTTAATCCTCTCTCCGAAAGAAGCAACTTCCTCCAAGATGTTCTGGACAGTGGAAACAATATCCTGTACCATATAGAGTCTCTCGATTATTCCCTTTTTCTCAGATTCCTAGGAAAGGCAAAAAGGAACATTTGTATTAGCTACTTGGAAGAAAAGGAGTTATTTCAAAAGGACAACCACATTTCCCACTAATGTTTATTGATCCCAAGTTATAAAAGCCAGTTCACTCTTTGGCTTTTGCCACACACACACACGCTGTGAGCCCCAGTCACCATCTTAGGCTGCAGAGATGATAACAGGACATCCTTGAGATGAGGAGCTTCAGGTCTCTGCTGAGAATTCTACAATCACTTCAGCATGACCGGCTGTTTTCCCTTCTCCCCTCGGGTATCTAAAGTATCCTGTCACCCTCTTCTATGACAGTGTATCAGACACGCCCACAGTAAGAGCACGTCAAGATGGAAACACACACACATTTCTGAGTACTGTCACTTCATATGCAAACCGTTGCCTTCTGTCATGCTCCAAACACATTGCAGACATCAGGAAAACTTCAGTCAACCTTTTGGCAACTACATCTGAAACAAGCAAGCATTAAAGGCATGCCATAGGCAGCTGGACCACATGGGCCTCTGTTCCACAGCCTGCAAACAGATCTAACACTGTATTATGTGTGATTTATTCATGAACTTAAGAGCACTATATAAGCTTGACTTCCTCAGTCTCCCATCCTTTATGTAAAATGGAAGAAATCCCGTGGTCTAAGGATGTTGCCTCTAATGTGTGTGTAGAAGATCTTCAGTATATTTTACTATGTTATATGATTTAATTTAATGATTACTCAAATGCCCAATGAAGAAAAAAAATCCCTACACTGGTATTTTTGTACTATGTCTTAGCTTATCTCTTTCCTACTCTTGTCTCTCCGCAACAATTCAGCCTATTATGCTTGTTGTACAAGCAAGGGTCTTTACAAGATTCTCTTATTGAGACTGTTACTTGGGTTAGAATTATGATAAATCACCAAGTAGCCACTCAATAGGGGAACACTCCTAGGATCCCCCCTCCGTACAGAGAGAGAGAGAGAGAGAGAGAGAGAGAGAGAGAGAGAGAGAGAACAAATAAACTCATTTTTATCTTCTATTTTCTGCTTCATTTAAAGAATCTTCTTCAAGATTACCAAATACAAATAGCCAAAACACTATGAATGTAACATTTATATAATTCCTGAGTGTTACATGGTTCTTCTTGCTGAAGGTAGTTTATGGTGTGTATGTGTAATGGTATAAATGTATATGTAAAAATATAAATAAATTAATAAAAATTAAAAAGTTGTGTTCTACCAATAAAATAATAAATAAATAAATAAATAGTCTTGAATGGAGTGAGGAAACCAGTGCCCCCTGTGGTGGTTGCAGGCAAAACCAGCAATAGGGCAGATAGTTGAAATCTACTCATTCATTTAAGTAGTTCCCTACTCCACCATTGGGTACTGAGGTTGTTGTTCTTGCATTCCCAACTTCCCAAGAGAGTTTTATTCTCTACCCTAATTTTAAATTATTCGCCACCTACTATTATTCTTTAAGCAGTTTGTGCTAAAAAAAACAAAAACAAAAACAAAAACAGACATGCTGCCAAGGCAACCTCATTCACATGCAGCAACCCACAGTTGCCTATGAATGGGCACAATGGTCAAAACCCATCTCTGTCTGCTGCAGAAACCCCATGTTTACAAAGGAGCATTTGAAGGCTCTGGACAGCTTGACCAAAGGGCAAAGGAGCTTCCTACTTGCAGCAGCATTGACTTGAGGTCAAAACAATTCCTTGAAAAATGACTCAAGTTTCTGTGTGGCTCAATTTCCTAAGAAACTTCCTATTTTAATTGATTTTTTTTACCCAACAAAAGCACCAAAATTTAAGGTTCTGATTATGAAAAAAGTGTTAATTAGTACATCAAACTAATGAAGGATTGTGACAGCATCCTTTCAGTTTTTAAATGAATTTGACATTTTGCTGTGAGTATTCAGTATCCATAGATGAGATTCACATTTGCATATTTTTAAGAGTCAGAGTAATCAAAATCCTGTACATTTTGAATTACCAACTAACTCACTTTGATTATATTACCTAAATTATAAAAATGATTTCATTTTATTTTTATAATTCACTGTTACAAAACAAAAATGCATGGTATATAGAATTCAAATGAAAAAAAGTCTTTATGTTGGTTTTGTAAATGTTTGGAACTGACTCATAAAACATGGTCATCTATGCTACAAACACTCAAAGCACTCAACAAATCAACTTTATTTGAGGTCCAACTTTCATCTTTGTCCAGCCTGTCACAGGATGGACATCTAACAGCCTTTTTTTTAATCTTCTCATTTCTAATCTCCATAAAGCTGTCCTTAAGCATGTTCAGAGTTGAAATAAATGGTCATTAAATTGGCACCTTAATTGACACCACTATAGATAAAACTAAGCGCAGCTTTCTCAGCAAGGCTTGGGTACCCTGAAAACTCACAACATATGTAACAGATGGAAGATATTCTTAATTCTGTACTGTAATATCAAATGTGTATGCCTCGGGCATAGTTTATATCAATTGCTATATTTCTCTGTTAAACGTTTTTAAAGATAGTGCTTCTATAAAGATATGTCCTTATTTGACAATTTTATAGAATTTATTCAGAATGACCATGGATTCACTATTTTCTATTTCTATATACACTATTTATTTTATGTTCAAAAGGCTGATCATAGTTTGAACTAAAGCATGGTTGCTATGTGCTTGATCATTTTCATTCGATCAATGTGCAAGAGGGCTCCCACAAGGTATTTGCCTTTCCTACTACCAGAATCATGAACTATGTAGGACTTTTTACTAAGTGCCTATCGTGGCTCTGGGTATTTTGTTATAGCATCAATAAGCAATATAAAATATAGCCAGCATAATAACACTACCTTTAGAACTATATTATCAGACCATAGTTATTTATTAGCTATATATTATATATGTATATAGTTATATGCTTCATTCTTATTTAAATTAAATTATGTACCCAAATTAAATTCTATATAAATTAAACTATATACATATCATTTTTATTTAAATAGTGATTGCATTAAAGATTGTTTTTTAAAGTGCAGAATTATTCAATATAGCAGATGAAATAAAACCTTCTAATATTGTAACACATTTGTTGATTGTGATCGCTTTAAAGAAAATGGCCCCCATGGGCCCATTGGGAGTAGCAGTATTAGGAAGTGTGACCTTGTTGGAGTAAGTGTGGCTTTGTTGGAAGAGGCATGCCACTAGGTGATCTCTTTAAGATTTCAGAAACTCAAGCCATGCCCAGAGCGGCATTCACATCCTGCTGCCTGCTGATCCAGATGCAGAACTCTCAGCTCCTTCTCCTGTCGGCTTGCATGCTGCCATGCCTCCCACCATGAAGATGATGGAAACTGTATGCCATGCCCAATTAAATGTTTTTCTGTAAAGAGTTGCCATGGTTATATTGTCCCCTCACAGAAATAAAATTCTAAGACATTCTATACTTCTGAAGTTATCTTTAAACCACTAATCTGCCAATGGATGTGTCACACAGTCACTTCTATTTCCTAAAAACTAGTGTCTAGTCACAGCAGGAATTTTGTCTGTGTTCACAATGTGAAACAATGGACTTAAAGGCCAGGACTGGTAACTCCTAAGAAGATCTCACCCACAGAAGAAGTGCCACATGTATTAGGTGGCCTTGTCAAAAGTTCCAATCATACCTCCTTTGATCTTTTGCCATTTGCTGTCTTGGTGCCTCTGGGTTTCTCTTCTCCCTCCTTGCCCTATGAAGCATCATTTTGAAGAGCTGGCTCCTGCTAAGTACTCCTTCCTCCCATCTCCCCTGGGACTTTCTCATGCAGCTTTCATGAGACTGTGTATTATTTGATGCCTTTTGGCAATATTTTGGGGAAAAGCTTTCCATTTTCATCTGAGAGGCTGATTGGTAACCAGTGATTTTTAGATCAATAGATGACAATTTAGATAAAATGTAAAATGAAACTGCGAAGACATATGAACACTACAGATCTGCACATTCTGGAAACACATTAATCTTTATAGTAGCCAACATTTTGCTCACTTCCTATCCTGTGAGATTATTTCAAATAAGGTGAATCATTTTATGGTTCTAAAAGTGACAACTGCCTCTATAATAACGCACACAAAACCTTTAGTGTTATTTGCATTTTTAGGAAAAAAAAGGCGCATCTCTAATAACAGTCTATGGAGTTGGGGAGAAGTTGGTGCTGCTCTGGTCCAATTACAGATGAGCTTTGTGTGTGCATTAGTTCATGTAGATTGCTATGACAGGTCACATGATTTATAAAGTAAAGAGATTATTTGGCTCACAAATCCCATGTCTGGAAGATTCAAATAGCATGATAATAACATCTCAGTGAGCAGAAAAGGAAATCAACATTTGCAAAAGGGGCCAAGCATCCAGGGCCTCTTCGTTGTATGTTAATCACTTTCAGGAGCAAATATTCTATTCCACAAGAACAATGCTAATCCATTCCTTGGGTATGGTGTCAGACATAATCACATCTCATGAGCTCTGCTTCTGCACAACACATGAGGACCAGAACCAGAACCTGCAAGAGTCAGAGATTCACTGTAGCAGTAAATATGATGGCTTTTACCATGGGAGTCTTAGCTGCAGTTCTGAAAATGAAACTCATATGATCTGGTCCTGACTGGGGTGAGAGGCAGGGATGGGAAGCCTTAGTTGCTTTTCTATTTCTGTAATAAAACACCATGACCAAAGGAGAAGAAAGGGTATGTATCGTACAGCTTGCAGTCTTTCATATTGGAAAGTCAGGACAGAAACTTAAGACAGGAATTGTAATAGATGCCTTGGAAGAATGCTGCTAACTGGCTTGATTAGCCTGTTGTTTGGTTGTTTTTTGTTTTTTTGTTTTTTTTAAATACATCCCAGAACTGAAAACTCAGGACTGGCACCAACTACTATGGACTGAACCCTACCATACCAACCATTCACTAAAAAAGAAAAATACCACATAACCTTGCCTACAGACCAATCTTATGGAAGTATCTTCTCAATTAAGATACCCTCTTCCCAGATATGTCTAGGTTTGCATAAAGTTGACAAAAGCCAATCAGAAAAGAAGCTTCATCACATTTGTAAATTACATGGTACAGTCATTAACATGAACCCCTTCCCTTCAAGCAGGCAAAAAGACAAAGGATGAACAGCCTTTTGTCTAGCTTAAAGAATACTGGGATGTATCTTGGTTTCTTAAGAAAAGCTCTTCTGGGACAAGTCTGTTCACGTTACCCTGATGCTCTGAGAGATGGTCTGGTAGCTGGATGTGCATCCCGCTGGCTTTATTTACACATCTCAGATTGAACCAGGGAATGTGGTGATAACAGTTTAGCAGATACAACATTGCCTCTGCTGCTGACACCACACTGCCTGGGAAGAGGAGGGATGATTCATTCAGAAAGACAGTCAGGGGCTACAGGTCTCTCGTCCTCTCACCACAGAGGCTTCTGATTCATACAGAGAACTGTGTTTAGAAAAATAGTGATGACCACTGGTGTGACTGCACAAATGAACAAGAAGATTGCAACTGACCGCATAGCCACAGTGGGGTCTTCCTTATGATTATAAACCTGCAAAGGGATAGAGGCATAAGTGAAATCCTCAGGACTGAGGGTCTACTTGGCGTGCAAGCACCTGTCATCAGTACTAGAGGAGGAAAAATGAAGATTTCAAATCCGGAATCCAATCTCACAAGGTTCCTTTATATGTGTGCACATAGCATGTGTGTGTGTGTGTATGTTCACATGTGTGTATGTAGGGGCAGTTGGTTGATGCCACTGCTTTTCATCATTCTGTACTTTGTGTATTAGGCAGAGTTTCCTCCCTTTGTTTTGTTTAGTTTTTGAGACAGAGTATTCTCTTCCAGGATAGCCTTGGCTGTCCTGGACTCGCTTTGTAGACCAGGCTGGCCTGGAACTTTCAGAGATCCTCTGTTAGGACTGCAGGCATGTCCTGCATTCTGTGCAGGCAGAATTTCTTAATGGATTCCAGGGCTTGCTGTTTTTCTAGATTAGGTGGTCGGCTTGCTCTGAGGATCCAGTTTCTGCCTTCAGTGTGCTAGTATCGTAAGTGAGCTGCTCTACCCTCCAGCTATTTATGTGGATACTGGGCACATACACTCAGCTCCTTGAGTAGCCAGTGATTTTTGCCACATTTTCCTTTTGCTCCAGCTCACCAGTTCCTGCTTTGCCTTGTTTAAAGCACTATAAGAATGAGTGACACTGACAGGAAGGGAAACAAAATGAAAAATTCCTATCCTCAACTTGAAAGTATTTATCACGTGAAGATGAATGCAAAAATCACCATCATTTAAATTATACATGTGTTTACAGGGCATCAGAAAGCCTGCATCTTTGGTTGAGTTTTATAGAGAGTTGAATTAAGGATCGATAATGTGCCTGTAGCATAGCATAGCCGCTCACTCCTTTAAAGTGAACAAAACACAAAGAAGGCATCAGGCAAGCTTGCCTTCCTTAAGGCCTTGTTGGCTAGCTAACCCATGTCTCCAGTGAACACAGCTCTGTAGGTGCAAGAAAGGAGCTTTGAGCCTCTGGGAAAGAATTAACACCATCAAAATAAATTTACAACTGAGAATTAATTATATAATCAGTACGTTACTTTAAGTCTTTCCTGTTTGTTCTGATTTAGAGAACCACTCATTTCTCTGTTAATTATCTAAGCAAAACCAGGGAGATATCGCTGAAAACTGACCCTGTCAGAAAAAAAAAAAAAAATACTGTTGACATGCTTCAAAATTGAGTGGTGTTTATCAAAGAATGCGCATGAATCCCCAAAGGGTCCAGGCAAAATTTTTATGTCGAGATCCTTCCAGAGACTCCAGCCACCCAGATGGAAGATGCAAAGCTGGAGTGGTAGACAAGGGGAATGCCTTGTCTGTTTTAATTCATTGAATCTTATAGACCCATAATTTGAAAACTTGAATGATTAGAAATTTATTGACTGGCATTGAAACATTAAAAAAAAAAAAGTGCTGAATATCTGTGCTGATGAATTGCTGCTGCATGAGATTATAAATTCTTCCCCGGGGAACCCTAGCTTCATAAACTAGGAGCCCACTTCTGGACTTAGCCCAAGAGGCGTATTCATGTGCATAGGTAGACTCAATACTATGGTGCATACTATTAAATTGGGAGGGGGAGGCTAGAACCCCATGGGCAAGCTCACCTGGAGTACACAGTTGGGGGAAACAAAAAACATCCTGTCTCAAATGAAGTAAAAGTCAAAGACCAACACCCAAGCTTGTTCTCTGGTGTTTATAAGTGTACTGTGGCATATATACATCCAGAGGCACATTCACAGACATGCATGCTCACAGATAGCAATAGATTTACTTGTTTTTATTTTATAAATATGTCTATGCACCACAGAAGAATTGGGCATCAGAATCCCTTGAATTGGAGTTACAGACATTGCAAACTGTGGGTCACATGGATGCTGGGAACTGATCCCACCATGTCCTCTAGAAGAGTAATTGGTGCTCTTAATGACTGAGCTATCTCTCCAGCCCCAAAGTTTATTTTTTTTAATAGGGGGAGAAGGCAATGCAGGCTCTTTCTTGAGAGTGCTTCTGTGTCAAGTAGTTCTCTTACTTTGAGAAATAAATACAAAACGGTTTGAGTTCTGAATCAATACCAGTTCTAAGCAGCTTTATCCTGCTTTAGCCATCTGATCTTGACACAGAACTCTGCCCTGGTGTTTATCAACATGTGCTTTTGCCTTGAAACACGAGTCTTTTCAGGTGTCAAATGAAAGGATGAGAAAAGAAAAGGCCACAATCTCTGACATCCTGAGGAAAATACTGGAGACACACAACTTCATCTTTGGAACTCAAATGCCAGGTGGACTGACTCCATTGCATCGTCCCTGGGCCAGCTGAGAGATGGATGTGGCCACAAGGTAAAGAGGACTCATAGCTCCTGTAGCTGGAGCTACTGCAGACACGTGACCAAAGAGTGATGGTTTCCGGCTTTGTTGTATATGTCCTTTACCTTCCTTCTAGGTAGAGGAAGTGGGGGAGTGGGTAGGGATGAATACTGGGTAAGATACTCAACTGATTAAGAAAAGTAAAAGGTAGGACCGGGGGTATGATTCAGCCAAGTATCTATCATCTTACTGTGATAATGTTGGTTTGGGTCCCAAAATAAACATAAAAACCCAGGAATGCCAGCACTCATCTGGGATGAGTTGGTGGGGTGAAACACAAAAGCAGATAGATCCCTGGAGCTCATTGCCTGGCCCACCTAGGTGAGCTTCATGTCCAGTAAGAAACCTTCTCTCAGAAAGTAATAGATGAGGAGAGGGAGGAAAAGACCGCTGGCCTCCGACCTCCACACTCATGTGTGACATGCCCACAACAAGAAGTATATAGCACACATACACACAGATATAGAACACTAAAGCTAATTATTATGCACTAAAACCTGACTCAGACATCAGCTCCTATAAGCAGTCCTGACTCCCTCAGCATTTCCCTCCAACTGCCTTGACTGCTTCCCAACTCGGTCCAAGGGTGACACATCTCATGCTGTGGTTCCATTGGAGCGCCTGTGTGACTATGGTCTTTGTATAGTCACAGGGACTCTGCTACAGAAGAAATCATCAGCAAATGCTGCTGCTGGTGTGGGATGAATGAATGAATGAATGAATGAATGAATGAAAGAAATGGCATGCCTGTTTCCAAACAATGTAATACAGCTTACAACTAAGATTCAGCTCAGAGGGCCTGGATTTAAATCCCACTGTGAATTTGACAGAGAAATCTCAGGTGCATTAAATTTTCTTAAATGAGATTTGTTTATCGATGTGAAAAATAATAGCCAGTGGAATGTTCTGACTGCTGAATGAGTTAAAGGACACAAAAAACTGAAATTGCTGAACATGATAAAGTTACTAATACTTCCATGAGTTTGAGTATTAGAATGTCTTACCATCTTGCTTTAAATTAATACTGTTATAGTCTTTTCTACACACATTACTTAGTTTTCCAGTAGGAAAAATGTCATAACTCTATTTTCTATCAATTGTTTCATAAACTGTCAACTTATAAATTATCTAAACCAAGAAGAGACTTGATACCCTATGAACGTATACAAGGGGAAGAGGTCCCCCTCAGTCACAGTCATAGGGGAGGGGAGTAAGGGGAAAATGGGAGGGAGGGAAGAATGGGAGGATACAAGGGATGGGATAACAATTGAGATATAATATGAATAAATTAATAAAATATATTTTAAAAATTAATTTTCTAAAATGTATCTTGTAAACCTCATGGATAATGGAGACACAGGGTGTGGTGGCCATGTTTAAACAGCGGGTTTCGCTATGAAAGACAAGAGCAACCATTACTACCCCCAAGAAATCACTAGTGGGTAGTGATCCATCTGAACTGTGATGTTTAGTTCAAATCCACGGCAGCACAGTCAGTCTCAAAACTATTAAGTACAATAAACAAAGGCACAAGCAATAAACAGAGAAATGAATCTTAGGGCATGGAGGCAGGAATGTCAGAGGTAGGAGAAAAACAGGGGGAGGGGGTGGTAAGAGTGCCAGAACATAAAGTTTACTTGTGTGCCATTGGGAAGAAGAAATACGGCCAGTGGATAACCAGCATCCCATGTCCAGTTTCTCCTACCCTATCTTCATGGAATGATTTCAGACAGCAGGAAAGCAAGCAGCTTGATGTAGCGCCCATGACTGAAGAAGCAGAGCCTTGGACTCTTTGCTTTTAGATAGTAATGTTATTTAACAGCAGCATGGAAAACTTGTGGAATTTGCCGGCTGGTGTGTCTTGCTTCACGTTGATTGAAAGCATATACCAAGAACAACATTTACAGTGGATGTTTTAAAACCTCTCCAAGTTCGGAGACACTGCTCAGTGTCATGACAAGCAAGGTGCCCGAATAACATCCAAGGACCAAGTTCGAAACATTTTTGGGTTACTTCTGAAGGCAAGGAAGTCTCAAACATTTGAGAAATGAGGATTAAATGATCAAAAAGGAAATGTACATGAGATAATACATCAAAGAAACATAGGAACTAAGGACTGCATCCTCCTGTGATCCCAAACATACATCTAGTGGTCATTAGAAATCGACTGCAACACATTCTCCTACTACAGTCTTGAAAGTAACACAGTGTGATAGAGGCCCTAACAGTAAAATTGCTGTGTCAGTAAAAAACACATTAAATTAAATTATCAGAGTTTAAACCAGAATGACTACTTACATTACTGCCCTGGAAATTATGCCAGATTCTCTGCACCACATCCTACATATAGGTTGTGCTTTTTCAGAAGCTATGTGCACCTATGTGCACACTTGATGGCAGACTTAAGACTAACTGTTCAAAGAAGCTTGCTGAAGATTTTCTTTCCTTAACAATACCATACCCTGTCACTAATAACTGCCACTATCTCCTATAATAAACAAAAATCGCTGAGTGATATGGGAGCTTCTGTGTGTCTGTCTATGTGTGTGTCTGTGTGTCTGTCTATGTGTGTGTCTGTGTGTCTGTCTATGTGTGTGTCTGTGTGTCTCCCTGTGTGTGTGTGCCTGTCATTCTCTGTGTTATATGAGCAGCTATTGTTACTTTGCTTTTTCACAAGACACAAAAGAAAATGAGTGAAACTCCTCTTTCTGATAGACTGTCAGACAGTCAGCAGCTACTCCATGGCCAATAGTATTCCGAGGTTACAGGAACAGAAGATTCACCTCTATAGGAATTAGCCTTGGTAGCCCTGGGCCCTCTATCCAAAAGGTTGACTCTGAAAGAAACTACCAAATGCATGCCATGTGTGCAGATAAGTCTAAAGGTACATTTTAAATGATGACAGTGACAGCATTTTAAGTTTTTTCTTTTTCCTTCTTCTCTCTCTCTCTCTCTCTCTCTCTCTCTCTCTCTCTCTCTCTCTCTCTATCTCTCTCTCTCTCTCTCTCTCTATCTCTCTCTCTTTGAGGCAGGGTTTCTCTGTGTAGTCTTGGCTGTCCTGGATTCACTTATAGACCAGGCTGGCCTTAAACTCACAGAGATCTGCCTGCCTCTTTCTCTCCCAAGTACTGCGATTATAGGCGTGCACCACTGCATCTGGCACATTATAAGTTTTTAACATTATTTTCTAATGTATATGTGTATATGACTGAGTGTATGTATGTGCATCACTGGCAAGTAGGTGCCCACAGAGACCATAAAAGGGTACTGGTCTTGTATGTGGCTGGGTGCCACCTGATGTGGGTGCAGGAAACAGAACTCAGGTCCTATGCAGGAGTAACAACCACTTCTAAGCACTGGGCAATCTCTTCAGTCTCGGCATGCTACGTTTTCTGAACAAGAAGTAACACTCATTCATCCTATCTTATTACTGAACTTCCCTCAGTGAATACTGAGATATTTCTTGTTTAAAGTAATGTGTCCATTATCTTTTTCCAATCCATAACTGATATAAAGGGATGGATTTCTTTTCTCATAAGCACTGATGGGCATCCATGCCATCATCAATGACCCTGAAAAAAGAAGTCATTCAAGTCCCCTGACAGTCTAATTATACAAAAATGCACCTACACGGTGAACATTAGTATAGGCTTTTTTTTTTCTGATAGCAAGAAGCAAATTTTTTTTTAATTTTTATTACATTCCATTATGCTTTCATCTTCCTGATAGTAATAGTAAATGCTGGAATGTTCTATGTAAGTAACTGTTGGGCTGGAACAAGAAAGACACTCTCTGGGAAACTATTTATACCTTCAGCAATGAAAACAAGATATTATTGTCTTACATGACCTTTCATAAATATGGGGTACAGCATTTTACACAATTGTTTCTTGGTTCATGCTTCAATTACTGACCTTTACTGTGTAGAAAATTAATGCAATTTTCATTGTAGTGCATCTGTACAAATAAGGTCCACATGAAGAATTCCACATAAGAAATCTAATAAAAATAGAAAATGCTAACTGATTGTTGTTGGCTGAACTCAGCCATTATCTGTTTGTTCTGGGGTCCCTAGAAAAGTAGACTTGCAACAAGCAATTTCTTATATGGTATAAGAAAGAAGGAGTTTTCTTTCTTCAAAGTTTAGTCTGTATGCTTCATTTCTTAAAAGCCAAAAACCTAGTTACCTGCAAAATGTATGTGTTATCACAAAAGAAAAGGCAGCAGAATTGTGACATCTAATCTGGCTTCTCACATAGATGGCTGCAGTGTGCTGTTAAGAATGAGAAGGAGCCAGAGGTGACGGTGATGTCATTTTACAACCAGCTCTATTTGAGACAATAAAAGTGTGACAGTGACCAGGCCTGTGAGTCAGAGAAAGGCAGAAGATGGGAGCCCATGCATCCCCTGAGGAAGCTGGGCCAAGGGGCCCAGGCAACCTTTCATCCTCTGTCATCTGGGATGGTGTTTGCATCACTCTCAGGCTAATGGGTCTGGTAGAGAGCAGCTTCCTTCTCTTCTGCTTTTACAGGGAATGGCTGTATGTTTATAATTTGTTCATAGATCCTCTGGGATCAGGTGTGCTATAGATCCCAAAAGCCTGTTCTGTCATGTCTAACACACAGGAGAGGATCATGCAACAGTCTCCTGTAGTGGGAAGTTGCCCTCTCACTGCCTGGCCAGGTTTCAGACAAGTACATTATGGTGCTGGGGTCCTGGCCACAGAAAGGAAATGATGCACTGGGACACACATGGCATGTGCCCTCAAGAGGTCTCAGTGTTGAACTTGAAGTTTAACAAATCTAGTTTGGCAAAGCCCCAAGGGAAGCCCTCTGGTGCTCTGGCTAGTTTTATAACAACTTGACACAAGCAAGAGTCATTTAGGAAAAGGGAATTTCAGTTGAGAAAATGCTCCTGACAGACTGGCCTGTAGGCAAGTCTATATGGAATTTTCTTGATTGATAATGGACTTTACCAAGTGTAGTTCCATCCCTGGGCTAGTAGTCCTAAGTGCTATAACAAAGTAGACTGAGCAAGCCACAAGGAGCAAGCCAGTAAGCAACATTCCTCCATGGCCTCTTCATCAGCTCCTGCTGCCATGGTCCTGCCCTGCTTGAGTTCATGCCCTGATTTATCTTAGTGATGGACCATGTTGTAAAAGAGTAAGCTGAAATAAACCAAACCCTCTCTTCCCCAAGTTACTGTTCATCATGGTGTGTTATGGTAGCCATAGAAACCCTAAGATAAGAAACAAGAGCAACTTGATATGGACTGAGACTAAAACTATGCCAGGCTCCTAGCAACAGAGAGGTGTGTTTATCTGAAAGATCATACATAGCTGGGCTTTTTTTTTTTTTTCAGTAGATTTTATTCTTTACAAAGTTATATAAAAATACAGGAACAAAGTGCCATGGTTATGGCCAAACTATGAAAAGAAATTACTGGAGTACCTTAGTAGAAACATCTCAGAATTGAATGTAACCTGAAGCTAACAAAGACAGCCCCATTGCCAATTCTCTCCACGCAGGACAGGGCAATACCACTAGTTTGTTTAGCTCCATGCTTGGTCCTGACCCATTTCTGCAGATGCCACATTAGGTGCCTTCTGCAGGCATCCTTGCCCAGAAATGTTTGAAACATTAACACCTCTCTCCCTCCCCCAAGCATCAGACAGCTCTTGAATGGGTCATGTTCTGGCCTAGACATGTGATTGGACTGTATTGCCTGGTGGTCTGCTGGAGAGCACATGAGAGCCGTTATCTTTATAGGGTAGCTTTGACTACTTGAAGAAGACCCATAAGATCAGACCTGTTAGCTGCTAACATTCAGTCATGGAAGGAGGTACTGAACACGGTCATTGGACCCTTGTATGAGGCTCAAGTCACTGCCTACAATGCCTCCTAGTCAGCTATGGGTAATTTTGCTCCAGTTTCACACAGCCTTGTGATCTCTAGATATATCTAATTTGTGGGAAATTAGCCGCAGTGGGGAAGTGGGTACAGGGGGCTTCACTTATGCAGTTTTGGGGAAGTTGTAATTTATGCTTGCATGTAAGTTTTCAGTGGTGCAGGTGATTTTGGGGGTAAGCCATGCTTCTATAAGCAATCCCTCACCATGTTCTATAATGAGCCCCATAAGCCCATTGGGGTCACATGGGCATTGGTTTTTTCCCCCTACATGCCCTTTCATAGCGGAGAAGCCCTTTTTATAGCCACTCAGTGAAAGACCTCACAAAATATTTTTTCATCCACTGTTTTTGTGTTTTGTTTATGATTGTTTGATACAATATCTTACTCTGTACCTCAGCCTGTTCTCAAACTCACAGTAATCCTCCTGCCGCAGCCTTATAAGCACTGGGATTACACTTCTGAGCCACCATGAATGGGTCCATTCCTTCCTGCTGGAAGCTTCTCTTTATGTGATATGTCAAAGGCACTCTGTGGCAAGTGTCCCTAGTGGGGACAAATGGTACCCTCTTTCAAGGATGGCACATTTAAACAGACTTGGATGAAACAAAATCTGCCTCACATTTAAATTTTGGTTAAAAAAAAACACTTTAAATTCTGCCTAGTGTGATATTGTGATATAATAAGAAATAGATATTTTGTCTTGGGTCCTGGCTGTTGGCCAGAACTCTTAAAGCTCTTGAGCTGTGCTAAGTGATAAAAGCAGCAGGAGTGGGTTCTGTTACATTCAGGTTTTGTCTTTAGCTCCAGAAGCCGGTCTGGACCTAGAGAGCTGGGAGAAGAACCGTTTGCTGCACACTGCACAGATCAAGCTCTGTTCAGTCCCACCTGAGGTTTGAGAGAGTGCAGTGTCTTCTGGAAAGCCCCTAACATGGAGATCTTCCTGCCACAGGAAACCAAGCATCTGATAATGGGTCTGAAATTTGCCATTGCACCCTCTCCAAAGCTCCCGACCCTCCAGCCAAAGAGCCAGGCTCTTCTATCCACTAATGGCCACTGAAGTACCTAGGCAATCTGTGTTGCTAAAGAAACCTACATACATACAAGAACAGAAGCACCACACAGGGGCGGGAGGATTCTGTGTGGACAAATTGTAAGGAATTACTGGGCCCAGATTGGGATGCTCCACACCCTGTCCCACGATTGCCCTTCTGCATCTCTTCTGTTTGATTGTTCCCAGGTTGAATCATTTATGTATCATAAGGCAGTAAAGGGAGAAGTAGGTATTCTGAGTTTTGTGAGCAATTCTATAAACTTAACAAACCTTAGGGGTAGGTTATGGAAACCCCAACTTATAGCTGGTTGTCAGAAGTGCATGGGGCATCCTTGCAAGTGCCTCAGATAGGTTTAAAATAACCACTTGTGAGTTTCTTTGGCAAAACACCCCTCCATGCACTGGGCTTGGTCTTCACCTCACATTAAGCGGTTTGCTTATTCAGAAACCACTTGAAACAGTTAATCAAAAATTTCCAAAGAAGAAGCTTACATTGCTATCACCTCTATTCTGTAAAGAAACAATGCTATTTTAAAAAAATATTCTGTGTTTTATTCCATTGTGTCTTTAATAACAATCACCTTCAGACAACAGAAAAGATTCAGTCTGTAATACACTCATTTGTTTCAAATGGGCAAAACCATCTGGTCCCCTCAATTAACTGCAAGGCTCTGGTGTCACAGAACCAGTCTTTGAATTAATGGCTGTTCAGCAGGCATTTATATTGCACACTTGCTCTTCAGGTTCTCCTTTCTGCCCTTTCTTCTCGCACAAGACTCCTCCATGCCACCACCATCCCCGCCCCACCCCCTGCCCCCGACACCCAGGTTTTAAGGGACTGGAAGTTCATTAAGCTCAAAGCCTCTCATTTGGCACTTCACTTTTTTTTTTTTTCCAGAAGGTTTGTCGGAAAGTGTAATGACAACAAAAGCAGCAGATTTGAGAGATTCTCCCAGGAGAAGAAAAAGGACAGATGTACACAGACATAGAGCAGAGAACACTGCCAGCAACAGCTGGGAAAGTGACAGGCTCAGAAGTGGGTGACCACCCCACAGAGCGGGTGCAAACCTAAAGGAGCAGCCATTTCCCTTGATTTGCTCTTGACTTACCAGACTCCCTCTCATTGACGGAGAAGGGCCTTTCTTGACTTACATTCTGATTCTTAGGAAAATTCAGCTATTTGCTCATCTTTTACCCTCTTTCAATCTCATGTTTAAAAATATTAGAAAGAATGAAAGTAGCACAGTGCCCTTCAGAACAATGAACATGCATTATCATCATTAGAAATAATCATTGTGAGATATGAAAAGTAGTTAGTACTGCAATGGTATGTAGTAGAGGAAAATCAGATATTGCAGCCATTCTGTTTCAGTTAAGCAAGAGGTTGATTTTCTTTAAATCATAGCATTTCTATAATATTACATAATGCCAAAAATCAAAACAAACACAACCTGGGAAAACACAGTATGGGAATCATTAATTAGTTCCTACTAAGGGTCTGTCATCAGCACACCACTTACCTTCTCCTCCTCCTCCTCCTCTTCGTCATCTACATCTGTGCTCTCCTGAAAGGAAACCCCATAGCATGTTAAGTATCAACTGGGATTACATAATGCAAATGAAACACACATTTTTAAGTTTTAAAACTGAAACAACATTAGTACGTTTTAAAACTCATGATATATCCTCTTGGAAAAATTCACACTTTTAAAAGTTGAGAGACACAGTGACAAGGTTATAAATAATATATATAATCTACTTGGAACTGTTAGGTATAAATAAAGCTATTGTGCAAGTGCCCTTTGACAGCATCCACCTCCAAAACTGCATAGGCAACTTATCTTTTCTGTAAACAGTTTTGTTCTTGTCTGCAACTGCTATGCTAAAGCTGAAAATACTAAACTCATAGTTATGAGCACCACTCTTCACTCCTTTGCCTTTCCAGCCATTACTGAAACATTCTACAATAGAAAATGCATTTGTCTGAATATAATCATCCTTAAGAATGTCACGTTTCTCCCCTTGGGGTTGTGGGGACAGAGAAGGGAAGAAAACTGAAGACTCTGATACTGACTAACAGTTGCATTACCTCAGACCAGGTGCTGCCCTATAGTTGGGCTGCTATTTAGGTTCATTGGACTGGTTTAGATGTTTAATAGGAACATTTTACATCATATAATTGTAGTGTCTAAAGATGAACATCAGTCAGATATGATGGCACATGCTTTTACTCCCAGCACTTGGCAGATAGACGTTGAGGGATGTCTGTGGATTTAAGGCAAGGCTCTGCACAGCCAGTGCCAGGACACTCAGGGCTATATAGTTCAGATCTAGCCAATGGACAGCTCATTCTCCATGGTTGTGGGGAGAGCGGGGAGTGTCTCTGACATGAACCCCGGTGCTCCCCATTTGATCACTTCCCCTTGGTGGGGAAGCCTGATGGCACTCAGAGGAAGGGAAAGCAGGTTACCCAGATGAGACTGGATATGCTATGGCCATATGTTTGGGGAGGAGGCCTCCTTCTGTCAGGGGTGTAGGGCAGGACAATAGGGCAGAAGAGGGAGGGAGCATGGGAATGGAAAGATACAAGCAAGGGGATAACATTCTGGATATAATCTGAATAAATTATAATAAATTAAAATTAAAAAGAAAAAAGAGACCCAATCTAGAAGGAAAGAAAAAGAGACAGACAGGGAGGGAGACAGAAAGGGATTGGGAGGGAGAGGGAGAGAGACAGAGAGAGAGAGAGACAGAGACAGAGACAGAGACAGAGACAGAGACAGAGAGACAGAGACAGAGAGATGTTATCATCAGTTGCTGCAATCAGGTGGGTTCAGAAGCAGGGGAAGAACAGTCAATGTTAGAAAACCAGGGATGTTTTCAACCTGAAGATTTACTTTTCTGCTTAACCATGTGAAGGTCAGACTTCCTATTTACTATTGATCCACCAGTTTCAAGCAATTTTCTTCACTGGAACTGTTCAAAGAAGTGACTACGAATGCTCTGCTCTACCCTATCCCAGCAAACCTCTGAGCAGTCACCAAATAACATCTCTCAGGGCTGGTGTTTCCTTACCTCTGACCATCCTCATAAGCCTGAGCTGTCACTCTGTAGGACACACACTGTCTATAGAGGCGTTAGCTTTTTCACCATTGTCACCATTCATGCCTCATAAAAGCCAATGGATCCATGCTAATGTACTGAAGAAAGGTAAGCAAGGGTCAAGACATGACAGTGAGGATGGCTAGATGTCAGCATTTTGAGACACGATTTCCAAAGTTTGTCCCTGTAACTTTGGGATCATCACTCTGGGGTTCTAATCCTTCATGGCACTAGGCATGATGAAATGAAAACGGACGTTCTTGTCTCATTCAGAGTTGCTTTACCAAAACTAAATTAAGCAGTGAATTTGAATATGTTTTTGAAATCAAAAAGTTCTTAAGAATGCAAATTTATATTCCCATCCATAAAAAGATATTTATGCACATCTGTACACACATATGTAGATACACAAATATATGTACTTCTGCACATAGGATAAAGAAGATCTCATTCACACGGTGGCTGAATAAAATCTGGTTAGACATTGCACCAATGTGAGTTGACAGCATTTATTACTACAGATGTTTTCCATTAGAGATGTTTCTCTAATTTATATTCATATAAAACCTAGTCTATAAACATATATAAAATATAAATCCATTTTTTTGTTAGCTGGTTCTTCTGTCTTATTGATATGTGTCCATGACTGCTCCATAAGATAATCAAAACCAAATACAAGAACAATTTGAAAATTCTTGTAGTTCTACATCTGTCATGTGCTCATTGTTTTACATTTGCTTCATCTCAAATGAGGCCAGAAATGCCCTTCAATACAATATCTATTCTTTCACAGATGATTTTTTTTAAAGATGAGAATATAAAAACACATATGACAATAGTTAGCATTAGAATCATGGGAAAACTTACATATAGATGATGGCCTTAGAAAGAAATTTATCAGGCACAGAAAATTTAGGGTTTTTATTTTAAAACCTGCTTCTTAAATCAGAGATTTAACTACAGCTAGTTACCAAATTTAAGTTCTGGTTCACTTAGACCAGAAAAATACTTTCCGAGCTGGGATGGATGAGGGGAGTAAGGAGGGCAGGAGGACAAGGAGACACCAAGGGATTTCCTTCAGAAGGGACCATGTGTCTTTTCACATAAAGGCATTTTGATGGATAATCAGAACCAATGTGGCCTTTGGGAATAGAGGGTGGGAGTTATTCTCACCCACTTGCTGAGCACCCTGGAAGTTGGTAATCCCTGAAGAACCCTCAAAGGGAAGAATGGCCTAACCCAGTTTCCCCCAAAGTATGCTAGAGGAGCCCAGGGAACCCCCCAAAGATTAATCTCTAGTGTTTAAATTTCCAGGAACCCTATCAGAAAACAGAAGGGTATACAGATTTCTAGGGAGGAAATGACAGCCAAGATCCAGAGGGTTCCTCTCCTATTCAGAACATCAGCTGAAATGTGGAAGTGTAAGATATGAGAAAAGGAAGATTCCAGAATGTGTGTGATAAAGCGTATGTTCTGGAAATTGTGTCCTTAAACCTCATTCTTCATGGTCCTAACAGCAACTGGAGCAGGGCTTCTTTATGGTACCAACACACATTGCCTCCATCCTCTTCCTCACTGGGCCATTGGAGGAACTCTGCGAATTTTTGCTCACCTGGTTGTCCTGGGTGCTGCTGCCCTTCCCTTTCATGGGCCTGAGGAAGTTGTACAGAAAGAGTAGCAACAATGCCAAAGGAATCATGTAGAGTTCAAAATTCCAGACAGCGACCAAAAACACCTGCCAGGAAGACAAATAGGAGTCCATGACTGCTGACTAAAACAGAAGATAGGAGTTTTACATTGCTATTTCATTGATATAGGGAGATTAAATTTAGAGATAGTTTAAAAAGGGTGAAAGTACAAATAGGTACAGCTCCTATAAAAACCAGTGTGGGAGTTTCTAAAAAACTAAAACTAGATCAGCTATTTGACTAAGATATACCGTTACTGACATATACCCAAAGGACTATATTTCCTATTATAGAGACACATGTTCAAAGCTGCTCTTTTCACAATAGCCTAGACATGAAAATAACCTAGATGTCCCTTAACTGATAAGTAGACAATTAAAAAATGTTCTTCCCATACACAACAAAATTGTATTCAGCTGTAAAGAAAAATGAAATGTATAGGTAAATGAACGGAATTGGAAAATACACTAAATGAAATAGCCAGACGCAGACGGTAAATTGTTACATTTTTAAACTCATGTGAATCTTACTGTCAAATCTTTAGATTTGCATGTTTACATTGGAACACCTACTGTAGAAACCAGGAAACTGTAAAAGGACCACTGGTTGAGGAACTTGGGGATATCTTAGAGAAGAGTGAATATTAAAACAGAAGTGATAGGAAGGGGAAAGGGGGCATAATGAAGAAGAGGTTTAAGTAGGGAGAGGGATGGGATGGGATGGGATGGGAGGGGAGGGGAGGGGGGGAGGGCAGAGAATCGGGTTGGGGGAAAAAATAACAAATGCTGAGGATGACCAAAAGATGAAACCTACTGCTTGAGAGGCTGCAGATGACTGATAGATGATGATGATAAGATAGATAGGTAGATAGATAGAAAGACAGACAGACAGACAGACAGACGGACGGACGGACGGACAGATGAGAAAAGTGCCATTTCCTTACACAGGAGATAATGTTCCTCCCAGAAGCCATAGGTTGCAAAAACAAAAAGCAAAAACAAAAACAAACAAACAACCCCCAAAAAACAAACAAAACCTCATAAAGCCCAGCACCAGATATGGAACACTTCTAAGCTGTTCAACAGGAATGTCAGAGACACTCAAAACAACACAGCGTATTGTCACTGATCTTGGTTGGTAACCAGAGCTACAGGGTAAGACCCTATTGATGAAAACACCACTTTCTTCATAGGAAACAGAGAAATAAAGTTGGTATTCACCAAGAATCATCCTGTCGGGTAGCTGGTTCAGTAATCTAAATCTAGGCAAGAATCATTGCTGGAGTGATCACAGGCTAAATGGACACGCCTCAAACTTCCCTCTAAATTCATAGCTCAGCCATAATTCAGTATAGCTCTCAGGCCTCATCAGAGAGGCTTCTTTGTTCAAGTGACATTGGCTAATACAAAAACTAACAACTGGTCAAAAATGCAGAGAATAGGGTCATTGGAGTACTCAGCCACAAATAGAACATCTGTACCACAACCTCATTTCCCAAAGCTCAGGGACTATTGCAGAAAAGATGGAAAAACTGACTATAGGAACCAGAGGTCAGGAAGAACTGGAGTGAAACTGTGTCTTCTGGCCATGGCAAGATTGCTACTCAAAAAGGGTCTAGCTAAGGATATCGATGGCTTCGGAGGGAAAGAGACTCAGTTTTCTATTAAGGGCGTGGCCTCTGGTCCCTGGGAGGCTGTCTACACTCCAGAGCATAGACCCACACTCATGAGGACAAGGGCATCACAAACTGAACTCAGTGGGTTATGGCCAAATATTGCTATCAGTGAAGATGACTTGAAGCACAGAAAATGACTGCCAATATTTCAAACTACAGGTATTTAACATGCATATATGTTTCCAAAAATTAAGAATCCTAAGTTGAGAAAGTTATAAAATTGTAGGGCTCTCAGAAAATAATTAGGCATTACTTCTGATGTTATAAAGATATAGATGCACCTGGACATATGCCTCTCAGCTTCTAAGATATGTGTAATTTTCTGTGGAAGGGCAAGTAAGAACTCAAGGCCTGAAGCTACAGCAATGGGTAAAACTCACAGGCAAGTAACAGGGGTATATTGCATCCAATGATACAGAACATGAGAACACAGAGCTGCCCTTTGGAGGAACTATTGCAATACTTGGGCCACACTTTCCCACATAATCTATGAGCTGAGTCACATGATTTGTAATTATCAGCTTCCGGTGTATAGGAAAAACTCACAGTAGACTATTTAATCATAAATATAAAATACTTCCTATCCAAAAGACATTTTTTTTACTAAAATCTAAAAGCTTTATAAACATTATATATTGCTGTACACAACAAATAACTTCACCCATAACATTTTTTCAAATATGGTGATAATTTTTGTGAAAAGCTCCTCATATAAATATATTAATTTTTAAAATTAGCAGTATTGCTGATTTTTTGTTGTTGTTTCAGATAGCATTTTATTTAATTTTTCTGTACATTCTAAAATATAGTCACATGAACTATGTGTAAGAAATCTCTTCTGTTACTTACTCCTTGTGTTTGAAACTTGTTTTCTTTGTTTAATCTCATTGTGCCTACAAAACAATATATGTATAAAGATACTGAAAGAGATATTATTGTCTAATTCAAAATTTTAATGAAAATTATTCTGGTTTCCCATTTTTCTACCATTAAGCATGATGTTAGCTTTTAGTTTCCAATGTATAAATCATATTACATTAATAATATATACAAATCTATCCAGTTTTAATATGAGAAAATTCAGAGGTATTTACTTTATTACTGCTGATATCTTCCAAATATTTTAAAAGCACTTCTTTGTATCTGCTCCAAATTTAATGAAGCATTTTTAAACAATAAGATTTCTATCAATTCTAATAAGAGTTTATTTTATGATTGTTACTTATTGAATCAATAATGGATGGTGGCTGAACAAATTTTTTGTTGTTTGTTTTTCATTTTGTTATCTTCTGAAGGATGATTTTATCCTTCTCATTTTAATACATTATTAGGATATATTTACCTAAACAAAAGATTTAAGCAATCTTCTATTTGTTTGGGAAACTCCTGCACAAGGTCTAATGATATGCATATATATGTACATAATATAATGTTTATATATAAACTATATATAGTTGTAGTGGATATACAAAATAAAATACACAAAATAACGCAAAAGCCAACTTTGCATTGATTCCAATGTTATATGTTGCTTGATTTTTGGGTTATTTTCAAATTTTGGAATTAGATTCATTATGACATTACATAAGCATTCTTCAATATCTTATGACACATGTAACAGTTTATATGACACATGTCACAGTTTATATGACTAAATATTTTATGATTATAAAAATATATAGACACCTCAAGTGTTGAAATTTGCTCTGTCATTTTTCCGTGACTTGCTATTTCTATTTTTCAAAAATAATACTCATCAGGTAGCTCTTCCCTCTGTTGATACCCCTCTGTTGGGGGTTGGTCTGATGCTGGGTATTCTGATGCTAATTACCGGCCCTCAAGATCTGATTGCCACCCAAAGGAGCATATCCTCACAGACACCTCTCCTTGTTCTGCAAAACCTTGCCCTACCTATTGAAAGTTGATTGTGTAATTTTAAAAATGGGGAAATTTGGGATTTGGCAGAAGAGAGAGAGGTACAGTTTGAGGCTTGCAGTCCTGGGGTCACAGAACTGTGAGGCAAAGAGGGAGCAGAGACAAGTACAGGAGGAGCAAGCAAGAAGGAAGTCACTATGGGTTAGCATGGAGACAAGCACGCGGTCAGATTGGCGTGGATGGGGGAAAGCAGCCCAGATGAAGAACATTAGCAAGTGTTTGGGGATTATGGACGGGAAGCAGCCCAGATAGGAATAATTAAAGCAGATGGCCTGGAATTGGGGGCTGGGAAGTGAGGACGATAGTTTAGAAGTTTAATATCTGCCCAGTCCTAGGTTAAATGATGTTATTCTAAATTACAACAGGTGTTTGGGTCTTTATTGGTTATGATAGCCGGTTAGGTAACACTGCCATAATAATTATAAGTATTTAATTATAAACATTATTAGATGTTTTATAGGTACCACAACACCCCTCTGCCATGTTCCTCTCATCCCCAAAGCAATTTTCTCTTAAAAATGGAAAGTCCTTCCCGAATGAGGACCCTTTGGGTACTCATTAAAAACTACAGGTGTTATTGACTGTATAAAGATAAATATCCAGGTATACACTTAAAAGCCCGTGGAAAATGACAATATTTTATTCAATAGAAAGTCTTACACTCTCTTTATGCATAAAAAGAACATTCATTTTATCTGACATATTTCCTTACACAAATGACTGTTCTTAATGCATATGTTACACGATTTTATCTATATAATCTTTGATTGAAACTATGGCTTTTTCTATATGGTGCAGCATGTCACCTCAGGGTTTGTGCCTTAAGGATTCAGTGTTCTACAGGAATCCTATTTCACTCTGAAATAATAAATCTATTTTCTTTTAAATGATATTTGCATGTATATGATCCTTTCTTTTTCATTTTTATAGTTAGAAACAAGCATCCAATATAAAATTTTTCTATATTCACTATTAGCAACTAAATTTATATACCAATTTACACCTCCCATTTACTTCCATTTCAAACGCGCTGGTGAAATTTCATCAGCCATTTCAGCACCAAACAGTTTTAAGAAAGTTATTCCTTAAAACAAGATTTTATAACATGTGACTTTATGTGTGTGTTTAAACATTTCTGTGGAGCATGATGTCATATAGACCAAAAGAAGTTTCCTCCATGTTCATTTATTATTTGGAGAGTTCAATGTGTGTGTGTGTGTGTGTGTGTGTGTGTGTGTGTGTGTGTGTGTGTGTGATAGATGATATGTAGATAGATAGATAGATAGATAGATAGATAGATAGATAGATAGATGTGTAGATATTTAGATAGAGGGAGAGAGAGAGTATGCTTTGGGTCTTTTGAGTGTTTTCTCATTTTTGATCCAAGAACTACTGCAGTTACAGTGGGGGCACTGGTAACAACACTTCAAAAATGGTCCAGACAAATTTAAATGTAAAGCAGCATTTTAAATTACACATGTCTCTTCAACACAAGGCATTTAACATTATCTATCATAGAGTTTACAATGCATTAAATAGAAAACACAAAAACACAAATATAAAAAGGGTGAGCTGATCAACTGAAGCAAGAAGCAGTGTTTATATGGAAGAAATCGGCATGTAATACTGATTCTAAGTTGACTACCAGAGGTTAAGGGAAGACAACATGCACACAAATACAAATTGATTTCTAGCATGTATAACATGTTTATTCTTGTGCGCTCTCTCTCTCTCTCTCTCTCTCTCTCTCTCTCTCTCTCTCTCTCTCTCTGGCCCTCTCAGAACCCACCTCTCTTCCTCTCAGCAGACTCATCTCTACCACACAACCCACAGCTCTACGTTTTCCTAAGATCCAGGCCAACAGAAACCAAGTAGCAGAAAACTAACCCAAAAAAGATACATCCAAATATCAACACCTAAAATCACCTAGACATTGGTGAAAAACCAAAACAAAACATTAATATCCAAGACAATATACCTCCACCAGATATGCCTTCCCTGTGTACCAACCCTACCACAGTAGGTCCTGAGACATGCAATATGCCTGAAGCAAAGACAAAGACTTCAGGATAGCAATTAGGAATATGTTCAAGGACCTTAAAGAAGATATGCATAACTCATTAGTGAAATCTGTGAAAACAAACAGTGGAATGAAATAATGAGAAAATTTCAGGACATGAAAGTAGAATCACCAAAGAAAACCCAAACTGAGATAAAACTGGAAATGAAAAATTGAGGAAGTCTAACAAAAAATCATAGAAGTAAGCCTCACCTACAGAGTATAAGACATGGAAGAATCTCAAGCACTGAAAACAAGGCAGAAGAAATGAATACTTCAGTTAAAGAAAATGTTAAATAGTTAATAAAAAAAAAAAAAGAACAAAAACAAAATAACAAACACAAAAAAACTCCCGGCACAAATCATGCAGGAAATCTAGGACACTATGGAAAAAGCAAATCTACAAATAATGGGAATAGAGAAAGGAGAAAAAGCCCAGGCCAAAGGCACAGACAATATTTTCAACACAATCATAGAATAAAATTTCTATAACCTTAAGGAGATGCCTATCAGTTTTCAAAATGCATACAGAATACCAGATAGACAAACATGACAAGAAATGAAATTCCCAATGGCATATAATAATAATAACACCAAACATAAAAAGCTAAAGAATATTAAAAGCTGGAAGGGGGAAAAGACCAAGTAACATGTAAAGGCAGAACCATAACACCTCTTTCTAGTGGAAACACTGGAAGCCATTTGGGCCTACACAGATGTTCTATAAACTCTAAGAGACCTCAGATGCCAGGCTACACAACCAAAACCAAATTTAATTTGTAGTATATATCTACCAATTTAGCTAAACAGAAGATCCTAGCAGGAAAACTTCAACTTGAGGAGGTTAAGCACACCCAAGGAAACACAAAGGATTAATAAAAGGTAGGAATTCAAAAGAGTAGAAAAACCCAAACCATGACAACAAAATGACAGGAATCAATTAACATTGCTCAAGTATAACTTAATTATCAATTTTAATGTCATTAATATTAATGTTCTCAATTTCCCCAATAAAAAGACACAGACTAGCAGATTGGATTTGAAAACATGATCCATTCTTCTGCTGCATCCAATAAAAATACCTTAACGTCAAGGATAGGTATCACCACAGGGTAAAAGAATGGAGAAAAAAAAGCTATTTCAAACAAAATATATATTTTGCAGGAACCAAGCAGGTGTAGCCATCTTAATATCTGACAAAATAGACTTCAAACTTAAATGAGTTAGAATATATAAGAAAAGACTCTATATACTCATTAAAGGAAAATTTTGCCAAGAGGATGTTACAACTATAAACATTTTTTGCACTAATCACAAGGACACCCACTTTTATACATGAAACACTACTACAACTAAACTCATATATTGACCCTCACACCATGATAGTGAGTGACTTCAATGTCAACAGACAGGTCATCCAGAGAAAAACTAAACAGAGAAATAATAGACTTAAATAGCATCATAAATCAAATGGAACTTGAAAACATAGAACATTCCATCTAAACACAAAAAGGATATAACCTCTCCTCAGCATCTTGTAGAACTTTCTCCAAACTTCACTGCATACCGAGACACAAAGCAAATCTCAACAGATGTCAAAAAAATTAAAAATCACACCCTGCATCCTATTCGACCACCATGGATTAAAACTTGATATCCAACAACAGAAAGCTCACAAAACCAGGGAAACCAAATAACTCACCATTGAATGAAAAATGAGTCAAGGCAGAAATTACAAACTTATTAGAACTGAAGGAAAATGAAATACAACATACCTAAGCCTATTAACACAATGAAGGTGCTTCTAAGAGGCGAGTTTACAGCACTAAGTGCCTACACCAAACAATTAAAAAGGTATCATATTAGTAATTTAGAAACACACATAAACTCTAGAACAAGTAGAAATAGTACACAAATAAATGGGCAGCAAGATGTAATCAAACTCAGGGCTGAATCAATAAAATAGAAAAACAACCAGGAATCAATGAAACAAAGAGTTGGTTCTTTGAAAAAAATCAATTAAGATTGATAAATTCTTACCCAAGTTAACTAAAAGACAAAAGAGACAATGCCGAAATTAATAAAAGTAGAAACAAAGGGGGAACATCACAACAGACACCATTGAAATCCAGAGAATCATGAGGACATATTTTAACAATTTATATTCACCCATCTTGAAAAATGAAAGGAAATGGATACATTTCTTTATATATTCTACCTACTAAAGTTAAATCGACATCAGATAAACAACTTAAACAGACCAATGTTCCCCTAAGAAAATAGAAGCAGTAATTAAAAGTCTTTCAACTCATCCCATATCTTTAAAAATGCCTAAGGCCAGGTGGATTTATCTCAGATTCTAACCAGACTCCAAAGAAGAAGTAATGTCACTATTTCTCAAATTATTCCACAAACAGGAAATGAACAGAAAATTTCCTAATTCTTTTTACAAGGTTAAAATTATCTTGATACCTAAACCACATGAAGACCCAACAAAGAAAGAGAATTCGCAGATAAATTTCTCTTATAGATGTAAAAATTCTCAATAACATACTTACAAACTGAATCTAAGAGCACATCAAAATGATGAGACACCATAGCTATGTAGGTTTCATCTCAAAGATACAGGAAAGAGTCAACATTTGTACACCAATAAGTATAACCCACCACGTACAAATATATGTTCAACGTGAACACCGTTAGTGTTGCTTGGAGTTTGGTTTATGACACTAGGGAAACAAACCTACTATACATACCTTTCTGGTATCTTCCATTACACACATTGAGGATGTGATGAACTCTGAACTACCTAAAATGAAATTCCTATGTTTTTCACCAGAAATAATTTCTGCTTTAAAATTAATTTTCAGAACCCAGAGACATGACTCAGTAGGTAAAGATGTTGATAAGAAGTCTAATAAACTGAATGCAATCTCTGGGAGCCAGATAATGATGGGAGAGTGCTAACTTGAATGTGCCATACTGTTACTTGCACATATAAGCTATGTCATGGACATTTTCACACATGCAATCAGATACACACACACACACACACACACATGTATATCCGTTGCATGTATTCATACTGGTATACTGTCAAAATGTCAAATAAGATAAAAGGACCCATAAAGATACCTTGTGTTTCCCTAGGGAAAACCATAAAGATTGAAATACCTTAAGGGCTTCATATCTCCAAGTTACCTATAAAGAATTAGCTAGAATGTCCCAGAGATATGAACAAATCTCTCACACCATCTTCTTTTAGATGCTGTTTTTTTAGGGATGAGATGAGAAGGATGTTATGTTATGAGGAGTTGTAAAGAGCAAATCTGCCTGTGTCCATAGGGCTTCACAGCAAAATTGTTTGCAACTAAATCAGTAATCACCTATCCAGTTAACAAAGCTACCAACCAACTGAATAGTTTCCACAGACACCAAAAGATTATGCCTCTGTAGCTACTTTGAGACAGTAAGTCTATTGACGGGGATGTTTCTCTAAATCATTTTGCAGCTCTTCTTTTGAAATTATCTTCTGATTGTGTCCTTCTTTTCACTGACATTAGATTACCAAGTAGAAAATACCCAAAAAATAAGAAACAAAATTTCTTAATCATACTCAAAAACACTACAATGGTGAAAACAAAGGGAAAAATATCATTGAAGAAATTAGAGTTTGCATCTTTTTGTTTATAAATTGTTCATGAAATTACAGTTAAATGAGACCAAGATCCCTCTATTAATACATGAACTTTGGTGTAGCTGCTTATGCAAAAGTATAGGCTACATTATATTTGTGTTTCATGATAACTAGGCATGCCACAGAGAATAAGGAATCCAGTCAATATGATTATTAAGAGTAGGACATTAAGATAAAATCAGTCCAGTGGCAATGTAAAGTTGCTAGTCTAGAGAGACACAAGATGATATCAATACAGTAAGTTTATGATAAAAATAAATGCTCATTGAATAGCAAAGCATGGAGAATAATATATGTGTATTCATATACACATATATTTGCATATTCATGTAAATGTGACATAATTCTTGAATCAAAAGTAACCATCTTAATGGAGCTTACTTGGAGCTTTTATATATAATCTATTATATGCAATATACATAAATACCAATAGTATGACATTAATATATTACATATAGTTTAAACAGTAAAACATTATATAAAATATATTACAATACTATATAGATGATGATGATGAAGAAGAAAGAAAGAAACAGAGGAAAAAGAAGAAGAAGAACTATCAACAAAAAACAAACAGAAACAGGAACAAACAAATGAAAGGGACATCCATCAGCAGGTCTGGTTTTGCAATTTTAAAAGGATAGTCAGAAAAAGTATTAAAGAGAGATCCATGAAATGGCAGCCAAGGCTCTGCAGGAAGTGCAATGTACGTGCTCACAAATTTCAAAATGGAGGGAAAAGTCTACCATGTAGCATAGCTAAGGGTGTCTGAGGGAAAATTTGAGTGATCAGAGAAGTAAGACATAGGAGCTTTGGGCTTTGTCAATGAGCATTAGGACTTTGACTTTCATTCTAAGTAAGTAGTCAGCCTGTTATACAAATGGCTATTAGCAGGAGGAGGAAAACATAGGCTTACTTCTACTCAAGAAAAATTAATGTGATGGTATAATGAGAACTCTCCCAGATATCATAGGGTATCAAATAATAGGCTCTGTGATAAGAATATGTTACCTCTTTTGTGGTTCTTGGTCAGTGGGATCATACAGATACACCCCTCCCCCCTCCAATGAGACATGACAAGCTATTGCTATTGGTTTTTATTACCCTCGAGAATTTGATATTAAGACCCTATTGTTGAAGGTACCATATAATTGATTCATAGAATATGGAGAAGTGAGCTTGTACTGAGCTGGAAGATTTATTCCAACTGTCTAGCTTTCACATTGTGGGAAAGTAGTATGCATGTACTGAGTGGGAAAAGTCATCTTCAGTCTTACTCAGCTTTAAACAATGTGACCTATAATAATGATCAGCTTAGCAAGATATACCCAGTAGAGCAATAGTGGCACAAATGTTACGGGAGTAATCAAGAACCTTTTAAAAATTATATTTAAGGACAAGTTCAAGGATAGAACTCATGTATGGGATTATTAAAGGGGTCAGGAATCTGTGTCTAGTTGGGTCAAGGGGAGACCCTACTTATATGCACATCATATTGAACTGACCCCTAAAGACATAACTTTAGATCCATGGGTTAGGGCATCTCTTAACTCTGATCAAGAAAGTGTCTTTTTCTACTGAATAGCTATTAACACAGAGATCCACTACTGGTTAACATGTGAAGAATAAAAGATTGTAGAGTCCTCAGCCCAATGTGGGACATATAATTGAATTTATCCTTCTCAATCTTCATTATTTATTTATTTATTTTGGTTTGTCAAGACAGGGTTTTCTGGGTATCGTTGGCTGTCCTGGACTCACTGTGTGGTCCAGGCTGGCCTTGACCTCACAGTGATCCACCTGCTTCTGCCTAATGAGATCTGGGATTAAATGCCAGAGGCATCTATGTCACACCCTTTCCTACCATGGATTGGGGGGAATCATTGAACAAATAGGGGCAGAGAGATTTTAAGAGCCGAAGCTATTGGATGCTATTAATTTTTTTTTTTAACACAACAGTGTAGTTATATATATGAACGTATAGGAGTTGTGACAGCATGCTGAAGTCATTCATAGGCTAAAGCCAGACAAAATCCTGCCACAGGAATGGGAAGTCCCACCACTAATTGAGGTTGCTGGGAGGAGAGTCGGGTTCTTTTTAAATGTGCATCCTTGGAGGTTGCTAATGATGACTAGCAGCAATAAATTGATTCAGAGAGTTAAAAATACAATACATAAAAATGGAATCTCATAGTTGTGTAGGAACTGGAGAGAGGGGCTGTAAGGTGAACTTAATTGAAAACATTATATGCATTTACAAAATTCTCCAACTGTACATCCATAAAAGGTGGGTAGATAAAATGAAATCAAACTACAAGATGACTAACATTAATGTAAATGTCAGAACAGTGAAATCTTTAAAGAATACAAGACTTAAGGAAGAATTCCTTGAACATGTACAAAGTAGAAAACATGGTGGATTTGAAGTTTGATATGGTAAGAGTTGAAAGAATGGTATATATGATGTGCCTACAAAAGTTAGGTATAACCTTTAAGAAAATATTTGTACTGTAAAGAGGTTGAATATAAATTATATATATATTATATACATATATACTATATATAAAATACTACAAGTATATATATATATATATATATATATATATATATATATATATACTACAAATAAGCTAAAAAGATGAAAAGGGAGGAAATATACAACAGAATAACAGTGTACAAGAAGCACAAAAGTTCCCTAAACAAAACTCATTAATAAGAAAAATACATTTTCCTTATATGAAAAATACAATACGAATTTGGCCAAATTGAATTATGCATCTTGCTCCCAGTTGATAAAAATAAGAAGTCAAATGAAGTAGATAGAAGTTTATTTATTTATTTATTTATTTATTTATTTTTCATTAATTTATTCATATTACATCTAAATTGTTATGCCATCCCTTGGATCCTTGTATTCATCTTTCCCTCATGCTTTCCCCCTACTCCCGTCCTCTATGTCTGTAACTGAGAGGGACTTCCTCCCCCTGTATATGCTCATAGGCTATCAAGTCTCTTCTTGGTGCCACCAGGCCACCCCATCAAGGGGACATGGTCAAAAATAGGGCATCACAGTTTGTGTGAAAGTCAGTCCCCACTCTCTACTCAACGGTGGAGAATGTCCTGTCCATCGGCTAGATCTGGGTAGGGATTCAAAGTTTACTGCCCATATTGTCCTTGACTGGTGCCATAGTTTGGGCAGGACCCCTGGGTCTAGATTTGTCTGTCATAATGTTCTTCCTATAGATTTCTAGGACCCTCTGGATCCTTCTATTTCTCCATTCTCCCATGCTTCTCTCACCTAAAGTCCCAGTAAGATGTCCTCCCCTCTGACCCACTTTCCTGGTGAGTGAAGACTTTCATGGTACATGCCCCTTGGGCTAGTGTCTAGATATGAGTGAGTATATACCATTTGACTCTTTCTGCTTCTAGGTTAACTCGCTCATTATGATCATTTCTAGTTCAATCCATTTGTCCACAAATTTTGGGAATTCCTTGTTTTTACTAGCTGAGTAGTATTCCATAGTGTAAATGTACCACTGTTTCTTTATCCATTCTTCTACTGAGGGGCACTTAGGCTGTTTCCATGTTCTGGCTATTATGAATAAGGCCACTATGAACATGGTTGAGCATATGCCCCTGTTGTGTGGTGGAGCATTTTCTGGGTATATTCCAAGGAGTGGAATAGCTGAGTCTTGAGGAAGCCCTATTCCCATTTTTCTGAGAAAGCACCAGATAGATTTCCAAAGTGGTTGTACCAGTTTGCATTCCCACCAGCAATGAAGGAGTGAGAGATTTTTAAAGATTGAGAAAGAACTGGATGTGGTAGCTCAGGCTTTTAATCCCTTAACTCAGGAGGCAGAGGGACGTAGATTGCTGTGAGTTCAAGGCCAGCCTGATCTACACAGTGAGTCCAGGAAAGCCAAGGCTACCCAGAGAAACCCTGTCTGGAAAAACAAAAATAAATAAATAAATAAATAAATAAATAATGAAGATTGAGAAGGATAAATTCAATTATACACTGATGATCTATAACTTAAGACATGGTTAGCAGTAGCTAATGAAGCAATATATGTACATGTTGTTCCAGAAATCCCATCTAAATCAGTCAGTATAAACTTTAAGAAAACATAAACACCTGTAAAACTATGTAAACAAAACATGGGTCTATCCCCCAGAGTTTTTGATTCCACAGGTTTGCTGAGAAGTATTGAGAAAACACATTTTTAAAAAGCTCCTGTTTGCTCCTTTCCAGTCTCTACGTATCTTAGCTCATCCATGTGTCTCCTAGATGACATGTATACCAATATTTAAGAAAAAAAGTCTTAATAATAACTGAAAGCCAAAAAACCAAAATTGACAATCTAGAATCAATCCAAATGTCTAACCAGATTGAAGATAAAGAAAAGAACATCAAAAGTAATGCCGACTGAATTGCTTTGTAAGTCACACATGATTTCCTCTGTCCACTTCCAAACTTAGGCAGTGGTGAATATAGCCAATAGGCACGGGCATTAATGGCAAAACCGTAGCCAACAGAAGGAATGAGTCCCACTCAGTGCTGAGAACACTGTCAGGAATGGAGGGAGAGTAAAGAGTCCATCACATTAATTACTCAAAGTTCAACCCTGACATCATTTCTCAAACTTGCCTGACACATGGAAGTCTTCCTTTTCCTGAAGCGTATACTTTATTCCATAAATCCCTGGTTGTTTGAAGTCTACTTCAGAATTATAGCTCACTGGCAAGCTTCTGGACCAAAATGCCCAGACGGATCAAATAGGAAAGCCCAGGTGAGGGACTCAGGGAGTGGTGGAGACCATGGAGAAGCTCCACTCCTCTCTAGGCACCCATTTCCAGCACTACCTAATTATTCATGTAAATTGAAGGTCTGTCTTTGCACAGCCCTCTGAGTATTTAAAGGATGAAGAAGACAGAGAAATTAGTGATAAGCAGAACTTGAATGGATCTACATGTCACTAAATGGAATGAAGTAAGTTCATCTTGGGTGCCATACTCTGTGATGTTTCTAGCCGTCCATAGCTCAGCAGTGGAAAATAGTGAGAGCTTGCCATGGTTAGGCCAGCTATAAAGTGGCCACCCGAGGGAGGCTCTGTGCGACACTGTGCTAGTTCAGAATCTTGACTGTGGGGTTCTTTACTTACGTACTGTATGAAGAGCCCATTCAAACCACCCAGCACATGCCAGATCCACAGAAAAAGGACTCCGCCTCTTACTAGGGTTAGTAAGAGATGAGAATACCAACTCAGACAAGGCACATCTGGGATTACGTATCATACCACGGGAAAAGCAGGGGTCACTGAAACTCTTCACAGAAATGTTTAAATATATTTCACAGTAAGAATTTCTTTTAATGTCCACTATGGAAACACATATATTTAAATAAAAATAACTGATTTGATCATTTTGCGATAGTCTATTGGTTCCCCTACATGGACATACACACATGCCATGGTGAACTAAACATAGCCCTAATCATTTTCTAGCTTCCAAGTCTGTACCCAGATTATTCAATACATTCTGTTTCCTAGAATATTCATAATAACTTTTCACGGCCTTTCTCTCAAAACAGGACCAATGCCATCAACCAAGAGTTCTCAGCAAGCTGTTCTCCTGCTTACAGCCTTTTATATCTCCCCACTATATAGAGTTTTAGACTTAGTACACAAAATTCTAAGTTTGCTATTAAAAGCCCATTAAATCAAAGAATGACCTAAGCTTAATTTTTAAAAAATACTTATCTCTCTCTGTATCCTACCCTAGTTCCTCAATTGCATGCTATAAATTTTGCAACTTAAAAAAATTGCCTTCTCTGTTTTCCTTCTCAGTAGTTTTGCTTGAATTAGCCTAGTAAAGTTCATTTTTCCTTTTCACCAGTTCTTCTACTTGAGACAAATCTTGCTTTTTCTACAAGATACCAGGTACCATATACTTTGCATAGTATCATGGTTATTTTTGGTCATATGTATTTTTCATTTTAGAGTTATTATCTGTTGTTTGGATTGATGGATCATACCGGTAGGATCATCACCCTGTAATGGATATGTCAACATTTGTTGAATTAAATCGGGAGGTCAAAATGTGAAATATTTAAATAAACATCCAGGTAGGTGATAGTTGTGGTTACCTAGTTGCAGTTGGGTCATGGTACAACAGGGCTGTAGATAGAGCACAGTGGTCTCAGGAAAATCTGTACTGCAAACTACACTGCAGCATTGGATAACACGAACTCAAGAAGTGGCGCTTCAAAGTCTCTTGAATGCATGCAATCCTAATTCTTGCCAACATGACTCAATGAGGGTGAGGTTTGTGCCTTGGAAAGTAGGAACACATGGCATCTGAGAATGGCTAGGTCCAAAGGAAGCGTCACTTTCCCAAATTTCAAAAGGCAGTCCAAATGTCCAGAAAAGAGTTCAACCTGGGCTAGAGGGTGATCTCTAGAGGTTAGATAAGAGCCAGCATTCCTCAGGGACTTGTGAAACTGGTTTCCTTTGGCCAAAAGCTGACTTTTTTTTTTTTTTCCTGATCAGTGGAGGAAGGAGAAATGGCTACCTGTGGTGCCTATTAGCATACCAAAGCTCATACTGCCTTCCCTCAGTAGCTTAAGTACCTCTTACACACTTCAAAGTCTGTACTAGAGTCCTAGTACTCTCACCTCTACTTTTACCTTAAACTCCCTCTGGCTCACAAACTCCTCCCCACAGCTACGGATTCTTCTCATAACCCTGCGATTTTCAATATTCCCTTGTCTGTCTGTCTGTCTCTGCCTGTCTGTCTCTGCCTGTCTCTCTGTCTCTGTCTTTCTCTGTCTGCATCTCTCTCTCTCTCTCTCTCTCTCTCTCTCTCTCTCTCTCTCTCTCTCTCTCTCTCTCTCTCTCACACACACACACACACACACACCTATAATAAAAAACCTTCCTCTTTACTATACTACAGAGCAGCCATATTGTCATTCACGTCAATATACAACTAGTTTCCATCTTAAGCTGGGTTCTGTAGCCCTACCTGGTCTAGAACTCACTATACAGGCCAGGCCAGCCTCAAATTGGCAGGGATCTTTCTGTCTCTACCTCCCTGTGGAGATGCAACATGCTCTTATATTCTTAGAGACAGGAATTTGAGCTGGATCACACAGCCATAGTTAATGCACTTTGAAGTCACTTGGGCTTAAGACTGCTATCTTACTGCTTATTAATGCAGCTTGTTTAACTGCCTTTAAGAGAACAATGCAACAATTGACCTTGCTTGCCTTGGATTTCCATGTGATCAACTTTTACAACCTGAGCTAATGTGTAACTGCAATCTTAAATTAGGGATCTCCCACGTCCATCCCTGAACCAGGCCTCATTTGCTCAAAGTTTCAAATACAGAGGTTGAAAGCAACTTCCTAAAATCTATCAGAAAAGTTGGAAGCAACTATTTCTCGCTTTTGGTTGGTAAACCTTGATGCTTGTTATCTGGGTCAGTAGGGATCAGCTGGAGTCAGTGACTTAAACGCTATACAACTCTGTTAAGGATTTCAGTAAAGTATCCATTTCTTCTCCAGACAGACACACAGAGACAGACAAAGATACATTTGCAGGTATGCATTCAGATTTAACAAGGCCGACTACAGAAGACACAAGAAGCATGGAGTCAGGAATTCAAATCTTCGCTCTTTTGGTTTAATGGCTCCAAGGGGAAGTGCTTTGTTTCACTCCTTGGTGCAATACCAGTGCATTACTGGGGACTCAGAGTCAGCTTTTCATGCACATGATCCATGTAGTTCCCACTTGCTGGATTATAAGAACATGCCACCGCGCCGGGCTCACTTCTCATCAAATAGTCCTCCCCTGCCCCTTCTCTGAAAATCACTCCCCTTGGATGTTTGCGTGATATCTACAGTTCATATATGCTCTAGGTTACTTGATGCTTTTCACCTCCCTCGTGACCCAAGACACTCCCCACGTCACGCATAAAGGACAGGCAATAAGTCTGTAAAGTCCCCAGCACTGAAGTGACTGAAAGAAGGGATACAGCTAGTGTGCAGCAACTGTCGGCTCCTCCCCTGTAATAAGCATAATTTCAAGTCTCCAATCAGACAATAAATTTCTCATTATGCATTTGTGGCAAAGCCGGTAATTGAGCAGTTGAAAGCCTGATTTTGGTAAATACGTTTGCCACTATTATCAGCAAGTTCTCCATTCTCATCAAAGAAAGGACTGAAAATCTTTAAATCTCTATTTATTTTTATATAAAGCGGGCTATCTGAAGAGGTCAGAAAAACAACAGTTCCATTGCATGAACTGGTGAGGGTCTCAACTCCTTTCTGAAGCATTATTATGGACTGTTTGGGATCCTCCATTGAAGAGGATGAAAGAGGCACACTCTATTCATACGCCAGCTGGTCAAGGGTTGACTAAAATTGAGCCATTAACAGTCATTGGCTCTTCGTGTTCATAGGACAATCAGAATAAAGACAAGGTATGGAGGTATCTAGTATTAACTGAGTAGAGTTGAGGAGCAGAAGTGGGGCACTAGAAAACAGTTTCCTTCTGTTGTGTTACCCACATCTGCAGCTTTGTTTCTGGGAGCTGAAAGCAACAGAGCTATAGAAATGTTCACATCAAATCTTCTCAGGATACATTCTCTGCTAAAAAGCAAATACAGGTATCTTAACTCCCAGAACCTCTTCCAAAGTGAGGAGTGAGTAATGCTATTCACAGGCACGCAGAGCAGAGTGCCTTTAGAGATCCCACCAGGGATGTCTTTGAGGGCTTCCCTTAGAGGACTGATTTGCTTAATTGAAAAGCAAAATTGTGCTTGCCATCAGAGCCACCCATGCCTGCCACTGAAGACAAGGATCCTGCCAAGACCTGGAATCTCCTTCGGCAGACAGGCACATTTAGAAGTTTTTAATCCATGCTCATCAATAGGAACCCAGGAAGTTCTTTCCTAAGGCAGAGATGCTTTTGTAAATCAGGGAGAAACCCAAAAGCTCTTACAACACAGTTCCCATACCATGTATATATTCAACTGGAAGATCTTTTTTTTTTCTCACTAGCATGAAAGTTCAAGTCAAGGGAAAACAGAATACTTACCCACTCAACTTGTGACCTGTCATGTTGAAAATCTGCTGCCTCGTGTAAATAGAATGTGCCTCTGCTTAAACCTACAGGACAACAATGATCCTATTTATGCATCTTCTGAATTCTGTCTAATGTGTTACACTAAAGGACAAAGGACTACTTTTAATGGCAAGAATAGAAAATAAAGTCCCTCTTCAGCCAGCTTAGAACTGGAACTTTTAAAAGAGTCACAGAATGAAAGTATTTCCAGAGGGTCTCTAAGAGCCAAAAGGCAGATGTCTAGGTAATGCCAAAGCCAGGAGATTGTTTATTTTAATAAAGCCATTCTAAGTACAGCCTCAAATTAGGAGTGGCACTGAGACCAGGGAACGTCTAAACCATCACCACCTGTTTGCCCTGAAAAATCAATTAAAGTCACATTTTCATAGCAGCCTCATTCTAACCAATAAACTGCGGACAGCTCCACCAGCCCATTCCCCGAGTGACTCGGAGGGAACATATTGGAAACCGACATCCTCCCTGTTCAGTTACATACACTAACCACAGTGAAGAGCAGCACTGGGTGGGGTGGGGGGGGGTGCTGGGTTGGGACTGGGAGGGAGAAAGCAAGGTGAAGGGGCCCATGAGGAGGGGAAGAATGTCAGCTGCCCTCAGCTGAAATCAGGAAACCTTCCTCTTCTGAGTGAGCTACATCATTTCTTCAAAGGTTGATCTCCCCCTCCTCCTCTTCCTCTTCTTCCTCCTTCTCCTCCTTCTCTCCCCGCCCCTCCCCCACCTTCAAAACAGAATTCTGTGCTGCATTTTCTGAGCAATAGAAGAGATCCAACTTTAGAAGTTGAAAGCAAGGGCAGAAAAGCCATCACGAGTGTTTTAGTAATTAAACGAATATGCATAATGAACCATATGCCCAAAGGGCCTGTTCTTCATGTGGGCCAGATTTTTGTTTGAATTTTTAATTTTTATATACAGATGAAACATTCAGTGCAATCTACCAACAGTGAGAGATAACACACAGAAAGAAAACATGTGAGAAGAAGTCCAGCACGTAGAAGCAGGGGCCAGGGACCCTAGAGAAGCGCCCTCACTGAAGATTCTGATTCAGATGTGTTTTTCTCCCTCCAGCAATTGTTCGCGTCATCTGCTTAGAGTCTTCAAGACACACGTACACTGCACGCACTGACAGCTTTATACGGAGATGAGTAAAATACTGTGTAGTCGGCTAAGAAGTGTGAAAAAACCCAAGGGACAAACAAGGATTTCTTTTAAAAAAAAATCGTTCCATATCCATCACTCAGTACCACCCATGAATCACAGGGAATCCTCCCAGGTCTCTTTCACATGCTACATAAACATTATACTGTGGGCTCCAGGCCACATACGCAATCTGTATTCATAGTTGGGACTGATCTAAGAGGGATCTGGACTGCTCTGTGATGCAATGGTGCCTACTGGGGAAAGAACACTCACAGAGCTGTGCAGACCTGCCCCTCCTGCTCCACACAAACCACAAATGTAACAGGCTCACCATGCTCTGCCAATCACACAGGCAACTGTATCCCCTAAACTGCCCTGTGAAAGAATTGGTCACGCCTTCAGTTTTAGTTCTCTGGTGTCATATAGGAATGATCACATTGTTTCATGGGCTCCCAGGTATACAAGATTTAGTAAATACACGCCAAAGCAGGGAGTGGGGGGGGGGTGCTCTGTAGAAATGTGCTTGTATGTTACTTGAAGTTTACAGTGAAAATTTGGACAAAGCTATCGGGGGTTCTATTTGTAGATGGGTCCTGTAAACATTTTAAAACATGTGTGTCCTTGTGTGTGCACGTGTGGATGTGTTTCAGAGTGTAAGTATTATAAGGGTACATGTATATGTATGTGTGTATTTGAGAGGGAGGGAAGAAGAAGAAGAAGAAGCAGAAGAAGAAGAAGAAGAAGAAGAAGAAGAAGAAGAAGAAGAAGAAGAAGAAGAAGAAGAAGAAGAAGAGAAGAAGAAGAAAAGAAGAAGAAGAGAGAAAGAGAGAGAAGTATGTGTTTTGGTAGAGGAGAAAGCCACCCAGAGATGTTAATGCTTATACCTCCCCACATGTTTAACTGATCTACTAATTCAACCCTGATATCTAAAATGTCACACAGCATCCCAGCACCAAGAAGAGATGAGGAAAACATACCAGGCCAAAAATCAAGGCAGAGCTTTGGACCTTCTGTGGTGGCCCTATGAGACACAGTGGTGCTGTCCTTCCCACGAAGTAAGCTCCAGGGTATTCAAGGAGCAGGTAGGAACCCTATTGTGAGTATCATCTCTGGTTACTTCCATCCCTTGTCAGGGATGTGGGTCGTTCAGCCTAGCAGAGGATACTTGATATAGTAGTCTAGGCAGGAAAACAGATACAGTTCAACTGCAGCAGAAGACAAAAACCTGCCCAGGAGTCACCTCTCTTAGCTGCTTAAATCCTTTAAGGAAGTGTGTGAGCAATTAGAGAGGGAGTGTAATCCTTGCAGAGTGCATTAACACTCCCCGACCTCCCAGACAATAGATCAGACCTCAGACACATAATGCTTCCCTAAGGCTTTTTAGCCAGTGTATTTGATCTCTTAGTCACTCGGAGGGCCCCTGATACTAAAGGTATCACCCACCTCCTAGGCATTATTCATGGGCACCAGTGTCCACTGCCAAGGCTGGACTTCAATCAAGCAGAAAGCTGGATTGTCACCACAATCTATAGCAAAATCCCAACCTTCATTTCCGCCGCCCCCCTCCCAAGCTACAAAATCAGTTCTATAAAGTAAATGAGTTACATTAATATGCAGAGGTCATTTGATGGTCACAGAACAGGGATGGGGTGGCCCCCCCAAAATCATGCCATGCTTTTGCTCTTAAAACGAACTTCATAATAGATCATTTGAAGAAAACTCCTGTGAGCGAAGAACAACGCAGTTATATGCAAAAGAGAGCAAAGCGGGGTGGGGTGGAGGGTAGGAAAATCAAATACAGTCCTTATTCTGCAAGCTTTTAAATCTCCTTTCTGTCCCTTAGGCTTCTCAGCAGGACAACTGGTCAAGCAGCAACCTATTTCTGAGGAGCAGGTCCTCGCTGACTGCTAATCTCACGGTGGAAGCTTGCCTCTCACCGTTTATTATAAACATTTTTTTTTTTCGGGAACTGCTTACTACGATATATTTTTAATGGATTAGATTCTGGTCAGATGCTAACAGCAGAGAACTGAATATTCTTCCTATGAAGGCTGCAAAATAGGTTTTCAGGGGGGTCGGTCTTGCCGTCCCCTCGCCTCCCTCATGAGTAATTGAAAGAGCAATTGAAACAGAATATCAGAAGTCTGGTTTCCTCTCTCTCTCTCTCTCTCTCTCTCTCTCTCTCTCTCTCTCTCTCTCTCTCTCTCTCTCTCTCTCTCTCTCTCTCTCTCCCTCCCCTCCCCCACCCCACTTCTTTTTTAAGACAGTCTGAATCCATTGGAACAGTAGACAAGACCTTATTGGGTTTTGAACTTTATCATATGACTTAGCAGACAGTTCCAAAGAAAGACAATGACAGACACTCAGATAATTTCCCCAGGACCATCACAGTTGTACATGGATGACACTCAACTTCTAAAGCCTAAAGCATTTAAACCAAAATAATTACATTTCCTTAGAATCATGGCAGTTTCCTTAGAAAATGTGCACTGCAAGGTTTTTTTTTTTTTCAAATGAGGCTACAAGAAAATAGGAGAGCCGAAATTAGCTTTATGCTTAAGCAAATCACTCTAGAGCCAGTGTCTTCAAGCTGAAACCTAAAAGATTGCAAATGAATATATGCCTTTGCAAAAATTGCAATTTAAGAACTTTTGAACCTTAGCCAGCATCAGAGAAACAAATCTCAAGTCTTTAAGTCATTAACTTTGCCTTTACAGTTCCTAATGTCCAAAAAGAAACAATGAAAGGAGTGGAAATGTTATTATATCTGCTATGCATTTTTTAATTAGGAAAACCATTTATGCTTTGTTTTTAGCACTGGATAATTTTTCTTAAAAATACGTTGAGTTTGAGCACATTAAAACTAACCATAAGTAGCTAAAATGGGGGTCGGGAGGGGAAGGCACTTTGATGCAAGTGGGTTTAATATTATAGCTTTAATGTGTGTCTTCGTACACATGTACACACATTCACACACAGGGCAGATTTTCTAAGCATCCAATAGTATGTAACTTTTCCTAAAACCTGTGTGCAATACAAGCGTGCAAGGTATCTAACTGACACAGGAAATCTGTACTAACCTGACAATAGTCTAGATTTTATCCCTTCTGCGTACAGATCAACAAGCTACACAATATGAGAGAAAATGATTACAAAAACGGAGCAGAAAATTACACAACATGGAAATTAAATTTTTTTAAATGGATGTAATAATTTCTGTTTACAGATTATTGTATCAAATTAAAAATAAATTGCTGGAATTAAAATCCCAGCATAGTCAACAGAAAAATATCTTGGGATTTTCCTCATTTGTGGGTTTCTGCCGCCACCTGCAGGACATAGACAAGCATCAAGCTGCTTTCCTGTGCTTTTTTTTAATTTCCTTTCCTTTTTTTTTCCTGTTTCCTCCAAATTGTCTTTTTTTCCATGTGTGGGTGGGGATGGAGGGGGTGCAGTTAAATGACCATAAATAAATAGTGTTCTTTGGTAGCACTTACATTTGTGAAGATTTTTAAATCACAATAAAATTCACAATTAAACATAGCTTTAAGGTGGGGGTGGGGGTGGGGGTGGGGGTGAGGTGGGGGTGAGGTGGGGGTGGGGTGGGGGTGAGGTGGGGGTGAGGTGGGGGTGAGGTGGGGGTGGGGGTGGGGGTGAGGTGGGGGTGAGGTGGGGGTGAGGTGGGGGTGAGGGTGGGGGTGAGGTGGGGGTGAGGTGGGGGTGAGGTGGGGGTGGAGGTGGGGGTGAGGTGGGGGTGAGGTGGGGGTGAGGTGGGGGTGAGGTGGGGGTGGGGGTGGGGGTGAGGTGGGGGTGAGGTGGGGGTGAGGTGGGGGTGAGGTGGGGGTGGGGGTGGGGGTGAGGTGGGGGTGAGGTGGGGGTGAGGTGGGGGTGAGGTGGGGGTGGGGGTGGGGGTGAGGTGGGGGTGAGGTGGGGGTGAGGTGGGGGTGGGGGTGGGGGTGAGGTGGGGGTGAGGTGGGGGTGAGGTGGGGGTGAGGTGGGGGTGGGGTGGGGGTGAGGTGGGGGTGAGGTGGGGGTGAGGTGGGGGTGAGGGTGGGGGTGAGGTGGGGGTGAGGTGGGGGTGAGGTGGGGGTGAGGTGGGGGTGGGGGTGGGGGTGAGGTGGGGGTGAGGTGGGGGTGAGGTGGGGGTGGGGGTGGGGGTGAGGTGGGGGTGAGGTGGGGGTGAGGTGGGGGTGAGGTGGGGGTGAGGTGGGCTGCCTCCAGCAGCTACTTTCAAACAACAGAACATATGGTCCATCCTACTATCTTGTAAAGTGGAATGGGGGTGGTAGACAGCACAGAGAAGTTTCCTTACAAAAAGGGACTATATATTTGTTTCCCAGGAAAACAGCTCATGTTTGGGAATAGTTTACAAAATATTTCTGAGTGCTGTACCTAGATGCAGCCAGAACAGGGGTGATTTTGCTATTAGCAAACACTTACTTGGTGTGCTGCTGCTTTGAAAATAGAAGACATATTTTAAAATAGTTTGCAAAAGAAATCATCATTTTATACCAATGAACCAAGAACAGATCGTTATGGCAGAAGCACTTAGAAATACAAGGGTCGCAGACTATCCTGTCCACTGTCCTCATCAATACCTGTGCCGTCTCTGTGCTCAGAGCATCTTGATGGTAGAGATCCATTTACCTTAACAGAAGGGTCAGACGAATGTACATAAGGTTCAGATTTATGTTCCTGAAAGCATTGTCTTTCTGAGCAACAACTCCACTGACTTACATACTAGTTTCCAATAGGAAAACCTGCGGGGGAAATGCACTGTTTTATAAACGGCAGACTCTATGGCTGCCATGTAGATGTAATCCATACCCAGAAACTGCAACCATAACGGCGGAGTGTATGGCAATAAAAGCCACACTCTGTAAAAGTGGGGTAGGGCTGAAGTTTCTCAGGGTTGGGAGGTAAACAGTTAAGCTGCCCCTGGGAGGTCTAAGGAAGGCCTTGTTCCAATCCCCCTGATGGAACGCAAACACATCTCCAATTTTTCCCCCAGATGCAAACAGAAGCCCTGTGTGCCTCATTTGCTACTGGTGTGTCAAGAAGTGCACACCTTGTCTTCTCTTTTTTTCTTCCTCCCCCTCCTTTTTTTTTTCTTTGACAAGAACCATCTTCATGATAATTAGTAAAAACAGAAACCTTGAAGAGATTGGGCAGAGATTTAAAAAAAAATAGTTCGTTCCAAAGGGCCATGGGAAAGAAAAGGTGGATTGCAGTGGTTTGAAAACCCCAGGGAAACTAAAATCATTCATAAGCCTTGCTAAGAGGACTGTGCATTGAATTCAATTGTTTTTTCCTCATATCTTTATTTATTTATTTATTTATTTTGCATAAGTGAGATATAGACTATTAGGCCAGAGAACAACACACATACACACAGAGCGGGGGGGGGGGGGGGGGGGGTAAGGAAGAGAGAGGGGGAGGGAGGGGGTCAAAGAGAGGGAGAGAGAAGGAGAGAGGGAGAGGAAGAGAGAGATCTGTTATTTTAAAAAGCTAATGACATAACCTCAAGATCCAGGGAGAGGTAACAAAACACGCCTTTCAAAGGCATAAATCAAGTGGCAGAAGTGCAGTCCAGCAGTAAACCCTAACCAGACCACAAAGCAGGTTGCTCTCCATAAACATCAGATCAGGCAGCTAGAATGATTACTGGGCTCTCTTGTAACTGTCACCTGTGGTGGGTCTAATTACAGGCTACCCAGGCAAGCACGCCCACATCACACAGCAATAAAAGGCCTTCCGTTTGCCGAGCCCAGCCAGACAATGAGAGCACACGCCACCTGATGCGGAGCCCCAAAAGATCAGCCAGAGAGACTAATAAAAATGACAGCTTAGAAACAAATAACAAAGCTCAGGCTGCAACAAAAAAAGGCAATATCAAATTAGCCAGAAATATAAGCACTGCGCATGTTTCTTCAACAGGTCAAAACCTATTCAGGGAGCAACGGTTGTGGCTGTTTTCACACGTGCCCTTACCTCTCTCTATTTCTAGATATTTCTTTCCATTTTTGCATCACTCCAAATGTTTGCACATCCAGGTGTCACATTAAAGAAACAGATGGAGAGGAAGAAAAGCATTCTGCTTTTTTTTTTTTTTTTTTTTTTTTTTTTTTTTTTGTAATTATTTCAATGCTCCAAAATTCAAGGACTACAGGTCCCAGTTAGAGATCTGCCAGCCCCTTCCTTACCCAGCTCCCCTGTTGCTGGATGCTTTTTGGGCATTCTGCTGCTAATTAGCACTACCCTGGACGGGCAGGGTCAGAAAAATGCGTTATCAGACGAGAGGACAATAGAGTTGTCAGATAGTCTCAGAGTTTTTACATTAGAGCAGTTGCAGGATAATAGGACAGAGGAGGGCTCCAGTGGTCCTAACATTCTTCCCAGAAGCAACGCTTAGATGCTTACTATGTACCCAGCACCAGCAGCAGAAGTAAGAACCTAAGACTACACCTTTGCCATTTTACCATACCATACCATAATAATATATATGGTCATTTTGCACAATTCCTTAATGGAGCAAACAAGCATAACCTGTGTGTCCTCCTTTGGATGTTGAGAACTTGAGTGAAGTAAGTATGAAGACGGCTATCATAGCCTTGAGAGTCACGGTCCATGCTTTGGTATTTGGTGGTTATAGGCACATTAATGAGTCCCTGGAAGTAATTGGCTCTTGAACATTCACTACAGGACATACCATGGATCTTGGCTTTTTTTTTTTTTTTTAACCTCACAACATAAACTTCACAATAAAACACTATTAATGAGGTTTTTGCTAGAACAACATCAGTATCCATTAGTATTTACAACTTCTACCATTACTTGTAACTTATTTCATTAAATAAGCTATCCCATGCTTATTAGACAAGTTGCTTCTCAAAGGATTCTTCCCATTAAATATTTTCATTCAAAACGGTATCTTTTGCTTTCAAGTATAAGGAAGGAAGGTAGAAGAATACAAGCAGAGAGGCAAAGTGTGATGCTTAGGGTTGTCAACTGGAATCTGGACCTACCTGGGAGATGGGACGCAGGGCATGCCTTGGGAGGATTATTTTAACTGCATTGATTGAAGAGGGAAGAACCACCCTCTGTGGGTAGCACTATTCTCTTGGTGAAATACTGGTCTATATAAAAATGAGGAAGTGAACTGAGCACAGAAATTCATGACTGACTGTTTCTTTTGATTAAGGATATGATGCTTTCAACTTCTTTAAGCTCCTGGTGCCTTGACTTCCATGCCAGGATGGTATGTACCCTCAAACTATGAGCTAGTAGGAACCCTTTCTTCCATCTGCTACATCTGTCAGAATGTGGTTTTTTTTTTTAAACATCAATAGGACTAGACAGTAAAAAAAAAAAAAAAAAAAGAAAGAAAGAAAGAAGAGGGGGGAGAAGGAGGGAGGCAGGAAGGATAGAATATTTGGGATTGATGAATAAGAGACACAAGAAGAAAAAGAAAAATAGAGAGGGAAATTTTGTTGGGCGAATGGCTACGTGTATGAGAAGTTCATTGTTTGCCTCTCTATACGTAAGCACAGTAAACCTACTGGACCATCAGCAATAAAGAGAAGGGAAAGAAGTATAATAGAAGGTGGAAAGACAGTAAAGAAAAAAATCAACCATTAGCCATACAGAAGAGCAGCATGGCTGTTAGACTCTCACCTTTATCTAGGACTTAAGCGTCTAACATTTGAAACCACAATCAAGCTCACAATGGCATACTCCTGGAGACTAGACTGACGTAAATGGAGTTCACTGGAATCTGTCAGATGCAAGGCTTCTAACAGAAAGCTCAAAGAATTGTGTGTGTGTGTGTCTGTGTGTCTGTGTGTGTACATACATGTGCACATACATGTACACACATGATTTGTCCTTATATAGTCATCTGATGCTGTTTTCAAGCTCAAAGAAAAATGGGCGCTCAAAGTTCACCCCAAGAGAAAGATCAGAACAGGTAACACTAATGACAGAGGTCTGATGGAGACTAGTCTGGAAATCCTAGAGACAGGGTTAATCGTCTCTTGCTATCTGGCATGGCTGTGTGAACATGGTAGTGTGCACTGGTCGTGGATTAAAATAATAAAGATCTGGTGCTTATAAGTCAAAATTAGCATGCTCTAAAATGCCTCTGCGTGTTCAGTGATTCTGTCTGGTAGCACAATTCAATTATAAGTTTGAAAACATAAACATAAAAATATGCTAAAATAGTTAATAGTGTCCTTTTATATCTTCCATGGATAATCTTGTAAATGCAATTACTATAATTTTATTAAATGGCATAATTAGTTAATGCCTGAGAAGTTGTCAATAGAAGGTGCAATTATGCTGTAAAAATTATAATCACGATGTGCAATGATGAATTGTTCTTCTCTTAAAAAGTGTTGAAGAAAAAATAAAATCTTCAAAATGTTTTTGGAAGCATGCTAGATAATCTTTCATGTTAAAGATATGAGAGATCATTGTATCAGTACTAAAACAAATGATAGGCCAAGACCTACAAACTTTTATGTCATATAGATGCATATTGCATGTGTGTGTACATTCAGTTAAGATGTCTTAAGAAATTCTGGCTTCATATAAAATGGTTCAAACCTTATGTTTATTGTTGTTATCTCTCATAAAAATATTGATTATCTTTAAACTCAAACTGCACAGGCACTGGCCACATGAACAGTGGTGGCCTCCAGTCCATATGGAGACAGCCACCAAAAGAGTACACTGTTGATTAATAAGCTAGTGACTGAGCTTAGAAAAAAGTTAAGTATCTTAGATACTGTGAACCAATATCCAAATCATCAAAAGACCATCGGAATGGCACCGTGTGCAGATGCCAACCTCAAAAGCAAAATCAGAACTGTATTTAACTATCCATAACAAAACAAGATATACCTGAATGTCCCAGAGGAATCATGGTCACTGTGATAGTTAATGATTGCCAACTTGGAAGTCCCCAAAATCACCATGGACACAAATTTCTGTCCATTTCTGTGAGGGAGTTTTGCAGACTGAGTTTATTGAGAAGACTCACCTTGACTGTGGGTGGCACCAGTCCATGGCCTGTGGTCTTTGTCCAAATAAAATGGAAGCAGTGAGCAGACTACCAGCATGCATCCCTCTCTGGTTCCTGTCAGCTGGATGCAGAAGCCACATGACCAGATGCCTCTTTAAGCTTCTGGTCCCATGAATTCTGCAGCATGATGGTCAGTAGTACCTTCTAATGTGAACCTCTTCTCCTTTACGGTGTTTGTGTTACATTGTTTACTTACTGTTACACCAGTAAGTATAGCAAGTAATAGTCACCCTCAAGACCTTGTTAAACTGCTCTGGTAAATGGTTCAACAGAGCAAACTATTCACTTCCTAAAAGCCCTGTATTCTGTGATTGTGTGTGTGTGTGTGTGTGTGTGTGTGTGTGTGTGTGTGTGTGTGTGTGTGTGTGTACACGGACGCGCTTTACACATATACCTGTTCTATGTTGAAATGGCTGGTTCCGTTATTACTGTTATGGTTAAGTTAGAAGTAAAATGCAACGGATTCTGTAAATCTTAAATACTGCCTATGACTAAGAAGTGGAGAGTTGTATGTTGAACTGTATTTGAGGTGCTGATTGCTCCCTTAAATTATATATCATATTACAAGCCCTGTCAACTTAGGAAAAATTCTTCATTTTCTGACACTCAAAAGTTTAGGGGACAAAGCCACAGATGTTAAAGTCATAGCTTTATGAAGATGTCCATTGATATATGGTAGACTTAGATTACTTTTTAACAGCAAGTGTCTAAAGAAAAATTTAATAAAACAAGGAATCCATCAATGCCTGGGCCACTAGCCACTCTCAGTGCAGTAGGTGTCCTCCTGTTGCAAAGACACAGTGCCATGAAGGCAGCCCTACTTTTAAAAGCACAATGAGACCTCTGCTATTTAAAGTAACCTTGTGATTAGACCATCTCTTAGTAAGTTCCATTTTATCACATGGAAAATGTATTTATGTGATAATATAGCTTCACTTCTTTTAGCAGAGTCCTGAGATAATGTATAACTCTATACAGAAAACAACAAAAAAAGCAAAATCCATATTTATAATTGATTCTACAGTATACTACATAATATCACAATGCAAAAGTATTTTTTGTGAGTTAATCCACTATCAAATTATGTGCTGCTATAGAGACAATATGGGGGTGGGAACCTCCCCAGAAGTGCCTGCATATTTACTGATTGTGTTATGGTAATCTGAAGGCATGCGTTACTGTACACAATTATTCTCCATTCCATCTCTTCTTTAACAGCTTGAAAACTTAAAAAAAAAAAAAAAAAACTTGAAAAGTACAACTTCTCTTTATGATTGATTCATTAGGGTTTTTTTTTTTTTTAAACTTAGCCTTCATTCATGCTTTCTCTGAAAATACTTGTGAATTATCTAAGATTATCCTTCCAATGTAAGGGAAATCAACACTCCAACTGGGGAGTGATAGAGAGCTAGTGCTTCTTAGATCCTGTATATGGTTCCAAATTGAATGCGCACTGATGGAGAACTAGTCCCACCCAGGTAAGTATTTTTCTCTCACCGCCTTGGAAGAAGTATTTGCCCCATACACACAGCGTCAATGCATTTCTGAAATAATCAGTAAGCTTGCTCCTGCAGCCAAGACTACAAACGGAAAGGCAACAGTAGCTTTGAATCATGAGCATCAACAGCAAGGAACATCAAGCCCTCGAATGGAGCAGGTCCTTTCTAAAGCCAGATGACCCAAGTTCCAATCTTCCCCTTGCATCTCAAAAACACAAACTTCAACATTCTACTACAGGTGGACATTTTTCACTCATAAAAAAGAGGGTGAAGCTTTACATCTATACCTACAGGCTTTTGTTGGTACTCACGAAATTAACACCAGACTGCACGGAATTACTATGCTTAGTAAGCAAAGCAGTAACCTGAGCTCTTAGTATCCCCAGAGTTCAAGGTCTCTGTGGGTATCACCATGAGCACATGGATAAATGCCATAGCTGCAAATCTATTCACAGAGCAGTGTGCAGACAGATGCACTTATTCCTATGTAAAGATGTTTGCTGCATTTGTTCTCTGTCAATTACTTAGTATTTTATATTTGCTTTCAATTGGGAAAGTCAAGAATGTGACTTTTTAAGGGGGATCTTATATAGTTAATTTAGCATGAAGAATTAATTTAGAGCTTGGAGAGAGCAATGAACCAAAATACTTAACAAACTTTCATGAGAAGAAAACTCTCTAAAGACAGAATAAGAATTCTCTTTGAAATATTCTGCCTAATAAAGCACGTTCCCCATAAGATGCAAATGTAACATTTACAGAATATACTTTATTGAGGTTTATTTGTTTATTTTTTGAGACTGTATTTTAATCAAATACTTGTACCAAATATATCTTAAATTAAAATCTAATGACACCACTTCCCCTTCCATTTCTTCTCTGAAACCCCTCCCATGCCCCCTCCTTCCAACTACTCTTCCATGTCTCCCCTCTCAAATTGATGGCCTCTTCTTTGATTTAAATTTTTGTAGAGACAAATTCAACAACACACAGCAATTTTAACATAACGGGTATCAGGGAAATAGTAAGGATAACACTCGTTCCTTAGCACGGGGGATGCAGTCACTCACACAGGAACAGGTTTATGCATAGATAAGCTAACAAAATTAATTATTCCATATCTACCTGTCTACTTTTCACTAGACTCCCTGGACTTAGACCTTAAAAGGCTGGTTTAATCTTAAACTGAAGCTTCCATCAGGGGATGATCTATGTATGCCCACACTCATAGTAATCCTAGGAAAGTGTATGCTGTGCCTCCCTGAGGTCTTAACACTAATAGCCAGTACATATTAAATGTAATTCTACAGTGAGCATGCTTTGCCTCATCTGGAAGAACAGGAAAGAATATGGAGTTAGTAGACTGTTTTCTGAGCAAACAAGGATAAAATAATTTTCCTGTCTCCTCTTAGTTTGTGCTGTGCTGGCGTTACTCCTTATGCCCTCAGGGACAGTGAAAGTCCTACTGTGGATAGTTTGGCCAAAATCATTCTTTCTTGGCCCTCCAGTAGCCCAATACTATCTCTCATCTCGTTTCCAATAGAAGATAAGGGCAGTTCAAGCAGAATCTGGGGGCTGCATAAGTTCTCAGATTAAAACTGTGCTTCAGATGTCCACAAAGCTGTTCTGCCTTGTCACTCCCAAGGGAGCAGGAGGCACAAGAAGGAAGTACCAGGTTAATGAATAGAAAGCAGCAGCACTCTGCCCTGACTTGACCAGAGCAGAACCATTAGTGGGTACTAGTGATGACATGCTCCATGCTTCCACTGAAGGCTAGGCAGAGGGGATGCTGAGCTTTCTTCTGTCAGCCTCTTTACATCTCTCTGGCTCAGCTTAGCAGAAAAGCTAACTTTCTCCTGGTAGACCATCTATGACAGGGTCCCACATACTTGAGGGTACAGTAACATGCCCAGCGGCAGCTCCTATCTGTATAGTTCCAATAGAACTCTATGGGCAACTGAGAAGCCCACAGAATACTTTCTGAGCAAACATGCCCCATAAAAAACAGTTTGGCTGCTCAGGATGTAATTTAAACAGCAAAAACAGAAGAGGGGGAAGTACACATGCAGACACATATATGGCCATCAGTCTGTCCTATACGTACATTTCAATATAGTCCTGTATTTTAAAGAGCAGAAACTGTACAGGGATAATTATAATGATAGTGTATAGTAACAGAAAGGGTTTAATAAAATCCCATTCCATCAGCTTTGGGGCAGGAACTATCTGCCTTTCAGTATCTTGGTGTCTCAGAGATCCACCGTGGCTAGGCACTCTGCAAATGGTATAAACTTGGCATGTGGGTTTCACATTAAAAACAAAATGTGTTTTTAATAGATGAGTATTCCATTGTGTAACTGCACCACAGTTTCTTTATCCATTCTTCAACTGAGGTACATTTAGGCTGTTTCCATGTTCTGGCTATTATGAATAAGGCTGCTATGAACATGGTTGAGCATGTGTCCTTGTTGTGTGCTGGAGCATCTTCTGGGTATATTCCAAGGAGTGGAATAGCTGGGTCTTGAGGAAGCCCTGTTCCCAGTTGTTTTTATTTTTAGTTTTGTAATTATATTTATGTACAGAAAACTTAGCCATGTACATTTAACCCAGCTTAGTGGCGAGTTCTTTAGCCTTTGCCTTCCAGATTTTTTTAGAAAGTGCCATATAGATTTCCAAAGTGGTTGTCCAAGGAAATCCAGAAATTTGTAGACAAATGGATCGAACTAGAAATGATCATACTGAGTGAGTTAAGTCAGAAGCAGGAAGACTCACATGGTATATATTCACTTATAATTGGATACTAGCCCAAAAGGCATGTCCCATGAAAGTCTTCTCTTACCAGGAGATTGGGATAGATGTGAGGACATCCTACTGGGACTCTAGGTAAGACAAATATAGGAGAATGGGGAAATAGAAGGATCCAGAGGGTCCTAGAAACCTACAAGAAGAACATCACGATGGGTGGATCGGGGCCAGGGGGGTCTGTTCAAACTTCTGCACTAACCAAGGATAATATAAGCAGTAAACATCAAACCCCTACTCTGATCTACCCAATGGACAGGATATTCTCTACAGTTATGTGGAGAGCAGAGACTGACTCTGACACGAACTCTGGTGCCCCATATTTGACCACTTCCCCATGGTAGGGAGGTCTGATGGCACTCAGAGAAAGAATAAGCAGGCTACCAAGATGAGACTTGATAGTCTTTGACCATATAGTGGGGGAGGAGGTCCCCCTCGGTCATAGACCTAGGGGAGGGGAATAGGGAGAAAGCAGGAGGGAGGGAGAAACGGGAACATACAAGTGATGGGATAACATTTAGGATGTAATTTGAATAAATTAATAAAATAAAATTTTTTTTAAAAGCAAAATGTGTCTGACTGCATTTCAGTGCAGTACACTCAGGACAAGGGATAACAGTTTATATATATAGTAATTCCTCATTACACTTAGGGTTCTTGTTCCAGGCTCCCCAGCAGACACCTAACCCAACAAATGCTCTAGTACCTTACAGCCAATGTCATCATCTGGACTATAGCATACATATATCTTCTAAAACATTTCCAGAGTGCTTATAATATAAAATAAAATGCAAATGAAATGTAACTAGCTGTGATGCTATTTTGTATGAGAAGTAGAGATGAGGAAAATGCCTGTACTTGTTTAGTACAGATGTAATTTTTAAGAATTTTTAGTTGTGGCTGGTTGAATCTGAGAAATTGGCGTGTGTGGGCATAGTGAGTTGACTGCAGTGTCGGTGACTAAATGTGATCCTTTTCAGCAACATATTGGAGAAAATATGCCTTTCACGTGAACAGGAGAGCCTGCCACAGCCTCATAAGCCCAAGTATTCCTGTACATCAGGCTACAGCAAATCAGGTAGGAGAGGACAGCACTCTTGTCCATCTATCTCAGGACGTATGGTACCAAAGAACATTGTCATAGTCTCCCAATAGCTTGTGAAAGGCTCTTCTCTGAGATTGTGCCCAGCAGAAAGGACTCAGCCAAGGCAGGGGCAGTGGAAGAGAGGCCCTTGTCAAGGTTCCCTTTCTGTCCAGAAGTGCTCTTTACCGGACAACCTGTTTCCATTCATTTGTTTTAATCTTTCTTCAGATCAGGCCGGCAGCCCATTAATCATTTCTGTCAGCCCCTTACTGAATCCACGGCAACAGATCTGTTTTTCTAAAGTCTCAGAGCCAGAACTCAATTGAAAAAAAGGGGAAATCCTCTACTCCTCAAGCGACTGGCCAGAGCGCCGGCTGGAAGCAGCCACCAATTGTGTTCACTTTCCTCTGAGGGCCAGAATTGTACACAACAGCCCATGGAAAGTTTTGAAAGGGAATCTGGGTAGGAAGTGGGACTGGGGAGGTGGAAGAGAAGCCTAAGATATGAAGCCACCAGCTCAGGAGGGTGTAAGAAACGGAGAGAACTAAAAAATGCCAGGACAATGACAGAGGCGCAGATGTCCTGAAGTGATACAAAATGAAAATACACCAATCAAAAATGCTACCCCACTGACTAAGAAAAACGTCTCTCATGGAACTGACATAATTAGTTCTATAAAAAATGTGAAGATAACTTTGAGGTCACAATAAGACACTAATATTTTGTATTCATATATAAATACACACATACATATAACAGATATGTATATATTTTATTTCTGTGTCAATTTATGTGATGCACACAACATATAAATTAAGGCTGAATCTGCAAGGCAGAGGAAAACATTGAGAGTGTACAGCCAATAGAAGACAGGAGAAATATGATATACACACACATACAGTCTAGAATTTTATTGTAATCTTCTATGTAACGTATAGAAGCTGTCTACAAATCTGCCATTAATATCAGGTACATGAACATAAAAGGATGGAAAATCTTAATATCTCCCCCATAGTGGACATTATCAATCCCATTAAATACCAGCCCCTTTGCAAATGAGAGCAAATGCTCCAGAGATGCCAATGGAGGCTATGCCAATAGAGATGCCAACAGGGCTGTTCTTCAAAGGCTCATGGACTCCCCGTGATAGACTCAGGAGTAGCTACAATCTCTTGTAGCCTTTTGACTCTATGTTACTATTATGCTCATGAGAATGGGCCAATGTTCTGAGAAAATTAGTGTATCTCATATATATGTGTGTGTGTGTGTGTGTGTGTGTGTGTGTGTGTGTGTGTTTATCAATTACAGTGTTTATCTGAGTGTTCAATTGCATCCAAAGCTTGATGTGGATACATTGTGGTAATATTTTCAATATTGAATTTTGTGAATGATTTATTAAAAACCTAGAGTAGAACCATTGAGTTATAATTTAGCCATATTTTTTTTCTGGCTGACATTTTTTTGAAATATTACTGACAGTCACCGGCCTAGAATTGGATAAATAAAAACCTTGTAAAGACTATATAGATATGGTCCAATAACACCATGAAAGCATATAGATACTGGCCTTTTTAAGCTTAGCAAGAAGTGATATATAAATAGCATTTGAACAATTTAAAGAATTTCTTTTTTTTTTTTATTCTTGTTACATCTCATTGTTTATCCCATCCCTTGTATCCTCCCATTCCTCCCCCCCCCCCATTTTTCCATTATTCCCCTCCCCTATGACTGTTCCTGAGGGGGATTACCTCCCCCTGTATATTCTCATAGGGTATCAAGTCTCTTCTTGGCTACCAGCTGTCCTTCCTCTGAGTGCCACCAGGTCTCCCCCTCCAGGGGACATGGTCAAATGTGAGGCACCAGAGTACATGAGAAAGTCATATCACACTCTCCACTCAACTGTGGAGAATATTCTGACCATTGGCTAGATCTGGGAAGGGGTTTAAAGTTTACCTTCTGTATTGTCCTTGGCTGGTGCCTTAGTTTGAGCGGGACCCCTGGGCCCAAATCTGCCTATCATATTGTTCTACAAGTAATTTTTATACTGATACAGTTTTAGAAAAGCTAATCCCCTATGTTATAATATATTTTCGAGAGATGAATGGATGCAAATAAACAGAAACTAATGTGAGCATTAAACAAAATACTTACCACAAATGCTATTGTACTTCTTAGCGTGGACTCCCACTGGAAGCAGCTTTTGAAGAACTGGATTGTGTTCCATATTGCCATCGTGAGTCTTTTCACCCGGTCTACATCTCTTGATAAAATCTTGTTGTTTTTTTTTTTAAATGGAAAACAGAGAAGCAAATTAGATTTACACACTCTGGATGTTCCCTTAGACCAGCTTCCCTTAGCTGTTTAAACTGTATTGTGTACAGTGCTCCTAAAACTGTTTCAAAATGTTGTCATCCAAAGGAGACAATCACATCCAACTTGGGTTTTAGCTCATTTACTGGAACAAAAACAAAACAAAACAAAACAAAAAAAAAAACTTGCTTTAATAGTGTCCTTACAGAACTGAGCTGATGAGAACTCCAGCAACCAGACATTTGTTGGACACAAGTGCTGTGTGTAAGCACCTGCATAGGTAAGCATACACAGTGTGGCAAGAGAGAGAGAGAGTGAGCAAGAATGAACAAAACTGAGGCAGAACGGAAATGTGTCAAGATATTATTTGGTATGGCTACAGAGAACACCAGTAAGACAGCTTTAGTAGCCAATCTTTTTTGGCTCCAAGAAGTGTAGTTGATTTCCTAAGCTCTACAGTCTTCAATACATTTCTCAGCCTTCCTCCCAAAATATGAGTGTGCTGTTTTTAACCTTTCAGATGGTTGTGAGAATTCAAGACTTTAGAGAACTTCCTACCATACAGCAGGTGGTTTAAAATATTTGTTTCATCAGTAAAAACTTCAACTTTGTCACCTAGGGTAAGCCAGTGCTGTGCAACACCTGAGGACTGTCCTGAAATGCCCAGAGAATTTAGCCCAAGAGCCATCTCCTGCTCTCAGAGCCAAAGCCACCCCAGTGACCAAGTTGTTGTGTAAAGGAAATAATTTTTCTCCCCGTGGGAGGCACAGTATTTTGATTTTCTTTCAAAGCTGTTGCCCTGCCTACCTCCACTTAGGTTTTTAACTTTCAAGGAAACAGAGCAAAAGACAAAGAATTAAAATAGTTAATAACAATAATGGACACACTTATTTGCATTGTGCACAATGACTATTGCACTCAAAGCTGTGGCACTGAAAGCAAAACATTCCAATAGATACTTCCCTCCAGAAGACTCCTAAGGCCCTCCCCCAGCACAGTGCCCAGGAGTTCATGGGAAACAAAAGGAAGAGAAGATGGCTTTATATTTAACTGCTTTGTGTCATGCACAGCTGCTCACCCCAGAGGAAGCTGTGGAAGTAATAAACACTTTTAAAGGGGGGAACACTTTGTTCCTTGTTACACAAGCGGAGAAGAACAATGTGGACTGGCTGAAATCCGGGCCTGGATCTGCAGAGGACAGGGAGGAACTCCGAAGAAAGAAAATGCAAAGGTCATGGGTTTTTTGTTTTTGTGTTTTCTGGTTTACTATGAACACCCTCTCCCTCATCCTACAGCCTTACTTTTTGTTGAACTGATAAAAAGAGGAGTTCAGGGTGACAGGGCAAAAAGAGAGACATCTAGTTCAATCCAGGGCAGGATACCAACACACTCTTAAGTTTAAACGCAGGGAGTTAATAAAGCTGAAGTAGGTGAATTTGAGGCCAGAAGCCTCCTAGAACTCCTAGGAAATTCCTTTATCTATTGAACAAGAAGAGAGCACTTGCCTTCAGCTGCATAGGGGAGAAACCAACACATTGCAAGCGAGGAGGATAGACAAAAAAATTTAGGGTGTCCATGCTCCATGGTGACTTTTAGACAACTGCAGGGTTCACACTCCCTTTTCTTCAAATCAATAGGTCTTAAGCCACTCCTAGTTGACCTGGCTGAAGCTCCCATTTTAGAGCGAGGATGAGAGAAAAAAGTGATAAGATGAGGAGTCCAGATGAGAAAGGAGTGGGGGAGGAGATGATGAATGAAAGAGAAGCCAGCCATGTCCAAGAAGTAGCTGGACCCCGTGGACGCTGGCTGTGGACAGTACTCAAAGGCCATTTGGTGGGAGCCACCTACCTTTTTGGACAGCTTGCGACTCTCTTCCATAAAGCGCTTTTCTCTTGGACTGAAGGTCTTGAGACTTGCTTTGACCTGGAAAAAGATGGTTGTTACAAGGGCAGCGGTCACACAGACGTCATTCTCTTCCGGAGTAACTGAGAAGATCACAGAAAATGAGACCTTTTAACCCAAAGGCCATAGGCAGGGACCAGAATGTTATGGGTCCAACCATGCTTGGCCAGTTACCAGGGTCTCTGGGCCCTAGCATCTCTAGGTATGTCAGGCTGGAGCAGGGATAGTCTTTTTACCACTTGACTAAATCCACAGAAGTATTTCAAAGTAGAAGAGACACTGAACTTAATAAATTTCCATGCTAATCTAAATGACAAAAATTTCTCCTCTCATTTTGAACTAAACTTTCAGCAATTGTACCTAAAAGAGGAATGGCAGTTCTCAGTCCATAAAAACAACATTTCCACAGACAATCTCATTACCTCCAGTGACCTGAAAAAAGCAAGCAAATGGGCCATGATAGCTCGTTTACAAGGGGAAAACTGAGCCCCAGGGGAATTTACTAACGTGTTCAAACCAGCAGAGTGAGGGAGAACTTAAAAAAAAAAAAAAAAAAAAAAAAAAAGATGAAGCACAAATCTACTTCCACTGTATCCTTTAACCAATATATTTTCCCACCTGAAACTACACCACTGTCATGGCTGAATAACATAATCTACATATAACCTATACATATATACAAATGCTTCCCAGAAGAAGTAGACTGGAAGAGGTCACCTCTCCTGCAGATGGTTGATTTGGGAGGCAGAGGAAGAAACTGCAAAGAACACACACTTAGACTGATGACTGTCTCCTGGTTTCAGCGTGACTGAGAATTTGAGAATATACACACACACACACACACACACACACACACACACACACACACACACATATATAATATATGATATACGCTGTTTTAAAGACGGTACAACTTGTATATCATAGATTAAACAGATACACTACATATTATATGTAGATTATATACATAACAGAATTTATGTTTTTAAAAAGTAGATTATATTTATGTATAATATATCATATATGGAATCAGTAGACAACAAATAGATATACAAAGTATATATAGATATATAAAGACTACTTTTTCCTTTGCTTTTAATTTTTTTCCTTGACCTTTTAGATTAGTGAGAATTTAGACCTCATCAATCCTGTTGGCTCAACCATTTGAAACCTGGAAAAGCACAGATTTTACGACAAAGGTTTAAATACAACCCTACCATTCTCAAGCTTTAATTCTGAAATCTTTGACGTTAATCCAAGACTGCACAGGCTGAGCGCCATACGTTTGAGATACTGAAAAGCTGGGAGGCACATCCTGAGGGCACTTACCGGATTATATATGAGGTCCATCTCTAAGTAAATAAGCCCTTTAAAGGCTTGGTCTAAATCTTTATTCTTCAACACGTAACAATTTGGTTGTCCATCTCTAATCTGTTAGGAACAAAAGAAAAAGTACATATTTGTGCCAATGTTCTGTGTGTTTTAAGTGGAAAAAACAAAAACAAACTTTGACTAAGCTGAAAAGGTATTTATTTATTTATTTATTTATTTATTTTGTCCCTCTGTAAAAATGTATTTTACAACTAATTTTGTATCTACTAGCACGGTTTGTTATTTATTTATGGTTTTTACATTGGTCTCATTTTTACCACTATATGATTACACATGAAGCAAATACTAGGCAGGGACTAAAGGCAAGATTAATCTACTTTCAATTCTAGAGTGACACTGTAATTGGTAGAATGATAAAGTAACAAAAACCATCGGCTCAAAGCGGTGTATTGATGGAAACATAGTGATGCAGATTATGTTGCAATGACAGGAAGTTTTTTTCTCCCCATGTTCTGGAATACTAAAACTGGTCTACATACTCAAATAGACGAAGTCTCTTCAAAATTCCTGGCCAATAATCCTAAAATGTGTCAAGTCATGGGGAAAATAATGACAGAGCAGAAAAGTGTTATAAATTAGAAAAGACTAAGGTTACATGATTACATATATGTGGCACCATGAATGGGATCCTGGAAAAGAAAAAAAAAACTGTATTGATGAAAAGTAAGATAAAAATCCAATTGAAGATCCAAGTTTACTTATTCATAGCATACTGCTGTTGGTGACGTTTTAGTGCTGGCAAATGCAACATAGTAACATGAGATGCTAGCATGAGAAGGAAGTCGAGAAAAACTCTCTTCTCTTCGCTGTTTTACTTTAATCGCAAAATCAGTCTCAAAGAAGATTGAGGAATCATAAAGAAATGAATAAAAGAACTAGGTTTTATTATGAAGCTATCGGTGGCTCACTGTCCCCCAAGCAATTCAAATTAATTAAATCAAAACTTAGCTGAGGTTGAGGTCAAGATCCCAAATCATTCAAGATACACAATGTGCCTACACATCTTTGTATAGCACTAAGTCCCCTCGGGCCTCCATGCAGCAGGTCACAGCACTTTCACTCACTACGCTGGCTGCCTGCAGTTCCCAGAATGCATGATATCTAAGCGAACACTTCCCATGGCGTGTCAGAACATCTTTGTCTCCCTTGAGAGCATGCTAACCATATACTTCCTTGTTCTGTCTTCAGACTGAGAGCAGCCCTGCTTCTCGTACATAGTTGTGGTGGTACATGTGTTGATGAAACTGGAAGGCCAGGGATCTGGGCCATATTTTAAATGACTATTGCTGTCACTACAATCATTCACACGAGTGTTCTTATAAACACTGGTGGAAATGAGTTGAGTGAGTCACGGTGGGGAAACAGCAATTCCACTTTACAAGGGAGAGGTCATCTTCCTTCCCTAAGCACCCCACCTCTTAGATTGAATAGCTTTTATAGGGAAAGATGGCTTTCCTGGTCAGTGGCTCAGAGGAAGGGGTGCCCCATAAAGCCCCAGCTTCCTTCCTCAACAGTGTCCAAACAGGATTCGCAGCTTCCGCTCTGGCACTGAGTGTCACTTAATAAATAGTGGGTGTTAAAGTTGAAAGACATAAATACAAAAACAGCATGACAATTTGCCAAGCTGAAGTACTTCCAACTTCATTTTCTTTCAGCCCTCATTTCTTGTAATGTTATCTTAAAATTTCCATGATTTCTTAAGGGCAAGGAAAGGTCAGTAGAAGAACAAGAAGTATTGATATAAAAATATTTCATAGGCGAAGCAGGTTTTCTTTTTTAATTTGGTAAATGATCGTTTCCTGTTACTCAATGTCCCTAGCATTGTGTCAGCAAAACTCAGAACCATGTAGGAACATTAAAGCTACCATCAAAAACAGGGACACAATGAGACATAGTCATGTTTAGTACTTGAATAGCAAATTAAGTTGGAGCTACAAATTTCAAAAGTTTGAAAATTACAAAGCTAGACACCTCTATTCCTTTTGAATATATTCAAATATCACAACTCCTTTCCTGGGTCAGGAATCAAATAAAAATTTAGCAAATACCTCCCTTCTTTTTTTCTAACTGAAGAATTATATTCATAAAGATAGTCTTTAAAAAGTTAGTTTTTTTGTTGTTAAAACTACATAAAGTCTGTAATTTTATTTTGTAGCTCCCAATGTGATTTCACGATATTATATAATATAATAAATATCTTCTTTATGGATATATAATATTCAAAATGAAAATCAACTACAATGTTTTAAAATATGTGGCATCACAGTAAATAGTGATACTAAGTCATAGGAGAATGTTTTGAAAACTATTCTCCAGCTCTGGTATGTAACTGGACTGTCAACACTTGAATACAGGATAAAAAGTTGGTCTGAAATGCTATCTGCACCTGTTCAGCACCCACATGATAGTATTACTATTACATGAGTGCTGAACATGTACATTGCGCAGCTAAGGCCAGTCTCATGATTTATAGTGAGAATTCTGAAGGTTATTTCTAATGTTCATACAATTGAAAAATTAAGATATAGTCAAAAGAACACTTAGAGGTGAGAATCTGTGCGAATTTTTGCGTCTAGTTATGAAATAGCTGAAACCTAAGCTGAAGTTTAAAACAACTGTCAGTCCAGTCAGAAAACAGCAGTTGTTTTTAATTCACAACAAAAGGAGATGGGTCCCTATGCTGATATGGAGTCTTCTGTGCTAACATCTGGGCAGACTGCATTCCCATCAAACCAAGGCTCTCAGATAAAAATGGCAAATAATATAATAAAATTCAGTTCTATGGGGTCAAATCTTGAAACTGATTTCTTACATAATTTTTCTACTCAACTTTATAGGCAACAAAAATAATATTAGGCCACAATTCAAGGCACCTTCAGAGGACAGTATAAAAGATATGTAATCTTATAATTCCTGGAATTATTAGGGAAAATTTTTCTCCATAGTTTAAAACAGTACTTACCATAGCTAGAAAACTACATTTCAGGGTTAGGGACAGTGCCTTTCCTTTATAAGGAGTGGCCCTTCCATAGTTAGCAGCAGTACCTTCCATGACTACTAAAATGAACATTTCTACCTACCTCAGATTATTTTCAGTTGAGCGTGAGATATAAATCACCCATCTGGAGCATGGATATAACTCTTTGCAGCAAAAGCAACTCTTTGGTAATTATCCAAAGATTTTAAAACCACCAGGAAGTCTGTTACTGAGTGATAATTTGAGATTTGGGATCAAAGAAAACTTATTATGGAAATTTATGTTATAAGGCCAGCCTATAACTACCCAAATGGAGGGCATCAAGGGCTGCTCCCTTCATCTCTGAACTGTGGCTAAGCACAGAGTTGGGAGAAGGGTCACTCCGTTTAGGTGTGCTCACTCTGCTGACCCCACAAGACTCCAGGCAGCAGCTCCAATCACAGTCTCACAGATGGCATTCATCTTGATGGGACACAGTCAAATGGGCAGATATGAATGTGAGAAACAGATTCATGCAGATGACGGAAGGAAGGAAGGAAGGGTAGAAAGTGGGCAGGAGGATGGGAGCAGTGAGTAAGCAAAGTATATATAGTTTTTCACATGTAAAGTGTGTGTGAGTGTGTCTGTTTGTGTGTGTGTGTGTGTGCGTGTGTGAGAAAGAGAGACAGAGAGAGGTTGGGGGAGGGAGAAAGTGGAAACAAATTAACTTAAACTTTGAAATTGCTATGTTAAGAATATCAGATTTGCTGGGCAGAGTGGTGCCCACACCTGCAATCCCAGGGCTTGGAAAGGCAGAGGCAGGCAGATCACTGTGAGTTCGAGGCCAGATTAGTCTACACAGCAAGTCTAGGACAACCACGTCTACACAGAGAAACCCTGTCTCTAAAAGAAAAAAAAAAGTTAATATAAACCATAATAGTATTTAAACTGTCATTTTTTTCTACATAAAAGATTATCATTTTGGCTTATTCCTTTTTAACTAATTTGTTTATTATTCACTTTACATCCTGATCATTGTCCTGTCCCTCTTCCTCTTCCAGTCCCATACTACTTCCCTCTTCCCTACACCTCAGGAGAACCCCCCCCCCCCACATACTAACCTACTTAAGCACATCAATTCACATAAGGACTGAACACCTCCTTTTTCCCTGTGGCCTGGGGCAAGGCAACCCCCTCCAGAGCAAAGTTATCCAAAAGCAGAGTCCATGTCAGAAACAGCTCCCGCCCCCTTACTAGAGGACCCACATGAAGATCGAGCTGCCCATTGCCTATGTATGTATAAGGGGCCTAGGTCCACTACATGCATGGTCCTTAGCTGGTGCTTAGTCTCCCAAATCCCCACTGGGCCCTGGTTTTAGTTGGCCCTGTTGGTCTTCTTCTGGAGATCCCGTCACTTCCAGATCCTTCTATCTTCCCCCACTCTACCCCCACACTTTTCCACAAGACTCACTACTCTTTGCCCAATGTTTGGCCGTGAGTCTCAGCATCTGTTTCGATGCACTATGGGATAGAACCTCTCAGAGGACATCTATGCTAGACTTCTGTCTAGAAGCATAGCAGAGTTTTTTTTAATAGTGTCATGGGTTGCCACCCTCCCATTGGGTTGGTCTTAGGCTGGGATAGGCATTGGTTAGACATATTCCCTCAATCTCTTCCCTATCTTTATCCCTGAATATCTTGTAGGAAGGGTAAATTTTGGGTCAAAGTTTTTGTAGTGGGTTGGTAGTCCCCTATGTCCACTAGGAGTCCAGTCTAGTTGAGAGAATGTCCACTTCAGTCTCCATGACCCTTCTGCTACTAGAACTCTCAGCTAGGGTCACCCCATATCCTCTCAGAAGCCTAACCTGTCTTAGGTCTCCAGATTGTCATAGACATGCCACAGCCTAAGGTTTCTCTTCTCTCTGTATTCCCTCTGTCCTACAGTCCCTGCTCTCCCCAGGTCTCGTTTCTACCCTCATTTCTCTCCATACTCCCTTCTCCTTCCTTGTTTCCTCTCTTCAACTGCTTCCACTGTACAGCAAATATGAAAAACTCGTTATAGGTTGATAGATGAATTTTTTTGAGTCAGAGGAATGCTCAACTCATTATTTTTTAAAGCTGTATATAACCTGAATGTATCACACTAAAGCATAGGAGGACATAGAAAAAAATCCCAATTGCATTTTTTTTCAAACCACAATTATCTTTATTGTAATTCACCATAAAACTCTTTGATGTGATGTATTACACCAAAGTGAATCAGGATCAGTATGAAGGAATACAACCTCAGGAGAGCTTAAGGAGGACAGGCATGCATTTAAGATCAAAATCCCAATAAAAAAAATCACATCGCCAAGAAGAGACTTGATAGCCTATGAGCATACACAGGGGGAGGAGGTCCCCCTCAGTCACAGTCATAGGGGAGGGGAGTAGGGGGAAAATGGGAGGGAGGGAGGAATGTGAGGATACAAGGGATGAGATAACAATTGAGATGTAATATGAATAAATTAATAAAAAAAAGAAACACATCTTCAGTGAAAAAAAAATCACATCGATTCCATTAGTGTTTGACCTTCAAACTAGAAAAGGCAGACCATTTGGATACAGACTAGCTTCATGTATCAAACACAATTCTCTATTTCATGTAACAACAACAACAACAACAACAACAAAAAGGCTGTGGCCACAACCTGCTACAGCAGCTGAGCCCAGCTGAAGCCCATGCTAAGTGACTCTCCGGTAACACATGACAAGGAGAGACACATGGCTTGGCAACAGGACAAGTAATACACTTTATCCCATGGGGTTTCACATTCTTCATGCAGCTTGGAGTCAGGCATGGGTCCAACGACATGAGTTACAAATAGCTAGAGAGATTAGGCTGTCCAGGAGGCTGGGCTTAGTCCTGCAGAAAGAGCAGCTACCAGAGAGCTGAAGGAGCCCTGACCCCCTACTTGGCCCTGCGTCCTCTTCACCACACCTCACTTCTCTCACAGGCAGCAAGTCCTGTGCCAGAAGACAAACCCGGATCTGAACTTGGGAAATGACACAAAGCTTGGCATACTTAGGGCTTCTCACAGCCACTCGTTCTACCACACAAGCTATACAGATGATTTGAAAATTATGGGAAATTTTACAAAAAAAAATTTCACAATAAAAATAAAACCTAATATTTTTGGACAAGTGCATCTATAATTTATAATTAGTTATTTCTGTCTCTTATAAAAATAGGATGTATTTTATATATACATTTATATTATTATACATATATACAACAACCTACCTATTGCAAGAAGAACCAAAAAAATAAAAAATAAAAATGTTTGGTTAATAGAAAAAAGAAAGAAAATTTGCTGAAAAATAAAATAAAATGAAAATAGGATATATTGTACATCTCAATGAGTTTCTAAACAGTTAAAATACCTATTCTGAGCTTTACCTTGTACTTTACACTTCCACCATCAAATATATTTTTATGCACTATGGGTATGGATAATTTCAGTATGAGATGTTTTTTATTTATAATTTAAATTTTTTAATTAAAAAATTATAAAAGGATAGGCAATAAGTGAGGTAGACCCTAGAGACAGATAAACTGAGTTCATATTCTGACTTCGCTTAAGGTTAGATGGATAACTTTGTTTTAATTACTTAGCTCCTCTGTTCTTGTTTCTTAGTTCTTGAAATATAAATAAGAATGTACACTCTCTCAGAGGTGAAAAACAGCAGCCACAATGGGGAGTACATAGGAATTGTTAAATAGATGACATTTGTTTAATATCATGTATCTGTTTGACTTAAGTCATATTCACAGAAATTATGCATATATTCACACATGTAAAGATATGTGTGTGAATATATTGGTAATACTAGGGCCTCATACAGCCTGGGCAAGTGCTCTCCTACTGAGCTATATCCTTGATTTTCTTTTCCTTTACATTTTGAAAGAGAGGCATACAAAGTTGCTTAGCTTCACTCTGAGCTCATCCTGTAGCCTATGGACAACTTGAATTTCTATTCTCCTGCCTCAGCATTCAGAGTAGCTGAGACTACCACCTACCTAGCTTAAAGTATAATCTTTTTGATTAGATTTGGTGAATTATGTTATAATTCTTTCAATTCTCCCCAGTCTTTGGCAGTTGGAGGCTGTGCTGTGTAGTGGGTGTAAATATGTCTTTGTTTTGATACCAAGTGTGGGATGTGAAACAGACTTGTGTGAGGGAATATGTTTGTCCCCTGGAGACAGATGTGTTACAGTGCACACTGTTTGCCTGATAGAAAGGGGACTGGCTCTTGCAGGGGCATGGTCTTTGGCAATTGATAAACCTCCTGGTACATAGACTTAGAAGAGATCTATAGGAGCCCAAAAAGCATAGGGTTGGCTTTGGCTTTTGCATTGCTTCACATAGCTTGGTTGCTCATTGCTCCAAATTTGAGATGCTCCTAGAGAGAGACACTCTGGAGAAGATTTCAAAGAGGCCTGTTCTTATTCCTGCTTTTGCCTGTTTTGTTTTTAGCCATTCCATCATTAGTGCTTCAATTCACCATGCTACCTGGTGTTTAGGCCACACAGACTGACATTTGAGGATCTTTGGAATCTTTTCTCTTATTGCTTCTTTTACATTTGAACATTAGGATTTGCCTTTATTATCATCAGTTTCTTAACAGCTTCTATTGAATCTGTCACTGGATGGTTTAGTAAATGTCTGTAGTGTATTTTGATTATCCTAAGCCTGTTCTGTCTTATCTTAACCTCATTCTTTCCCTCTACCCTACCCCTAAGTCCCTTCCCAAAATTCATTTGGCTTTGAGACTCACTGAGTTTAATAAGCATCATGTTTGACCTTAGGTGTAGAACTATTCATTGAAGCACGGTAAGCTTGTTGGTGGGTACACAACTGAACACAATTACTACCCTTCTCAGAATCCACTGATATTCCATGGCTAGCCTAGGAGGGATAGGACTACATGGGCCTCTTCAATCCCTAGTTAACTATTTACAGAATCTAGCCTTGTGCCATTTGCAGGCCCCCTGCAGCTGCTGTGAGATTATGACTACACTGTCTATGTTACTTCTAAAAAGACAGCATTTCACCGCCTGCCTCCCTGTCTTTCAGCCCTTAGATGCTTTCTACCCCCTCTTCCACAATATTCACTCAGTTTTAATGGTGGTGGTACAAGTGACCTATAAAAGTCTGTACACTCAGAGGCCACTTATTCTCAGAATCTCGAGCAGTAAGCATCTCTGCATTCACAGCCTTTCATTACAAAGAGGAACTTCTCTTATTAAGGATGGGAATACCATTTTTCTCTTGGCATAATTATATTTAGAAGGCATCTTGGTGCCATGTCAACTCTGATACAGAGTAATAAATTCACTTTGAAGGCCTAAAATTTCCCCAGCTTTGGGACTGTGAATTACGAAATAGGCCTTAAGTTAACATCAGAGCATAGTTGGTTACCACCATAATTCATGCCACAACTGTACCAGTAGGGAAATCTTGCTTGACAGATTAGTATTATAGTCCATAGAGTTCACATCTGTGTAACGCCATTGGTCTGCAGCAGGTGGCATAGTATTTTCTGGAACATTAAACCTTGAAAGCAGGGAGAAAGCTTCCAGCTCAGTTCCTACCTTTGTGTGTGTGTGTGTGTGTGTGTGTGTGTGTTTCTGCCTTTTTTGTTTTTTAAAATTTTATTAATTTATTCATATTACATCTCAATGGTTATCCCCTCCCTTATATCCTCCCATTCCTCCCTCCCTCCCATTTTCCCCTTATTCCCCTCCCCTATGACTGTGACTGAGGGGAACATCCTCCCCCTGTATATGCTCATAGGGTATCAAGTCTCTTCTTGGTAGCCTGCTATCCTTCCTCTGAGTGCCACCAGGTCTCCCCATTCAGGGGACTTGGTCAAATATGAGGCACCAGAGTACATCTTCACCAACCCTACATCTGACAAAGGTCTAATATCCAAAATATATAAAGAACTCAAGAAATTAAACACCACCAAACCAAGTAACCCAATTGAGAAATGAGGTTTGGAACTAAACAGAGAATTCTCAACAGAGGAATATCAAATGGCTGAGAAACACTTAAAGAAATGTTCAACCTCCTTAGTCATCAGGGAAATGCAAATCAAAACAACTCTGAGATTCCATCTTACACCCATCAGAATGGCTAAGATCAAAAATTCAAGCGATACCACATGCTGACGAGGATGTGGAGAGAGAGGAACACTCCTTCATTGCTGGTGGGAATGCAAACTAGTACAGCCACTTTGGAAATCTATCTGGTGCTATCTCAGAAAACTGGGAATAGGGCTTCCTCAAGACCCAGCTATTCCACTCCTTGGAATATACCCAGAAGATGCTCCAGCACACAACAAGAACATTTGCTAAACCATGTTCATAGCAGCCTTATTCATAATAGCCAGAACATGGAAACAGCCTAAGTGTCCCTCAGTAGAAGAATGGATAAAGAAACTGTGGTACATTTACACTATGGAATACTACTCAGCTATTAAAAACAAGGAATTCCCGAAATTTGTGGACAAATGGATTGAGCTAGAAATGATCATAATGAGTGAGTTAACCCAGAAGCAGAAAGAGTATACACTCGCTTATATCTGCATACTAGCCCAAGGGGCGTGTCCCATGAAAGTCTTCACTAACCAGGAAATTGGGACAGAGGGGAGGACATCCTATTGGGATTCAATTTCTGCCTTTTTATACTCTGCTGAGGTATCCTGACTCAAGGCATCAGAGTATGAACATGTTAAGTGGGTAATGGAATACAATGTTTCCCAGTTATATGCATGGATATACACATATCCCACTGATTGCTTGTATTGTCTACATTTTGATAATTACACCTTTAACGTATCTAAAAGTTATCTGACAGTTTGCAGATAGATGTAAAGAACCCAGATGTTCCTGCTCGGACATCTCACGCTCTAAAGCAGCATGTGATGTGTTCACTATCAACAGACCTGACAGAATTGAGGCCTCAGGAAGCAACATGACATTACCTTTACTCTGTTTACATTTGGAGTTTTCATCCTTAGTTTGTTTCATTGTTCAGTGCTAGAGATGAGAAGACGTCAAATTCCCCGTAATCCCTAATCCATAAAATTTTTAAAAAATACATATATTTAAAGCTGGTAGAAATAAAAATGAACATATTTTATTGTAATATTGTATTTTAAGAAATATTCTCTTTCTGAAATAAAATATGAAACCTTCCACACACTGAGCCGTGTATCACAATCAGAGTGATAACTCATCCTGTTTTGAACTCTTAAAACAATCCACAATTCATTATCTTTCTGCTATGTGCCTTACTTATCTTCATGCATTATAGTTTCCTATTTTGTGTTACTGTTTTAGCTGTCTCGAAGAAGAAAGTAAGGTTTTACTTTGACTTAATATAAGAGACTTTCCATTTAGTAGAAAAGTTCAGTGTGCTCAAGATCTACAGCTCTGAGTGGTGGGATCAGCCTCATGCTCACCATCTTCTTGTTTTAGGGCACTGGGAGAACCACACCAGGGATTCTCACTCGCTCAGTCTGACGTGACCCAATACCATTTATACTACACGCTGCATATGGATCATAAAATCTTCAGATTGTTACCAGTGCCCTGAGCAGAGCTGACTGATTTTGTGCCTTATTTCATCTTTGTGTCAGTTACCATGTATGCGGGGGAAAGTAGGTAAGAATAATCAAATGTTAATGCTGAAAGGACATTTGGGATCTGGAGAGGTGGTCCAGTGCCTAAGACCATGCACTGCTCTTCCAGAAGACCTGACTTTGGTTGCCAGAATTCAAGTCAGGTGGCCTACAACTGCTTTTAGCTAGAACTATCTACACTTTTGGCACTGGTTGCACTTGGACTCATGTGCACATACATACACTGCCCCCTTAAACACACACACATACAAATAAAATTAAGCATTATCCCACATGAGGATTTAAGTCTTGTTTACATCCAATAATCTCCCAAGTGATGCATCCATTTCTTCTTTTCATCCAACCTGTACCCCAAGACTGCATGTGTTGATTTATGGACCAACTCCACTCTAAAGCCAAATGATGGCAACATGCAATGTCTCATTTTTATATTGATCATAAACTTGTGAATTCCATCTTAAATTTTACTATTTTTTACTTTAGTGGCCAAAATCCCATCTTAATCTTAAAATAGGCAAATGAAAAATTATGATGGCCCATGTCTCCTACCTCAAGCAACCCCATTGCACAAAATAATACTTAATTGAAAATTCAAATGGAGATGTGTATGGTACTTATTTGGTGCAAGTAATTACAGAAAATTTGTCCCATAAAGCTAATTAAGTGAAGCTGTTAGGATTATAGCTCCTCATAGCAGACATGCATGCTCTACCAAAACACTACAGCTCCTGAAGGCAGCATGGAGACCATATTTCTAGTCCTATGTTGCTTTGGCCTTATGGGCTATGCTTGGATAAGATAAGTCAAATTTATTCCAAAACGCATTTCATTGAACTGAGATAATGGAGTTATTTTCATTTTGGAGTATTAGAAAGTAATAAAAGTATATATCTTATTATTAGAAAATAATGAGTCAATATGTATTGTAGCTGTAGCAGTGTTTCTTTTATGGACTTGTGTGCCCTTGTTTGTGGTGCGTAACTATTTAGAATTACAATATCCTCTTGGTGTATATTTTCTTTGATGAGTACTTAGTGTCTGTCCCTAGCTCTTCGATTAGGTTTGAAGTCTATTTTGTTAGCTATTAAAATGGTTATACCTGCTTTCTTCTGTACAGATTGAGTCACTAAAGCCATTTGTACTTTTATTAAAAGAAATTAGCCCAATAGGTGACATTAGAGAGAAACCACATTTTGAAGACGTCTGGGTTAGAGAAGAAACTTGTCTGGTTTCGAGAGGACTAGATGCACTTAATTGAAGCCTGAAATAGTAAGCAAACCTAATTATTACAAGATAGTGTCAATGGCTCCAAATATTTCAAAACTAAAAAGTGTTTCCTGTCATCCATTACATCTATTATGGTAGTGATTAGAGGATTGCAGAGCAAAAAGAGAACTATCCAGTATCAGATCATCAGATTACGATATATCCTAACAATAGTTTGAAATGATCTTGGCTGTATCTGATTAAAAGATTTTTAATATCTATGTGTCTGTTTTACCATGACTATGTATTTTATTGAAAACATTCAAAAAATATAGTTTAATAATATTCTTTTCTCTCTCTCAGTGCCTCCTAGAGCCTCCCCACCTAACTCCATTTTCTTTCTCTTTTTCTTTCATCAAACAAAACCACCCAAAACAAACACACAAAAAAGCTATATCTAGATAGATGTTTTAAGTTGATAATGACAAAATGTTATAGAGATTGAGTTACATTCAGAATTTTAGAAGCACCAAGAAAGATATTTTCTTCAAGGCTGTCAAATACAAATAGCCAAAACTGTAAGAAGGTAACATTTATATAAGTCCTGATTGTGTCATGGTTCTTCTTGCTATAGGTAGTTTATTATATGTACATGTAATAATATAGATGTATATGTAAAAAATAAAAATGTTTAATAAAATATCAAAATAAAAAGATCAATAAGACAAAAAAAAGCAAAATGAAATAAAACTGTATTAAAATACCATTGCGTTGCTTTGCATTGGCTAACTACTACTGGTGATGGGCTTGCCCTGAAATGTGGTTAATAACCAGTGACACTCCATTGAAGAAAACTGGTTTTCTCTTTGCTAGCAAGTACCAACTGCAAATTGCTTCTTGGTTAGTAGTGGGATCCACTGCCCACTTCCTCTTCTCAGCGCCTGGCTAGAACTTGTGCAGGGCTTATGCATGTTGCCACAGTCACTGTCAGTTAACATTAGTGTCAGTCACACTGTGTCTAGAAGACCGTTTCCTTGGAGTCATCCATCACCTCTGCCTCTTAGAGTCTTTCTGCTTCCTCTTTTGCATAGCCTTTTGAGCTTTAAGGAGACGGGTTTGATGAACAGATCCCATTTAGGATTGTGTGATCCAAAATCTGTCACAATTTACACGTTTTCCAATCACAGGTCTTTGTGTCAGTCCCGTTTTACTGCACGAGGCTTCTTTGATGTGAGTTGGTGAGGCACTGCTTTCTGGCTGTAGTAATATCTCATTAGAAGTCATTGGTTTCTATGTTCTTTTAGCAGAATAATTTCAGGTTTTTTTCCTAAGACCATAAGACCTGGCTAGTCTCAGGTTCTTGGCTACTTTAGCAGTGTCAGTTATGGGCTCTATCCATGGGCTAGACCTTAAATCCAATCAGAGAGTGGTTTGTTATTCCTGTAACATTAGTGCTGCCATAGCACTGGTATGTCTTCCAGGCAGATCACGCTTGTAGGTCACATGGTTTGTATCTGGGTGGTGTTGGTGATTAACTTTCTCCTTCAATATCTTTCAGAGACTGTCCCAGTAGAGTGAGCACTAGTCACTAAGCATGAAGCTTCTAGTTGGGCAGTAGCTTGGTGTTTTCCATGATATTAATAAGTGTTGCTGTCTTCAGCAATAGGACATGGCCATCAGCATGTGGAGTGTAAACAATAATCTGAATTTGAGGGGGATTCCATAGGGCCCCATTGGCAATAACTCAGAAGGATGAAATTCATGCTTGTCATTGGGGGTTTTACTTGGTGGCAAACAGTGTCTAATTGGGGGCTCTGTTTCCCCAATTATTAGGTGACTTCATTTAAGTTCCTTTCACATAAGTATATATTTTATGGATCTTCTACAATGGTAGGTTTCCATATGGCTTTTCAAATGGCGTTTGGTATCAGTTGTTCCTCTTCATAGTTTCTCTTTAAACCTTCTCTCTCAACATCCTCTTTGTTTAACCTTCGTATTCTGGTTTCCCTTTGTCCATAACAATATATTCTATTTCTCCATCCTCAGGAGATCCTCTCCCTTCCCCTTGCTCCTTACTAAGAACCTAAACCCTGTGGTTATTTGGATTGTAGCATGCATGTTGAAAGCTTAAAAGCTAAGATCCATATAGAAGAGAAAACGTATTTGTCTTTTGGGATCTGGGTTACATCATTCGTAATTGCTTTGTTCTAGTTCCATCCATTTACCTGTGAATTTCCATCATTCTGAACAGCTGCATAATATTCCATTGTGTAAATATACCACATTTTCATTATCCACTGACCTGTTGATGGACATCTGTACTATTTCTAATTTTGGCTATTATTGTTAATAGAACATCGATGAACACGGTTGAGCAAGTGTCTCAGTGTCTCTGTAGTAGAATGTAGATTCCTTGGGATATATGTCCAAGATTGGTATAACTGGATCTTGAGGTATGTCTACTTCTAGCTTCCTGAGAAACTACCAATTGATTTCCACAGTGGCTGTTGGCCCTCCTACCAGCAATGAATGCGTGCCCAAATGCAGCCATTAATTTTGAGCAGAACCATTTGTTGAAGATACTGTTTTTTCTCAAGTGTGATTTTGGGGGATTCTGTCAAAAATCAGTGATCCATTGGGCTATGGACTCATAAATTAGATCTTTTATTTAATTTCAGTGATCAATATGTTTGTTGTTTTGACAATATCATGCTGGTTTTTTATTACTACAACTCTGTTGTACAACTTGAAATCTAGGATAATGACACCTCCAGCAGTCTTTTTATTACTGAGGATTGTTTGAGCTATCCTGTTGGTGTGTGTGTGTGTGTGTGTGTGTGTGTGTGTATGTGTGTGTGTGTGTGCATGTGTTTCCATTCAAAGCTGAAGGTTGTTTTTTTTTTTCAAATTTTGTGAAGAACTGTGTTAACATTTTGATGGAAATTGTATTGAATCTGTAGATTTCTTTTGGTAGGATGGCTATTTCACCCTATTCACCCTAACAATTCATGAGCATGGGAGCATCCATCTTCTAGTGTCTTTTTCATATTCTTTGATATCTTAAAGTCTCTGTTATATAAGTCTTTTCCTTGCTTTGTTAAGAGTTATTTCAAGATCTCTGAGATGTGTATCTGTCGAGATGTGATCTGTGTCCTAGTATGTGGTTCCGTGAGCTTCCCAGAAGAAAATATAGTCCTTAGTGTTTGAGTGGAATGTTCTGTAGATATCTTCTAGGTCCACTTGATTTACGAAATTATTTAACTCTAGTATTTTCTGGGTATAATAGCCTTCCTTGGCTGGCATCTTTAGTCTCCCAAGAAGTATGTAGGACATCTGTCAAGGCCTTTCTGGCATCTAGTCTTTCTACAGAAAAGTCAGGTGTTATGTGATCTGCCTTTATATGTTACTTGGTCTTTTTTTCCTGTATCATTTCTTATCCTTTTTGTATTATGTACTTCTATTGTTTTTATTATGTGTCTTGGGTCCTTTCTCTTCTAGTCCTGTATATTTTGTATTCTGTACATTATTTATACCCTCATAGGCATCTCCCCAATGCTTGAATTTTTGAATGACCCATTTACTTCCACCCTGATTGAAGAAGCAACAGTGCACATGGGAGGAATGGGAGGGAAAAAGAGAGATTATGTTGAAATTATATTTTAACTTCAAAAAGGAAAACACAAAAGCAAAAGACAAAAAAAGAAAGAAAAAAGAAAGCTCTAGTAGAGTTTAGCATAGTCTGTTTATTCAACAGTTTGAAATTCACTTCAACAACAGGCTTAAGCACATTGATGCTGAGGAAAATGAAAAGCTGAGGTGCATTGTCCATCTGAGGCTTGTGCGTTTTTAATGCCTTGTGCCTTGCCTCACTGACCTGGCCAGTTGTATGTCAACTTGCCATGAGCTAGAGTCATTTGGGGAAAAGGACTCTTAGGTGATAAAAAATACCCCCAACAGACTGGCTCGTAGGCAAGCCTGCACTGCATTTTCTTAATTCGTGATTGACGTGGGCCAGCCCAAGTCACCACATGTGGTATCATGCCTGGGCTGGTGGTCCTGGGTACTCTAAGGTAGCAGGCTGAGCAACCCATGAGCAGCAAGCCAGTAAGAAGGACTTCTGCCATGGCTTCTTCTCTAGTTCCCATTTCCAGCTTCCTGCCCTGTTTGAGTTTGTTCCGTGACTTCCCTCAGTGATGGACTGTGCGATGTAGAAAAATAAACTGAAATAAACTCTTTGCTCTCCAAGTTAGTTTTTCTTATGGTGATTTATCACACCATTAGAATGCCAAAGCCGGGCATGGTGACACATGCATTTAATCCCAGCACTCAGGAGACAGAGGCAGGCGGATCTCTGTGAGTTTGAGGCCAGCCTGGTCTACAAAGAGAGTCCAGACCAACCAAGGCTACACAGAGAAACCCTGCCATGAAAAACAAACGAACAAATAAAAATCCTGAAGTAAGACTCCACCAAATGGCAAGTGAAACTTTAGCTCAAGGCTTAGGTAAAGAGAAGACAATTGCACAAAAATATCACCATTCAATCATGAGCGTGTTGTTCATGGTAAATAGTTTTAAATATAAAATAAATCTTAGTATTTTTGTAATATGGACCTAGGACTTCCTCCATGCCAAGCAAGTGTTCTGCCACTGAGTTCTTTCCCCAAATCTCCTTTTATGCTGAGTCATGACCTCTCTATATTGCCCAGATTGACAATGACTGACTCTGCATCCCAAGTAGGCCATGAATTTGAGATTTCCCCTGCCTCAGCCTCCTAGGTCTCTGATCTCTGGAATTATGGACCTGTGCTACCAGACCATGCCACAGTACTAGAACACTGAATAAAGTTTTTGTTCTCTTGTAAAGTAAATTAAGTACCACTGACTTCTTTTTCTTGATTCTTTCACATAATTGAAAAAATACAATCGGGAATCAGCTCTTTTCCTAAAGACATATGAAAAATAAATCTTGAGTATCTTCTTTGATGCCTAATTCTTGGAGATTTAACAAATCTTCAGGCATAGTCTTACACTGTGGTCCTAGTGGGCTGTTCTAGAGTCACCACTTCTAGTAAAAATCTAGCTTTGATCCCTGCTAATAGACAGACCCGATGTCCCTCTATCCTCTCTACTCTGGTCCTTAGATCAAGACTCCCAGGCTTTCCCTTTTACCACAACATGGCCATTCCTCTGCCCCTCTGTCTTAGCTTTTTCCTCTGCTTTGGAGGACCTTCCCTGTTCATCCACCAGTCACCATCAGCACATTCCTCCTCCCCAAACCAATTCAAAGCCCTGCTCCCTAATGGCTTCTCAAACTTCAATCCGTCTCTCAGGACATCTTGTTTTTTTGCTGTGGTGTTTGGGATTTTTAGGTTTTTGTGCCTAGTGCACAGATATCTCCCAAGAATTCCTGATCTTCTGCACCTATGTCTCTCTTGGTAGCCTTGACTGTACATATCACAATTGTACCAACACAGCCTTAGCCTTGCTTATGGCATGATGCTTGATGGATGCTCACTACCGCTGTCTAAGAAACTCTAAGGAGCTCAGACTCCACCATGAGGCTGTCTACATTAAAAGCTTACTTACCAAGCAGCTACAGTACAGGGTCACTTCTGAGCCTTTGTTTCCTAATTCATAAATTCCCCAAAATAAATCTGTAAGACTAAGTCATTAGAAACGTAATGATGTAGTATATTAACCACACTGAATTTGTCAGGTATGCAACCCTCAAGAGATAAAAAGAAAAATCATAGATCTAAATAGATCTTTAAACAAATTCTCCCAAGTACAGTTCAGTATTATTTGATAATAGAACAATAAATTAAATAATTATTGGATTATAATTTTCAGCTATAATGAGAGTCATGACATTTAAAAATCACATTTATAATCTACATTCTATTAGAAAATAAATTAATTTGAAAAGGTCAGTTTGTTGCATCTGGACCACCTGATGTCAAGAAGACACAGATCTACTCTAGGATTTGGTCATTTCCCCAATCTATCAGTCAAGGAATTATAAATTAATCTGAAACAAATCAGTTGCATAGAAGAGAAGCAGCAGAGCCTGCCACTCAGTGCCATGCCAGGGTCCCCAAGACAACTAAGAGGATTAAAGCCTTGGCTAGGCTGGAATGCTATGCAATGCTAAACTGGGGCTTTCTTTGGGTTGTACCAAATGCTACTTGAATTTAAGGCAAGTAAAGAATATGTTCTGAAAGTTTCATGTCCACTTGACACAAACTAGAGTCGTTTGGGAAGAGGAACCTTAATGGAGAAAATGCCCAAGCAGATTCTTGATTGATGACTGATATGGGAGGGGCCAGCTCACTGTAGCAATGCTATCCCAGGGTTGGTCATCCTGGATGCTATAAGAAAGCAGGCTGAGTAAGCTATAAGGAACAAGCCAATGAGCAGCACTCTTCTGGTGCCTTCTGCTCCAGTTATTGCCTTTAGGTTCCTGCCTTGAGTTTCTGTCCCCATTTTCCTATACAACGACGAACTGAAATGTAAACCTGTAAGCTGAAATAAACATACACCAATCCCCACCCCTCGTCAAGTTGCTTTCGGTCATGGTGTTTTATCACTGCAATAGAAACCCTAAGGAATACATGATCTAAACCTGTGGTTTCCCCATACTTCACTGAGGGAAACTTCAAATACTTCGCAGGCTTTGGCTCTTGGCTTTCTGGGCCCTACAAGGCTTGCCTCTGTCTAGCCCTACCCCTGGGTCCTTTCCTGTCCTATAGGCCTCTGTCCAGCCCTACCCCTGGGTCCTTTCCTGTCCTACAGGCCTCTATCCAGCCCTACCCCTGGGTCCTTTCCTGTCCTACAGGCCTCTGTCCAGCCCTACCCCTGGGTCCTTTCCTGTCCTACAGGCCTCTGTCCAGCCCTACCCCTGGGTCCTTTCCTGTCCTATAGGCCTGTGTGCTCTATCCCCGGCATTCCATCTACCTTGGCTTCCCAGCCAGCTCTGGATGTTGACAGGCTAAATCCTTCCTCTGAGCCTTTGAACATAGATTATTGCCAGCCTGAAAAGCTCCCCAACACTCACATGGAACTGCTCCTTTATCTCCCCCAGTTCCTACTGGAATGCTCCCTTTCCTGTGCACCCTCACCATGTAGCCCTTGAGACCTGCTCTCTGCTTCCTGTCATCTTGGTATGCTCATGGTGGGTTTGTGTTATGTAGAACTGTATTATTGATTTTATTTTAGTTTTCTTTTTGTATCCTTGTCTCCTAGAAAGCAGGATATGAGCTACAAGGGGAAGAGGGGTTTTCCTGTGGTCAGAATTAAAGCACTGTTAGCTAAAATTGCCAGCTATGCAAGTCAAACTTCATTAACCTTTGTCAAACAAAAACATGAACAATAGACTCTGGGCAGCTTGTGCCCATCATGCAAAACCCAACTGTGGAGTTTGACTTATGTTTAAAGAAAGACTTAAGTAAGGCATGGCTTTTACTAGCTTTCTAGTTGGAGGGTGCATATTTTGAAAAAGAATCCATTAATTTAGTTCAATTTTTGTCTCCCTGAAGGAGTGAGTCCACCACTCTTCAGTGTCTAGGGACATCTGTATTTTTTTTACAACAGTGGAGAGAAGTGCTTCTGTCATCCACAAAAGCCAGGAATCTGCTGAGTACCCCCAAACTGCCCAGGGCAGCTCTATCTAACACACAAGTGTCCTTCTCCAAATGCCAACAGCCTTCGGACTGGGTTGCCATAATACAGCTGGATGCCCTGCCTTAGATCTGCTGAGGAGACATGGAAGGAGAGACAAAGACATGGAGGGATTGACGGACTGAAGGAAGTAAGCAAAGCCGCTGGCTGCTGCTACAGAAAACAAAACAAAACAAATGTACAAACCTTTTAAGAACAAAGGAAAAAGATCAAGGTTTTTCCAACTATCCAAGTCTATTCACATATCAAGGAATAAAATATATTGCAGGTTTATCCATTATAAAAGGTAAAGGGGATAGAGGGAGGAAGAGATAGGGAGAGAGAAGAGGCAGAGAAAAGAGAGGGTAAAGAGTGTGTGCACAAACACTGTAAAGGAAGGTTTGGCTCTGTATCATCTCTCTTTAGACATCTTTCAAAGTAAGCCCCATATTCCTGCTACATGTATTCTTGCAGGAATATCTGACAAAGTTGTAATAAAAAGGGGGAATTCCCAAATTGCCATCTCCTCTCTGCGAGCACTGCCGCCTGCCATGGAGGGGGCTCAGAGCATTTGGCAGGGGCCGGCTGCCGCAGCCAGCAGCTGCTGCATGCATGTTCCTGGAGAAGCATCAGGGGTATGAGAACTTGGGGAGAAATTAACCAAGCGATCAAAAGCAGACAAGAAGATATTAGGAGGCACAGCGTTCCCCCTCCCTGTAAACATTATGTACACACCATGAAGCTTGTGGTTAGATCGCAGAGTACACAACCCACAAAAAATGTACAGATAGCTTGGGGGGAAAAATTCTAAGTGTGAGGGAAGAAATGAACTCTCAGATTTTGGTGAAGCCATAGTGACTGTACAGCCAATTATATATTTGGCTGGATGCAAAACTGTAATAATTGCCTTGAACCAGTTTGTTTGATGCAATCAAAAGAAAAAAGTATATATTAAATAATAAATGATTAAAAGGGCAATTCACTGGCCACCGTTTGCCTTCCAGTCTCATAAAGGCACTCTGGGATGTTTCCTCTACTGCCTTTTATAAGTATTTTGTTCATTCTGATTTTCTTCTTGTTGACCCTAACAAAATTATTGGAACTCCTGATTTTCCAAATGAGATCTTTATTTTCTTCCACAAAATATTTTAAGTCCAAAGGAAAACATAACAGACAAAACTTTGGGGTAAATAGTCTTTAGGAGAAGTGAGAACAAATGCACAGTAACCAATAATTAATCTTTAACATTGTGGGCAGGGAGGAAGTAAAAATAAAATCTACATGGTCCTCCTGAATCAGTGGAAAATCTGACCACAGAGCTGGGTTACTTGACATCAGACATAACGTGCCAACCTGTGATAGAATGAGGTCGGAGAGTATATTGAAAGAGTTGCCAAAATGTCTGGTTGAAAACATAAATATTAGACTGACACAGAAAAGGCTATGTAAGCCTCTTTAAACCTAAAATATGAAGATCAAGAATAAATAGTACTTTCTATAGTAGCTTCAAGAGTGATGAAGACAGAGTGACTCTGGATTATAGAAACTCCACCGTACAAATTGTTGATTAATGAAGAAGACTTACAGACAGCAAGGGGATCGCAACCTTTCCAAGAAAATCCGGGGCCTTATCTCCATCCTCATCAAACACTGTCACTTCCAAAACATCATGGATATCTTTAATAGGGCTGAAAGAGGAAATATCAGGTATTATACACAAAAACACGAGTGACGTCTGCTCCATGAAGAGCTGAAAACACTTGCACTAATTAAGTCTCTGTGTCCTCAGAGTATAAAACTACCATTTAATTAAACTCCAAAAATTAAATCAAACTGACTGTATTCCCAAACCTTCCATCATGGAAGATTCAGACGTGCACATGATGAAAGAAGTCAACTTTCTTACTGTGGCATTTTCCACACATGTGTGCACTCAAGGGTGATACTGTAAAAGAGGGAAGAAAAAGAAAGAAAGAAAAGAAATAAAGAAAGAAAGAAAGAAATCAGAGGAGAAAGGAAAGGGATTTCAAAGTTGCTCTGAAATGGGAAAGCAAAAAAAAAAAAAAAGTTTTTAAATCACTTTTGAAATTAATGAAGAAAAAAATGTGATGGGCTGGAGGGATGGCTCTGTGGTTAGAAGCCTTACTGCTCTTGCAGAGGATGCAGGTTCAGTTCCCAGTACCCACCCAGTATCTCACAACTGCTTGTAACTCCAGTTCCGGGGATTTCAAACTCTTTTCTGTCCTCTGTGGTCTTCTGAATGCACATGTGGTGCCCATAAGCCCACACATGTATATACAAAAATAAGCAAATAAATATCTTTTAAAATATTTTTTCAAAAAAGAGAATGTGGTAAAATTCATTATTTATTGAAGTATGCAGAAAGCCCTTTGTAATGAAACATTACATATGGAAACCCCATGCAGAGTTTCAGAAACATGTTTTCTTTCTATTGAACAGAATCTAGCCGCTGTGGACAGTAAAATAATCTAGAGCCATGGCTACTGTCAGATGCCCTTGTATCTGGCATTTGGCTAAGTGTCTCCAGGTTAACCACTTCCCCTAGATCTTTGAGGGACTTTCTGTGAACCAACAATTACACTGGAGGCAAATTTGACTCTTTTCATTCACGGGCACAAACAGTCAGTGGTGTGTGTGTGTGTGTGTGTGTGTGTGTCTGTGTGTGTCTGTGTGTGTGTGTGTCAGGGGCAATATCAATACACTAAAGTCCAATAGGAGCCTTCTCTAACAATCACACACCTTGAAATCTAAGGAAACCTAGGAAACTAGACACACCCAGCTTCCTAAATACCCAAGTTTGATGAAACACACAGGGCAGTCCAAAGGAGCCAGCCACCCTGATAGAAAGGAATATAAGGAGCCTTTGGGAGTCTTTAAGGATTCCCAGATAATCTGTAGTTTCCAAAAGATTCTGACAGGATACAAACCTCCACGCATTTATGATAGTATCACAGCATCTAAGTGCTTAGAATTTAAGACAGGACTCCATTTGTAACTTTTCTTAACCCAGAAATAGATTAGTCTGGACATCTAGTAGCTTCCATCTATCTACAGATTAATTTAGTCACTAAAAAAATCTACTTTATAAATGTCTCCTAGCAGTCCCTTACAGTTCCAAATGGTCTCTTCTATTATTAAGCCATACTATAAAATGAAAGGATAAAAGGGTTTTGGAAGGAAAAAAGACAATAAAATTCACTCTTTGCACATAAAACTGAGTGGAAAGTTCCCCCTCAAGAGCCCCCCAGCCTGCCCGATACACATCAGAGATAATTGCTCTCTAAGTTAACGCTGCTCCTTGGATCCCAGGGCATGACACACTTACAATGTAAAAACTTTGTTCCACTCGGGATTGAGGTTTTTGTAAATGGTGTGCGTCTGAAGTCGGTCATTGCCCAACTCCAACAGGCAGAAAGGATCGCTTTTCCCTGGAAAGAGAACACAGACAACCATCAAAGACAAATGCATCTCAAAGGGGACACAGCAAATTGAGCAAAAGCTGTGTGCTTTCACAATGAAACCACGGAAAGGGAGAGAAGCACGGAGGGGGTGGGGACATTGCACTGCTTTCCCAGCAGGCTTTCTGGATACACATTTGAGAATTCAGGAAGTTAGAAAAGTGCAGGAGTATTCAGTCTTTAATGTATCAAGGGATGCACACTGATGATCAACCTGATTTGTCACACTGAAAGCCAATGACCACAACTCTTATAGAAGGTGGCACCTTGTTTGTCTTTAAATGAACTCAGTAGCAAAAAAGAAAAAAAAAAAAAACCTCCAGTAAATACAGGTGAAAGGCCTTAAAAGGCATATGAAGCACCAATAATGTGAAGACTTATTCAACATTACTCATCTTCAGGAAAATGCTAATTAAAGCTACAATGACATAGCATATTGCCCCAGGTAGAATGCCTATTATCAAACAGACAACAACAGGGATGGAGATGTGTTCTGTGGGAAAGCATGTAGCACACACAAGGCCTCATGTTTGATTCCCAGTACTTCAAGAAAACAGAAACAAAAACAGAAATAACAAACACCAGGAAGAGCTGAGGGAAAGGCAGTCTTGGTAAGAGCAGTGGAACGATCAGTTAGTACAGCCAATGGGGAAAAGCAGGATTCCTTTAACAGCAACACACAGATACATCACTGGACAGCAGTCCAACTTCATGAATACATCTAAGGGAAATGGTTTCAGCCTCTGAAGTATGGTGTCCATTGCAGCATTCCTCACAACAGCCAAAGGTGCAGACAGCATGGGTGTCTATTAGCTGACAAGCATAGGAAGCAAATGGAGTTTGTATAGACAATGGAATAATATACAGCCACAAAGAAGACTATACCATGAAGATGATTTACATAAATCATGTCATTTACAGTAGTGCAGAGGAGCCTGTAGGGTAATAGGTTATATAATTCACAGAAAAATAACTACTACAAGGTCTCGTTCACATACAGCATAGGTAGAATCAAGAAGTAGAGTTAGGACTGGTGAGCTGGCTCATCCATCAAGATCATTGGCAACTCTTGCAAAGGACTCTGGATTAATTCCCAGCACCCGTAAGGCAGCTTACAACCAATTCCAGTTCCGGGATATCTGATACCATCTTTGGGCCTGCACAGGCACCAGGCAAGCAGACAGCACAAAGGCATATTTACAGGAAAACACCCATATATGTAAAAAATAAATAAATAAATAAAAACAAATCCTCCCAAAGCAGGAGGCAGTGTAGTGAAAGAGTGGCTATAAGATGTGAGAGAAGGAAAAGGGAGGGTGGATTCAGAGAGATTTGTGCATAAGTACAAGGTTGTAGTTGGACAGGAGAGATGAATGTTGGTGTTCTCTTGTACAGTATGCTAACTAGAGCTAATAATACTGTATCAAGTATTTTAATAGAAGCCAGGCATGGTGGCGCACGTCTTTAGTCCCAGCACTCGCGAGGCAGAGGCAGGTGGATCTCTGTGAGTTGGAGGCCAGCCTGGTCTACAAAGTGAGTCTAGGACAACCGAGGCTACACAGAGAAACCCTGTCTCAAAAGACCAAAAACAAACAAACAAAAAATCCATATACATATACAGGTATATATATATGAATACATATATATATATATATATAAATATATAATCGTTTAATAAAGCTAGAGAAAAGGATTTTGGATCTTCTGATCCAAAAAATACTGATGTATGAAGTGAGAGACATGGAACACATATGCTGATTTATTTATGACATCATGGACAAACATACCAAAACGCCATATTCTATCACGCTTTGATCATATGCCAATTAAAAGCAGCTTATTTAAAGCTTAACCCTGATACCTGCCTAAACACTCCTCAAGTCAACATAGATAATTACTCTCCTATAACTGGAAACTAATGAAAACACTTTATTTTTCAATTAAAAAAAAATGTATTTATTCACTTTACAACCTGATTGTAGCTCCCTCCCTCCTCTCCTCCAACTACCTCCCTCCCTCTCTCTTCCTCCTATTTCCCCTCCTCTGCCAACCCACCCCAGAACATCAAGTCACTTAGCCCAACCTGCAAACACTGACTTTCAGTAGGCTGATGATATATATGAAAATGCTCTTAGGAACTATACCACTGTCCTAAGTGAATGAGTAGGCATGACCTAACTTTTCAGTATGAGTCTGCATATGCTAACGTTTGTGATGCTATGAAACACACAAAGCATAATTTAGTAAGTAAGGTCAGAGCTTATCTTTAACTTTACATATTCAACCCACAGGGCTGGAAGGGATGGATATCTTGAGATCAATTCTCCAGGATCCACACAAACATGGGCAAAACGGGTAGCAGAGGCAAGAGAATCCCAGGAAGGTTCTGGGTTAGATACACACACACACACACACACACACACACACACACACACACACACACACACACACACAATTACCTCACTCCTTATATTTAACCTTCTACGGAGCCTAGCAGGAAGGCCTAAGATTTAATCTGTAAGGGGGAAAAATGGCTATATGGTGACCATATGACATCAGCGAGGCATGCATGACAGGGACCTTAAAAACAGCTGTTCCTTAACAAATAGCCAGGACCTACCATAGAGCATGCTCAGGCCTCCTGATCTCTTGGCCAACCCTTCAATTTGCTGAGCTTATATCCAATTCTCTTAGTAATTAACCAAGAGTGCTAAGGCCCTGGACACCCCTACAGAGTTTAACTTGTCCTAGAGCCCCATACATGGATAAGATATAAAAAAAATGTTTTTAAAGATAAAATGTAAAACATAAGTCAGGACTAGTATTAAACAGGAGACCTCCAGTGGCATTGCACTGACTCACGGCCTTGGACCCTTACAAGCCTAGAAGACGCTTTTCAAAGTTAATTGCATAATTTCCGTTGCTCTTAGACTGATGTAGCCACGGACATAAATAGAAGTGTTGCAGTCCTCAGCTACGAACATTGGGCAGGACCAGTCTCCCCTCCACAGAGATGTAATCAAATAACACCAGTCCTCTGAGTTCCTGAAAAGGATGGAAAACCAGGCTAAAAACACTATCAACCAAGACAACTTTGTTTAGTAGACCAGTTTCTCCACACGAAAAGCCTAGATTGGCCTCTGCTTGTCCAGGATTCTGGTCCCAAGAAGTCATTCTTGTCCCTAAATCCTGACTGTGGCTGCTTCTGCTGTCAATTCTGGCTTTTAGAATTCCATGCATGGGGGCTGGAGAGATGGCTCAGAGGTTAAGAGTCTTGAGTTCAATTCCTAGCAACTACATGGTGGCTCACAACCATCTATAATGTGATCTGATGCCCTCTTCTGGCTTGCAGGTGTACATGCAGGCAGAGCACTGTATACATAATAAATAAAGATCTTAAAAAAAAAAAAAAAAAAAAGAATTCCATGCATGAAAATGGCTTTAATCTGTTCTCCAAGCATATGATGCAAGACACCTGGAACACAGAGGGCCAGGCAAAATGCCACTGATTCTGAAAGCCACCAGTAGCTAGTCTTGCTGACTTGTGATCAGGTTCCCCTGGCAAAGTCTTCTACAGAAAAAGTGGAGGAGAAACCTGCTGGGGCAGAAAGGCATGCCCCGTCCTCAGCATGGACTGCAAGGGAGACACTGGTCCTGGCTGCAAGGCTCAGGTGCAGCAGCACACCCCCTCCTCAACCTGAGTTGGAACAGCTACTTAACTGTTTGTCAGACTATTAGTAGGTGTCAGGACTGCTCCTCCAGAGACAGCAGCATGACATGCCATCAGCACTGGCTCTGGGGAAAGCACCTGACACTTTTAATGAAAGCCCCGTGGTTGGTACACAGCAGGGCAGAGACAGCGCAGTCCTGCAGAGGCACAGGTGGGCTCGGGCTGTGCCCAGCTCTCCAGAGCAGGCCTGTGCCTGGCTGTCCTAGCTAATGAGGAGCACACTCCTCTCCAGAACTCAGGAACTTCAGTTATGTGTCCCCAAGGAGCCTATAGCACTAACTCTCTGAAGATAGTTCAGTCAAAGCTCATTAAAATGCTGCATTTATTAATATTACAGTATAAACAGGCAGAGAGAAGTGGAAACAAAGACAGGACCATGCTTACAGAGTCATTTATGGACACTTTGTGTGGATTAGTTTCTTTCTTCTATAAGGTTTCAGAGAGACAGGTTCTCCAAGATTTAAATGATGAATATTTTTTACTGAGAACAGTGCTCTCTCATAAAAATGCACTATCCAGATGTTTCCCAACGATACTAAGAGAACAACGGCTGGCCAAATGAAATCCTTTGGCCCATTTCATTACACCCTGTTTTGTTGCTGAGCTTCTAGATGACCCCTAGCCTAAGGAGATGCACACCAAGTGACAGCCATGACGTTAGAGGCTCAGGTTCTTGATGAGGGGTGTCACTCAATAGCTCTCATTTTGCGGTACCAACTTAAAATCCATTTATCTCTCTCAAATGGTTAAGTAAGAATTTTGCATTTTGACAGTTTATCTTTATTCTGATGCTACCGATGTCAGATGTTGGTATTTTGGAAATAATATCAGCCATTTGATAGCTATTTTCTGATGTCTACTCCATTGCTAGCACTGGCCAAGACACGGATACACAAAGCTTACCAAGAGCCTCTACCTGCAACGGCTCTCCCCAGAGGAAGGGACTTTGTAACAGAAATGAATGGATCCTTCCTGAGGAGTTGTGGACGAGTTCATCAGGAAGGTGTTTATGTACACACAGGTACAGTTGGCCTACCCTATGTGATGGGTGTAACAAGCATTAGCCATCTGATATGTGATTATGCCCATGATAGCTTCACCTGTTTGAATAGAGACATCTCTGTCACCATTTACACACCATTCCTCCTGTATCAGGTGTTAATAAGACAGAGGTTAGTTACTTGATGCATCTGGGAGAATGCATACGCATCGTTTTATAAAGTATACACATTTTATACAAGGGGGTTCATCACCCTTACTTAGATCCTGGGGTTGGAGAAGGAACCCTGAAATTAACGAGAATTTACTGTCTATACGTGTAAAGGAACAACTGTGAACATGCAGACAGTGGCAACCAGGACATGCAAGGTCTGGCTCGAATGTCGGGACCGGTGTGCTCTTCATGAGGTTTATTTAACCCATCCAGCAGCCCGAGCGTCCACATATGAGTGGCTCCAAACAAGGGGCCAAACTGGAAGAAGGGACTCTGGAGATGGATAATTGCTGAGGCAAGGTGTAAGGGAGAGCTGGGGAGGATGGGCAGGGGAGACAGCCATTTAACGTGTCTGGAAACTCTGGTTTCACGATTCCTTCCCATTGGTTTGTAAACCTGATTACCAAATACTGAAAACAAAATTTAATCATCATTTCTGAAATTCGCCCCCTTGTAATTCGTCCTGATTTCCCTTCTACTCATCAACTCTCGAGCAAGGAGGCGGGGGGGTGGGGATCTCTCTGTCCCACCACTCACCCCACTGGGCTATCCATTCCGCCCGGCTCCCAGAGGCACATGGTTCCTTTGTGTTCTCTACTTTGTATGGGGAACAACTGTGCTTGCAATGTCCTGGCAGCTCTCCCTCATGCTGTGTCTAACTCAAACACAAACTCTTTACGGGACTCCTCCTCCGATCTCCAGGGAGACCCCCAAACTCCTACAGCAATTGGTTTAGGTTTCATAATGCCTCCTGTATAGTAGTACATCTGCTCATTAATGGACAGATATTTATGACACCCACAGTTTGCAATCACCACCACCAGCACCTCAGAGGAAAACATTCATCTCCAGCCCTTCTGGGATTTTTCACATATACCCTGCCTTTCCAAGTAGGTCACAGACTCCTCTAGGAAAAAGTGTAACTTCCTGAGCACTATGTGGACAACAGCCTCTTTGCTTGGGTGTAACAATGATCTAGAACAAGTCAGGGCCACATTCAGACAGCAAAGGCAAAGGGGACTTCATTTTTCTGGAAAGTCATTAAGCTAAGTTTCTGGAAGTATAGTATCCCAACATACACATTGAACACCAATGGCCATAATGGAAGTCGTTTTTCCTCTTAGTTTTCCTTCTGCACTATCCAAGTTCCGAAACATGCCAACATCCTCTGAACCTGCCCTACATTTCACAGCCTCGCTCCTCTGCAGGAGCCTTCCTCCTCTCAGCTGCTGGGATACAACCTTGTAAGTTTATATCAGGTTGCGCCACTCCTTTCGCCTTAATTTTCCAAATTTCTTTGTCTGATTCCAAGTGGTCCACTCTCACCTCAGACACTAGCCTCATCCCTGAAAAGTTCCCCTAAGGGATCTATTTTCTAGTCTCACTTGATCCCTCCCAGCCTTGACACGGCTGCGCATGCAGGCTGGGAGCTGGGAAATGCTCCTCGGCCCTTGTTTCTGCCTTGGCAGCTCCTTCTCAGCTCTCCACCTCATTTTATACATGGCCTTCTATAGGACACTTGTCAGATGCTCCTCAGTGCATCTCAGCACTAACTACAGCACAAAATGATAATCCAGCTGCTGGTGCTGAGGGTGGGGAGTAGTTCCTGCCCCCTCTATCCCATGAGGATATCACAGGGCTCACACAGAAATACATACTGAACTAAGTTAGGATAGACTATGAGCCCTGCCTCTACAACCCAAGTGACTCACGCTAACTCACTGGATGCCACACACCAGCAGGATTCAGTGGCACTTGTGGCACCATTAAGTTACGACTGGCAAAGCTTCTATATCCTCTCAAACTTTATTCAACTGGTGTCCACGTTCTTTGGCAGACAGTTAAAAGACACAGGCTGCCAAAGGCAGATTTATATAGTTTTTAATGTGTTTTTCAAAAGTCCTCGATTTGGGCTCAGCTGTCCAGGAGGATCTCATGAAAATTAAAAGCATTCAATCACTACCATGAAGCTTCTAGAAATTCCAATTATAGTCATCACCCTGAAAATAGGACATCTTTAAGAGGAAAAGTATTGCTATGGATACAGCTCCCAGAGACAGACAATGAAAATAAACCATAAAATGGACATGTGGGTTAAAATTCCCAGTGAACAATAACTACAGGCCTGCTCTTCTGATACAGTGAATTTGTAAAAAAAAAAAAAAAAAAAAAAAAAAAAAAAACTAAACACGACACAACAAAAACTGCACTGTTATGATTTATAAAATGCTTCAAAAGTCAGTATTGCAAGCATATGACTGGATGATTTCTACTCTGTATTGTGAGGTTTCAATGTGGTGTTCTAGTCAATGGTTTTGTGGAAAAGACTTATATATGTAAATATTTGATGAGCCCATGAAGAGTTTTGTACAGATAAAATTATTATCCAGATTATCAAAATGTGAAATGCAGGTGTCAGCCAGCTTAGCACAAGAATTTCCTTACTGTGGAACTTTTTTTCATTTTCAGCAAATAATAAATGAAAATAACAAGAATAAAGCATTCCAGAGTGAGAACTGTAGATTTCTAAAAGTGATTAAAAAGCTAAAAGTGATTTGAATGCTTAATAATTCCAGGCTCTAAAATTAAAGGAAGTTATAGACAATACGTTAAGAAGGCAGTATTTGACGTTTTCCATAAGTCAGTTACACACTAATAAAACAAATGTAATAAAGATTGGGAAAAATAACTTACTGAATATAAAATGTAGACTAGGCATGTTCATTTAGGTTTTAATTTAACCCTAGAAATACTCAAGAAGATTCACAGTAGATCCAAGGCCAGTGAGTGGGAGAACCATTTAATATCTGGCATTGTGTGTGTGTGTGTGTGTGTGTGTGTGTGTGTGTGTGTGTGTGTGTGTTTTTATATGTGTGTGTGTGTGTATGTATGTTTTTATGTGTGTGTGTGTGTGCCCCATTCCATAACAAAAAGGGAGTTTAAATGAGAAGCAATAGCCACAAAAATCAGGGGGAAAACACATGCATTGATTGTCATCATCAATAAGGACATCAGTGAACTGTGTAGGCTTACTCAGGTACATGGTTTAGCCACGCGGGAAGGTGTATGCACTGTCTTATGAGCAGAGTGTGTTAACAAAGTAATGGGAGAAGAGCGCCACCTGTTGGATGTGCCAAGAGCTTTTCCTGATGGCACAGCCAAGGAACCAGCACAGTGAGTGCCCCTCCTTGATTCAGCAAGGTTCTTCCACACCACCCCCTATATCTGTAATTCTGAAGTAGAGGAGGGGGAGAAGGCACAAAAACAACACACACACACACACACACACACACACACACACACACACACACACACACACACACACACACACACTTGCACCACCTGCAGATCCTATGTCCCTAGACATCTGTCCACCTAGTGGAGACACTGAGTGGTAAAAGCTTAAATGTCACCACACAGCTATCATGCTGACTTTGCACAAGTTGAGGAAAACTTAAAAAAAAAAAAAAAAAACTGCAGGGAAGGCAAACTACGCTCCCTGAAAAGCAGAAGCGGCATGCAATCCAACACACTTCTGTATCCTGGGTCTGCATCAGGCCATGACACTGGGCCTAACTTATTCATCTAACAAGGTTATCTCATAGCGAAAACAGGCATTTCTTGCTCAAAGCCGTGCTGCCCTTGACATTCCTCTGACAGATGCACTTGGAGATTATTTAATTTGGCAGATATATTTGGGAACCTTTTGTGGCCCGTGGCAAGTTTTTCTTATGACAAAATATGTTGAAAACTCTCGAGAATGAAGTAAAATTCTATGTGAGACTGTTGAAGGGCAAGTAGATGCCAACACTGGGTGAAGATAGTAATTCCAGATCCTGGTCACCCAGTGCCTCCCGTGTGTGCCCAGCTTCTCCACGCACACAGGTTAGCGAAATGATAGGACTGCATTGCAGAAAGTGAGCATGCGCAGCACAGGGGCAACCACTCTGCACCATCCAACTATGCCGCACCATTCTGTTCTTGCCTAGGTATAGATTGATCATTCTTGCAAAGAAAACTCTCACGATCTTCTACTTATATTTTTGAATGCAATGCATGGGCCAACCAAGTGCCACTCACAGAGTTGACACATCAGGAATAAGGCATGGGGAGATTTTTTTTTTTTTTAAATCTCATCTAAAGAATATTTTAAAAGGAAAATTATGAAATCTAGGAAGGGAATACTTAACTGACAGGAAGGCAGACGTGTATGAGAGAGAGGGGAATCAGGGATAGATGTCGAACCTCGGCCTGGGGTGGTTGTGCAAAGGGTAACCGTGGTGGTTGCTACACTGACTGTGAAACTGACTCCTCCATTTGAACCACCCCACATCGTACTGAGACTCTCCTGAACAGTTAGACCATCATGGGCTGAGCATCCAAGACTCCTTCCTTCTCACCATCACTGATGTCTCTCAGATGTAAGAGAAGGGTTCTGAATGGACAATTCTGGCTGGGAAAGTCTTCGGTCCCCAAATGCCTTTTCTACTGACACACCGCATACCTGATTATCTTTGGATAGTCTATGAGACAATTTGCATTATTCTTTAACTTTACCCATGCATTTACATGTCGCCCCAGACAGATAAGAACACACAGCGTTAATCTTTGTTGAGGGTTCTACTGTGGCTAGGGAACTGGGTCCTCTTGTCATTATCTCAGCTTTGTTTGTTTAGGAGGGGAGGGGCTCTCTGACACCCTTTCAAGTCATTAAGCTATGAGTTTATTTTTTTTTTCCTCTAAACAGTTGAGTTTTATGCTGAGTAAACTATGCTTCTCTTATCAAGCATTACACAGAGCTCTGTTCACCTTGAGTCGATCATTTGTTTCATGACTCAAGGCTGGTTACTATGGAAATCATGACACCAGCCTGTGTAAGCCACTGCTTTAAAGAACGAGGTTACTCTGAGCTCGCAGAATTTGTGAAAACAAGCTTATAAGCATATATGACAGGCTCCTCATTAGAATAAATACTTATGATGTATAGCGCTAATGTTAGCATGAACCTCGGGGCATTAAAAATAGCTTTCACCAATTTTTAAAGAGACAGATGGGTTCTACGACAGTCTCCCTGTGTAAGCCAGCCTGGCTTCAGAGTTGTCCTCTGTTCTCATATTCTTACTCTTCTAAGGGTGGGCATGTTTAGGTGTGTTCAATCACACCTGGCTTCCAGATAATGTACGCATTTGCATCTTTTCTCTCAGATACAGGCTCTCCTGTGATCCCTGCTGGCCCTGAGCTGTCTGCCTAGTGCAGGGCTATAGGCAGCTCCCTACTCCATGCCCTCACCTGCCCAGTGCTGGGACTACTGCCTTGCACTTCCACAGCTGGTTTATGCACTGCTAGAGATGGAGCCCAGAGCTTCATGCAAATTAGCCCAGCATAGGACCTGAGCTCCTCCTCTGTCCCCAGCTGCCTTCACTTCTACACAAAGAAATGGCAGCGATTCTATAAAAGAAATGGAATAAGATAAAAAAGCAAGATACCGGGAAATTTAAATGTATTCATAATGAATAGCATTAACCACTCTCCATGTTAGTGTACAAAAGAATGCACTAATAGGGCTGGCAAGATGGCTCAGTGGGTGACAGAACTTGCGGCTCCAACAAGTGCATATACACAGACACACACACACACACACCTTGGATAATAAATAAAATTTAAAACTCCTTCAAGAATGCAGTAATCAAAACGTAAGTATATGCCACAGGCTCCATGCCTTTAGCAGATGCAAGTGTCTTAAATTTGACGACAGACACACACAGTTACTGATACCTATGTGACATCTAAAAGGCTATCCAATGATTTGGCTCTCCATGTAGCAAAATGTTTTATGAAAACGCCACTCGACTGCATATATTTTATCCCACTATTCTAAAATGCTAACAGTTTTTCATTTTAATTCCATGTAACTATATAATCATTAATAACAAATTATGAGTATTTTAATTTGATGAGAGTTTGGAGAGGCTCATATTTCCATTATTTCTGACAGAGAGAAGGGTGACCATCGAGTCAGAGAGCTGCCAGCAGCTTTCGTCATGCATTCCTTTTCTTTCCACAGCAACAGGGACCCCTGGTCACCACGTTCAGCACCCCTCCAGCTTCCGCCTCATCCAGAGTTCTTTATCAGGGAAGACAAACTCAAGAGTTCCAGGTCCCCTAGTTCTATAGCATTATTTCAAGTAATAAGCCATCATTAAATAGACTGATGGACAGACAGACAGACAGATGTGAAAAGGAAAGAAAAGTCCTTTTTCACCATGTCTAAAATGACAATCATCCTTTAGATAACATTGCTGGAATACAGAATAAATACTCATTATTTTTAGATACCTCATTAATTATATGAGAATATCATTATATAGTTTGATCCGATCCACTATCCCTACTGTGCGCACATCCATCCTCTCGACCCTGACCTCCTCCCTACCTACCCAACTTGGAGTCTTTGCTTTCTCCACTTGAGTCCAGTTTGTGCTGCCCAGATGACATTGGCAATGAGGCCTACCCTGGAGTGTGGTAAGCCAACCAGGGGTCACATCACTAAAAAACACTCACTCTCTCTCTCTTCTAGAAGCTATCACATGTCAATAGCTTCTCCGCTAGTGGCCGGTTTTGTGCAGGTAAATTTTTCATTTCTGATCAGCCACAGCAAAGCAAAATTGACTGACTAATGCTGGGCATAAAGTATAAACAATTACGTTTTCAACTCATATTAATGAATTGTACAAGTATTCATTTGATGGGGAAGAAGATGGCTCATTAAGTGAAGAGCCACTACATGTGTGGGGACCAGAGTTTTGACTACACACACGTGGGGACCAGAGTTTTGACCTGTGAAACCATGTAAACTGTGTTAAAACAGGGATGCAATCTTAGCATAAGGGAGGCAGAGACAGGCAGTCCCTGGCATAAGCTAAGCAGAACAGCCAAATCAGTGAGCTTGGTGGTTAACAAGGAACCCTGCCTCAGTAGCTAAAGTGGACAGCAATTTAGGATGATACCCCATGTCAGCCTCAGGACTACACACACACACACACACACACACACACACACACACACACACACGGGGGGGGGGGGCACATGCTCATGTACCCTTGCACAGAAATGCACCCATGTACGTGCAAATACACACTAGGCATAAGTATGTGCGTAAAAAAGTATTATTTTGACTATTTTATCTATAAAGCTTAAAATTACTATCTTTTACTAGGTCATAAAAACACATCTTAAAGTCTATTTGCTGTGACATTCCTGGGGTGGAGATAAATCACTTCATAAAACTACATAGTAGTCCTTTCTTCTCATTCTCTGGGGCAGGATATAAACTTCTTAAAATAAAGTTCCTATTTTCCATAATTGTGGACATAGGCTGTGCTTAAAAATTAAAATTCATGTCAAGTTTAAGTTTCTTCAACAAAGTTGGTCTCATGAGTTTTCAGCTTCTTAAAGCAGAAAGTAGAGCTGGAGAGATGGCTCCAAAGTTGAGCACTTTCCGCTCTCCCAGAAGACACTTCTGCTCCAAGCACCCACAGCAGGTAGTTCACACTGCCTGTAAACCCAGGTGATTAAACACCACGAGCCAGTCACTTGCAGTTGGTGTAATGTGAAAATGAGTGGGAAAAGATTGATCAGGCTTCGTTATGGCTGGAAGACTCTCCATGCTGTCGAGTCCCACTACAGTGTGAAGAAGGCCCACTCAGACCTCCACCTGAAAGCTCAAGTCACAAAGCACCGGAAGTGTTCCTAACGGGCAACAGGATGTGGAAAGCACTGCCAGGGCTTTGATTCTGGGCACTCATACAGCAAGTGATCCTGTGAAAAGGTGAAAGGGCGGGGCAGCAGGAGCCATTGAAGGGACGGTAGCAACACAGGGCCTAAATAGGCCTTTATAAGAACAAAAGCTGACTGGAAGGCTATCAGTCCATTAGTATTCAGAATCCCAAATGAACAACCACATGAATGCATCTGAGTAAAATTATTTGAAAAGAAATTATTTTGTGAATAGTCTACATTGTAAGAAAACAATGGCTCCCATGTGTGTGTTTTCCCTCCTATTGCTTTATTCAAAGGAATGTGGTAGTTACTTCTATTTACTAGGTCTTGCTCTGCCTGACGCTCACTTTGAAGCAAGATAAACAACGATATCAAACATAGTGAGTGAAAGGGCCTGTGTTCTTTACCTGAGAAATCCGCAGCCAAGAGGTCCGCAGCCTTTAGAACCTTCACCTGTAGAATGCCTACGTCCTTCATATCCTTCAGTGAGTTCTGTAAGGCCTGTGGAGACGGACAAACACAAGTCAGAGTGGCTTCCTCATGCATTTATTTTGAAGTTGTTCCCCCTAGAAGTATGTTCCAGATTTGTCTTCCCCTTGCCAAAAAAAAAAAAAAAAAAAAAATTCTTAGAAGAGTTGCAAAGCTGTCTCATGTCAAGCACCAGGGCCGTTAGGCATGTATCACAGCCAGATTAGAAGAAAATTGACTGAGAATTAATTAACTGCAGCCTCAAAATAAACAAATTAGAAGCACACACAATCTGCTTTTAACGTCGCCCCCTGGTGCTAGCATCGATAACCCACTGGGAAAATGTGTGGGTGGAATTACATTCATTCTCCCCTGCCTTTTCTCATTAACGCAACTTTTAAATCACCTTTAAAGGCAATATCAAGCTGATCTTGTTATTCTATAAATTTTATGGATACCATAGCACTAACGCTCATCCCGTCATAAATGCTTGCTACCAAGGGAAAGAAATCGGGATGGAAAGAAACCGAGGCTTCTGATCTATGACCCAACTTGTTCCATTCATTAAATGAAAAGCTGGGCTTCTGGTGCCACCCTGTAGGCACTTCCGCTTTAGTCTTTAATTAGCACGATCCATAGACCAAGCGCGTTTACTACAACTACTTGTGATTCTGAAGCAGACATACACAACAGTATTTGCATGTCTCTAAGCACGTGGCATCCTTAAAAACCTATGCACCAGGGATAAGCAGGTACCTAGTCTCATGCTTCTATTGAAAAAAAAAATATTGCAGTTTCCAAACCTTTAATACTGTTGCCATCCTTTTTAAATAGTTAAAGGCTGGGATAATCAGACTGTAGTACCTCAGAAGATAACAATAAAACCCTTCCTATTTGGGCATGTGGGGGTAAAACAACAAAAACTTAATATTAAACACATTTAGCCTAACCTCATCTGTGTCAGCTCTAAGAACCTATGAAAGGCATTGTCCCTGTGTATTTTAATCATAAACAAATGAGCCAGCTAGTTTCTGACTTATATGGAATCTTTTGAGATGACTATTTCTATACTGTGAAGGTAGAAATGCTTTCTAGAGATCACTGCTTTGCCAGGGTGTTGGGCACATCTACCTGTAATCCTAATGTTGAGACTGAAATGGGAGGACCAAAATATGAGGCAAGCCTGGACTACACAGTAAATTCTAGGCCAGCCCACACTGTACATAAAGACAGTGTAACAGTGGATTCTTTCTTTCTCACACACACATGCCAGCTCACAGAAAAATAAAAAATAAAAAAACCAAAACAACTACGGTGCCCACATTCTTAGTGGCCTCAAATCCTAAAACATTATTCAAAGCAGCCACTATGATGCCAACATATTGTTTTTATAGATATAAGTGGGCTGCACAAATTTCACAGCCCACTTGAAGAAAGGATTCATTTCTATCTTCTGTTCACCTATATAAAGTGTTCAGAGAAGAGGTCAGCAATGAACTCTGGCCAGACTTCCTCAGACTAGAGCAAACTGGCAGGCAGACTCTGCACTGACATGAGATGTAGGTCTAGAATTTTCCCTCCTGAAGATTGAGAATTATTCAATTCACCAATTGCATTCAACGTATGCATAGTGAATGCTTCTGGAGGCGCCAAACTCTATCCTGAGAACAATGTGCTAACTGAATTAAAAAAACTCATCTTGATTCATTTCCAGGTCTCTGCTTTCTTCCAGAGACAGAAACAGAGAACATGTGTTGATTTATTAAGAGGAGGAAACAAAAATGAGAACAGGGATGCAAATAAAGAGAACTAGAAGGCCACAGAACAAGAAACAAATAGACAAATAGATGCTGAGCGTAACAGCCCACACATGGCAGTACTTAGAGACAACCGTACACTGATGTCACCACTGAGTAAAGCCCTCCACACCTATCCTGGGCTTTATCCAGGCACATGGTGCTCCCTAACCCTACAAAATCCTTCTATATAAAGCACACTGAGCATTTATAGCTGCTTAGACAGTTTCCTCACTTGAACTTCTTTCTGTTCAAATTTCCACAGACAGGCTAACCTAGTCTTCCTAGAGATTTCCAGTATCCCACTACAACTTCCAAACACTGTTTTGGTTTTTTGAAACAGCAAGGTTGTTTTTTGAAACCGCAGGTCTCCTTTCATGGTCTGTTGTCTTGTGTTCGGAAACCCAAAATTAAACTTGCATCAACCATCTCTGTTGGTCCCCGCTCCTTTTTTTTTTTTTTGTTGTTGTTGTTGTTGTTGTTGTTGTTGTTGTTGTTGTTGCTGTTGTTTTCTTCAATGCATAGATTTGGTTTCAACTTAAAAGTGCAAGCTGAAAGGAAACAGGAAATGGAGCAAAGGGGCAATGTGGGGAGGTAGTGCACTCACATATCGCTGGGAAATCTGCTTTCTTTCACTGGGGTCCTCTAATGGGCAGACACAGAGATCAGAGATGGATACTCCGGGACAGGGCGTCAGGGTGATCAACATGAGCAGAGCCCCCAGGCCGCTCTCCAGGGGCAGCTCCAAGCAGTTGTCTTGCCTCAGCGGGAGTGCTGAGATATCCACTTTACACCTGAAACAGTTCAGGAGATGGGGAAAGCAGCAGTTACTTCAAGGCCATAGCGAACCTCTGTAGTAGCCCCCATTTCGTACATATTTCCTCAGCCCCAGACATCACTCTGTTGGACATAGGTTATTGACCAGAGAAGGGTTGCCAGTACTCCTTTGCTCCGGATACTCTCTCAACCTAATATGCTCTAACTGAAGGATTCACTTTCATTAAAGAAAATGGAAAGAAAAGGCAATGACAGAGGACGCTAAAGAAAAGAAGATGTTATGTCTTTGCCAAATAAGGCCCGCAAAAGGACAGTGCAGTCAAGCACTGGGAAAAAAGAGTACCCTGATATGTAAGCACGCAGCACTGGTCAGGAGTTCGCACTCAGCGAGAGAAAAGTGGAGACAACCGCGTGTGGGGGAAGAGGGAATGCAGCCTCCAGTCTCTTCCCAATTGATTAATGCCAACTGGCAAATTTGTAGTTACAGAAACATGTTGAGGTGGTTTCCTACTGGGCAGGCTTCCCCAGGTGAGTTTCTTGTGGACAAATGGAGCATGAAGTGTTGTTGATTGATCCCATCTCTGCAGCACTGCCAGGAAGGGCTGTACCCATCTGGTATAAACTGCAGGTTTTCTGTCTCTGAAGAGCCAGCCTTGTAGAGCTGCTGAAATCCTCAACGCATTTAAATACAGAAGCAAACTCTCCGTCGGGGGAGGCGGCTCATAGGTGCTGAGCCATTTGTTTGATTCAACATTGAAAAGCTCTTGCTTTGCCTGGACCACACAGTCTACCTTTAAGAACGCAGGTGGCTGATGAAGCCAGGAAAACACTGAGGGGTTGAGGCGGGGGAGCAATAGAAGCACGGAGATTTAATTATTTTATACAATTCTCAGAGACTCTCTATAATTATGAATATGATGAATATTCAAGACTTCCAGAAAGAATAGAAGCACTCCCTCCACCATGAGCTGAAGCAGGGACATTGTGTGTTAGCAGAAAATTAGGAGCAGGTATCCTTATAGCAAGGAAAGCAATGGAGATTTGAGGCCACACAGATACAAAGACAAAATTCTTCCAGTCTAACAAATTGGCACAATTGTGGTCTCCCTCACAAGTAAAATGGGGAAAACTAAACTACTAGTCTATTCCTCTTTTTAATTATATGATCAAAATTCACATATCAGCAGCTGACTATAAATTTAAACATGCGCCGGGCGTGGTGGCGCACGCCTTTAATCCCAGCACTTGGGAGGCAGAGGCAGGCAGATCGCTGTGAGTTCGAGGCCAGCCTGGTCTACAAAGTGAGTCCAGGATGGCCAAAGCTACACAGAGAAACCCTGTCTCGAAAAACCAAAATAAATAAATAAATAAATTTAAACATGCATAGGTTCTTACTTGCTATTTATATAAAGTGACCCCAATTATAGGAGGGTGGTATTGATTATTTTATATATAATAAATTCTCAAATATTTCTATTAGAGATATATTATAATACCAATATATTGAGTTTTCTGTGTTTTTAATAAAAATAATATTATCTATAGCAATAAGAAGCCTTTTTAAAATAAAATGTACTGTTCCTCTTGAAAGGAGGGGTAACATGGACTTTTGTTTCATAAGCAATTGTTTAAGTGGGGGGTCAAATGTGCTTAATTGTGAAAGAAATATCAAGTGTTACATGCTGACTTTAAGACTTACAAACTCCCATATTCTTAATATTACCGGAGCTGTATGCCTAAAAGTGTTATTTTACATTGTTAAGGATACATTAGTTTAGAAGGGGTGCACACTTTTTCTGAGTTAAACAATCTGAGAACTTTTGGTCTGTATCTTCATATGGTTTAAAACTGCCATTGCTGTATGTGGTACACAGTTATCAATTCTGACTTATCTGCTAATATTTAAAATCTGCTGAAGATTTGGAGGAGGGGTTCCTCTTTAGTTCACTGTAAGAGTAATACTTCTGCTCTTTATTAACAAAGCAAAACTAAATGCTTCAAGATGTAAGCAACATAAATTTTAAAATCAATTAAAGATGACTTTACTACTTAAAATCCTCAAAAGGCAACCCAAGATCCGATTTTTGTTTATTTAAATAGTTTTGCTAATTCTCTGACTATTCTTTTTCATACATTGCATTTTTATCCTCATCACCGCAAGCCACTTGTCTCACAGAATACACAAAGTAATTTTGGTTAGGTTTTTTTTCCCCCTGCTGTTTGGCAAAAAGCTTTCGCTGCTTTCTATGGTTCTTTGTGTTTCCATTCCCCTCACTACCCACTACAGGTAGATACAGGATCAATGGGTAGGAGCTATAAGGGGACATAAGGTCAACCTCTCTACCTATTATGGGCAGGTCATGGGATTAGCCTGTTAACCTGTTATGAGCAGAACCCAAGCTATTCCCACAAAGAGACAACTCTTTGTGTGATGAAGCTCAGTGTGGTCTGTGGGTCATCCTTTCCACTGAAACTACCAACTCCCTATAACACAAAGGCTACAATGTAACTAACAATATAAACAAATGAGATTGTTGACTAATAAAGCTTTATCTACTCAAAAACTGTCTTTGACTCCTGGTTTCTATTCGTCAATCTTGATGTACAGAAATGCTTCTATTTTGGCTGCAGTGGGTTACACCAGCAAAAGTATTTTTAACTGCAAGATTGCTTGAAGGTAACACAAACCGACCAATAAGGACATTAGAGACATAAATCTAAAAGATTTTAAATAATTTTTAATCTCACTATACCCTATGAAGCTGGCCCAAAGTACCAATGATCTGTTTACTAATAAAAAGAGATAAACACTATTATAAAATTGCTCTGGTATAAGAGACTATACAAAATTCAACCACTCAAAACTCCTTTATAAGCAATCTGATTAATGAGCATTAAAGAAATATTGCTGTCACCAGGGTATCATGTTTTACTCCTTGTGCAGGGTTAATGATCCTCTCTGGACAATTAGGGTATTCTACCCATAGGACCAATGGTGATCCAGGAAATGTACATTCCAGCTTCAGATCTTAGCAAATCGAGACTACTGGTGCAGTTCAAACATTCACCTTGCGCAAACAAAAGCAAAGCTGTCATTGGTGTGTGCATACCTAGAGAGAAACTACTGTATTCGTCCACATTACATAAGAGTCCATGGCTATATACCCCGCTCTGTTCTCCAACTTCATCCAGAGCCATCACCAACCTTTTCACACCTCCCAAGAAGATGCCTGCCTGGATTTGCACTGACTTCCTAAGTGTGTGTGTGTCATGGAATACATGTGGAGACCAGAAGACAACTTTAGTTGTTGGTCTTTATCTTCTACCCTGTTTCAAACAGGCTTTCTTTGCTGTTGTTCTGTGGTACACAGTAGGCAAACTAGATCCCAAGCTCTCTGGGATCTTCATGTCTCCTGCTCGCCCTCCCACAGAAGTGCTGGGATTACAGCTCCTCGGAGCCTGCTTCTGCCTTTTCCATGAGTTATTGGACTTGAACTCTATGCCTACATGGCAAGCAATCAGGTCCACTGCTACATCACGCCAGCCTTCTCTGTCCTGCTCCCAACTACTCACTTTACAGACCTCTGCTTAGATCACTCTCCTACTCTGTCCTATTTTAACCAGACACCTGAGTTCATTTGCGTAATTCCAGGATCCACAACCCTCCTACCAATGGTAAGGCCACTGTTGGCTACATGCAGCCACCCAAAATTTAGTGCTAAAGGGCAGGAGATTCACCTCATTATTTTGTAATGAACCATCACTGCTTTGAAGCCTACCAAAACACATAATATTGGTGAATAAAATGAATGCTAAAAGAAACATTTACCAATGGAATGAGAAAAACTGCATACCCTCCCAAATCTCAGGCAATAAAAAAAAAACTATCCCTTCGGTTAATTATTTCACAGCCATTATTCTTCCCCTGTATACAAAACAGCGGAAATAAATGGATTTCCTGGGTTTGAGGCTGGGAATTCCACAGTTCTACTTACCTGAAGGAAACAGAAACTAAATTACTTTTACTATTTTTTTTCCTCTGCAACAGACATTTATTAAAACTTCCCTTCCTCACCACAGGCTGCTAAAGTGCTGACTTAGCATTGTTTCTGACCTCATGTTCTTGTCTTTCTCCATTAATCCCACAACATTTTAATGTTTTAATTCAACACATAATTTTACCGTATCAGTCAGCCAAACTGGCCCAACGTTGACTTGCCGTGATAGCTTTTAACCTCTTCTTCATCACCATAACTCCATGTTTTATATTACAGATTGGTCAGCTTTTAGCTTAAATGCACAGGGCAGGAAAGAGTGCTATAGTTTGAAAAGCTGTAAATCTCAGAGGCTGAGGAAGTGGGTGAACAGGAAGAGGACGGTGAATGTGTCAAGCCTGGCTGTAAAAGCAGATCAACGACATGGGCTGCAATTTGTCCAGAGAAATATTCCAGCCTGGACTGTTCACTGCCTCAAAGCCTCTAATAAACTGGTAAGGATGTCAGAGCCACTTTAAGACACCATCTGGGACTGAGGAATGCCTGTAAAGCAGATCAAAACAGGAGTATGCATCTCTTTTCTTTCTCAACTTTTGCAAACTAAGTTTAGACTACTCTGTGAAGCAGAATCTCTCTCTTAATGGATTGTATCCATTAAGAAAATGATTTCTTTGAAATGGCACAAAACGGATAATTTATATTCATCTGTTATTTATACTTTTTTTTTTCAATTTCATTAACAACAGAGGCTGGAGAAGGGCCGAGTGGGTAAATGACTGCCATTCAAGAAGGAAGATTTCAGATCCTCAGTGCACACAGAAGAGCTGGGCATAGTGTTTGTTACTAACTCTGTGCTAGGGGCCTGTGACAGGAGGCTTCCTGAACTGCATCTTCCCTGTATTGCTAGTTATAAGTTGGAGCATGTGCACACATCGCTGGGGCTGGGTGTGCTTGGACTTATGTCTTCCTTTTTGTGAAAGTTCACTCTCCCTGCCTTGGGTCTGATGATTTCTTTTTACAGTTGCTTTCCAAATAAAAAAACATGGAGTTAGGCATCATGTTTTCAAGGGAAGCTGGCTCTTCTGAAAGCATATTCATCTCTGAGGCTCCATTTACCCGACGCCTTTCGAGTTACCCGAAGGTCAGGTAAACCCTGTGGGAGGGTGTGCTATGGCAGAGAAGACAGACTCTAAAGACCCTCAGAACACAGACACAGGGAAGAGTCAATCTAAAGATCGACACTGTTTATATGAGCCGCACTCCTATAAGCAAAGGCTACCCTACGTGTGAATCTTGAATAGTACTGTTCATACCCTGTTCAGTAAATATCCTTGAACATGCCCCCTGTTCACTTATACAAAAAAGTAAAAAAATTAAGGTCTATATTTTGAAAAACATTGAATTTTACTGCTTACATTTAATTTACCAGAATTGAATACTTTTCATTTAAAATATTACAGAGATTTATATTTGCTATACAGAAAACTTCCAAAATTATTAACAGTGGTGCAATGTTCACTGTGGACAATGGCAATGTATTCTGCTCTGGTTTCTGGCTTGAAGTCTGGCCGTGGAGTCCACTGCACAGCAAAAGCGTCAGACACACAATGGGTTCATCACCAACGTCATAGAGTAACCCCTTACCCCTGGGTGAGGTGTTTCTTTCCCCTATTAAATTATTTGCAATGGGAAGCTTTACCCAGGAGAATTTAGAGGGTATTAAGAGACGGTGAGCATTGATTTACACCACTAGAGACTCTTATATTTTTGAATAGTTGAAGTAAGACTAGCTAAGCCTTAGAATGAACAATATAAAAGAAAGAAAATTGGGGTGGGGGTGGATGTAAATGTTGAAATTTGAGGCTGGTGGGGTGGCTCAGTGGTAACGGCACTTTAAAGGCATTTGTTGCACAAGCCTTATGATCTGAGTTTGAACCTGTGAACCCATGGCGGAAGGAAATAGTCAACCCCTGAAACTTGTCCTCTGACCTCCATGTGAATGACTTGACATGTACGCACCTGCGAACACACGCAGACACTCACACTCCTAAGTAATTTTTTCAGTGGAAAATTTGAAAAATACAAGCCATAAGAAGGATCCATGGGTAACTTATAACTTTCCAGGGATAACTACATGCTAGTACAATGGTTTATTTGTTTTTAAATTGATGAGACAGAGTTTTGCTGTGTAGCCTAGGCCAGCCTCAAATTCATGCTCCTCCCTCCTGAGCCGAGTGGCATTGCAAATCCAGGACACCTCTTCCTGCCTCCATATGCCCATTAAACCTGAGATGCAGTATTCTTTGTGAGTAAAGACGCGGTGCTCACTACACAGCAGTGCTGCACAGAGCCAGGTCTCCCAAGAGATAACTTCCTTGTTGTTGTTGTTATCTTTTGTATTGCAAGAGGGGAAAAAGGAAAAGGATGCCCAAAAAAGAAACAAAATCCTTTCCAGTGCATAAAGAGGAAGGACAGAGTGATCAGCAGACAGGTAGGCATCTCAGTTCCAAACAGGAAATTGCTAAAATAAGTGAATACTAAAATGACAAGACAGAGACCATACAGGACACCTTCAATTATTATTATTATTATTTTTGTCTCTGTGAAGCCACATAGCACTCATTTGGAAAAGCACTTCCTATTATGTGACGGAAACATGACAATGCAGTGACATGAGACATGCAAGGCATTATTATTTCCACCTACTAAAATAACCACAGGCCATTCATCACAGGAGGCCCAGACACCCACTGTGCAGATAACACTTTGGGACACAGAGTTCTCTGGGTTTCCTAACTTAGCCTTGGTCCTGACTTTCTGATCCTACTGCCCTTGATATTGTCAGGCCTCTGGCCTGTCAGAGAACTCAGGATGTTGGAAGTACCGGGAATAAACATCTGAGGTATCTCAGTTCCCATGTGTGGTCAGGGGAGAGGAAGAAAAAAAAAAAAGCAAGATGAGACTAGTAACAGGACATTAGGAGATGGTCAAACATCAGCCCACACCTCCTGTATCCGGGTTATGTGGCATGACCCAGTTTGATACGCAATGTGCCCAGTTGGCCCAGTGGTCTTAACAAAGCTGCCTACCAGTCAAGGCAGACAAGACCTACAAGGCAAAGCCCACTGTGTTGGGCAGGTGTGGAGTGAAAGGTAGAGATGTCCCCGCCATAGCTCTGGCTGGCTGTCCCCTTAGTGGGTACCTGACAATGTATAATGGAATGCAGACATCGTGTGCAGAGGCACGTGCCTGCTTCCATAGCGTTGTGGGAGGTAATAGATATCAGCTGGACAAGAGCCCTTCAGCTACAAGTATCTCGTTACACACCAGGGAACACCATGTAACAGGACAGCTGTGTTGAGAAACAAGGGAGGAATTCTGTGGATGCTAAATCTCCCTTGCAGCTACCTGGGGAAGGAGGAAGATACAGATAGCAAGAAGGGACAACACAGCATGGCATTTCAGGGTTCCACACACTGCACTAAGAGATACACAAAGAGAAACCATTCTCTGAAGGACTGCTTAGCTGGCCTCCTGCCATATCTCCCCCCTTTGAGCTTCTTATTGCTCTCTTTGTACTCCCTCACTGTAAAATGAGCCGGTTATAGCTGATAAGTTATTTTAATCATTTAGTTTTGAGTAATAAGCCCTGGTCCTTGGCTGAAGTCCCAAATCTCAAGGTATACCAGCTACATAGGAGAGGTGAGAGCATCCGTCAGCAGTGGCTCAGCACACAGCCTTGAGCTCAGGCTCTAGGCTGGAAGGTGGCAACCATTAGCTTGCTGGCATCCCTTTAAACATTTGTGTTCCTCCTTTAAGATTTGCATACAAATTATGTATCTAGGGGGAAAACAAAAGATAATAATTTTATATTTAAAAAAAATGGGATTCTTAAAGCCTCAAATCCTGGCTCTGGAATTCATTGCTCTGGAGCCCAGGGACGACTTGCTGTCCCTGGCTCACAGAGTTCTGCCATCCGAGATCAGAGCTGAGGAGCGCTTCTGCCAGGGTTTCCTTTTGTGCTTGCTTCAGGCCAGGTATTGGAGCTGGGGCTTTCACTGTAGTCCTCACTACAATCTTACAGAGAGACTATAGTTCTCACATTATTCTCCGCTACCCAAGGGCGATCCCTCTGTTGACTTGAGAAGAGTCCAGAGTAAACAAATAAACAGCAGAATAACTTTGGCTCCTTCAGAGTCTATGACATTTGCTACAAAATCTACCCAGGACATTGAAATGTTTCTTCCATCGTAGGGCACAACAACTCACCTTCTTCTTTTGTTATTTTGTGAAACTCCAGTGAAATCTTGGAAATGGTTACGAATGTGTCCCAAAATTCTGAGACAGCACATAACCTTCTATGGAGATTTCCAGACTTACAGACTGCAGTGGGCCCTTTGGATACACGGGATATACATGCATGAATCCAACCAACCTTGCACGAAATATTTTCTTTAAAGAAGATGCCCATAGTAACAACAGGAAAGCATTCTGGGATCTGCCAACTTCATCCATAGCTTTTACATTACGTTAGGTATTATTTGCAAGCCAGAGGCAGAGCATGTAAGACGCACAAACAACTGTGGCACCTGAATGCAAACATGACGACATTTCCCATGCACTCTGACTGTTGAAGTATGCTATCACCATGTGTTCTTGAAATGAGCTTCCTATAGATGAGGAGGAACAACTCTGTTTTCTTACGGTTAAAGCCCGCTGTGAATACTGAATTGCATTTACCAATCACAAAACCGACTATCACCCCTTTCACAGTAAATGGCTGCCCAGCTTATCACCAACTCCTTTGGCTAGGGTACAGGTGTCCACTCTCAACCCAAACAGGTAAGACATGCTTTCAGAGCTAGCGCTGTGCAGACAGGAGCGCCCACCCCGAGTAGTAGCAGAGAGAGTGACTCACGTGCCCAGTCGCTCCTCGTGCTTTTTGCTGTCCTTTCCCCACACTTCAATGTCCAAAATGCCCATCCTGTCAGAGAAGTAGTGAAAGTCAAACTGTTCCTGCCACTGCGGGTTTGCACTCTTACACAGTGTCTAGAAAACATGCAGTCACAGGGTTTACTTTCTCAGAAGATCAGTCATGGCTACAGCAGCTACACATTCATGTCATGTCTACAGGACAGGAAGTCACCACGATGGGGTTGGTCTCTTAGCAAGATACTCTTAGCTTCTGAGATAAAAAATGGACTCTTGTGGACTCAGGATAAGACTACTTGTTTAACTGACTCCCAAATGGAGCAATTTCTCTATCAAGTTAAAAATACTACCATGAGAAACTGTAAAACACAAAAGCATACAGAGAGCATATACAAAGAGCCTGCCATTGCTCAAGCCTACAGAAGATAACATTAGCTCTTTAGTCAAATGCAAGCAATGTCTGTGTTGGTGTATATCAGACCTAGCCTAAGCACTGAAGAAACTAGCACGTTGTGGACTTAATAACAACTTTTTGACACATTAGATGGGAACTCTATAATATGTGACAACACGTATCTGTCTAATTTTAAGTCCAAAGATACTAAGACAGAACTAGAAAACTCTACTTTGCCATACTTGAAAAGTTAAGGAGAATTTTTAGAAAAATTACACACAGGTTCCCATGTTTTCTGAGTGTGACCAAACTGTCTATGGGGTGGCTTTGCTGGCAAGATCTCCATTTCTCTTTCTTTTATAGATTATTTTGTGAATAAATATTTCAAGCATCGGCCTTGAAGGCCACAGACCAACTCTTAAACCAGCACCAACTACTCCTATGCAAGGAAAAGCATGGGCAGGTCATGCCTTAGCAGTTGTCACGTCATATAAACACATTTTGGCTGTTTTTTAGTACCATCTTTATTACATCAGATCATAGAAATTATATTCCAAGAAAAAAAAAACCATGTCTTAGAAATACAAACTCAGTACAGCCTTTCCCAGAGGGAAAGTGCCAGACATTGGTCCAGCTCTACATTTTGCCTGCTACTGAACAGCGCAATGTTCATAGGGAAGAACATGCTTTCCCGAAGTCCTCAGCCCTGATCCTGACTGGCTAAAGACTCCTCCATGAAGGGAAGTGATCACTTCTGGCATACTCGGTACCAGCTCTGCTTAAAATGAAGACCTGCATATTTTAGATCTCACTCATGCTTTCTTTCCGTTTTGTCCTTTCTTTATTTTCTCTTTTCATGAACTCTTGCTCCCTGTGTGTTTTGTCTTCCCACTCCCTCACGCTGGACTGAAGGATGTCTAGCTGTCTAATGTTGTACTTTTGCACTGCATCTTGGGCAGCACATAGTCCCTTGCCTTCTTGCCTCCCTTTGCACGTTGTCAATCTACTCAGCTGCTTTCTGGATGCCAAAAAACCCCCCATTTGAATATCCATGGCTCCACTTTCAAAACGTTTTAGGATTATTTTTTTTTAATGCAGCTCCTTCTGCTAAGTGGCATAACTTTCAGTTACCATTACCGCTTTAACTCATAAAATATACAAACTAGTCCTATCTGACAGTTATAAAATACTTACACGAAAGATTAACAACTAGCCATCAATTTCCATTGTTTAAAGATTATGATTTTTTTTAATTCAATCCACACCAAATTACTAAAATTAAGAATTATATGGCATTTAGATCGGCTGGATTGGATCAGACAATTTATTTGTACAAATTAGTTAAGAATGCTGTTTTTTTTTTTTTAAGTACTTTATATAGGCTTTTTTTTTTTAGAGGGGAGACACAAAAAAATACCAAAACCCAGAAGCACCACATATATAGTATTGGTGTTAAGACTAATGAGGACAAGATAAAAACAGGACATACAATTTTGAAACTATTTTTACTTATATCTACCATTTATGTTCTCAAGTTGTATGCTGCTTTGTTTTAGAGTCCTGAAAAACACTCTTTTACCCTTTGCCCGCTGTCTATGAAACCCATATTTCTTCTCTCAAACTGAAGCTAAGCCATGCACCCAGAACTATCATTTTATTAAGCTTTCCCTACATCTGAAATACATGAGAAAATAAATGACACTAAACAATACCCATCGTAGTTCAATGCATCTATACACTTGCTTTGTTTTCTATAGTGCTATTCAACACAGTTAGGTAGAGGCTAAAATTAAACCTCCTCCACTATGGAGAAATAGAGAGTGGGAACATTTTCATCTTTAGTGCTCGGGAAGATAAAGTCCTCCTTGTAGAATTAACAGAGCTTACCTTGCTTTTGTACCTCTGCTCTCCCAGTTTTAACTGGACAAACATCTCGGTCATGTTTCCTCCTGAGACATTCTTCCCTTCCAACAGAGTTATACTTATAGTCCCATTCCAGAGTTGGTTCTTTCTCAGGGACTCTGAGAGACGTAGGTTGCGGATCAAAGAAGACTATAAATAAATAAATAAACAAATAAGCAAACAGATAAATAAATAAAGTTCATGGCTCTTGAAAGTGACTCTGGTAGACATGGGAGCTGCAGCCCGAAGTCGCTGCCAGCTTGGGGGGAAAGCATTAGTATTCCTTGATTTTGCGAATCCATGCTCCAAGTCTGTGACTTGCTTCCAAGCTAGCAAAAGATAGGTGCAAGCAACATGGGAATTTGGCTCTGGTTTGTACTCCCACTCGGATGAGCTCTTTCATAGAAACCCTTGAACTGGGCTTTGGCTGTTTGACTAGTTGGGAAGGGGAAAAGGCACTTTGTGAAACAGGACTCTAAGGGCCAAAACACTTCTGGGGATTTCACAATAATGATTGTGGATTTATCTATCACATTGAAATTTATCCTATCTCTCCATTACTTTTCAGGCTAGTATTAAAGGAGCTCCATGCCGCTGTGAGAGCCACAACTCCAGTGGAGCTTACAGTGACTTAGCTGATCAAGTAAGTAGTGTGGATGTGAGTCTGGAGGGCGAGGTGTGACAGCATGGGATGAAAAGGAAGAAATGAAGTACTTCCCAGAGTCCTGAAAGCCCAGAGGGGCTAAGTAACTCAGCTTATATTTTTTTTTTCGAAATGATTTTATTTATTTATGCCTTAAACACAATGTAGAAAGAAGACAAACATCTATTATTAAATGATAATGGTGGCTACACTTTTCTAATCCACGCTGTAAATTTTTTAATCTCTATTTACAAAAGTAAATAGAATAAGTGATGGAACCAATCTCCATGTCCTTACTACTTTTAACATTCCACCCATCTCAGTTCATCTCTCCCTTGCTAAAGCTTTTTAGTGAAAAGGCCACCTTTGTTTTTAAAGAATCAACATGCCACAATTACACTCACTGAAGGGAACCGTCATTCCATTAGCATTGCTCAACACCCTGTGAGGCTCCAGTTGCCCTGACCTCTCAATGGTCTCTCCGTACTCAGTTGTTCCGAGTTAGGATTCCCATCTGATCCATATGCTGCCTGTACTTGGAGAGTTCATTTCCAAATTCTGCTTAATAAGTGAATTGGAACAAGCACATAGTTTTCTTTAGAGGACAGAATTACTGGACTGGAGAATGTAAACAAATCTGAGAATAGAACCAGTGCACAGATAATCCTGTGTAGCCATTCCTATCCATCTGCTGGCTATGTCTCTGTGGTTACTTAGATGCCACTTTGCTCAAACACCAGACAGCCACAATGTATCCTAACTAGTAGTAAACAAGACCCGTATTATTAATATGTCAGCTTACCTGATCCAACTATGTCATTCCATCATTTTCAAGAAATGATGTACCAATGCCCCTCGGAGTATTTTGCTAAACATTGTATGATAACCTTAAACAAAATTACTTTTATGGAAAGATATACTCCCAACTTTTATGCATGATGATCATATGGATTCTCTTCCATAAATGTGTTTGTGTGTGTGTGTGTGTGTGAGAGAGAGAGAGAGAGAGGAGGGGGAGGGAGGAGAGAGAGAGGAGGGAGGGGGAGAGGAGAGAGAGGGGAGAGGGAGAGAGAGGGGGAGGGGGGGGGGGGGGAGAGGGGGAGGGGAGAGAGAAGGAGGGGGAGGGGGAGAGAGAGGAGAGGAGGGGAGGAGGAGAGAGAGAGAGAGAGAGAGAGAGAGAGAGAGAGAGATGATTTAGAAATACTAATGCACGCCAAAACCATTTTCCCAGGCAAGCGGGAAAATAAACAAACAGGAAAGAAACTCTTTTCCCAGAAAATAAGGATTATTTCTTAATCCTCAATTGTCACTTGGTCTTCTATACACTATATTCAATAAAAAAGATATAAAGTAGTTTAAGTTAAACTACTTTGTTCAAATCACAGCCCATAACATAAACACACACCTATGTGTGTCCACATCTATAGATGTGCATACGAACACAGAATATTTGCTTACACATTTTATAGCTTATTGGGTGCATGGGTTGAAATGTCTGCCTTTAAAAGAAAAATGAGATTTTAACTCATAAGTGCTGCAGTAATTCCCTCTTTTGCTGTCTTTCGCTTTTCTTTCCTTCTTAAAAGTTTGACTTCTAACCAACAAGCTAAAGCGTGACCTGTCCCACGGCCATGCTTCAAAGTTCCGACAGATATATTCCTCCCTCAACACTGCAGCTATTTCAAAAATCCCTTTTATAAAACAGGGAGTAATGTCCACAGAGGATCAAAGGGCATCCTACAGTCTGGCAATTGCCTAAGAAAAATGGCAGCATGTCCATGAAATATGCCCTAAAATAATTTTGCAGTGCGGTATGTCCTAATTTCAAATTGGATGTTTATCTTGGAAAGGCCTCTATCTAACTTGTCCATAAAGCAGCCCCACTTAGCTCTATGAGCTCTGTGAAAATGGAATCCAAAGCTGGTTATTAAGGGGGCTGGAGATGGGTTCCATATGGCAGAACAGCACGGGAGGCCAAGGCTGAGGCCTGCATCAGGCACGGCTTGGCTGACGCTCCTGATCTACCCATGGACACTCATTGCCTTACACCATAACATCTGGATTATGGCTTGTAATGTCCCTGGGAAATATCCTCTTTCCATCAAAGCCTTTATCTATCTCAGTCGGACTTTGAACGTTTTCGTATTTAACGCAGTCATGTTTGATCTGATAGACTTGCTCATCACTGGCCAAGTTTTCTTTTCTTTTTCCCCACTCCCTCCTAAAGGCAGGGTGGGAAAGAAGAATTATTTATTGCAGAGTCACAGATAGGGCAGAAAGTAAGATTTTTATTCTACTTATCTGACCTAAAAAAAAAAAAAAAAAAAAAAAAGAATTCACTTGCAAATCCAAGTGTACTTGTGTGTGATCTAAGGACACTCTTTATTCTTCCTTCAGCATTCCTTCCCCAAAAGAAGAGACAGCGCAGGGCAGAACCAGGCATCCAGTGTGTGCTCTCCAGCAGGGCCAGGTTAGTGGGATCTATTTGGTTCTTTGAACATCCCTGTTCTCTCGCCCAATAAATCGACTCATCTGCACTTACTCAATTTGCTGAATAGCTCAGGGTTTCGAGTCTCTGTCCCTGCCTATAAGGGAAATTTGTCATCCTAATGCAGCCTGGACTACTATAAGAGAGGAGGAAATGACCCATCAAAGGCGAAGCCCACCCCACCTGAGCTGAAACAAACACCAGCGGATAGAGCAAAGTTTCTGGGTCCTGACCCTAATTCCTCCACAGACAGGAGGGATAAAATATAGTGCCTCAGGGTTGTGTTATTTTCCTCCTTCCTCCCCAAGGATCAGAACCTTTTAGTATTTCTATGTGATCCATTTATCTCTCTGAGTCTGGACCTCCACTCGCTCCATAAGATCCACACTCCTTCTTCTTAGAAAGAAAAAGTGATGTCCATTGAAAGTGCATACATCAATTATTAATAGAAAAACAAAAACGAGGTGTGATACTCAGCTTATTAAGCAGCCTGTTTCTCCTGCAAATGAAACAACCCTCCAAAGAGCTCTTTCCTTCTGAGTCATGGTAACCCCACACCCAGAACTCAGCAGGGAGAAAAGGAGCCTGTAAGCTACGGAACTTCTGTTCACTTCAAGTAGGTGCCAAGATTTACTTCAGAATATCAAAAGGCTCTCATCCAGGAATAGATTCCCAGAGTGAATGTACTTATACAGGGTTTATACAGTGACTTGCAGCCTGGTGACATTAAGTGCTAAGTGAAAACACAAGCAAGGTAGAACATCACTGAGTTAGGAGCCAGGATGACAAGTCTGTGGCCATCAACAGCAAGATGACACTAATGCAACTGCTCCCTGCAAATGCCGCAATGGAATGTGCAAAATTGGTACCAGAGAATAAAAGAGAAGGAACAAAGGGGCAAAGAGAAAGGAATGAAAGATAAAAGAAGACAAGGGGCTGCGACACAGCGGTTGAGGATAGTAGCTAAGCGCATTTGTTTCAGGAGCATTAGGCATGGGGTTGTATCTCCTAGCAGAGCACCCACATAAAAAGGCAGGCAGAGCCACAAGTGTTCGAAATGCTAGCCGGGTACATGAAGATGGAGACAGGAAAATGGCTGGGGCTAGATTGCCAGAGAGTTTAGGTCAAAAGATTAGTCCTGGTATCAGCGAGACACCCTGTCTCGAGGAATAAGGCAGTTTGATAAGCAGGACAGCTAAGGGTTTCCTCAGACCTCTACACAACCACACCGCCCCCCCCCAGCTCACACACATGTAGCTACAATACACGATAAACAAACAGAGTAACAAGTAAAGACTGTGTCAAGTGTAGGCACATGAGATGTGAAATAATACAGTACATTACTCTTTAGGTGATGGTAGTATAAGAGTCTCGTGTTGCCAGCACATCTTATATTTGACCTATTCCTTATGTTTCTGAAGTCTCTGTGACAGCACAGGTAGCCAACAGAAAACAAATGCATTCAAAAAAAAAAAATAAAAAATCAACCACCTATGTTTGAATATTGACTAGCAGAGGAGGGCTTCAACTCTGTTGACCATTTCTTTTCAAAGCTGAGGAAAAGCACGCAGTCTATAAAAGGCTTTGCTGAATTATTCCTTTCAAGTGTTTTCAACATGTTAAAGAACTGCTTCCTGCCAACAGCTTTACAGCTCAGCAGGAGCAGATCCATGCACCCAGGGAACCAGCTTCCCGAGCAGACCCTCCTCTGCAGCTCCCTACATTATCCAAAGACGGTCCTCGGGCCACAGGCTCTGCCAGAACCCCGTGGGATTCTCATAATGATGGGAAGGAAACCTTCTACATTCCCCACACATGCATGCACATGGAAGATGAGATTTATATTTGTAATTACAGCAAAAGGTCCAACTGCACACTGTGTCTAGAGCTACAGAAGTTCTGTATTCATTTCATGCTCTAAGTCAGTAGGAAATATCGTCGTTCATACTTTATACGGGAAAATGAAAAGTAAACGAAGAAAAAACTTAACAAGTAGACAAGGACTGTTAAGTGCTCATGACTCTCTAAAGTCAGGACAAGGAAAATACATTTTCTATTATTAACAGGGTAAAAAAGACAAAGATCACGTGACCCATAAGGTTATTTCTTTGATCTGATTTCTGGGGGAGCTCACACATTGTTCAGTAATATTTATAATCTAGTGTTTAATTTTTATGTCAACCGCTGTAGACTTTCAGTCTGTTCCGATTTTCTGCATCTTGCTTTAATTTAAAATGGAGCAAACGTCCCTGTATTTGGGACTTAAAGGATGTGGAGCCAGTCTTACTCTTAGGTGTTTGAAAGTGTGGGACTAGCACCAGAGCCCAAGCATCTTCTTCTGCTTTTCCCCACAGCAACTCCTTGCAGCATCCTAACCCCAGCCTGGTACCTATTCACCAGGAGCTAGCATCCTCCAAGATGATCAGGCCATCCACCCTTCCTCACATCTCTACCTTCAACTCCTACTATCTTCAAGGGCCTATATCCTTCTCTACCCCGTGTCAATGACTCTCAGACTAGAGTATGCTTCAGAGCTACCCGGAAGGCTAGTGAAAACCCTTGGTACTAGTTATTGGAGATCTTTATTCAAGAAGTAGAAGACAAAATGAAAATTAAGAAGTTGCATTTGCATTTAAACTGGGTATGGTGGTGCATGCCCATAATCTCAGTCCTTGTGAGGAGGTGGGGAGGAGACTGAGGTAGGAGGAGCTGCATAATTTTGAGGCTCGTTTTATCTACATAACGGGTTTTAGGTCAGTCACAGCTACATGGTGAAAACTTATCTCAAAAACTAACAAGCAAAAGGGTTTTCAAATAGGCTTTTAAAGCCATTGTAACAATTCCCAGTCATGACTGCTTCAAGGGTTCTATATAGGAACAGGCTGTTCGAAGCCTTATAAGATGATCTTTGGCTCTTTCCAGGCGCCCCATTATTTGGGATAGCCACATCTTCCATGCTGCTGTGTCTCATTTACTCAGTCATTCCAGTCTTCCTGAAAGCTTGCCTGTGCAGAGCCATGGGCCCTCCCCACCCACCTGCAGGAATAAAAGAGGGTCTCTTTGTACGGCCCTGAACACTCACTGCACACACCCACGTTCCCTAATTCATATTTATAATCTGGAACATCATCCCCACCGTAAGACAATGTTCCATGTTGAACTTTGGCAAAAGACGGAGTCTAATGCTACTGAGAAGATAGACAGGATCACACGGCTCGGGAGATGGTGCCTGGGCCCTGTGCCCTGGAGCACATAGAAGCTTACAGAGCTCTAGCAGATTGACAGCCTGACCCGAACATGGCTGCAGACTCCAGAAAGCAGGAAACCCCCAGAGGTCACTCAGCCCAGTCTCATGTTGACCTCGGCTTCTTAAAATGCAGCAGAAGGGTCAGAGTTGAGACACACAGCATGAGTCTATGCAGGGTCACAACTAGACCCACAGACTGCCGGCAGTGAACAGACAGAAAGGAGGCAAGGGGGAGCTCAGTGGTAGAGCCTGTGCTTAGCCTAAGACCTGGAGTTCTATTCTTAGCACCAAGAGTTCACACACACACACACACACATACACACACACACACACACACACACACACACACAGACACACGAGAGAGTCACTAGATTTACAAATAAATAACAGACATGCAGAGAGAGATTTATGAACATAGATATATATGACAGTCTGAACCAAGCCTGTGAGTTTAACTGAATGAGTAAATAGTGCCACTGTGTTACTAGGGAGCAGACACTGAAGAACACATGCAAATGAAAGTGAGCAAATTAAAAAAAAAAAAAAAAAGAAGCAGCAGCAGCAGCAGCAGCAGCATTCTGCTCACTGGAGTGTTCCAGGAAACATACGGTACCTTTGACTCCCTGCATGCTACTTCTTGCATTGGGGACTCCCTCACACTCCTCCCAGGCTCACACACCAACATGACACGCAGAGCTCACACAGATAAAAGTGTGCAGTGTGCAGTGGGATGGCAGACACCCATCTGGGTAGAAGCAGCAGTTGTTGTTTGTTTGTTTTTTACCTAACTACAAACAGAACAATCATCAAACCCACTATTTTTTCTTGGTGAGATTTGGTCATAGGATGGATCAGTAATAACATACAATAGAGCCAGGTGTGGTGGCGCACGCCTTCAATCCCAGCACTTGGGAGGCAGAGGCAGGCAGATCGCTGTGAGTTCGAGGACAGCCTGGTCTACAAAGTGAGTCCAGGACAGCCAAGGCTACACAGACAAACCCTGTGTAAAAAACAAACAAACAGATAGACAGACAGACAGACAAAACCAGACAATAGACAAGCTGAGGTAGGCAGGCAGGCAGGCAGAGGGCCCATTCAAATTCTTTCACTATCTACCCTCAGTTTTTTTTTACTCCGCGTCCCAAGCCAGCTGGAGCACAGATGATTCGGGGACCTAGAGAGTGTAGCCCACAGAGCTCAGCCTCCACAGTAACACTGAAACTGCAATAAAAGTCTACAACGCTAAACTGGCCAAAAGCTGGCACTATTAGTCAAGTAATTTCATAACAGACAATAAAAATGTTATACTAGTGTGGGTCCTCTCTTATCTTAGACAGCTGACATATTAATGTGTGAATCAGAAGGTCAAAGAAGAGCCGTGGGAGGGTATGTACTCATCTCGATGAAAATGCATGCGAGGCACAGGAAATCCATAGCTAACGGAACATGTGTTCAGACATCTTTACAGACTGTGAGGAGACCCTCTTCTCAACTGTGTGTGTGCATGTGTGTGTGTGTGTGTATGTGTGTGTCTCTGTGTGTGTCTGTGTTGTACACATATGTGTACAAAGAAGCATGTGAGGGGGGAAGGAAAGAGAGGGAGGGAGAGGGAGGAGAAGGAAGAGGGAGGGAGGGAGGATAGAGCTACAATGTGTCACTAATCTGGTACCCCCACCTCTGTTACTTTTCTGTCCCCTCTTGCAATAATAAACTGTCTGATAGTCATAACTGGTGTAAGTGTTCTTGGGGCAGCCCTGGCCGTACTGAGTACTGCACAGCAGTAGTGTGAAAAGAAGTAGATGCCAGTCTATGATCTATTATATCAAACCCCAAATTCTCTATTCAATGCTTGTTTTACATGATTTTCTGGATAGAAGCTAAGTCTATCTTAAAAGCCATGCACATACATACATACATATATATGTACATATATCATATATAATTGAGATCTAGGGAAAAATAGCAAAGCTACATTTTAAAACAGGCCATGAAGACACTCTTATTCAGGAACATTTGAAATAACACAAAAATACAAAAGTTTTAGAAAAAAAGAAGCAATCATCTAAACAAAGCCATTTTAAGAATCAAATTGAAGTCAAAATCCCTGCTATGCTATAGGAAGTGCAGACGTACATTTTTCTATATTCACAGCTAAGCAATCTTCATAGGTATTTCCTAATATTTAGTATAATATGGAAATCCTAAAAGAGAGTTTTGTACAAGGTGGGAAAATGGCTCTTCCAGAATAGTGGCTCTTGAACTTCCTGATGCTGTGACACTTCAGAGCAGTTCTCATATTGTGGTGACCCCACCATCCAGACATAAAATTATCTTGTTGCTACTTATAACTGTACTGTTGCTACTGTTATTAACCATAATGTAAATATTTGATCTGTGAACGCTAAAGGGGTTGGGAACCACAGGTTGAGAAGCACTGTTCTAGAGGCTCTGGGTTCAATTTCCAGCACCCACATGGTGCTCACAACCATTTGTAACTCTAGTTCCAGAGGACCCAACTCCCTCCACTGGCCTCCCACAGGAGCACCAGGTCTGCATGTGTTACACATACATACATGCAATAAACATTTGTATATATAAAATAACAATGTTTAAATAATGAAAGAAATTTGTGATGTAAAAATATCAAAAGGTAGATCATCAGAGAGACATTTGTCCACATTTACAGTATTAATGGCAGTGGGTGTGACTCATTTTCAATTTGTAAGCTATCTCTCCTCCTTAAGCTGCATATTTTCCAAAGCAAAGAAAGTGATGTCACCATTAAGTGTTCGCCAATGTATACTCTTCATGTCTCACATGTGAATATCCCTAGTGTCCATCAAATTTTTACTTGACTGGAATCTTCCTAAACATACGTACTGGCTTTGGGCATTTATTATATTCCTGATCCCAGCACACACTGAAGTCAAAATTCCAGAAAGTAAGACAAAAAATAAGGCCGACAGCTCAGGCTCAGCACATAACTCTGTCGTATCTCTATATAAATACTGCTCTCTGGGTCCTCTGTCCCCTTCATATTTTTGAGATCTTTATCCAAGGCGCCGACGTTTTTCCTACCCCTCTTCGTTCCTTTGCCCGTTGTTCCGTAACCTCTCCTGTCCTCCCTCGATTCCAATATTCCCCAGGCTCACAATTTCTGTTTCTCGCCTTTATGTTCTCCCACAAACTGCCAATGCTCTTCCACAGACTGGAGCTCCCTAAGTAAAGATGGTTATTGATGTACAGTTCTGGTGTTTTAGTGCAGCGGCAGAATCAATAAAGGAGAAAATACTGCTTTGTCAGGCTCCACCAAGGCATTCTGGGAAACTTTACTGCTTTGGGTGGTTACAGCCGCTCTTAATACAGAAGTGAGAGCTGGACTCCCTTCTGTGGCGAGAAATGATGTTCTCCCACCCTCTAGTGACTATAAAGGGATAAGGCAAAGGTGGGGAGTGTTTCCGATTGCAGCACACCATTGTTTCTCATGTCCTCATCGCTTCTTAACACGGCAAAAGTGCGAGAAACCGAGTGAGATGGGAAGATGGCCAGTTACCGTTTCATAATTCTGTTACAAAGTTTAAAATGCAGAAAGGATACACTATAATCAGTGTGTGCCATCAGAACATTAGCTTCTATGGGCTTCGGAATGCAAGAGTCTTAGACTCTCTCTCTCTCTCTCTCTCTCTCTCTCTCTCTCTCTCTCTCTCTCTCTCTCTCTCACTCTTGTTCTCTCTGTCTGTCTTTCTGTCTGTCTGTCTCAAAACCATTAAGGATTCTTGATCCAAATGAAGACTCCATATTCTATAGGGCAGTAGCCAACTGAGATACTGTACAGTTACAAATTAGAAATTTTGAGTGTGTATGTGTACACACATGTGCATGTACTCATGCACACCCAAGTGATTGTCTGCACAACCTCTCTCTGCTACAGGTATGGATTAGCCCCAACACTCAGAAATCAAATTAGACAAAGAGCCTGGAGTAGTATATCATTTCACTAAAATTCTACATCTCTTGATAAAGGAGCAAGAAATACTAAGTTAAGTTAAAAATACTTTCGGGGGTTGTTTTTAGAATATTTTTTCACATTTAGTTACCTAAAAACTTTAACTTAATAAATGATTAAATTCTGACCCCTTTGCTTGGTATTCTTCCTTGTATAATCTGTAAACTATTATACAATTGCTTAGATATATTAATGATCTAAAACTCGCCAGTACTTCATGAAGAAAACTTCTACTTAAAAACTGAGAAATAGTTTCGTTCCAGGAGAGATGAATGAGACATACAAAGGCTGCCACATACTCTTCCGGTCCTCACATCACCCCTGAAGCATTCACATTAGCTTCTCATGGCAAAAAACTAGCTGGAGGGACAGCATCTAACCCAACTGTACCACACTCTAAGTTTTCCAAGCTTAGTGAAGTGTAAAGTTCTAACATGCCTGGTACACATAAAATCTCACTGCTCAAACAAGTACTAGCTCCAACATCTGGCCATGTCCTTACTTAATGAAACTCTACAGAAAAAAATCCTTCACTTTTTATTCATTAAAACAGTAAGAAGCATAGAATACTACTACTAATCAGCCTGGGCAACACTAATATTACATATGTAGGTATATGTATACAGAATATACAGATGTATTTATAAAAAAAAATATGAAGTTTTATACAGATTATATAAAGATAAAAACAAGTAAAAATTTACCTTGCTGGCACTTATCCGCTTCCGATTTGACCAACGCTTCATTGTACAGTGAAGATATCAAAATGAAACAAAAACATCAGATCATTAATAATGCAATTAAACTATTTTTCATTACATATACTGCAGATTATATTCAAGTTATTGTCTCCAAACCTGAAAGTTAGCCTCGCCCATTACTCTCCTCCCCGCAAAAAAGCTCATTTATTTAAGCAAGAAAATAGAAACAAAGAAATACCATGCTTAAGTGGTTATACTAATCATTTCCTCAAAATATTCAAAGTGGATCAGCATTGGCAGACAAGTGCCATTCAGTCTTAGTAAGCACATTTTAACCCCCAAAATGAGGGTGTTTGCTTTCTCCTACTAACCATGTTTAGGTGGCACTGTAAAAATGTTTGTAAATTCTTAACTACTCTCAGTCCATACTTAGGTCATCCATAATTTTTGTTAACAGAAAACGGAATTCTATTTACTTTCATAGGTTAAATCTTGATAGTCAAAATAACAGAAAAGAATGTGGCACTTACGCCATATGGAAATCTGGTATTTTGCAAGCTAATTAAAATGAAATACTAAAATCTTTAGAATCATCATGGTCCAGTTACATATTAGGATATTAACATGATATCTACTTTGCTGTAATGCTACAAGCTACCATGTACAGAATATCTCCGCCATGTCTGGCACCATAGTTGATGTCATTATCCATGATGCGTACAACAAACACGTAGCAACATTCTTATCCCACATGAGGGAAACACCTCAGAGAGGTTTAGTAACCCTGTGAATGTGATCAGGTCGTGGTGGATCTAGGAGTCAAAAGCAGGCGGCTTGATGACACAGTCCACGGTATGAACTAATGACCCTACTCTTCTCCAAGGGGGGAAAAAAAGTACAATTCTTGGCCTTCCAGTCATTGTCAACTCCACTATACCCAGATGTACAGCCCGGAGACACGCTGCACATGTTAAGAATGTTTTTGTCACTTTGGGTCTAAAGCCACAGAATCTGACTCACTGTTAGAAAAAAAAATGGGTACAAAGCTAAGAATCCAAACGGGAACTCTATAGTTAGCACATTAGTGGGAAAGGTATTCCAAGCATTGTAATCACAGAAATGTTCTGACCTCCAGGTCCGAGGGTTAGTCACTTACACTTAAAAACCCAAAGTAAAAACACCTTTTAATATTCAATTATGCTTAATAAAAAGAAATAAAATTTCTAACTAGTATATCCAAATGGACCATGATAGTCCTATAAGCAGAATCGAAGTGTGCGGCTCAGAATAAACTAGCCCTCCATTACTGCCTTTCTGGATATGCTTAGATAAAGAGAGAAAGGAAGATATAAAGCAAAGCAAACGACATAGGCAGTCTTCTGTGTGATACTGCTTTCAGCATATATAAAGTAAATTGTGCACTGGGATTCTGCTGGGTGAAGCACAAGGCAAGCACACACGTAAGCCGAGACCCTGACAATCTTAACAGTGGAGGGGTGAACAAGACTCCAGTAGTAAGAGGGTCCAAGCTGGGTAAGATGAAGACAGTGGGCACTCTTTGAACTTTGAAAAAGACACGTCATGAGATACACCACAAGTGCAAATTCAGGCTGCTTCTTGCATTAATTGCTCTGCAGTTTGAGATAAATTGAAGTCAAATTGCTATTACTTTAAAATTCTAAATGTGGCAATATTGAAACACAGTTGGGGTTACAATATGATTGCTGGGAATAGTCTAGTGAGGAAAAAAATTTTAAAATATGCAGCCATTTTCATAAGAGACATCAAATTTACAGAAGCCAACGAAGAGATTTTTAGAACATGTTGGCTGTCAGGTGTTCCATCGTGGGCACCTTATTCAAATACTTATTCATTTTGCATCTTAATATAACCTAGCACACATCTCAGGTTCTCTGACACCTACTCTACACTGGGCAGTGAATCCAGGGGCAGAGATTATGAAACAACAACAACAACAACAGGATGAAAAAGAAACTGAAGAGAAGGCCTGGGCAAAGGGGACAGAGAATACAGTGCTTCTCTGGTTCTGTGTGTGTGTGTGTGTGTGTGTGTGTGTGTGTGTGTGTGTGTGTGTATGTGTACATTTATATGTAGATTTTGGTGTGATATTTTTAAGCAAATTATCCTAAGGAATTGATATATTTTTTTTTTTTTGAAGTAAATGTTTACTTGACATTCTGACAATGGAAAAATTCTTAGTACATTTTTCCAATAATTTTGAGCTAGCCTCTGGAAGTTTACTAGTAAATTAGTCATGGTCTTCTCTATGAAATTAACTCCAACAGAAAGATTAAGCAATAGCTAAAATGAAGAGTATTTACTTCATTTAGGAGGTATCATTAGAAGCCTAATTTCTGATCAGGCTTCAGATTTTCACATTGGATTCCATGCAGGGTCAAATGTAACACATCTCATCTTTCTCCAGTCACTTCTTTAGTTGGCTTTTTAAAAATGTCTTTCAGTAAACTGTAATCAAACACACTGTGTTCATATTTTAATTATTGGAATTATAATGTGCAATCCATGTATATGAAAATGAGATTATAATTTCCATCAGCATGTTTACTTGTAAGAGCCGACTTTCTATCTTATCTTAACAAGATCAGATGCTTCGCTGATGGTGCAGACATCACCACTCTATAGTGTGTTAATGAGAAATTTCCACGTGATAGAATAGATAACATTAAAATTTGCATTTTCACAAAAGCACACCCAGTGGAAAAGTTAGCGACTAAAAGCAACACTGAGGGAAGAAGGCGAAAGACTCAACATATTACAAGTGGACACTTGATCATGCCATCATTGGTGATGAAAACGTGAAATTCTGGGGAACTGTTTGCATAACTGAATATGTAAAAGTCACCCAGAATATAAAAATGGCTAAATGGAAACACTGATACCTAAGGAAACTATATTTCAAAAGTCTTATAGCAAAACCCATATTCTGTGTGAGCTTAATAGCAATCCCAGCCATACCCTTCTCAGCCAGGTAGCTTCTTATTACCTGGGCTGTCTGCCCCGTGGTTCCTGAGGGAGAATACACATAACCCATCCTAAGACTTGATGCAATTGTTTTACTTCTCCCATTAACATACAATTGACAGTCGTTCTGTGTGCTGGCCTGTCCTCAAAGAGCCACCACAGTAGAGAGTTTGAGCAGAAAGGTCACACTTACATGCCTCTTGAAATCACCCTGTTTTACTACTAGGTTCAAATTTAACACAATCACTCCCATGTCATCTTCTAAACTGTTCGGATCTTCCAATTTTAAAATATGTTCAGTAGTCCTGCAAGCAAAAACATGGCATATGATTTTAACACTAATTGGCAATATGACAGGCCTGACAGTATATCAGGAGCTTGTGGTAGAAGCTGTGCCACCTCTCTGTAAAGATTAGACAAGGCAAGGTGTGTGTGTGTGTGTGTGTGTGTGTGTGTTGCGGGGGGTGGGGGGTAGGAATGGGGCAGGGCAGGTGCAGAACCACATTCAGTAAAAATAAATTTTCTGGGGGTAAAAACTCTGACATTGTCAAACTTAACATTAGTTAATTTATCTCCCTGCTCTACCACCAAAATAACATAAGACATATTTTAACCTAAATTCTGTGCATCAATATTTTATACAATCTAAATAAGTACCATTTAAATATGAACGTGGGTTTCCCCTAAAACTCACTGATAATGATTCAAGGTAAAAAAATACAATACCTGTTAAGTTCAAGATCCCTGAGAATGACAAAGGCAGAACCCATGAAATCAGACTTGGTTAAGTCCCGATCATATACCTAGAAAAGAGTTCCAGCATTAATATACAGGGCCATCAGCACCAGCGAGATCTGCAATTATGAACATACAGAGTAGGCTGGGGACTCTGAAATTTTTGAGAATTTGCACACTGAAGTTGAAGAGTAATACAGCCAAGTCAATGCAGAGAAATGACTTGTTCATTTTGCCAATCATATTAAAAACAACAGCACAAACCGACTTTTAGGGCAGCGGTCAAATACAACAAAATATTACACTCAATGGACCCTCCCTGTAGTTTAATTGGCCTCTCATTAAAACTTAGCATCTTCCACGGTGAGCAAATCTGCCAATTAAACAGAAGTTTGCTAACTGTTGTACAAGCCATCCCAGTCTGCACTCAACTCGCACAGTTTTAACCCAGATGTTGGAGTAATTGATGCTTACACCTGGTAGCTCGAAGCTCTATTAAGTATAAAGTTCTTTCTAATGAGAACAGTGTCTACACTTGTCACCACTTCAGGGCCAGTAATAATTCTTCCACACTGAGTAAGTTTAAATATAGCCAATAAGAACATTATTTACACAGTACACTGTGACTTTGTAGCATATGTATCTCCTTGATTGGAGGGGAACATAGTCTCATAAGGAGTCTTAAAAAAAAAATTCCTCCTCAGTGTTAATATTTTAATCCAGCATCAGAGGATAATGGAGGAATTAATTGAGGCAAGGTCACTTTTAAGGAAGCCTGAGAACTACGGAAGAATAAATATTTTGAAGAAAGGAGCTGACTTGAAAGCCGTCGGGATTATTACCTTCACACGGAGCTTTTGATCGAGGCTTTGTATTGGCAACACAACCATCTCATCCCAAATTGGGTTCAAGTTTTTATATATGACTTTACTTTTGTACAGCGTCTTCCCGTTCAGCTTAAATTTCACATACGGATCACTCGTGCCTTTAAAAGAAAAAGAGAACAAGACAGAATTGTATAAAATACATGCAAAAACCGAGCATCTCTATCAAGTGGAGATTCTTCCTCCCAGTCTCCAGGCCCGAAGCAAGCCAGAGATCAGTGTCGCTCTCTATGCAGGGATGGGAAACCCTAGAGGTGTCATGGGGAGGGAAAAATGCTACAATTTAAGGACAAATGGCTAATTCCATTTTGTCTTTTAGTGGTTGAATATGAATAGGCTCTTTGGGCTTTTTACGTGGTTTCATTGTGGATATGTCACCCCTCAGTTGCCCACAACAAAATTCAAAAAAAAAAATCAAGGCAGTGTCAGGAGTCCTGCAGAGAAGCTTGCCCCTCCTAGGCTCAGCACAAAGTCCATGAAAAGGGAAAGCAGCCATCTCCAAATATTTAGCAGATGGCTGATTCAACAGAATCTTATACCTTAAAATACAATAATAATAAATAGACCAGTCTCTGAAGCTACTCATTCAAAAGACGGTGTGAGAGGACTCCAACTGGAACCAGGGCACAGAGATTAAATCAACAGAGTGGCCATTGTTTGTTGCCTCCTCCTCGCACCTGCACCAAAGCTGCCACACATTGTCCCCACCCAGGGCCAGCGGAACTGCACATCAGCCAGGCCCTCAGCTGGCCTCAGAGCTGACCCAGCTGACCCGAGTGGCCCCTCCTGGGGAGCTTTGAAATGGATGCCAAAGGGAATGAATAATATCCCTTCTAGTTGATACAACCCCCACCCACTCCCCCAAAGAAAAAAACTGATGGTAGGATCCCCCTTCACATTTCTCAGATCAATTGGCAGGGGGGAGGGGCCTGCAAGCATAGTGCACAAATGACGTGTTGTGCCTGTGTGTTACATGAATGTGTGTCAAGGATATACTTGCTCTTCTGTATCAGGTTAGAGAAGAAATAGGAGCAAACGAGTAATCAGCTTGGAGTTCAGGGAAAAACTACTCAAGATGCTACTAAGACAAAGCTTCTGACTTGAAAAGTTATGGCATTGTGGCCTATCTTGAAACTCAACCCTATGAAGCTACATGGAAGGGCCCACTGTTTTTAATCCAGGGCCCCCGGATGGGCTCCAAGAATATTCACTGAAATGTATTTCCGACATGAAAGTCAAGCTAATATCATCTACAAATATTATGTCATAAATTAGGTCCACTACTTTGTTGCAAACATTTATACGTCATTCAGAACTATCATTCTTTGCTTTAACCGTCTGTCACTTGGGCCCTTTCTTGGGTTTCTGTATGGCTGTAATAGAGAATACCAAGGAAAGTAAATGGAGGACAGTCTCCAGCTTTTTGAGCGGAAGGCGGCATCGCTATGGAACGAGACAGCATCCACCAGTCAATGTTAATAGCTTCACCAAAGCAGAAATTTCCCGAGTTAGCAATCCGGTAATACAAGGGCACTAACTTAACAAAACAAAACAAAACAAAATGAAATAAGCTACAAGAGTCATATGCGTCTAATTCTGCCATCGAAAGTTTGGCAGCATAGGAATAGAAGAAGGCCAGCCTTCATGTGAAACACAAACTCGTGCTGAGCAGTTTTTTTGAGGGCTAGTAAAAATAAATGCATTCACAGACACTCAGTGGAATGTTCACTGGTGGGTGAGCATCTGCTCGCCCCTCCTCCAGCACCTAGAGAGAACACCTCTGACTAGTCAGACTTTAACAATCATCCACATATATATATATATATATATATATATATATATATGTGGGGGGAAGCTATAATAAAAAGAGGCCTTTAATTAAATGAAATTGCCACTCTGGGATCAGACCTTCATGCTTGTCAGCGTACTCTCAAAATAAACATCTCAAAACTCGGCCTCAGTGGTGTCACTTTCTCACAGGCAAGGCATACTGGGTAATCCCCAAGCATCTTGACAGCTACATAATGTTCAAACTGTTTCACGGGTGAATGGCAGCAGTCGCATGAAAGAAAATATTAATGTCTGGAATTAACAGAAAAAAAAGGACCAGGGTTTACAAAGCCAAACAAGGAAAGAGGGTGTCAAGTTAGTGCAGTGTTAATTGTTAGAGAAAATTTGAGGGGAGGGCGCACATGGTGAATTTTTTTTTTCTTCCCTCTCTCTCTCTCTCTCTCTCTGAGCCTAAGTGCCTGACTGTCAGGAAAGTGGCATCTCACTAGGCAGGTTCTGAAAAGGGAGCAGCCGCTCAGGAATGCGACTCCTTGAGTATACAAATGCTGAGCTGACACCTGAATGGATGGACTTTAACCTTCCTCACTGGGAAATTCAGATACAAAGAGACTTTTATGGGAGTTGGTAAGTTCAGTGAAGATGGAAAGAAGGACTAGAGACCAGGCTGTGGCTCTGGAGAGCCCCAAACTCAAACGCTTAGGACCCAGGGCCGGCCATGCTCTCACACTGGACAGACGGAGGCTTCCATCAACAGAACTTCTACACGCAGAGGAGATTCAAGCAACCATGGGCACCACAGTACAGACTCCTGTCCTGGTCATCATCCCACACACAACACAACCACTTACTTACAGGGCACTGATATTGTATTGGACTCACCTACAGATGACGTAAAACACAAGGAGAAACGCATATAGGTCGCATAGGAGATTTTTTTGATGGCTTGCATATAATACCACATCTACACACATAGTTTATATACGACTTTCTATATCAAGGACTTGCATATGCACGGATTATGTAATGAGCAAAGGCACTGGAACTAGCCCCATGAAGATCCCTAGAGATACATGTATCTGCCAGAGAAACTGGCAACTAGTCATAATCTCTGCAGCAGAGAGGCACTAAATCCCTTCCTAAGAACTAGTTCCTGCTCACTCACACCTACTAACCTACAGATGGTCACTGTCCCTTGACACATACCTGTCAACCACACTACCAGCCCACAGATACTTATGGTCTCTTCCATGTCTCGCTAGCCATACTGGGTGTTGCCAAGGCACATCCTCAATACAAGAGCCTGCTCTTCTGTATCCGATAGCACTGGCACCTTATAGCACAGCACATGGTCCCAGGTGGCAATGTTCAAAGGAGCTGAACATGCTCCGGAGTTCTGCTCAGTAGTAGGTAGGAAAAGTAACCCCTACCTCACATGTCAGTGAGGGTTCAACTCAGGAGGCAGGCGTGAAATCAACCCAGGACCAAACAGGAACAGGGGGAGCCCTCCAAAATATTAGTGTTGTAATAGCTAAGCAAGCATTTCAGTGAAGCCAGAAATTGAAGACAAAGAGGGAAAAAAAAAAAAAAATAGACTACCACAGGCTGTTTTAAGTCGGAAACCAAAGTACCCTAAACATATACAATAAAGGGTTAGCTATTATTCTGCAAGAAATGTGGGTGTTTTATTTCCTGTTCCTGAGCTTTTTATTTTTATTTTTTTTAGGTGAAAGTAACATGTGCCCACAACTTTGAAAGGTATGAAATGAAATAAAGTCCACACCCTCTTACTGGTCCCTGATCCCATTTGTCTGGTGTGATGGCCATAAGCGATTTCTTGAGTGTTTTACAGGGAAAATATTATATATATATATATATTTAAATGACTGCATTTGGTCAGGTACTATGCCTTGAAGTTGGGGTCACACCAGCAGTACGCACCTACTGGTGTTTTTCTAACTAAACACATTCTTGCTGTGCTGGATCAGCGTAGGTAAGTAGCTAATACTTTTCCCACTGTAGACAGGAGTTCGCCAAGCAGACTGGTGTATCTACCTTGCAATCTCTGCTCTATAGCAAGTTTGTACACAGGAAGCATGGCAATGCCTCGTCTTGATTCTAACAGATATTATAAAATTGTTTTCTAAACCTCATCATACTTAGAAGTGTGAGAGATGGCTCCATGCATAGGAGAGCTTGCCGCTCTTTCAGGAGATCCCAGGTCAGTTCTCAGAACTTACCTCTGGCAGCCTCTGAGGGCACCCACATGCATGGCATATATATAGGCTCACATATCTACGTATATATAGGCTCACATATCTACATATAAGCAAGTATACAATCCATCTTCTAAATGCTTATCAACCTTAGAGCAAACATTGTTTTTGTCTCTTTCAGTAATCACAAGCACTGAATATTGTAATCTGTTGGCAGGGCAGGAAAGAAAATAAAACATAGCAAAGCACTTTCTCTGTCTCCCCTTATCTTTAAGACTCTCAATGGCTTTTCTGCGGCTGCGATGTCTATCTGTGTTTTGTGAGTCAGAGTCTTGTTCTTTACTTGTTTGGCTTTCAGTGGGGATCAGCTCGTCCTCTGGCTACATCTGGGTAGGATGCTTCCTTACGGAATTGCTCACCAACTATACATCTTGTCCGAATTTATTTAATAAGTTATTACTGGCAATAAGTTATTTTCCTTTTTATTTATTAGCCAAGGTCTGACTTCAGGCTTTGTACTTTCACATTCTGCTTAGAAGTACTTTGTTTTTGTTATTGTTTTTTTAAACCATAAGATTTAAGATTAATTCAGCCGTGTTTCTTTCTTCCCATTGATTTTGGTACATTTTCTCCTTTTCTTTTCTTTTTTTTTAAACACTTAAAATTTCAGTCCATCTGGAGTTATTTTAGTACGAAGAGGAAGGAAATTTAGGTTCATGCAGGAGGAGGGTAAAGTGATCAGAGCCAAGCTTTGCACATATAAATCTGACAGCAGCTTATAATTTAGAATGAAGGAGAAAGGGAAGAAAGGAAGGACACCTGGTAGCACAACCTAATGCTATGTTGCGGCAGAGAGTTGAGGGTGGGGGAAACAGCTGAGCTCAGGCCTGGGGCGGTGGAGGTTGGGGGACTGGCTCTGTGGCTGAAGTGACTCCTGAGCAACTGGGGACTGGATTTCAGACCTCCAGAACCCAGGTTCCTGCAGGGTCTGAGTGGCATTCGATCTATAGCTCCAGACTCTGGGAGCAGAGGCAGGGAACCCCACCCCCACATTCCCCCCCATGCTGCCCCAGGAGACTGGTCCTGTGTATGAGCTCTGGTTGTACTCGAAAGGCCTGATCTAAGAAAAAGATGGGAGAAACAGTGAAGACGATGCCTGTTGTAAACCTAGGGTCTCCATGCTCTTTCTCCCTCTGCCTCTCATACATGCGCGTGTGCGCACACACACGTACATACATGCCTTTAAAAATGGAGGGGGAAACCTCAAAGTATTCAGATATCCTTGGCATTTGGAGCGATGCTCTGCACACTGGAAGGAGTGTGTCGCCAGAGCCGTTGGAAATGGCTTCGCAATGTTCTCACTTGGAATTTTCAAAATGTACAGTGAAATATTAAGCACCATTTAACAGGACCAGTGAGGTGGCTTGGTGGATAAAAGTGTTTGCCTTACAAGCCTGAAAAAAATTGATGCCTAGAAATCGTAGTAGAAGGAGGAAAGTGACTTTCAAAAGTTGTCCTCTGACTTACACATATATGCCTCAGCATTAATAATAATGATGATGATGATGATGACACAAAACAAACAGCTCAATAATAGATTCAGGATACAAAGGACAGAAATATAAATACACACTTATAACTTTTTCAGGAGGGCACTTTAAAATAATTTTAATATAGAAAACAATGCCTAGAGCATCTATAAATGTAATATTGAATTCATCCACCTCTGAGCTCAGGGAAGGAAAGGCATATGTCTAGGGGTCCCCAACACACATGGGGATGCTGAAGTCAGTGCAGAAACACCCCATAAGTAACTATGTAATCTTGAGTAATTCACTCAATTTCCTTACTATTCTCCTTTGTAATGTGAAAAACTACCTTTCTCACAGGATTCCCTTGAGAGCAAATAAGCCAATCTACTATAATGGTAGCCAGCACCAGAAGTTACCAAGATGCTATTTTTGGCATCCCAGTTCAGTCAAGTTTTAAAAAGGGAGAGCAAATAACCATTTATACAGTTCTATTGTCCATGTACTTTATTTTAATGTCCAATGTAATTCACACGGCTAATTTCTCCCCATAAAGTTTCTTTATTGCTTTCTCTGACGGTGTGGAATTTTCTATCATCTTCCTTTTAGAGAGATGGGAAGAAAATGTGTACTTTTAAATTCTATATTCAGGAATTCCATCTACTCGGGAAAACATCTCTGAAACATTCTTAGGTATTCTGGAAGGCAATGGCTGTATAGACACTTTAAGCATTTAAACCCCCATGACCACGGGCTTCTGCTCTATCTAAACACCCAGAGGTCATTCATGGAGGACTTCAGGGTGCTCTGGAAATCTAGCCTGGCAGTGTGGGGTCCACGAGTTCTCTCTTTGAGCCTGGTTAAAAAAAAAAATTTTTTTAAAGACAATTTCCAGACTAAAAAAAAAAAAAAAAAAAACTGAGAGGGGAATGTGTTAGCTATGACATCTACATAGGTGCCCGCGTCTGAGAGCAGCATCATGGAGCTATGCACACAGAACAACGCCTGCTCCCTGTATCCCTCACAGTCCCGTTCAGAAACCAGATGGGCAACTGAGAAAGAGAGGGAGCAGCTCCTTGATCACATGAAAAGAACAATCACTTCCTGTGTAGCAGATGAGTCCAGAAGAATCCAGAGCCAGCGGTCTTTCTGTATCACTCAACTCTGGGGAAGCAGCCATCTGCAGAGCTGTCCAGGCCCAGGCTACTTCTAGATAGCAGCTATCTGCTCCTGGGATCTGCTTCCCCACTTTCAACCTCAGAAGAGCTGTGTTTTCCTCAATGTTCTATGGCCCTTACAGCATGCTTTGCTAATGCATCCACCCTAATTGAATGGGAAATAACTTCCCTCCTTTAAGGGGACCAGCCATGTATTAAAACCTCCAGTGGCTCCTTGAGCGAGTCCTGGCCCTGTTTGGGCCTTGAGATGAAATAGCCTCAGACAATTACATATATGTAAATTTACATAAACAATATGTATATATACATACATATATATGAATTTATTTTTGGTAACAATATATACCATATATGTCCACATAAATATATATATAAATAAGCACAAATTTTAACTTTACTGAGCAATGCTCCAACAGTCAAGTTATAACAGAATTAATGATCCAAAAACGTCTCAAATGGATGATGGAAGGACGGATGCAGCAAACATAGGACTCATTCCAGGCTTACTTTCCCTGGTCCTCCACGAGCACTGAGAGCAGATCAAGTGGAAACTGGTTCAACAAACTGGCAAGCATCAAATGTCCCAATCAATGCAGGAGCGTGCAGTCTCAAAACCGAAACAAAAAACCAAACAAACAAACAAAAATAAAACAAAAAAACAAACAAACAAAAAGCAACAACAGTACCCAGAAAGATCTCAGAAATGGGAGTACACAAAGGCTTCTGGGACCAGCATGTCCTGTGGGATCTATGCAGGGTGGGAAAGGGGTCTCCCGAAACAGATTCCAAACTTAGCTGCGTGTATTTGTCTTAGTATTTTAAGACCACCAGGCATGAAGGAAAAATGACACCCACGCCACTGGATGGGGTTTGCATCCTTGTAAGCTTTCAGGTTTGCTCCTGACACAGCAGCCCATATGGGTTTTTTTGTGCAGCTTCACAAGCATAGTAAGGATCTTATGCCATCTGGTGTTCATAGCTGGTACTGCAGAGAGAAGCAAAGCTGGAAGTTTGCAAAATAAAATGGGCTGATTGGGTGGCGTAGATGAAGTAAGACTAATGTGTGTACCTGACTCTTATACCAGGAAACACGTCAGCAGAAACCCAGCAGAAGCCAAGGAAGCACAGGTTGGTGTGTCTGCCCTTGCATGTATAGTAGTTGAAAAGAGGAAATGTAATCATTAAGGAAAGAAAGATTTGTTCTTGTTCAGTGGAAGTCATTTTGAAAAACAAACAAGCAAACAAAGTTTTTATCCAGGTCCTAAACTCAGGAGGTAAGTAGAGACAGATGAAAGATATGAATGAGAAATGAAAAAAAAAATAAAACAGAGAAGATAGATGGGTGGATGTGAATGATGCTAGGAGCGTGGGCCTCGGCAGACATGAGAACAGAAGAAGGGAGTCTTCAGAACAGGAAGTGAAATGAGCAACCCTTTTCACAGCAGACACTTCACAAATACACTCCCAGGTCTGGTGACAACGCACAGCCCTATCCGTGAACACTGTGGAGGCAGGGGCCACTGCACACGGAAGAGGACTTGCAAACATGAGTGCAAATCTCAACAAACATATTGAAAGGTCCAAAATTATGGATGCCAAAGCAAATTTAATCCAAAAAAAAAGGGGGAGATAATGCTTTTCTGCTACCAAGTTAACAAAGTTATTGTATGGTCAGTGGAGATAATAGAAATGAGCCACTTCATTGCTTCTGGGGAGAATGAGACTTTCTCAGCAGCAGCTTGCCAAGTGTGTAACGAGGACGTTGAACAAGTCAGGCCATCATGGGATGGAAGAGAATGGATTCAAATCTACAGGTGACTTGCAAAGAAGTTGGGACCAGAGCTGGGTACACAGTTTAAGATGCAGGCGCACTCACAGAGGTATGAGTTGCACTAATGAAAATTGGGCGGCAGCAAGATGGGTCAGTGGGTATAGACATTTGCCACACACACCTAATGACCTGAAGTCCATCTCCAGAACCACATGGAGAGAACTGACCACCACAAAGTTGTCCTCTAACTGCCCCACACTCGCTGTGGCACATATGTGTCCACACACATCATGGAAGCACGCACACGCATGTGAGTACACACATACACAATAACAGTAATCAATTACAGTAGCAATAAAATACATTTTTTGAGCTAATCTAATTGGAATATTGATCAAACAAATCATGATGTACTCTAAACTTTTGTGTTTCTTCCTATATTTTATAATAGAGAAAAATATACGCAGGAAATAAATTTGAGTGATCCAGCACTCTAAAACTTAGGATCTGTTATACATTAGAAAGGCAAACCTGTTTTCAAATTTATATTAGTAAAAGAGTGATGCAGCTCAAAATTCTAGTGAGGGATTTGTGGTGCTTTCATCACATCTCTTTTCTTCCAGCTTGGTCACTATACCTTTAAGGATCGTTTTCTGAACCAAATTAAAACTGGAGGCTATAATTTCACCACCATTACAAAAAGAGTCCTTCAAATGATGCTCCTCTCTTTGGAACAGAGTTCTAGAGACACCTGTCTGTCCCTCATTACAGACACTTCAAGGAGCCTGGGTGTCTCTGTAGCCTCGCACGGTTAGCTTTTCTTTATAAAAAGAATATACATTCATGAAACTTGGCCTGCTAAAAGGAACAAAATTTAAATCAATTGGACAGTGTTAGTGGGAGTCTATCCATTTTCTTTCTTTTTTTTTTATTTTTTTAAAAATTTTTTAATTTTTTTAAATTAATTTATTCTTGTTACATCTCAATGGTTATCCCATCCCTTGTATCCTCCCATTCTTCCCTCCCTCCCATTTTCCTCTTATTCCCCTCCCCTATGACTGTTCCTGAGGGGGACCTCCTCCCCCTGTATATGCTCATAGGGTATCAAGTCTCTTCTTGGTAACCTGCTGTCCTTCCTCTGAGTTCCACCAGGTCTCCCCCTCCAGGGGACATGGTCAAATGTAAGGCACCAGAGTACGTGAGAAAGTCATATCCCACTCTCCACTCAACTATGGAGAATGTTCTGACCATTGGCTAGATCTGGGTAGGGGTTTAAAGTTTACCGCCTGTACTGTCCTTGGCTGGTGCCTTAGTTTGAGCGGGACCCCTGGGCCCAAATCTGCCTATCATAATGTTCTACTTGTAGGTTTCTAGGACCCTCTGGATCCTTCTACTTTGCTATTCTCCCATGCCTCTCGCATCTAGAGTCCCAATAGGATGTCCTCCCCTCTGTCCCAGTTTCCTGGTAAGTGAAGGCTTTCGTGGAACATGCCCCTTGGGCTAGTATGCAGATTAAGTGAGTATACACCATTTGAATTTTTCTGCTTCTGGGTTAACTCATTCATTATGATCATTTCTAGCTCAATCCATTTATCCACAAATTTCGGGAATTCCTTGTTTTTAATAGCTGAGTAGTATTCCATAGTGTATATGTACCACAGTTTCTTTATCCATTCTTCTACTGAGGGACACTTAGGCTGTTTCCATGTTCTGGCTATTATGAATAAGGCTGCTATGAATATGGTTGAGCAAATTTTCTTGTTGTGTGCTGGAGCATCTTCTGGATATATTCCAAGGAGTGGAATAGCTGGGTCTTGAGGAAGCCCTATTCCCATTTTTCTGAGATAGATTTCCAAAGTGGCTGTACTAGTTTGCATTCCCACCAGCAATGAAGGTGTGTTCCTCTCTCCCCACATCCTCGCCAGCATGTGGTGCCACTTGAATTTTTGATCTTAGCCATTCTGATGGGTGTAAGATGGAATCTCAGAGTTGTTTTGATTTGCATTTCCCTGATGACTAAGGAGGTTGAGCATTTCTTTAAGTGTTTCTCAGCCATTTGATATTCCTCCTTTGAGAATTCTCTGTTTAGTTCCAAGCCCCATTTCTCAATTGGGTTATTTGGTTTGGTGGTGTTTAATTTCTTGAGTTCTTTATATATTTTGGATATTAGACCATTGTCAGATGTAGGGTTGGTGAAGATCTTTTCCCAGTCTGTAGGCTGTCGCTTATTCTCTTGACAGTATCTCCTGCCTTACAGAAGCTTCTCGGCCTCATGAGGTCCCATTTATTAATGGTTGACATTAAGGCCTGGGCTGTTGGTGTTCTGTTCAGGAAGTTGTCTCCTGTTCCAGACTCTTCCCCACTTTTTCTTCTAAGTAACTTAGTGTCTCTGGTTTTATGTTGAGGTCTTTAATCCACTTGGATTTGAGGTGGAGGCTTGGTGCTATTGGTCTGTATATCATAAGGATCCTCCAAAGACTTTTTTTTTCCCCTGTCATCTGATGAGGAAGCCCTCACCATCCTATAAACAAATGCCAACTCTTTATCTAGTCAGATATGAATAAATAGAGAAGTTTTCTATTGGAATTTGTTATGAATTTTCAAAAAAAAAAAAAACTCACCTCTCAAAGAAAACCCTTAGCCCCCAACATAATGGGAGTCTTGGCTATGGCCGTAGGGACGTTTCTGTGAATTTTATTTTTTCCCCATTGCAATATCCAAGAGCAGCCAGCAGAGGGCACCAGCCACACAGTATTCTTTTAGGTCACAGCTGTGGGCTTCCCTAACTGGTTAGCCAAATAAAAAGGGAAAACAAGTTTTAATGTGGGTGGTGTTAATTTCTAGGGATTAGTGAGGTAGAGTATGAGAGGGCATGAAATGGGAGTTTTCCAGAGTCTGGATGCTTCATCTCTATTAAAAATCCCAGGCTCCTGCGAGTGTGAAGGATAAGGCTGTTGGCCTGTGCTCTATCGGCTGTGATGCCAAATACCATCTTAGTCACCTTCCTTTCTATGGGACACTGAGTCAGCCAGTTTCCTCTATGTATCAACCCAATTATGAAGCAGTTGCACTGAAAGGAGATGCTCATGATATAGTCCTTCACCTTTACATCTCAGAGGCCAAGGACCGCAGCAAAAGCATAAAAAAGGTCCGTTGTATTTGCTCAAAAACAATGCATCAGGTGTAAATTCCCTAAGTAAGAGGGAAATGTGGGCCATAAAGGAGGAAATTAACGTTGTAAAAGGGGTAAAAACAAAGAAAGGAGATGGGAGGGGCACAGACAATGACAAACAGGCAATTACTGGGCAAGAAATGGCCATGTTGTTGTTCCTAAAAGACTAGGCTCAGGGCCATGCACAGACGGCGCACAGCATCCCAGCTACAGCATACAAAACTGCTGCCAAAATGAAAGAAAGAAATCCCTTGGTTAGGTACAATATGCCCATTGCTGGGGCTAGTGTGATCTGAGCAAAGGAACATGTCAGAAATGCAAAGAAAACTCTGCACTAGAAAGAGTGCTGCCAAGGTAATCTTGGGTATGTGTCCACATTTCTAGAACTATGCAATTAAAGCTCTTGGCATTACATGACACTATTCTTATATCCATAATTATTCACGTGTATATAGTCATGTTTATGAGGGGATGGGAGGTGGAGGGAGACAGGGAGAAGGAGACAGAGAGAGGGAGGGCAGGGGAGGGAGGCACGGTGGGAGAGAGAGAGAGAGAGAGAGAGAGAGAGAGAGAGAGAGAGAGAGAGAGAGAGAGAGAGAGAGAGAGAGAGAGAAGAATACAGGCAAGCAACAGATAAGCTGGTCCTGGCTAGCAACTGCACACCTCTGCTCATAGCTGGATTCCAGCACTAAAGCCGTTCAGCTTACTGAACCACACCGCCCCACGGAATCATTTCAAAGAACACATGACAACTCTGTGTAGCAACAAACTTTACCCAGCCACCCCAGGAAATCTCCACATCCTTAAAACAAAGAAGCCAAAGACTCAACAAGAGCAGGGCACATTTCCCGGCCCTGGAGTGCCTGGGAGGCTCCCCTCGCTTTGTTTTCTGTTCTTGATGCTGTCTAAGCAGTCTTCTCCTGAAACCACCCCACAGCCTGAGGAACACCAGAAACATGACTGTTGGATGCCTAATGTCTCCAGATATTGATGCACTATTTTGTCTTTTTACCAAGATGCTTCCTAGATAGTTCTATTGAAAGTATGAACTTCAAATCTAGATGGTTGCTTAGCAATACATCTTCCTGATTCTAACAGTGGCATCAACCACTATGCTTTTAAAACCAAGTTTTTAAAGGATGAACACAACAATTAGATCATAATATTCGAGACAGAGGTCAGCAAACTTCAGTACCTGGGTTCAATCCAGCCCAAGGTCTAGTTTGTTTGTTTGTTTTGTTTATATTAATGTAGTTTTAGCAGAGCATAGCCATGTTCTATTGCCTTTTTCTTAAAACTTGTGTTTTCCTACAATATTAACACAAGTTGAATGGCTGTGGCTCATGGATCACGAATCCTAAAATATTTACTAGTGGGCCTTGTGTAAACCAACTGTTTGCCAACCAATAACTTGTCAGAACACTTCATAAACAGGAATTATTTTGTAAGAACTCAAAGAAAATGTTGACCCCTTTGGTAAAAGAGAATGGTTCACCAAAAATAACTTCTATCACCAAACCCTACAAAATGGAAACTGCGTTGAAATTAACAATCTTCTGGCTATTCCATTGAGCTGAAGGGATAACTAAAACATCTGAATAATTTGGAGCTGCCATCATAACTGAAAGCTAATATCTGATCAGTAGATACATTTGTATTTTCAAATTTAAAAATAAATTTATTATCCCATTTAAGTATGTGAGATATTTATTTATATTCAGAATTTTAGATTCACCAAGATAGGAAAGGTGTTTTCTTTAAGGTTGCCAAATACAAATAGACAAAACACTATGAATGTAACATTAATGTAATTCCTGATTTTTTTTTTGTGGTTGTTCTTGCTGTATGTAGTTTATTTTATATATGTGTAATAAATATAAATGTATATATTAAAAATTAAAAAATATATTTAAAAAAAACCAGGATGCATGGCTGGAGAGATAGCTCAGTAGCTGAGACCATTGGCTGCTCTTCCGGAGGACCCAGGTTCGATTCCCTAGCACCCACACTCACAATTGGCTGTAACTCCAGTACCAAGAGAGTTGGCACTCTCACATAAACACACAAGCAGGCAAAACACTAATGCGCAGAAAAATAAATATCTCTTTAGGAACCAACACCCCCCCAAAAAAAAGGAAAAGAAAATACAAGTACAGCTCTCTTCTGAAAAATGACTATGTCCTTTACGGTGATAAAATGATGACTGTGAAGAACACTATGTTAAGTGAAATAAGCCGGGCTCAGAAAAGCAAGTACTTTACTATCTCATTTATATGTAGAATCTCAGAGAAGTTGAGAGTAGATGGTAGATGCATAAGACAGAAGGAATACAGGGAAGAGGGAGGGGGACAGAAGCTAGCCACAGCCATAATGGTACAGCTAGGTGGGGCAAGAAGTTCTGGGTTGTGTTGCCCAGTAGAGTGACTATAACCAACAGTAACATAGCATGATTCAGATAGAAGATAGTGAGTATTCTCACAATGATGAGATATGATCATTACACATATTGTACATACCTAAAATAATACCCCATAAATGCGTGTCTATAAAGAATTATAACAGTAAAGTATGATCATAGTGCATATGAACCCCAGTGCTCCATTCTCATTCTGACACGGCAAAGGCTTCATCACCACTCAGGTGCCCTGACAAACCCACAGGGTTATGCAGTGATTCTATCAGAATGATACGCCAAGAGTGGAATGGCTAGATAATTTATGGTCATAAGAAATAATAAAAAAGATCAGAAAGGTGGACAAGGTGGCTCACAGAAAGGATCCATGGCCTATGACTGGCCTCAAAGATACAGATTTGGAGGGAAGGGTTCCCAAAAATTAGATAGATAGATAGATAGATAGATAGATAGATAGATAGACAGACAGATAGAGCGAGCACATGAGTGTATGTGTGCATTGTGTACCAGGTTTCAAAGTTAAATACACTCTCTCCAGAATGCTCTTAACATTTAAGGAAGTTGCTACAAAATAGACCTACTAGTAGTCTTCTTTTGACAGAAGCATTCATTCAAACACCGGGACATCTATAAGTGATCACTTTATATTGGTCAGTGATCACATCCCTCACATGTTATCTCAGGTGTGAAGATCTAGGTTACCACTCTCGTTGAATAGTCATGGGATGTTTCTATAGGCATGAATGTGTATATGACAGATATAGAACACAAGAGACTCAAGTGACAGATAACAAATTATGGTATTGAATAAGCAATAATCCATTTGCTAACAAATATAATACAATATCTTCTGTTTTGAAAATTACATATGAAAGGAAAGACAAAGAAAGAGAGAGAGGCAGGGAGAGGGAGGGGGGACAGAGAGAAGTAGAGAGAAACAAAGACAGAGAGACAGAGATTTTTTTTATTAAGAAGAAAGGATATATTTCACATGGTTCTGACAGAAGCCGGGTAGGTGATAGCAGATGGGTGGAGGAACTGGCAGCACAAATACATGCTGTGTGGAGAGGTAGTAGGAAGGTTTCTGAGGCAGAGGTGGGATGAATAGAAGGAGAATATGAGTGGCAGGTGAGCTAGTGATGCTCCAGACTTGGAGGCAGCAGATACGAGAAGTGGAAGCTGACTTCTTTAGAACTCAGCCCAGGGGCTGCTGCAGCATACATAGAGCAGAGGACGGACTGACACTCCCTTGTACCTGGATGCTCCCCAAGGACCAGTAAAGCATGTGTGGACAAACAGGAACAGACAGCATGGGCAGTGAGCCAGAAAGGAAGACTTTAAATGGCAGATGGCAGGAGCTGGTCCCAAGCAGAGTGGGAAGAACCCAACAGGTCCTACCTGCTCACCCTGCCCAGATGCATGTCTCAGTCCTCTTCACCGAGGGCCACAGTGAACAAAGATGGCATCCAAAGATACAGAAAGGATGCTACGTGAAATAAGCCAGCCTCAGAAAGGCAAACGCTTTATGTTCTCATTTCTATGTAGAATCTTGGAGAAGTTAAGAGTAGAATGGTGGGTACCAGGGGACAAGAATAATATGGGGAAGAGAGAGGGAGATGCAGGTTAGCCACAGGCATAATGGTATGGCTAGGCAAGGCAAGACATTTTGGGGTGGCCTTTTCAGAGACTCAGACATGCAAAGGATGCCCATAAACATGGTGAGTGCAGAGAGAAAATATATCTGCACAGAAAAACATGATCTATCTTAAAGGTATGTGTTTTAAAGTAAAAGTCAAGGCTTCCTGCAGAACAATATAGGTAATATAATCTCAAATTAGTTTAACTATACAATATATGGAAATGTATACAGAGTAGATAATAGTTATTAGGGCATCCTGTGGATCCTTAAGGCAAGAGGAAAGAATTCTAAAGTCTATCAGCATCAGTCAGCGCATCTGATGGCCTTGTCTTAGAAATCCATTCACTCTATTATTTAAAGTGGTAAGACCAAAAGATTATTTTTTCTGGATTATTTGAGAAATGCCAAATATAAATTATCATGGCTATTTCATTCTAAAATAGTTTTATGTGATATCGTTATTACTTCTTTTTAAAAGGATACCTACATTTATCACTGTTTAAATAACTCATGGTCAAGGTATGGGGAAGAGTCTGGGGCTGGAGGTCTAGTGCGAGATAGACAATGGTTGACTACAGCTGTCATATCAGGGCACAGAGAGGGCATTTACAGTTACCGAGCAAGCGCACAACACACCAACCTTACCGCAGCGATCCCGGACCACAAGGTTGCGGCCTTCCTTCAGGTGTATGGTGAGGAGGTATGCAAAGGCGCTTGGCAGGTGACTCAGGCAATCACCAGCTTCTCCAAGAGTCTGCACAGAAGAAAAAGGCATTGGAGTGAAATTGTGGGCCCAAGCAGAGACACCCCTGATTCTAATCGAGTAAGATAAAAGTTGGTTAAGTATGAACCTCAGCTGTCACATGCTTTGATGGCATGGTTATGACTGCATTATTAGCTGATGCCTTTATGCTTTCCTCCAATGGGATTTATCTGAATCCAGAGCCAATAACAAGATGAACTTTCCAAAAACTGTATGAATAGTATGTCAATGTCTGAAACCCCTAAACTCCTTCATTCATTGTGAGATTCTCATTATAAAACTATAGACTTGGACAGGAGAGATGACTCAGCTGTCGGGCACTTGCTGTGTAATTATGAGGACTCGAGTTCCATTCCCAGCACCCACGTAAGAAGCCAAAAAATGTTCTATGCGTTTCTTCAACCCCAGCTCCTAGGAAGGTGGCAACAGGAGGATAAATAGGGTTTAGTGGCTTCCAGTCTATCAGAGAAAATGTGAGTCTTGATTCAGGGAAAGATTCTGCCTGATGGAACATGAGGAAAGTGATGGAAAAGGATACCCTTATCTAGTCTCTGCATGCATAATGGGCAGTGTACCCCCATGCAAAGGTACGTATACATACATACATATATATACACACCCAAGGGGAAGGGAAATAAACTAATTCAAAAGCAAAGACAAAGCACTGTAGAAGAAACAGCATGAAGAGGGGAGAACGGGGCTGACTCCCGCCAAGGTGTGTCCACACATCCACCTCAGATGTAGAATCTCTCCCACTTCCTGTCTTCACGCCCACCAATCCTCACCAACTCCAGTAGACCTCCTCCACATGGGCTACAATTTCAACTCTTCACATGAGTCTCAGCCTTCCAGTCCACCAGGCACAGTGGGGTCTTCCCCTGCTGTGTCCCCACATCCACACTTGGTAGTCTCGGCTCTGTGCTCTCTGGCTTCGGCTCATTTCACATTCACTCCTCAGTATCTCCATGTATTGTCATACTCCCCCCTCCCCTACGCTCCATCACTTCCCTCTCTAGGAATTCATCAACTGTCATGGGTCACACGGACAAATCCAAGTCTATTTTTGAGTACCTATGCATTGTATGAATCCCATGCAATGCTTGTGCCAGTTCAAATTTCTGCCTTTTTTTCAAAGAGGGTAAATGGAGTGATTTATTATTCATTCATTAGGCATTCAATCAATTGATCCTGTGGCTGCAGCCATCCTTGACAGGCTTCTTTTCAAAGTTTCAGAGGGCTTCAAAGGGCTTTGTTCTCTTTCCTCCCATACGCAGCAGTTGCATAGCTACTGTATATTTTTAGACAAATCCATTCCAGGCTATCCAATCAATAAGCCTGAATTAATTTCTTGCAGCTAGAAGTTGCAAGACATGTTTCTATAGGTGGGCAGCCTTCCATATATTTTAAAGAAGCAAAGAAATACAAACACTTGGTAAGAAGCATTTGCAGATATAACATCGGTGTTATTTGTAACGAACGACACTCACGGATTGTTCTTCAAAATGCTGAGAGGTCATAGAAGCACTTAGATCACCATTGCCATGTGTCTTCTGTAAAAGCAAAAGAGAAAAAAGAAAAAAAGAAAGCCTACTTTAGGAAAGCAAATTAATACTGACTGTGACAATATCCTGCCTTGCGAAATCTGATATTTGCATGCCTGGCTTCAGGTACATGGGCGGCTTTGAAAACTGTGTGGCAAGAAGAGGTGAGCTCTGGTGGGTTAACAGGCTGTGGCCTTTTACACCTAGGTCATTGACTAGAGCACAGCTCAGGTACTAGATTATAAATACATACAGTTTATCCACACATACAGCAAACAACTTGGTTTAATTGCTGTGAAGGAGACCAGGAGGACACACAGCCAAGTAAGTCCCTTCCCAGGTGGGACTGCCTGGCCTGCAACCACTAAGGCAAATCGTGCTGCCCAATCCTCCAGAGAACTCAGCATGTCCACAAACAATGATGCCCTTCAATATGGGATCTGTGAAACCTTTTTCTAACTAGACAGCTTAGGTTTCACAGCTGTCTACTCACCAGTACAAGGGATCCTTATTCCCAATGACTGGCTTCACAGGGTGACAAGTGCTCTAGTACGAATATGCTCCCATGCCCAAGAAGGGATGGGTGTCAGACGATATATCTGTCGGTCGTAAGGATGAGGCGCTCAGCAGCCTACTTGGTCTGGTCATATGTGCACAGATGAGGGAACATCTAGAAAAGCTGAGGATTTTACAGACTAAGCGAGCAGAGTGAGAGGGTGATACTTGCATGGAAACACAGACAGGAGAGGACATGGCGCATGTGCACTCTCCTGGAAATCTGAGCATGCTGCCATTTGCCTGGCACATCAGCCTGGATAATTACTTGTGGGATAGTATTTCTGGCTCTAATGAAAGGCTGGGTGACCCCAACATTATAAATCAGTTTGGGAACAGGAAGGAGGCCTCCATACATTGCTCAGACTATAATCCACTGTAGGTAAGCCATGTCTGGAGGCACAGATGGCACGAGTTTTCTTTCCACTGGTGATACGTTAAGTATCCTCCCCCTCTAAGACATAGACCCCCCCCAAACCTTGCGATAGTTCCAGAGCAAGAGGGCCATTTTTCATCCCCCCACAATGGTGGGCGAATCGTTTCAAACAAGCAGAGGCTCCCTGACTCACCACTTCTGAATTTGGTAACACCCAGGAGGCCACAACATACAGAAATGAGCATGCATACAGATCCGCAGCCCGGGACTCTTTGATGGTACTGTTCTCAAGCTTTTCTCTCTCCTCACCAACACTAGGTCTGATGTCCCAGAGCATGAAGACACCACCGCGGTCCATTCATATGAGCTCACCCAGGAAGGAGGGAGGGGACACTTCTGAATTTTGAGTTTCCTCTGAGGCTGAGACACTTCAGTTACTGTACCCACTACCCCCACAAGTATTATCACTGCCCTGACCTTAAAAGGTATCCTAAACCCCCTGGTGGGGCCCAGCCTAAAGACAGACAATAATGCAGCAGTAGGTCAGTCCAGTGCTAGAAAACCTCCCCCTCATGTTCTCGGTCCCGCCTTGATTGGCTGTTTCTAAATGACAAGACAGTCAAGATAGGCAGGCCCGTCAACAATTAGATCCTTACTCAACTCTCTTGATGTCAAAAGATTCCTTGCATGTCTTATACTGCACATTATCAAGTCCCTTACATTCAATTTCTGACTGCTTTACTATACCATTACTGATGCTTCAACACCCAGGACCAACAATAACCAGTGTTCTGATGCTCTGCGGCCTGAAAGGTCTCCACTACCATTTCATTTTATTAAATGAACCGCTGTTCAAGTTGGCCAATTGTGTTTGAAGACAATCCTACAAAGCTACCAGGATCATAATTTCAGTTTGTTATTAGCCAAGGGTCTGCTATCCTCCGCTTACTCTAAATGCTTGTTTAGTATTTGTGTGTGTGTGTGTGTATGTGTGTGTGTGTGTGTGTGTGTGTGTGTGTGTGTGTGTGTTACCAACATGTATATACATGTACCATGTGCATGCCTGGTGCCTTTGGAGGCCAGAAAAGGGTGTGGGAGCTAGAGAAGGAAGTGTGCTGAACCTGGGTTCTCTGCAAGAGCAGCAAGTGCTGTTAACTGTGGATTCTTCTTCCCAGCTCTTTATCTTCCCACTTTGGGTGGCTGGCTGAGCTACATTATGCCAAAGCATGGTACTGTGTATAATCTCCAATGCTAGCCTTACTCTGTTTAGTAGTAGTGCTACTTAAATGATGAATTAGTCTACATATGTGCCATAATTTATATACTATAAATGAATGCCAAGCCTTTATTTAAATACACTGCAAGTTTACCACTTATAGCAACAGGGAAATTCCATGTGAGCAATGACATCAATTCAACATTATGGCTAGTTTTACTCACAGAAGTCACAGAACTTAAAGTTATGGTTCCCACAGCCGCTGTAACTGTCACGCACCATATATACACAGGGAGGAAGGAAAATGATTACCATAAGAACTGGAAAGCATTCCATATGCACACGAGGACGAGTTACAGCAGCTAGGAGACACATAACTTAGACCGTTCTCGTGCACTCTTGCACAGAACACAGAGACTTATCCACTGAGCAGAATCCACAATGCGCTCCTCTCCTCAGTGAAGCTAATAACTAGATTTATGACTTCTGACTCAGTGTCTTAGTGAAAGGAACACAAAGTTATGTCATAAGGAATGGCTGATGCCCCTCTGCCATTGGATGTTGCTGTTTATGTTCTCAATAAAGATAATCAAGCATGCTGGCTTTGCTTGAATTTATCACAAGTCTAGTTACCACACAGTAAGATGATAATATTGCTATGAGTGCCATGGCTTTCAGCTGGTGTAGATTTGAACAACTGCTCTGTGATTGGGATACGCAATTTTGGCACTTGAAAAATTCCTTCTATCTCACTATGCTAAAACGCTTCCTCCTCTTCCTCACCCAAGGCAACCACTGATCTATTTTTGTCATGTAATTTTATCATTTATAGATTATCTTGCCAAAAACAATCATACAGTATGTCACCTTATAAGAACTTGGACTTTGCACAGTACCTTTGAAACGATCCAAATCCCCATCTTTATCATCTTTCTTAGTTGCCAAGTAATATTTTATCACATGAGAGTACAGATTAAGAAATTATTGGGCATTAGTTTTATGATTTTATACAAGTTGTTTTTAAGCACATAGGAAAGGATGGATAATCTTGAACATGACAAAATCTAATAAATTTTAACATCTGTATAATGTACATGTAAAGGTGCTCACCTCTCACAGCAAGCAATATGCATTTTAGTATTTTATGTTTAGAATACACATATATTATATATGTTATATATCATATGTATATTGTATATGTATATATTATGCATGTGTATATATATGTATATGTGTGTGTGTTTTTTATATATATATTTTATATATACATATATATACATATATATAATTTAGTGTTGTGTCCCCTTTAGATGTGAATCTCTAACTTAATAGAACAAATAGATTAAATTCCAGAAGGGTGTAGGTAGGTCTGAGAGGGACACGTCATGCACATCACATATATATCACTGGGCCAGAGCAATGGCTCTGTTGGTGAAGTGCTTGCTGAGCAAGTGGGAAGACCTGAGTTTGATTGCCAGAGCTGTCCATCTTGTGCACACTTGTAATCTCACTGCTGGGGAGTAGAGACAAATCAATCTCTGAGGCTTGCTGGGAAGCAGCCTAGCCTGTTGGCTGGCCCCACACCAATCAGAGAGCCTGTCTCAGCTACCAAGGTGGTCACCTCCTGAAAAATAATAGCTGAGGTTGGCCTGTGATGTTTACGCACATGTGGAAATATGCATGTACACTTATACACATGCAACTAAACATAAATGGATGTGAATACACTTCTGCACACAGCTCAGTACAACATTCACCAGTCTTTCTACTCTGTTTACTTTTAAGCAAAATTCCTTTGAATTCTAGTTCCACCTATCCATTTCTGTGTCCTCCATAGCGTAACAACCGAAGTGAGTTGTGGCAGACACAACTCTAAGTCTTTCTATAAATCTGGACAGTTGCAGAAAACAAAAACCTGGCCAATCCCTGATATAAGTGCCTGGCCAGTTCCCATGCACTTCTTGAACCACAAGTAATATTTGCAAATGACCTTCCATAAATTCTTGCATGCTCCTTTGCAATAGATATGTTAACAGAGCAATCCATCCCTTTGCATTTCCTCATCATGTCTTAATTCACAACAGCATAGTATCATCTTCTACTAAGACGTCCAGAGCTCGTCGACACATCACAATTTACGATAAAGAATCCGGAGCTCAGAGTTTAAGCAGTCACTAAGAAGCAGCCAGAGAGTTGGGCCTTTGGGGAGACTTTCAGTATGTTGCTGTTCACCAGAATGCAACTGTATCAATAGCACCTATAGCAGTCTTAGCAGTCTCCTCACCAGACACGCTAGGGAGCAGAAACACCAATATACAAGGACCGGACTAAGCACGACCAAGACTCAAAGCCCTCAGTGAACAAGGATGAGTCAGAAAGACCTAGTCTCAAACCTACTTCTACTCTTTCTCTCTGTCTTTGGATTTTTTTTTGTTTAAATTTCAAGACATGAAGACATTCTCCAAAGGGGCAAACAGGATACTTACCCTGTCAGCCTTAGGAAAAATATTATTAATTCACAGGATATTTAATGAATGGCACTGTACTAGGTAAGCTCTTTTTAAATTGGTGCATTCCAATGAGATAATGCTGATGCAGACTTTAACAGAATCCTTTAAAGGAATTAATAATAAACCAGTATCACTATGATAGAGATCTTTATTATTGTTGCTGTTGCTGTTGTTGTTGTTGTTGTTGTTGTTGTTATTATTATTATTATTATTATTATTATTATTATTATTACAGATATGGTTGGGAGGTAAAGAGCAAAGAAAGGTGGAAACACTCTATTCTATTTTGGTCATTAAAAGTATATATCTATGTGAAGTTACTATATTACATCTCCATAAATATATGTGACAATAAGAAATGCTTTCTCTCTCTCCCTTCTCCCTCTCTCTTGGTATGCGTGTGTGTGTGTGTGTGTGTGTGTCTGTGTGTCTGTGTGTGTGTCTGTGTCTGTGTGTATGTATGTTTGATGTGAGAGGGCACACATGCATTCTTATGTGTGAGTATTGGAGAGTGTGTGCCAAGGCAAGCATAAGAAGGGTGGAGGACAACCTTAGGTGTAGGGCCTTACCTTCTGCTTCATTTGAGACAGGTCCTACATTGCTGGTTTTGCACTGTTTATACCAGGCTAACTACTTGGTCTATTTCCAGGGATTTTGGGTTAACATTCACTTATAAGTGACTATATATCATGCCTGTCTTTCTGGGTCTGGTTTACCTCACTCAGGATGATTGTTTCATGTTCCATCCATTTGTCTGCAAATTTCAAGATTTTTGTGTTTTTAATAGCTGAGTGGTATTTCATTGTGTAAAGTATGATAGTTCCTTATCCATTCTTCAGTTGCTGGACATTTAGGTTGTTTCCAGATTCCAGCTATTACGAATAAAGCTTCTATGAACATAGTTGAGCAAATGTCTTTCTTGTATGGTGGAGCCAACATCAAACTAAATGAAGAGAAACTCAAAGCAATTCCACTACAATCAGAGAGTAGGCAAGGCTACATACTCTCTATATCTCTCAAATACAGGACTTGAAGTTCTAGCTAGAACACTAAACAAAAAAAAAAAAAAAAAAAAAAAAAAAAAAAAAGATAAAGGGGATCCACATCAGAAAGGAAGAAGTCAAAGTATCACTGTTTCCAGGTGATATATGATAGTATACATCAGTGATCCCAAAAATTCTACCAGAGAACACCTACAGCTAATAAACACCTTCAGCAAAGTGGCAAGATAGAAGATTAATTTTTAAAAATCAATAGCTCCTGCATATAAATGAAAAACTGTCTGAAAAAGAAATTAGGGGAACTACACACTTCACAAAAGTCACAAATAATATAAAGTATAATGGTGGAATTTTAACCAAACAAGTGAAAGGCTTGTATGAAAAAAAAACAAAAAAACAAAAAAAATTCAAGTCTCTGAAGAAAGAAATTGAAGAAGATATCAGAAGATGGAAAGATCTCCCATGCTATGGGTTTGTTGAGGATCACTGTACTAAAAATAGTCATCTTACCCAAAGCAATCGACAGATTCAATTCAATCCCTATCAAAATACCTACACAATTCTTTAACAGATCTTGAAAGATCAAATCAACTTCATATGGGAAAAAAAAACAGAATAGTTAAAACAATCCTGTACAATAAAAGATCTTCCAGAGCAATCTCCAATCCTAATCTCAAGGTTTACTATAGAGCAACGGTAATAAAAACGGCACTATATTAAAGTTTACCACCTGTATTGTCCTTAGCTGGTGCCTTAGTTTGAGCGGGACCCCTGGGCCCAAATCTGCCTATCATAATGTTCTACTTGTAGGTTTCTAGGACCCTCTGGATCCTTCTACTTTGCTATTCTCCCATGCTTCTCTCATCTAGAGTCCCAATTAAACCCCTACCCAGATCTAGCCAATGGTCAGAACATTCTCCACAGTTGAGTGGAGAATGGGATATGACTTTCTCATGTACTCTGGTGCCTCATATTTGACCATGTCCCCTGGAGGGGGAGACCTGGTGGCACTCAGAGGAAGGACAACAGGTTACCAAGAAGAGACTTGATACCCCATGAGCATATACAAGGGGAGGTAATCCCCCTCAGGAACAGTCATAGGGGAGGAGAATAAGGGGAAAATGGGAGGGAGGGAAGAATGGGAGGATACAAGGGATGGGATAAACATTGAGATGTAACAAGAATAAATTAATAAAAAAAAAAGAGGAAAGAAAAAAAACAGCAAGATAAAGCATCATTTGTATTTGTTATTGCAAATAAGAAAATAGGATTATATAACAACCATTGTCATTATAGTATGAAAGCATTAACAATATTATTAAATCAAGATTTAAATATCATTTGTAATATTAAATCTATTGTTGTAAACCAAAAACAACAACAACAACAAAAAATAAAAACAGCATGGTACAGCCATAGAAATAGGCTGGTTGATCAATGGAATGGAATCAAAGACCTAGAAATAAACATGCACAAAATAAACATGCACACCTATGGACCCTTGTTTTTTTAACAAAGAAGCCAAAACCATACAATGGGAAAAAAAACAGCATCTTCAACAAATGGTGCTGGTCTAACAGGATGTCTACATGTAGAAAATGCAAAGAGATCCATATTTAATCACCCTGCATAAAACTCAAGTCCAAGTGGACCAAAGACATCAGCATAAAACCAAGCACACTGAATCTGTTAGAAGAAACAGTGGGGGAAAGCCTTCAGCTTATTAGCACAGGAGACAACTTCCTGAACAGAACACCAACAGCTCAGGCTTCAAGATAAACAATTAGTAAATGAGACATCATAAAACTGAAAAGCTTCTGTAGGGCAAAGGACACTCTCAACAGAACAAAACAAACACCTACAAACTGAGAAAAGATCTTCACCAACCCTACATCTGGCCAAGGGCTTATATCCAAAGTATATAAAGAACTCAAAAAATTAAACACCACCAAACCAAATAATCCAATTAAAAAACTGGGTGCAGAGCTAAACAGAGAACTCTCAACAAAGGAATATCGAATGGCTGAGAAACATTTAAAGAAATGCCCAACATCCTTAGTCATCAAGGAGATGCAAATCAAAAGTACTCTAAGATTCCATCTTACATCTATCAGAATGGCTAAGATCAAAAACTCAAGTGATAGCACAATCTGGAGAGGACATGGAAAAAGGGGGACTCTCCTTCATTGCTGTTGGGAGTGCAAACTTGTACAAGCACTTCAGAAATCAGTCTAGCGCTTTCTCAAAAAATTGGGAATAGTGCTACTGCAAGACCCAGCTATACCACTCCTACACATATACCCAGAATGCTGTCTGTTTAATCCCCAATACTCCCAAATAACACCAGTAGAAACACTAGTAGAGGATTGACTATTCAGATGTCATTCCTGACCACTATAGTTTCTCTGCACGGTGCTCTCAAGGATGTTTTCCATTTCATGCTTCTCCATGGCACTTAGCACTTTCTAAATTATCTGTGGACTAATCATAGGAAATCCATAAGGGAGGAGCTTTGACTATGGTGATGGCTGCTGTGTTCCTAGTGCCCAGTTCATTGCCCAGAGATGGTAAAGATGGTAAAGATGGAGATGAAGGAGAAGATCACCGCCGTGAAAACCTCTAGAGCATGGCTTCTATAACAGCCTCACTGACGCCATGCTGAGGTCAAACAAAACAGTAACAACCAAAGAACTGAAGTGTAGTAAGCTTGAGGCAGTTGCTTCACTTCACAAGCCACAGGCTGTTCCCTCCCCAGGGTGGCTTCCACATTGCTTCTCTGTGATCACAGAAATGGAGGTCTATGACTGTAAGGAAGGTCTTCTGGAAATATCCAAACAGGGAGCATACTTAACTTTCCATATGAAGTACTGCCAAAGCTAGTGTTTACAACTCCAACTGCCCTGTGAGGGAAGGATGTACCACATGGCAGAATTCACAGAGGATGTCAAGGAAATCACTCTGCTATTTATCACTATTTGTTTTTTTGTTTTGTTTTGTTTTGTTTTGTTTTAGCACTGCCTTTATCCTTGTATTTGATGAGGCACAGTAGAGGCAGAGGGAAAAAAACAGGTGTCTTTCTTCTGCAGTTATCTTGCTTTGGATATCTCTACTTTCAAAACTACTCCCAAAGTTGTGTAGGACATATAATTCTGCACACGGACTTAAGATCTCAGACAGGAGGAGAGTAAGCCTCATCCTGGCACCAGCTGAATTACATTTGATAAGTCATTAATGTCGCTCCCCAAACTTCTATTTCATTCTTGGAAAAGCAATGTAAAAATATTTTAAATTCTTATGATAAATGAACAGGTACTTCTATATTCAGCACTGAGCACTTTGCTAGGTACCAGAGAATTCTTAGAACTTGTGAATAGTCCGCCCCCTAGGATGTGACCGTTAACTGGTCTATGTCGTTTTCCACCTGACTCTCTTCTTCATCTTCAAAAATGCCCCTTTGTAATACTTTCCAATGATCCTACCTAGCGACCTCTGTCCTCTCCCCTCAGCAAGGCATCTTGCACTGGACAGATAGTGCCTATTATTCTAGTTAGTATGTTCAACACCAACACCGAGGACAACTAGAAATGAGTGTTAAGTCCTGAATGGACCGCCCCATGGGTGTGAAAATAGCATGGAACACACGACTAACAAAAGAGCAGATTGGGAGGGAGAGGAAAACTGCTAGAAAAATATGGGAAGACAAGAGTCTCCAAGCCCTGAGTTTACTTCACTACAGCAGCTGCTCTACTCATCTGACAGTGCTGATCTCTTTTACAACGTGGACCTTTATAAAATTAATTTTTAAGTCCATCCAATATGGTAACTCTGAGACACACATTTCTCCCAACAAATTAACAAAGTTCCTGTTGATTTTAATTTAACTTTGAAACATCTTGGCTACAATAAAGAATGTGTCCTTTTTTGAAAAAAAAAAATTAGGGGAGATATACTTATTGATTCCCATTGTATATTAGTTGATATTCCACCTTGTACCTTAGTTTTATGGCTCTTTATGAATCGGCAGTCTTGAGAAGCACATGGCTACCAAGTAGTTAATACCACAATCTCACATCACTGCTGACTTCAAGTCAATGGACACATTTACATAGGGACAGCCATGCCAGGCTCTCATTTTCTTTTTTTAAATCTACCTTCCCCTCCTTGCTCTACTGATTTCTACCCAAAGGAGATGGAAGATATTTCTCAGTAGAGTAAGAGCACACTACTATGCAAATGAAGGCAGGATGGTCACATCAGGTGCAGAGGTGGCAAAAACTTTTACCCGCTGCTGAAGAATATGAAGGACACATAGAAGAAAATGCAGGGGTAAGGAAGAGGAAATATGCAAGAGGTGGGAAAAGGCTGCTTCCCAGATTGAGAAAGAAGAACAATTTAACCCTAACATCCTGGGCTTGAGCTAATAGAGAGATAATGTTGGTGCTGCCTGCAGCATATGTGTGAGGGCCCTTTGGGAGGCAGTGTCTTCCAGCCACACAACTTGAGGCCATGTGTCCAGGAGTTTTCAACACACATGGCTCTGAACATCAAAAAGAGTCTAATGGGATCCTGTCCTCCCAAACCTCCTCTGCGAAGTCTTTTTAACTCCCATTTCCTTGCTGTGCTGAGTTTCCTGCTGCTACCTGTCCTACATGCTCTCACAAGCCATCTTCCATTCTGTTCGCTTTTATCTGTCCCCAACCCACACACTTGTCTTCCTTTGTGTGTGTGTGTGTGTGTTCTGACTAATCTGACACTTCTCTTTGTTTCCCAACACAGGTGGTTCTAGAGAGTGGCTGGTAAATTCAGACATGATGGAAATTTGAGGTATTCTCCCAAAGTTCCAGGCGCCGACCGACACCAGACAGGGAAGACACGTGCACAATGCACCCTTCAAACCACAGAGTTCCCCACCTTCCTCCTCTGGGAAGTTACAAGCCATACACCCTGCACCAACAATGCTTAAAAACCTCTAATTGTTCCTGTTGTCCGGGCTGGTCACATGACAACCACTCACATCCTCATTAGCTCTCCCTATTCCATAAAAGTTATTGATAACTCTGGACTATTTATAAGGAAGAAGAAAATGTGAGTCAGGTCCAGAAGACCAATAAGGTGATGCCAACACTCCGAAGACACGAATTGATCAGGATTTCTATTGTCATTAAATAATGCAAAATTAATAAACTTAGATTATAAGTACTAAACAGATTTGGACTGGCACACTTCTACCTTCTTAGACCTCTCCTCACTTGTAGCTAACAGCTTCTAAAATATTGAATTTATAATACTTTTCCAAGAAAAAATGTTGATTTCATTAAATCACAACTCATGATTAAAAACTCATGATAAAAATACTGACAATACCAATGGCTGCTGGGAGACAGAGAGAACTCTTTCCCTCAGTGGCAAAGCCACTAGCAAGGTGCCCATGCTCCTGGACACAAACCATCACCCATACACGCTTCTGTAAGCAGCCCTAATGAGTCAAAAAGACCAATTAGGACAACAACAAGAAAAACAAAAACAAAACAAAAGTAGATGGGAGGTGAAAGGGGCACAGGAAGGGGAATCTGGGGCAGGAAGTCAAAACACATTCTAGAAGTTTACAAAAATGTCATAATGAAAGCATTAATACATATAATTAATATAAACATTAAATCTCAGTAAGAAAAGAGAAAAATAGATAGGTTGAAAAGAAAAGTAACCATGTGACAACAAAAAGTTTCGCCATTCCAAGTGAGCATTCAATAGAGACAGTTGTATCCCTTGTTAATTCTTTATTATTCACAATATCCAAGTTGGAGCAAGTTCAGTGGCCAGGCACACATGAATGGCTAAAAGAAATATGATTTTTATATACAATATAATATCACTCACTGTAACGAAGATCAAACGGATGCCGCTTACAAGAAAATAGGTAAAACTAGTGCAGATCATATTAAGCAAATTAAGCCAGTCTCAAAAAAAAATGCAGCACCACATACTTTCTCTCCAATGTGGCAATCAAAAATATATTTGCAATCTAAAAAGTGGATGACTTAGAGAAAAGGAATAGAATTGAGGAAAGTTGGGCATGACTATAAATAAAAGCAATATTACTAGAGCATACTATACAATTATAGAAAAAATATCACCATGAAGTCCATTTTGTACTTAACTAATAATAAATGCCAATAAGAAATCAATTTTGAAAACCCACAAATAAAGCTCTATTAACCTGGGTCAATGGCTATCAATGATTTTTTTTTTTTAATTAAATGTAGTTGAAAAATCTTCTGTTGTGGGCGGAGAACAAGGCTCTCAGAAGAGGACAAAGTAGACATCCTTCTTGTAGCTAGGCACACTATCCAGGTCATCAGACAGTGAGGGAGAAAATCTTCTCTCCATGTGATAAACTCTGGACTCTTAGGGAGTGGGAAAGACCCATCTGATAGAGAGGGGACCAGCATACATTTAGGCATTGTGTACATCACATACTAGACCCATGATCCTGGTGTGGTACTCATCAGTTTCCAATAGCATCCTTCATAATGTTTGATCAATATAGCACTCAAATATTTATATTTATTCAACAAAGACTACTGAAAGGCTAACATAGTTAAGTACCCATAGCTTGAACATCTTTCGAATTTGAAGCTGTTAGTATACCAAAGCCAAGAAATCTACCCAGATTCCAACAAATGCAAAGATGGTGAAGATGAGTGTCAAGATACAATCCACATACTGGCCAGGCTTAGTAAAGCTACCTTATTTACATATTGGAGAAGGAGAACACATTTCAAAATCACAAATATTAAATATCAAAAAAAATTTTACAAACAATGCATCGTATGTGTTAAGGTCAAAGTAAAAGTCGCTGAGCCCTCTAATGAGTACTAATGGCTAAAAGAACCTGGTGACAGCACCCCCATTCCCAGGGTCCATTCTCTGAAGAAATCCAGACACACTGCGTGATCAACAGATTTTCACCTAAAAGCAAACTCAAAAGCCTTTGCTGAAGAATCAATGTTTATACAGCTCTATGAATAATCTGGAATACATAAAAATGAACCCTCTACCTCAACATTGAAACCTCCTTCAGCATCATTAACTGAAAGGAATCTAAAGAAACAAAAACATCTGAGCAGACTGATTAAATTGATCATCCAAATCAGGATTGAGATTTAGGGAGTTGGTGACAGAATTTAATCTCTTCTTCCAAAACTGCGATTTTTTTTTTTTTTTTTGGCATAATTATACAGGGTAGTTAGCCTTCCTGAAGCAATGAAGCTTTGATAAGGCTGCTCAAGCAATAAAAATTTGATTACTGATTTTGAGCATCCTTGGTTTTGGTTTTTGTTTTTTTGTTTTTTTTTCAGCGAATTAAAGGAAGTACTCAAAACTGAGTATACAGAGTGGCACAGAAGTTTACACAGACTTATACCACGGCAGGAAAGAGTACCCTTTGGATTCCAGTGGTCAAAGATGAACACTCACATAGCTAAAAGGTGGTCTGCATAGTTTGTCTGTAACAGTAGTTTTCAACCTTCCTGATGCTGTGAACCTTTAATACAGTTCCTCATGTTGCGGTGACCCCTCAACCATAAAATTATTTTGTTGCTATTTCATCACAGTAATGTTGTTGCTGTTCTTAATCGTAATGTAAGTGTCTGGTACAGCGGTTACCTGAAATGAGACTCCCATAAAGAGGTCATTAAAACCTCCAAAGGGGTCGTGACCCACAGGTTGAGAACCACTGGTCTACAGGGTCTCAAAAAACTACATTGTGTTCCTATTGTCTATACGTATGAACGAGCTAGTAATGGTGGCAGAGAGGCCATACTGCTTTATAGCCATTCCTTGCCTCCATGTAAAAAGGTAACTCGCTGAAGGTCAGGGGACGAGGAAGAAGAGGAGGAAGAGGAGGAAAGAGAAAGGGGTAAGAACAAAAGGTTAAAGTTACTTGCTCAATTTCTTTGCCAGGAGATGGAACAAAGAAACCTCCTCCGCTAGGGCTTCTGAAGCCTTAAACGGTCCTAGAAGGTTCTTTTCTGCTAGCTTTTAAATACCGAGGTCAGGCCTAAAACAAACGGGAACACCGGTGCAATCAATAGTACATTAATTTAAATGCTCGTAAATGACATTCTCTCCATCCTGGATAACCACAAAATAACTCCTACCCAAATTTCCCAAGGACAATGAAGGCATTTAAAAAAAAAAAACATTTATTAAAAAAAAAAAAAAAGAGCTGGGAAGTGCCCAGGCCTTACCTCCGTCTCTTCAGAAGCATCCCCTCCAAGGGGAGGTTTGCGCAGATCCAGGCCACTCTGGCTGGATGCCCGCCACTCCTCCGCGGGAGAGGCATAGATCTCTTCAGAGTCGGTGTCCACTCCGTGGACATGGCTTGCTTCCTCCTGGCTCCAGTCCAGTTCTTCCTCAGACTGCTTCAGGGAGCTGCTGCTGCTCTTGGGGACGATGCCGGCAGTAGACAGGCTGTTGGGTACAGAGGTATAGGATGACTGAGGCCCTGAGTAAGGCCGACCCTCAGGGACCAAGGCCTCTGCCTCCAGGAGATCAGGGACTGAGAGGCTGAGGCGCCGGTCGAGGTGATGCTGCACCCTTAAATCCAAGGGTTTGCTTGGTGTCTTTTTAGTCTTTTTCTTGCTCAGGTTGATTAGCAATGGTCTGGTCCGCTGTTTTAATGACCCCCAGACGGATGGTTTATCCAGATCCATAACTGCATGAAGAATCAAGAATTCCACTCCTCAAAAGAGTGCGCTCTGCTGGAAAACAGTCGGTGACTTCTGCAAAACAGAGCATAAGGAAAGAACATGAGCCTTCTCACTGTGGAAGGTTAAACACAACCGAGATTCTTCAGAAAATCTACTCTCTATCCCTTAATGAGAAGTGAAACATTAGTATTGCAAAGGGCATTTTTTTTAAAAGAAACATAATATTTAAGAGTTTTTAAATCAGCAGTAACAGAAAAGTAAAAAGCGGGACTATCAGGTTGAACCTAAGAGTCACAAAAAGACTACTGATTCCTCTCTAGGGACGTCAAAGCTAAGGCCTTTGCTAGAGCAATGACTAAAGCATTTCCTCACCACAAACAAGGGGGCGGTATATACACTTCTCTACATGGAGGGCCATCAAGTACTACTTGCTGTACTCAGAAAGACAGTAGGTATCTCAGACACAGAGGATGAGGTGATGCCTGATACAGCTACTTGAAACTGTGTTGTGACTTCAAAAATGACAAACCAGTATCTACAGCAAAGAGCATTGCTATGTTCTAATGAAACCTTCCACGATCTGTACTGCAAATGAACCATTTTCCTGTGTGTGTGTGTGTGTGTGTGTGTGTGTGTGTGTGTGTGTGTGTGATTTACATGTGTGAACATGTGCATAAGCCAGAGGTTGATGTCAGAGATCTTCTTCAGCCATTCTGTGCCTTGTTTTCTGAAACAGGGTCTCTCACTGAACCTGGAATTCATTGGTGCATCAGCCTACTAATGAGGTCCAGGCATCCTCCTGCCTGCCTTACCCAGCGCTGGGATTACAAATACCTTTTTAGGTGTGGGGGATCTGAACTCATTCCTCATGATTGCATAGGTAGCCCTCTGCTGATCGAGCCACCGACACCCTGAATCACGACATCTGCTTTGAATGACAAAGTGTACTTATTTGGACTTGGATTCCATTTAATAGCTGTAATTTCTCATATTCACATTAGGGTAAACACCTTTGCCAAACTGTGAGTCCAGTGCATATCCAGAAGAACAGACATTTTCCAAAATGGAACCTTCCACAAGGCAAGCCACAGAGACTCCTCCTGATGAAGTGCATTGGACATGTGTCTCACATGCAATGGGAGTGTGGGTGAGGGTGGCTGCACAGACACGTGCCATGGTGGTTTGAGATGTAAACAGGTTGGATTAATCAGAGAGGAGCCAGTAAAAATCAAATTTGGAGAAATGACCCTATTTCATGGGCCAAATGTTTCCTTTTGATGTGAATGAGTTTTATCAGGGCACTGTGACCTAGGCTGCAAAAATGTTGCCACATTTGGCTGAGGAACAAAGCTGAGAGCCTGAATGCAACCCTCAGTGCTCTTCTGTCTCCTGCCATCCCATTTTAAGACAAGGTATTTTATAGTGGTGGAAAGAGCAATCAAAAATCCCTAAGATAAGGGTTCACATGCCATTGGGCTCCTGAAGATTAGATTATGGATCTCTGAAGCCCATGCCTACTGTGCATCAGCACAGGCAAGAGATTCTCCCACTATGTACTTGGTGTGTCCAGCATCACAGACTAAGGCCTTGGGCTCTAGAGAGGGCTGTGTTGGGCTTATATTTTACTTTACTACAGACTTCCTTGCTGTTGGCCCAGGGTTATGACATCTCGTCATATCCCAGCTTTCTCAGTTCTCCCTTGGGGATGAGAGCATGTAGTAAGAGGGAGCGAGATCACATCCAAAGCTTCTGGTTAACGTATGGAGGACATTCGATGAGACAGGTGCCGTGAGGGTTCAAGTTACAGCTCCAGAAATTCATCACAGAGATAGAAGCAACACAACACACATGAAACATCTGAGAAAAATAATGTATCCAAATTTGATAATAATCACAACCAGCTACAGTTCTTAATGTTTAAAAATGTTATTTTGATCAACAATAACCACAACAAAAAGAGGCACAGGGTAAATAAGCAGTCTCAAATAACAGGAAATTCTGATACATTGCAAGTAAAATACACACACACACACAGAGACACACACACACAAACATACACACACATATACACACACACACATACACAAACACACACACCCCATATATAAAGCTTAAAAAGCTAATATCCACATATAAGAGAAAATATGCAATGTTGTCTTTCTGAGTCTATGTTACCTTGCTCAGGCACAGTGGACTGATGCACATATGAACTTGCAGAGACGGTAACATACTACACAAGACATGCACAATGAAAGTCACCAAGTCTCAGCACAAACAGGGGGAAGTGGGCAAAAAGTCCAGCCCCTGCCTAAGAAGCTATTTGCAATGCATGGATACTGGCAGAAGGCAGAACAGTTTTCTCAAATGAGGTGATGCTATCTATCACCACACTCCAAGGCAGGATCCACGTTGAAGAGTAGTTGCCAATGCAAAACAGACCCTATGGGTTTGTTTTTGCTGTTTTATTGGTTCTGTCTTTGCTTTTCTTTTTTTTTTTTTTTTTTTTTTTTTTTTTTTTTTTTTTTTTTAATGTGTGTGTTTGGGAAGGGGCAGACTTTTCTTTGCATTTGCTTTGTTTCTTTGTTTAGAGCAATCTGTGGGCCTCAACCCCAAATCACTCTTCCACAGCAGTCACCTAAGATCATCAGAAAGCAGAGATTTTTCCTTTCAATTCATAACAGTAGCAAAATTATAGTTATGAAGTAGAAATGAAAATAACTTTGTGGTTGGGGTCACCACAACACGAGGAACTATATTAAAGGGTAGTTGCATTAGGAAGGTTGAGAAGCCCTGGTTGAGAGAGAGAGAGAGAGAGAGAGAGAGAGAGAGAGAGAGAGAGAGAGAACAGGGAGTTGAGTGGGTATGGAGTGAGAAGCATATGGGAGGGGCTAGGGGAGAAGAAAGAGTCTGATTTAAATGTATATAATATGTGACGATTTTTAAAAGAAAATTCACGAAATCAGAGACGGATGCCAATAACGTCTAAGCAAAAACAACGACCTTGGGTCTGGGAGCAACACACATGCCAAGAGAAATCTGGAGAAAGACAACAGCACAAGGGAGAGATGGGTGGGACACTTGAGCACGGCTTCAGTGGAAGAGTAGAAGACAAAGCTCTCAGGGCACGGAGTTCGATGAAGTGCTCTGCGGTACTTGAAAAGGCAGCAGGAGGCACTGGGGATTTCATACAAGTGATAAGAGTGAAGTAGACAGGGGTGAGCACACACAGATGACCTGTGTGTTCACATTCCCAGGCCCACAGGGTTCTCAAAGAGGACCCTGAACCACCTGGAATGTATTTACTGAGGTGGGGAATAAAAAGAAATTTTGTTTGACAATTTGTATGGTATTTAAATAATTAAACCCAATAAATCTATCAGATGAACCGGATTCCCAAGAATCTGCCTTGCAACAGAACTTCCTGGCAATCGCTGTTTACAATCTAAGTCTTTAAAAAAGAGCTTTGCACTCCCTGCTGGGGAAGTCTATTTGTTTTGAGGAGAAGCTATGAGAAGAATTAAGTGCTCGTGGAAAGGAGAGGTTTAGAGTTTTAGTATCTATTTTAAAAAATTTTAATGCAATAAAGTTATAAACACCCCCCCCCCGAAGAACTTGCTGCACATGCAGAAGCAATGATGTCACCCAGGCAGCTGAACTCACCCACGCCAACACACACAGCCTCTCCATTTTGTTTGGGTAGAGAGGATCAAAGAGGTTGATAGAAGAGGATATTAGGGACCATTAGAACCCATTTAGGAGTAAATCATGTCCTCTATTAAGCATGGATCTATTGCCCGCCATGACAGCTCTGTCTTCAAGAATCCCCTAAATGCAATCATACAGCCTATAGTTTTTCAAGGTTGACTTCTTTCAAACTGAACTCTGAGACTCAATCAAGCTGTTGCCCATATCATCAGTGGATTACCTCTTCATTTCCGAGAGCAGGACACTATCATGTGTGCATACCACAGATGGAGTTACTGCCCTTGAGGGGCATGGGAGGCCTTTCTAGTCTTCTGTTCTTTCAACTAAGACTGTTTGAAATTTGTGTAGACGTATTTTCCATTCTCTGGGGTAAATGGCCAACAGTGTTTTTGCTGGGTCATGAGGCAAGTGAGTGTTTAGTTCGTATGGAATGTTTCCTGGGTGGCTGTATGAATTCCTTTTTTACTTCACACTAACAATTTGAGGATTTCGCTTGCTTTGCATAGTATGTAGCATTTGACATTGTTAGTATTTTTATTTTATTTCTTTGTACTTATTAGAAAGGCTTTAAAATTAAATTTTCCTAATGGTGTGTGATATTGAAAATGATTTGAGTTGTTAATTTGCTAACTTATATGTAGTTTGAGGAACTGCCTGTTCAAGAGTTGTATCCAACCAGGCATGATGGCACATACCTTTAATCCCAGCACTCAGGAGACAGAGGCAGGCAGATTACTCTGAGTACAAGGCCAGCTCGGTCTACAAAGTAAGTCCAGGACTGACTTGGCTACAGAGAGAAACCCTGTCTCAAAAAACAAAAAATAAGGGGCTGCAGAGATGGCTCAGTGGTTAAGAGTACCACCTAGTCTTCCAGAGGTCCTGAGTTCAATTCCTAACAACCACATGGTGGCTTACAACCATCCATAATGTGATCTGATGCCTTCTTTGGCAGATAAAGAACTTATATACAAATAAAAAATTAAAAAACAAAACAAAAACAAAAACAAAAAAAGATTTGTGTCCATTTGTTTTAATACAAGGCTCTTGGCTCTCCTATTCTTTGCTTATGATAGTTCATTATAGATATGAATAAAAGAGCCTTGTTGCACATATAACTTGCTAATATTCACCCCCAATTTTGAAGCTTGTCTTTTCATGTTATTAATATCCTTTGAAGATCAAAAGTTCTTAATTATCAAGGATTAGCTTTTAGAAATGTGATGACATTTAGCAAATCTTATGCAACGAACTTGGTTTCATATCAAAGATCCATTGTCCAACCTCAATTCACAAAAGATTTCTTTAATGTTTTCTTTTAGGAGTTACTTAGTTTTTATATTTAGAGTTATAACCTATTTTAACAAAATTTCTGCATACAAGATTAGGTTTAAGTTAAAGTTAGTTTTTATACATGGATGGCAATTTACTCAGCTCAATTGCTGGAACACTGACCTGACATCTTCTAATGAACTACTGAGCACTCCTCTCAATAAAATATTTCCTATTTGTGGGGCATGTCCTAGGCTGTCTATTCCATTCCATTAACCCACAAACATATCCTTTTCCACTACCATGTTGTTTTGAAAGCCAGGATAGCATCCACTCTTAAAACCGGCTTATGGAACTCCTATAAATTCATTCTTCTTCAGAGTTGCTAAGCTATTCTGCTAAACACATCACTATCAAACATACTAAATCTAAGCACTGTGAATTTAATATAATGACAATGAAAATACAACAGGATTTTTTGTGGGGTGATAAACTTACTCTAAAATTTATACACAGCTATAAAAGATCCAGGTTGTGATGAAGTGAACAGCATGTAAAACAAGGCATGGGCTTACAGGATATACCTCTTCCCTCTGGCCAAGCTGTTACTCTAACTGACACATCCAAGCCACGAGGGACAGTGTCCATGTTTTGTCACATTTTAAAGGACCCGTATCTTTCTACTAGCCTGGTGTGATCACAGAAGTGGCATGTTTCTAGGAAGATGTAAAAGTGAACTCATGTCTAGTTCAGAGTAATTTCAGTGTTGGGGTTCTTACCTTTTTAGCTTATTCCATCATATCTGGAGATGGAACTATTTTTAATAACTTTTGCAAAAATGGAAAGGGAAAACCATTCTGCCTATCAATTCCTCAAGTCTGTAACCAGAGCAAAATATACTGAATCACAAGCACGGAAACACAAAAATATTTGTCAAGACAAAACAAAATAAATGAACCAACAAACAAAAAGAAATCCTATGTGTTCTTAAAGGCATACTGCTAACTGCAGTCGGGTGATTTTTAGAACTAGAAACTTCCTACAGTATATAGCGTGTACCTCAAAATTAAGCAGGGCTGGAAGAAGAAATAAATCCAAAATGGACATAGGCTTGAATAAAAGCCCAGTAAAATAAACTCACCTATTTAATACTGAATATAATCCAACTTTCCTTATCTCAAAGAATACTTGAAGCAAATCCAAATATTTCATTTTCTCTGAAGTCTTAAGTGAAAAAGCTCATGTCAGAAACACCCAAAGGAAAGGACTGCAAGTTAAGCCCTCAGGCTCCTTATCAGGGTGGTATGGCGACCCACAGTCAATGAAATGTTTACAAATAGAGATCAGATTGGACTGAATATCCTCAATATAAAGAAAGTGTAAGTCTGGTCATTTCACATTGTGTATAAAAATATCACAAAGTACTCATTAAATCACTGTGTACCAACTAAAAAGATAGACTAAAACTCTTTGCAAGAACGTACTTATATTTTACAAAACAGCAGCATCTCCTTAAAAAATGTTTCTCCTACCCTATTCAAAACCTCAGCTTTCATGAAATGAGCAAAAATATGCCTTATGCCTCACTAAACCATTCAGGACAGGACAAGATCTTCCCAGGAAACAGCCCAAGCCCAGGAGACTAACGGCACTCCCATTTATATTATGGTTTCAGACACTCTCCACAGTTGACAGCTAACAGTTGCCCAAGTGGGCAAAGAAAAAACACCAATACCAGACCTCAAAGTGTTTGAGTGAGCCTAAGCCACACCAGTAGTCAAATCAGAACCACACAGAAGGAACGGGAAGCTCAGAGTGACAATGACATTTTCCACATGAGCTTAACAGAGCTGGTTAGTAACAAGACTCAAAGGTCACTGTCTTCTTCTGTAGCAGTGGTTCTCAGCTTATGGGTTGTGACCTCTTTGCGTATCAAAAAATAGGACTCACGTATAAGATATCCTGAATACCAGATAGTTACAAGTCCTAACAGTAGCAAAATTATAGTTATGATGTACAAACAAAAATAATTTTGCTTGGCTGTCACCACCACATGAGAAACTGTATTAAAGGGTCGCAGCATTATGAAGGTTGAGAACCATTTCTCTGTAGGATAAACTGTAGGTTTATTTCAGAACATAAACATATGTTATATAGTAGAATAAGAGGTAGTGTATTCTACTATATCTTATTTTCATCGAGTGATCGCCATCTAGAATTCTGGCAGAGTGAAAAGTCCCACTTAAAACACAAATTTTGGGATATTTCTATCTTTACCCAATGAAAATGCTCATGGTTTCAAAAGACTTATTAATTCTCATTAGCTGGTCAAAGACTATATTTTCTCAATCTGAGATCATAAGCACAAATTTCTTCAGCACCTGTAGTGTATTTTATTGTACATGGAGATATTAAGTCTATGTACAAAGCTAAAAAGTAACTCACAACCATGTCAAGTATCACAGATTTTCCTTCCAACTTCAGTGTTCCTATCTACCTATCTATCTATCTATCTATCTATCTATCTATCTATCTATCTACCTAACTACCTACCTATCTACCTACCTACCTATCTATCTCTATCTATATTACATCTATCATATATCATATATCTATTCTCTATCCATTAATCTATTATCTACTTATCTATGTACAATTTATGTATCTGTATTATCTATCATCTCTCTATCATCTATCTATCTATCTATTTATCATCTATATACTGTAGCTGTGTATTATCTATCATCTCTCTATCATATATCTATCTATCTATTTATCATCTATATACCATCACTGGCCAATATGCTGGCTTGCTTCCGTCATGATCATATGTGTTAAAGTGCTTTACAAGTATTAAGTGAATACAGAATGAGTTGGCTTCATCACTGCATCATCTGTTTAGTGGAGGTCTCATTTGATCTTTCCCAACTGCCTGCTTTGAGTCATTTCGAAGCCTTTCATTTATACTTCAGATTGGCGATTTTTAGAGTCTGGACACTCAAAGACTCCCAGTTGTGGTCAGGTCATGTGTTCCCATACGAAGTTCTGGTGCTCTCCTTTTTCTACTTTGTTTTCTTTGGTTACCTTTTAAAAACCATTATATTGAATACATGTACAATATTATGGAGCACCCAGGTACTGATGACTCACTTCATGAAATAAAAATCAAAGCAACTGTATCTTCTATCTATATCTTTCTGATAACTTTCCCCAAGCATAGTGATAGAAAAGGCCAATATATTAACATTTGACTTACTTAATTTATATATTTGATTAGATATAATTACTGCATATATTTGCAGATTACTGATTCATGGTGACATATGAACTTGATTGATGTAAATGTCATGTTACTGAATACTTTTCATTCCATGTTCCATTCAGAAATATTATTCACAAAGATATAGGCTTTATTAAAGGCACTTTAAAGTTATATAGTATTTCACAATAGCAAGACTACACCGAGAAACCCTGTCTCGGAAAAAAAAAAAAAAAAGAGTTGTTGATGTTCCAGCAAATAGGAACTTAAAATTCTTCCTACAATGACAGCTGGTTTAATTATGTAGCTCTCAGAAGGTATATACACATGAAAATATGAACCAAGGACTATTGAGAAACATCAGGTCTTGGAGAAGTGTTGATGTGTAGACTGATCATATTAAACTACTTGGCATATGTCATGGATTCCCCCTGTGTAACATATTTTCTGTCAAGAATTTATATTTGACAAATTGATGTTGTAAAGAGAGACACAGTAATTACATTTCCAAATGAGTCCCTTTGATTCTCTCCCTCTTTCCTCGTCTTTTGACTGCATGTGATGAGGATTTTCAAACCATAAACACCATGTGCAAGCTCACAGGTCAATCCCTATGCAACTCCCTCTAAACTGAAGTTCTCTTTCTCACCCATCATCCTATTCAGTATTCTTGCTTTATAGTTTGAGATGGGGATGAAATTTCATTTTTCACTCCTATGAATGATCAAAGTTCAAAGCATCTTTTACTGCCAATGCCTAGCCCACTGTCAGGTTAAAGACTCTACTCATAAAGTCTGTACTGATTATCTATAACTATATTATACATATGTTAATTCTTGCTCTTTGCTGTTGGTTTAAAGTTTACTATCAAGATGGGTAAGCCGATCCCTATGAGGTTCTTTAAATTCATTTACTTTTCCTGTACTGTTCCATGTATAAATAGTAGCATCTGGATGTTTGGTGTCCAAACTCTGAATAAAAACAAATTAATGATTTTCTGATCTATCCACTGACAAATACGGTTTCTTTTTGTATGTCATTTTTATAACAAGCTAGAGTAATTTTATATTTGTAGACAAATTAAGCAGAAAATACAGAGCATAAAGAGAATCTACATTCCTTTTCGATCCCCTTACCCGAAACCCATTCTCCTCTATTATTTACCTTTTTTTGTGTGTGTGTTACATATATTCACTGAACATAGTAATGAGTTTCATATAGACAGTTTCTTTCAAGTATATTGTGTAATATAAACATTCATGTCGCCGTTTTCCCCTCCCATGAGTGCCCCTCCCCTTTCTCCCTCTCCCTAATGGCCACTCTTTATGCTATGCCTGTTCATGGGTTTTCACAAATGGTCATTGCTTACCTACCACTGTAACATTATAAAGAATAGCGTCCTTGACCTAAATATCCTCTACACCCTTGGTCCTCATCCTCTGCCTCTGCATTTTCAGTCACTGACCATTTCATAGAGTCTTAGCTTTGTGTTTTCAGAATGCCATAGGTAGCGAGTCTCACATTACAGATTCTTCAGTCCCTCTTACTTCGATGACCAAAGTACATCTAAGGCTCCTTTCTCCAATCTTTGAGGCTCAATGATACATTTGTTTCTTATCACTCCATAATATTACGCTGTCTGTATGTACCATAGTTACCAGTTCATAAACTGAAGTTAACCTTATTCCACTATTTGCCAATATGAGTTGAGCTGCTATTGTCAGACATTTGTGAATTCTTGTGTGGTCATAAGTTTTCATTCCTTTGGGTGATGTATCATAGGATCATATGATATCTATGCAATATTGAACAATCTTCAATAATCATCAGTGAGAATTTAAACATTTCCATAGTAACCTGTCTTACTTATATTTTGCTGTCTATGCCTGAGCATCACACAGGCTTATAGCTACTCATGTTGTGGTTTTATTTAACTGAAATTTTCAAAAACCTCAGAGACCTACAAAATATGGCATTTAAAAAGGTTATTATTCTAAAGAATACTTTGACAAGACAAGTTAACTCCTGGCAACACTCAACCTACTTCAAAGAATATGAGCATCAAAGAACCTTCTTATGGAGTTGGCCTCAAATGTGGCAACCCAGACACTGGGCAAAATGTTCTTGTCTCTGCCACAGACAGAATTCTGCCTAAAAATAGGCAAGTTTAGATGCAGGCAGAGTCAACGGCCAAACTCTGCCAAGTCAGGGTAAGCAAGTCTTCAATAGTTCCTGCCTCACAAATACATCTGTCAGATATAGTGGGCCAGGAGGCTGAAGATGATGCTCCAATATTGTAGAGAGTGTTGGGTGACTGTTTGGGCAGTAAACTGTCTCAGTCATTTTTATTTTTTTATTTTTTTCATTTTGGAAGCTGCTGACCTGCACTCCTGGTACACTCAGGTATTTAAGTTTTATACCTTCTCAAGTCTCTGATGGGTTTGCAAATCAAATAGTTTAGTCTTTCAATTAAGCTTAGTAGGTTAGGCGTTAAGATGTTTTTAGACCAAGATAGATGTTTTTAGTTAATAGAGATGAGATATGATAGATATTAATCTCCATTGAGAAATTTAGACCCAACAAGATAGGAAAGATATTTACTTCAAGTTGGCTAAATACAAATAGCCAAATCACTATGAATGTAGCATTTATATAATTCCTGATTGTCTCGTGGTTCTCCTTGTTGTATGTAGTTTATTTTACTCGTGTATAATAATATAAATGTATATGTTAAAAAAGAAACATAATAAAAATATTTTTAAAAGAAATTTATATAATACAAGAAACTGCCCTTGTATGTAGAGTCTAATTCCAACCATCTTATTGAAATCATTTCGAAATCATTTTAACACTAAAAATTCTCCTATGAACTAAATCCTCTCTAGTTTCCAGGATAGACAGCTGGCCTAGTTTCTTTTTATATTGCTGTGAAACAGTGGCCTGACTAAGAAACTCAAGGGAAAAGGTGTTTATTTCAGGTCACAGTTCAAGGGTACAGTCTCCTTGGGTAAGAAAGTCAAGGCAACCAGGAGCAGGAAGTAGCTGGCTATATCATACCCACAGTCTGCAAGCAGAGAGAGAGGAATGCTGTGCTCAGATAGCTTTATTCTCATTACACAGACTGGAGCCTGATCCTGAGGAATAATGCTATCTATACACTTCTAGTGTGGATCTTCCTACTTAATTAACCAAAGCAACACAATCCCAGAGGCTATAGAATGCGACATGCATGTCTCTCGGGAGATCCTAGATCCTGGCCCTTTGATAGCTAACACTGAACACCACGACCATATCATTTCCAAGTGACAATAGTTTTATTTAGCCTTTTTAAATGCCATGTTATTTTTCTCCCTTTCGACATGATTAGAGTATCTAATCTGATTGTATCAGAAGTTCTGCCGGTAAGCACTTGAATATCCCTTGAGGTACCTGAAGGTAAGGAGATAGATTTAGTTTAGCAAACTATAAAATAAATAGGTATGGAATTGTTAAAAGAGTTGTCTGTTTAGGTGACTGTGACTTTTCTCTTTTCATATGTTATTGTAGTAAATCACACTGATATTCCAGTGTGGAATGTTCCTTCTTTTAATGCCAAGATTAATTAAAAATTTTCCTTTCATTTGTATTATAACAACTTCAACCACTTCAGAATTCAGAATGTAAAAATTTTACTTAGGGCTTGTTTATATGTAATGTGGACTCTATTCCTGTGTTGGTATTTGAGGTTTGAGAGTCAGGACAACTTCACCTTCAGCAAAGAAAACATTAACGTGGATGAACTCAGGCTTCATGCAACTTGATGAGCTGTAGTGGGTGGGGAAGAGGGGTTCCCCTTTTCTGAGTAATAGAGAAAGAGGGAGGAGGGAGTGAGACTTGAAGAGAAAAGAAAGGGAGCTACACCCCAGGATTTAAAGTGAATAAATAAATAAATTTAAACAAAGAAAAAATTAGTGAGACAAAAAAAAAACAAAAAACCAACAAAGAAGAAAAAAGGTGTGGTGTCACCTATGGCAGATAGAATCTAAAACAGGGGCACCAAAGGAAGGGCGTTTTATAGAGGAAGTGGTCAGCAGCACCAAGTGCTGCACACAGACAAAGGTATAATAATCTTGAAACTGTTCATTTGGGAAAATGAAAAGAATCAGAAGTCATGGTATGAGTTGCCTCGGTGACGTGATGCTTGAATAGAGAGAGCGGACAAGTGTGCGGAGGAAGGCTGAGAAGAAAGGCACTAGCTATATGACACTCAAAAGCTGGGCGAGAGAGGAAGAGAAACGTAGGTTCCTTGGGGAGGCCTGATTATGGTTCAAGGTAGATAGGCGAAGCTCTTACGGTAAAGACATACACAGGTTCAATGCTGTTGTCAACCAGTGATTCCCTCATTGACTCAACAGACTCTCCATTCCAACACAAACACATATAGACTTTGACTTTTTTACCAAAAGAAGCTAGGAGCAGTAAGTAACAACTGTCCAGTGATTGACCCAGTCTTTATTTTAGCCCAGCGCTGTCCAAAAATCAACTGTATGATATCAACCAAGCGTAAGAAAAATAATGCACTTCTTCATGCCATTGCATCTACTCACTTCACTGGCCTTCTGTAATCCATACAAACACATCCCTTAGTTCCTCCACTTCAAAGCAATTGCCACCCTTCAGAAACCCCAGTCTAATAGTCTGTTCTATCTAAAGATTTCCCTTGTATGATTGTTACTCTTAGTTGTTACTATGGCTAGATCTTGAATCTAGAAGAAACACTTCTGTGTATACAGAAGAATGCTTCAGGACATTTAGCAGAGGAGGGAAGACACAGCCTGAATGTGGGCGGCAGCATGCCTTAGCAGGTGTCCCAACTGGAAAAAGCCATCTGAGTGCCTATATTCATGTCTCTCTACTTCCTCACTATGGATACTACGTGACCAGAAACTCATAGTCCTGCCTCCACAGGTACAGCCACTTTCACCACTATGCCTTCTCCATTGTTATGGATGATGCTCCCAAACTCTGTGCCAAAGAAAACCTTCCTTCCCTCCCTCCCTCCCTCCATCCCTCCCTCCTTTCTTCCATCCTCTTCCTACCTTAAGTTGTCATGGCAATATGAGCAGCAGTTGACACCTTACCTGGGAATTAGCTTCAAAAGAAGCACATGCTGAAGGGGTCAGTAGGGTTTTTCCTATAGGACCTGTATATAAAACTTTTTACAGAACTTCATCCCACCTTTTGAATTATTTTAGAATATTAAGTATGAGTCAAAGTACTTATGTGGAAATATGTGATGTAGGATGAAAGATAATCCATGTGTGTCTAAGCCATGGCTAATGCGAAATATGGACTGTTCAATAGGTTATGTGTATTTTTAAATTACCAAATTATTGTAGGTTTTAATACAAAACAAAATACTTCAGGTACATGGCTGAGACTATTAAAAGTTGAACATTCCAAAACTTAATGTCAGGTTATCTTTCCTTGCTTCCTAATCAAACAAGTAGTCTCTGCATAGTCCAACTTTGCAAAGTAAATCCTCATTCATATCTGTCTGAACGGAAGCATCAGACTCACATGCAAAGAGCAATTATACCTCCTCCAGGCAGACAGAGGCACCCCGGAAATTCTAATACAACGTAAGTAATTCAATTGATATCCCCCAGAGATTTGCAGCCAGCTTCAACCACATTCCCACAGGTTATCACATCATGAGGTCTGCAAAGTAGTCCTGCATACAACTGACAGCAGCATGCCTTCTACATTTATAGTGGATGGGAGGACCACAGAATCTGGTGAGCAGGAAATCTGGAGCGTGTGCACTATGTTGTTATAATATTTGGCTAATTTGTTTAGATGGAAAAGAATATGCAAATTATTATTTTTATCATCTACATCAGAATTTATTTAACTGGAAGAAAGATAACTTTTTATAAACATATTCTCCCAAATATACGCATACTCTCAAACATACACAACCACACACAACTGTTCAATCACAACTTACTCCATCCTGCTACTAAGTAATCTTTTCTTTTAATAAGCATTGTTGGCATCTAATTAATCAGGGGCTATTCCCACCTTTAGGGATATGTCAGGGAACAACACAGACTTCCTGATATCATAAAACTTGTATCCGACTTAGAAAAGTCTGACAATAAACAAATGTATATTTAATATGCCATATTAAATGTATATGATAAGAAGAGCAAAACCAAACAAAACAAAAACAAAGGTGCTAAGATGTCTGGGATGTGCAAGTTGCCAAGTTACCACTTCTGTTCCATATTGGGGGAAGCATCCATTTATAAAGTACCAGAGCAGAAAGACATGAGGGAGAGATATGAAAGTCGGGAGCCTTCCATACACAGAAAGATCCAAACAGAAGGGCAGGGGCATTGGGAGATGGAGAGGCTTTAGTCAGCTTGACGTGGTTAGAGCAGAAGCTAACAAGGGAACCAGCAAGAAGGCACTCTAGGAAGAGAAGGGACGCAATAAGGCATGCCATTGGGAGGCACACGGAGGACCTTAACTGTCCTGTAGCATGGGCAGTGGAGCCGCCAGAGCATTCAGCATTGAACCCAGGACTCTCAACTGGTCCTTGCTTTGTATCTGCCCCTGGATTCACTGTTTCACATGCATTAATGATTCTTCCAAATTGTCATATACAATAGATACTTTTATTCTAGCTTTACAAATGAGGGTTTTTTTTTTTTTTCAGAAAGGAAAGTGCTTATTTGACGTACACTTCCAGGTAACAGTCCATCACTGAGAGAAGTTAGGGCAGGAACCTAGAGGCTGAAGCAGAAGCCATGAAGGAGTGCTGCTCACTGGCTTGCCTCCTTATGAGCTTTTTCCTCCCTCACTCTGGAAAATTTGTATTAATAATTTCACTAATTAAATAACCAAAATGATGAAATAGTCTATTTTATAGTTTGATTTTTTGGAAATTAAAAGTTCCAAAGGATCATTTATAGAAAACACATTTTTACAGAAAACATGTACCCTTAAGTAGCATATTATTCTTTTTTTTAATTTGACAGACTCAATTAGACCAAACAATATATAAAAGAAAAAAATCATAAGTGATATTAGATGTCTTTGTCAGAAAAAAAGTTATTCTGAGCTGAGCTACCCAGGAAGAGATTCCTTACCAGATGTGGAGTTAGGAAAAGATGTAGGGTAAACAGCACCTTTATCAAAGTCACTTTGTATTTTACATTGTAACTCCAGGCCTAAGGAACAGAGATGAAAGAGAGAGCATAAAAGATTCCAAAGAAATAATTCCTCTGGAAAAATTTACAAATTTCAGCTATGATTTTAAAGATATTTCCAACATTTGCGAAATAGAATGCCAGTGGTGTGATGGATGAATATTATACAAGGTCTCAATTAAATGGATGCTCACATGGAAGAAGGAATTAGAGAATATTTTTAGTATGCTACAGCAGGAGAAAACAAATGAGGACCTTATTATTTGATCATGTTCACAGTGCCAGAAATGGACCCTGGGCTTAGAAAGCTCAGCTTTGCTCAATAGTGGACATTGTTGGTACTGGGGCTGATGTAGCCCTTATTCTGTGGGGATGTCCAAATCATTGAAATTATTACCAGTCCTCATCTCCTTGACATCAAGAATATCCCTGCCATAGTGACAATCAAATACAGCATCCATATCTCTAAAAGCCAACAAGAAGATCACTGCACCCACCTGGTACTTATCAAGGGAGATGCAAAGAGATGTCCACACAGGTTCTCACATAAGTAGTTAAACTTCAAACACTCTGACTTTCCATTACCCACTAAATAGATACTTTTAAAAGCTATGGTATGTTTGTTGAACAGAGTAATACTTAGCAATAGAAAAGATATGTGTCTCTGAATCACAAACACGGATGAACTTGAAAGCGTTATGCTAAGTGAAAAATGGCATGGAAAAAGTATATATTCTGCAATGCCTTTTATGACAGTATAACAAATAAAAAAATTTAAAGGTAATAAGAAATTAAAAAAAAAATAAGAGTGTTGACTTCTTAAAAATGGCATGGGGCAAGGAAACTCAGGGTGGTAATAAAAGCTTCTCCATCATGATTAGGAAAATATATGTCTCAAGCTCAGGCACATGTGTGTGTGTGGTATATTTGTACATATATATACATACATATACATAGTAGTTTTACTGCATACATATACATGGTAAATTTACTGCATCAGAGTTTTATAATAAACCTAGGTCTTAAAACATCAACAGAGCCTCAAACAAGTACAAAAGATTTCTTCAAACCAAGCTGAAATTCTGAAATTCACAAAACAATGCAATCCTTGTCAGTCCTCTTAGAAAGTTACCCTTCCAGGTCTTAGATTTATGCATCCCTCAGAGGCCTTAAGCTGCTCATTCTACACAGGATTTCCTCCTGTTACCATTGCTCAAGATGGGGGAGTGAATTCATACATTTCACTTTCTGATTCAACCTTCTACAGAGGAAGACACGTAAACTTTCTCTGTCCCAAAGATCAAATGCCAGGAAACTGGCCACTCACTAAAACACACTCTGTCCGTTCTTTGCCAAAAGGCTGGCCTATAACCATCACCGCCTCTCCTGTGCCTGCTCAGCGCCAGGCCAAGGTCTGTTCCAGATACTGGCGACCACTTGCCTTCCCTTCTTCTCCACACAGCGATCCCCTCCACTCACGCGTTAACACACCAGGCTTCAGCACATCAGCACATACAATTCTGAGGAGCATGTGCATAGCTGCTAAACTTGAATATGAAAACTGATCCACTCATTTGGCAACGTTCAACCAGCCTACACTTGTGTCAAGAACTCGGTCACTGTGCTGAAAACAGAACAGGAAACAAGACAGTAAACACTGCATCACAGAGGACAAGATGGACAAGAAATTTTAACAAAAAAAAATTTTTGAAAGCCAAAAAGCATTTCCTGTAATTCACATAGTGAGTGGTACAAATGAAGAAATAAACTGCCAGGAAAGGAAAAAGAATGTGGTCCTCTTACCAAACACAGGTGCCAGTGAGTCACAAGCCACTGGAGCAGACCTAAAAGAAGAGATGGGGACTTTTGCCTTGCCAGACATTATCAAAGGGTCCACAGGCTCACAATCATCCTGGGTGTTGTGCATGCGTGCGTGTGTGTGTGTGTGTGTGTGTGTGTGTGTGTGCGTGTGTGTGTGTGCGTGTGTGTGTGTGTGTGTGTGTGTGTGTGTGTGTGTACACATGTACCTAACACTCCAGCTACAGATCTTTTAAGATACCGTCCCATTTTTACCAGGAAAAGCCTCACCACAAAGAAACCAAACATGGCACATCATCCAAGTGGAAATTATGCTCCGAGTGTGAGCGTTTCCTGGTCAGATGATTAAGTTATTTAAAATGTTCATCATGGGATGTTTTATTATATTGCTTTTTGAAAATGTAAGTGATGGGCAATGGAAGGAGAAAGTACCTTGAAATTTATAGCATCTCCAGTCCTGATGCAGAAAAAGGCTTACCCTTCCTAAGGCCTCCTGAGTGACACACTCTCTGTGGTTTGGTTAGAGATTTCCCTGTTTTAGCTGATCTCTCAACACAAGTCTGATATACTATCTGGTAATCTGAAATGCTAAAATTCATAAATATATAAATATAAATAACACAGAGTTTTAGGAGCCTTACTCTACAGTTTCCCTGGAAGCAATAGTTCATTTAATCAGTATTTACCAACTCACTGTTTCTGTTGGCTTTCTAGAACACAATGGCTGTGAACATAGAGATCACACACAACCCAGTGTATTCATTCTTCAATAGACACTTTTAATAGTCAGGGTTAATCTAACAGCCATGCCCATATGTCCTGTACTAAATTAAGTGGTGTGTGAGTATATATGATTGAATCATGACTCCATTATATGAATCCATACTTTTTTATCCATAGGGAATCACATATACAAGTGTACATATCATTTTGCAACTAAAGCAATTGAACACAGACATGCACTGAGAAGCAGTATTCCAAATGCATATGTAATGACACACATCTTCTCCTCACTGGTAATGTCTCGGTCTATCCTAAAAGAAATGGCATATGTTATAAATTGGTAAGTAAAGAGAACAGGCTGGGAAACACATGAGCACACATGCACAAATTAAAACTGCAATCTTCAAACAATTATTTTCAAATGAAGTTCAGCTGGCAAACACTGCACATTAACGACCATCATAAAAGAGTGTATTTCATGGTAATTGCACAAGAAGACTATTATGAAGTTTTACTTATTGACACTTAATAATACTACAGTATTTGTGTGACTTGAACTAAAAGCCTTTTAAGTATAATTTATTGTTAATCTCCCAAAGTCAGTTAAATTATCCAAAATAAGAGGGTATGTTGGTTATTGGGCTGGAATTAAATGTGTGAAGACAATGGAGGGGCAGGAAATGAAACACCGACTTAGTTTCCAAAGACCTTAACTGTGCATCTAATTAGATTGGCACCTTCGTGAAATGGCAATGCTTTCCCAAAGCCCAGAGATAGACATGGTGTCCTAATCAAGTATATCACTCAGACCTCCCCTTGCTTTGACAAATACCAGTGGAAAGGGGTTGGAGGAAGATTTATTTCACCTCATCCTTTTGGATGTTTCCAGTCCACATCTGGCTAGATCGTCTTACTTTGGGCCTTGACAAGGTAGAACAACATGTGGGTGGTGGGAAAATATGGAGGGGGAGGAGACTGCTAACCTCAGGGAGGCCATGAAGCAGAGGGCGGAGAGGCCAGGGAAAAGATGTATTTTCCCAGGGCCCCTTCTAATGACCTACTTTCTATAAGACCCCCCCTCTTTATTTTTCTACCACTTGCCAACATTGCTATCATCTTATATAGACAGGAAGGGACTGAGCATCTGTCTGATGCAGTCCAGGCCCTCATGATCCAATCATGATTGGGTCCTCCAGGTAGAGACCAAGTTTCAGCCCGTAAGTCTTTGGGGGACAAGCTGACCATCCAATCCTTAAAGTCATTCAACTTCACAGACTTCAAATAGGTAATGTACCGCAGGAATTCATGAATTCATTTACAACAGACGAAGTAAGTGCCAGCCAAGCAGAGATCCGTTTGAAAGCCCATTTCTCTTACTAGCACGATCCACCCAGAAGAATCTTGGGACTGTTAGGAGAGTCTCTTTGGAATATGGAAGTTTCAACTTTACAACCCTGGACTTCAAGTTCAGATCATGGTAAGAATAGCGAGTGGTATTGGGGTACTGGTCATGTTATGTACCTGGCATTACCCACATATATCTTGCCATGTTCTGGATCTTGACTACACCTGGAAAGGCCTCTGTGTTGAAGATGTCATGTCCAACCCATGGAGTCATCTGAGTGGTCGAAAAGGAGGTGCAGACTTGTGAGAGGAAATTCTGTACTAGAGGAAGTCCCTTGACTGGGACACTGGGAGCCAAGCCCCATCCTCTTTTGTTTCCCAGCTACTGTGTGGTACACAGGTATCTCCTGTCATATGTGCAGGCCTCTTGTGACATTGCATCCAACCATAGGCCGCAAAGCAACCACACTAACCATTGACTGAAACCTCTGAGATTGTGACCAAAATAAACCTTTCTTTTTGCCTAACAGCAATTATTGCATAAAAGGAAAGAGACAAAGGGTAGTCTTCCTGGGCTTCTTTCTTATAATCTAGATAAGCGACACTGGTCTAGATATCTGGGTCTGAGATATCTGCTGACAGGACCCAAGGCATGAACTGGAGCGCCTCATTCCTGAATTCTAAGCCTTTTTTGGGGGGAGAGTTCAAGTCTTCTAGATTTAAGTAAAACATTCAGAGGAGGGGGGCTAATTTGGAGCTCTCTGCTGTGATGCTGAGTTCTCCATAATTAGAAAGGAAGAAAGTGCTATTAGAAACTCTTAAGTTTCCGAGGCAGGTTGAACGTTCCCAGGGCAATCATCTCGTGGGAACAAGAAACTCTAACCAGCTCAAGCTTGTAAAGCAAAGAAGGAAAAATGACCAGTCTTCAGGACGGGGATGGTCAGGCAATGAGTGCGGCTAACCTGTTTTTAGGGGGGTCCTCACCTCTCCTGGCACTGTCTGGGGGCCCAGGTTGGACGCCAGCTGTGGGTCTTGTCTTGCCTGAGTGGCTGTTGGCTACCAGCCCACAAAGGCAGGAGCCGCAGAAGGCACTCGGGAAGGCCTCGAGTAGTACAGAACAGCCTCTGAGACCCACTTCAGCAAGACAGTTCAAAGGAGAACAAAGGCTCTATAGACCTTGGGCAATGGGCAGGGGCCTTCCAGGATAGGTACACATAATTGGTTGAAACTAGGCAGTCCAAGGAGGCTTGATTTGCATTTGGTAGCATGCTCCAATCCTAGAAACAGGAACAGAGCACCTCATTATCCTATAGGCACAGGGAGGGGAGAGGTCGCAGAGTACTGTGCCAAAGGCCATAAGAAAAGGTGTTCCATCTAGCTCCGAGCTCAGAAGGGCTATCCAGACTGGGAGGACTTCAACCTCAAACAGAAGGGTCCTCCAACAGCCCTTCATAAGACCATTGAAATGGAGTCATTAATGCACTCCTCAGATAAGGTGCATGACTCTGTGGTGAGCAATCCAACTTGAAGAATGGGGTTCTAGAAAAACTGAGAACAGGGAAGCTGGAGGTGAGCATAGTCTTCACTAATAGTTAACAGAATTTGGAAACAAGCATTTCATTACTAGAAGAAGGGCATGGAAGGGGGTGGGTTTATACTACGGCTGTCTACTATGTCTGCTCATCATAATCAAGGTGCAAGAGATCAATGTGAGCAGGTTCTTGTTTTGTAGCTGGAGAGACATAAGCAAACTGTTCGTCACCCTCCTATTGCTGTAACAAACAAACAAACAAAAAACCTTTAACAAGGTTTATGTTTCAGAAGTTTAAGTCCATGATTATTTGGCCCTGCTGCTTTGGGTTTATGGGGCTATAGTGTATTATCATGGGATTACAAGAAAGAGAAATCCTGTACACATGGATCCAACCTAGAAGCAAAGGCAGGAAGCTAGCAGGAAATACCAGGACCTGAATAGCCTCTTCAAAAGGACAATGACCCAACTTGTCCACACTGTGCTTCACATCCTAACTTAAACCACCTCCTAATATACCATGGAGTGGGGACCGAACCTTCAACACGTATGTCTTTGGGGGAACATTCAGGACCTTATTCTACGTCACAAGCCTTTCACAAGTAATTTTGTCTCAACAAAAGCCGAATCCTATATAAGAGGTCACAGAGCATGAGATTCAACAGAATTGTGTCAAGTTTCAAACAGAATAATGCACTGATCAAATTCTCCTTCTATGAAAATCTTCAGTCAGGTTTGCAGAAATCAGAATTCAAGGTTTAACAAAGGAAGTATCAACCACATGAAAAGTCCAAACCACTGAGAATGTACAGATATCCCATAAATGCCTCCCTAGGTCAGACTGCAGTTCAGATGCCAAGGAGGAACAAAAGCACTTTCCATCTTCAGAAGTATTTGTGTTTTGAGGGTAAGTGGTTCATAGAGCAGCAGAAACAGCTGCAGTCATCAACCAGCAGCAGAAACAGATGTAGAAGGCCAGCTTCCGTTTTTTGACCACCACCTGGTACCAGGCACCGGCCGCACCCTGTGTTCTCTCTGAAGTGGAAGGAGCCAGAGCTCAATGAGTTTCCTGCAGGATCCTAGCCAACCAACACTTGTGCTCCCAGGATTCATTTGCAAGGTGCTGGCACCTTACAATAGATCTGAAAACATGTTCTGGACTAGGAGGCCTAAGGGGGTTCCCCAGAATAGACCAAGTATGGAGTGGGGTTTCATGGTAGAAGAAGAAAATACTGGAACTTCTATTCAGAACGACTTTGCATATCCCCCTTATTTCTGTCTTGTGTATCTTTACTGATGCACTGTCATGCTGTAGAACATTCATATAGTCATGTCAAAATAAAAACTCACATATGATACGTCTGCTGCTAAAGTTACATGGTCAAGGGAATCCAGAGTGTTTCAGAGCAGACGAAGAGTTAAATCCTTCAGTCTTCTGTAAAACAAACTTTAAAAACAACAGCAGCATCAATACCAAGAAAAGCATTTGGTTTCCCCTTTAGGCAAAGACTATTTTAGGAACAGTGTGTCTCCTTTCAGAAAGTAAGATCAGGCAGAGAGCATTTTGCCAACCAGAAAGGATGAGATTAAAGAGAGAAAAAATATTCACGTTTTAAAACACACAGGTGTGATTTTAAATAAGGGTTTCAGTCAAGACTGCTGGAACATCTACAAAGGGCTGCTTCTCTTGGGGACATCAATTTCAATAAGTAAGCTCATTTGTCTCAAATATACTGTGATATTTGCAAACTACATGGCATGCTGCATCCTTTTGCTTCCTCTGTCCCATTTGTATAATTTGTTTTTTCAAAGGTAAATGCAGATGCCTTTCTGTGGCCTCAGGTGATAGGTGATTTAGAAGAGACAAAATATAAATGAAAGGAAACCCTGCCGAGCCCTGGGGCCACCATTCAGATCATACAATTAAACAAACTCATTCCCCTTTGTGTGTGGATACAGACATCTAGTTTACTTACTTCAGCCACGGCATTGTAAAAATGATTAGGATGCCCCTAACCCTTAAAGGTAATGAAAGATCAATATGAGGAAATGAAAACAAATATTCCTAAACAGTGGAGTTTTCACAAATACAAATAGAAACAACAATGTTTTCCCTTGTAGTGCTGCCAGGTGATTGTAGTAAAAACACACCATGCCTAAAATTGCAATATGTAAGAGATAAGGTTCAGTTTTACCCGATCTAGCAAATACTCTGAAATGTATTCCTGTGAATGAACTTCTACGTGCATATAAGAAGTCTGATTCAACTTCTCATACATCCATCAGTTGAGTGATCAAATCACCTTGGGCGCTGCCCATACACACGTCTACACCAGTGAAAATGGATGTCTTCAGAAAAGAAGCCAGAGTCAAGATGACATGTGTCTTGGTCCATTCTTTGTTTTTAGAGATAAAATGTCTGAGACTGTATCAATTTACAAAGGACAAAGGCCTACATGGTCTAAAACAGAGGTTCTCACCATGAGTCCAAGACCTCTTTGGGGGTCACATATCAGATATCCTACATGTCAGATATTTATATCTCCTAACAGTAGCAAAGTTACAGTTATAAAGTAGCAACAAAATAATTTTGTGGTTGAAGGTCATCACAACGTGAAGAACTAGCTGTATTAAAGAGTCCCAGCATTAGGAAGGGTGAGAACCATGGGCCTAGCTGAAGTCTAACAGCATGGTGCCAGCACTGAGTGAGGGCCCTCTTGCTGCGTCATAGCATAGCAGAGACGTTGTTTTGTCAGAGTAAGCATGCTAGATCAAGTCTAGCTCTTACACAAGCAGTAATGACATTGTGGGGACCCCAACTTATGACTTTAATCACATCCCTATCACTCCCAGAGGTTCTATGGGCCTGCCTCTACATATCATGAACACACACAAACACACACACACATACACACATTTGGAAATTAACTTTCCCATATATAAAACTGAAAGATACATTCAAGTCATGGCAAGGAGGTGATGTGAGAAGTGACTGACAGGCTACTTAAGGAAGGAGGGTTCTAGACAGACAGAGAAGCCCACACTAAACCGTGAAGGCACATCTATGTCTATGGTTTATCTTATTAGGAGCTTCTGTCATTAGGAAGATAAGATAGTGGTGAAAGGGCAGGGGATGGCAGAGACCACAGCAGTCATCTAAGTGACTTTGATAGATATGGCTAGACAAAGAGGTGTAGTTGAAAATGAGATAAGCCCTCTCTGCCAACACAGTTTGGAACAATTATTTTGCTCATGTCAGTTGCCCTGCTCCATTTCATTCTTCTTATTACTATCATGTGTGTCCAACCCATGGCTCATTGGCCACTTGTATCCCAGGATAATTGTGAATACAGCCCAGCTCATTTGAAGGCCACATCATGCTACAATGACAAAGGGTTAGTCTCTTAGTCTACCAAAGATCACCAGAATACTAAATTGGGAACATATTAAGTTGTATTCCCAAACATAATGCACCTTTTGTAAAAGTACCAGGTGAAATGCACCTCAAAACTCCAAGCTTCAGAATAATAATGCACAGATATTGTTTACATTATTAATAAAGTAACAGTTTGAAAATTGTCTCTAGTAAAGTCATTAGTTTCTAAACAAATGATCATCAGTCATTTAAGGTTGTCATCGATGACACATTAATGATTTCTCTCATAGGACAAGTATATGGTTTAAATTCTATCATTCATTCAAAGAAAGTGTCCACAAATCACTATCAGATCTGGTATAGAAGACAGCTCTGTAGTCATTTCTCTCCTTCTGCCTTCACATGGGTTCCAGGAATCAAACTCTGGGCCCAGACTTGCATGTCCAATTCCTTTAGCTGACCCATTTCACCAGTCCCTGAACTTTTGTTGTTGTTGTTGTTTTAATCTATGAGTTTTCTGAATCTTCACAAGTATAATAAAGCCAGATAAAAATCACTCTTGTTTCATGTCAGAGGAAATCCAGATAAAAAATATCAAACAAGTCATGAGCTGGTAAGTGCCAATGCCAGGGTTTCCCTTGTTTGACCCACCCCCCACAGCATCTGCACCTATACTTTGGCCTACACAGCCATCTGCAGCTGGAGGAAGTCATCCCAACTGTCTCATGGATAAGTCATGTTTGATTCTGAAACAGACACTGAGGTTGACAGAGTTAATGATGTGTTAGAGGGGAGAGAAGTAGGTTCTGGACCGGTTACAAGGTGACAGGACTGAAGTATCCTACAATGAGAAAAACAGCAACATAAACAGAAGTGAATAGACCGTGACTTCAAGATCGCCCAAGTCCTGTCAAGAAAAGCACATTACTCACTGAGTACCACTGAGATCTTAACAGTTTCCTATCGTGCCAGCCACCATTGTCCCATCCTCATCATATACACATGTTCAGACTTAAGACTCCAGTAGTTGGAAACTGGAGTCACCAAAGGTGGAAGCAAGCCATGTGCTAGAGAGCAGAAGAAGCCAACAGTCTACAGGAGACACTGGTGGTACCCACCATTGCTTACAGTATCACTTCATGTTCTTAGCCCAAGAAGACTTGCTCATCCAGCCCTTTGCACTTTTTGGTTATAGTATACGAACGCTACACTAGACACTTCAGTCTGTGACCTGTAAAAATGTGAAACCGTCACATGTTTTACATTCTTTTATTTTCTAGGTTTTGCAAAAGGGAAGTGGTGCAATGGTAGGGAAGGTCTTGTTCCTTCCCAGGTGTTAGAATAAAACACATGGTTCGATCTCCTCAGACACTTAGGGCCCAGATGATACAAGAGCAACCACAAAGCCTTAAGAAGTAGATGCCATTAAAGCATGCAGGAGATGGATCTAACCTACACAACCTACAGGCCTAGACCAAGCATATCATACACTGAATGAAGATGAGGTGATTAAATGAAAAGCTGAGCTGTGCACACTTAGCCCTCTGCATCCACAGACCCTGCACTAACCAACAGTGGGTTGAAAATATTTCAGAGAGAACTGTGTCTGTACAGAATGCATGCTGATGTTGTTCATGACCCTTTCCCCAGACAATACTGAAACACATACACAAGCCTGGGAATGCTGCTCTGTGTTGCATATCTGCCTAGCATGTGGGTCTCTATGTTCAATCAACACTGCAGTAAAAAAAACAAAAACAAGAAAGAAACAAAAACAAAATCCTACTCCCAATTGCTAGGAACCTGGGGGTGTTTAAGGCACACAGGAGGATAGGAGGCTGTATGTAATTACCACTAACAGTTTATACAAGGACTTGAACCTCTCTGGGGTTAAGGACTTTAATACTAACCGTCCATGAATATAGAGGAATGACTGTCATTTTTTTGATTATGGCTGTGGCGGGGGCAGGGCTGAGGCAAAAGCGAGGGACATGGCAAAACCACCAATTGACAAGGTACAAAGGTAATCGGCAGGAGGGGGGTGAGCCACAAGTTTCTAAACCTAAGACAGATTAAATATACCTGGATATTCAGAGTCCAGTTAAGAACAGAGACTACATGGAATTGTAGGTGATGGAGGCCCCTGCTACTACTTTAACACAGGAGCAGAGGCAGAGTGAAAACAAAACATGACTGGGAGACCCTCCATAGAAATCTATCTGTTAGTGGCAGAACAGACAAAATTGAACTTATGGTAAAAAAAAATTTATCAACTCTCCAGGAAGGATGTCTGAAAAGTGGGATGGGGTCAGAGAAGCTGACGGAAGGAGGAGACATTGAGAGAAAGAGAGCATCCTTTTCCGATACAGAGAAGCAAGGAGGATGGGCAGCTGCACCCAGCTTTGGCAACGTGGATATCAGGATGAGGAGAGCTAGGAAGGCAGAGAAACAAGCTTGGCTTGGATAAAAAACAATCTTGAATAAAAATGTAAAATAAAAAAATTCTAATCTCAAATAATAGAGATATAATAAACTGCATCAACTGGATAAGATAATTTAAACTTTTTAAAAATCAGCCATATATAGAATGACATAAAATCAAATTAACTCTAAGATATACATAGATAGAATGACATAAAATCAAATTAACTCTAAGATATACATACTTAAGATTGTATTTCTGCGCCAAGGACCACAAAGAGAAAAAATATAAAGCACAAAATGTTCATTCATTATTTTAGTTTACAGGGTGTTTCTTTGCTGTTTTGGTTTTTACATCATAGAACCTATGCCTCCAAATCTTATAACTATTTTTATTTTTAACTTCCATGTTATAGTTCTCATGTATTATTTTAATTGCAGGTAATCCTGCCTATGGCTGAAGAGAATCTATGTCACATTTGTAATTTTAGGTGCCAAGTTTAAAAACTTCAGATTTAAAAAGGATTGAGGCTATGAGGGGAGGCTTTTTTTTTTTACTTCACATCCCCATCCTAGCCCCCTCCCTCTCTCCTTTCCTCTTAGTCCCACCCTCCCTCCCCCATCTCCTATTGCTTGGAAAAGACGACCCCCCTTTACCCACCCACCCCAGCTCACCAAGTTGCATCAGGACTGAGTTCATCCTCTTCCCCTGTGGCCTGGCAAAGCAGTCCCATCATGAGGAAGAGGGTGATATGCATGAGACCATGTCAGAGACTCCCCAGCCCCCATGCCCCTTACTAGAGGACTCACATGAATCTTGAGTTGCCCATTGGCTACATCTATGGAGAGGACCTAGGTCCAGTCCAGGTATGGTCCTTGGTTGATGCTTCAGACTCCCCAGGCCCCTCTGGGCCCTGGTAAGTTGGGTGGAGGCTTTTTAAAAGCACTTTCATTACTGTAAATGTAAATTAATGGAAATATTGTGACTTATTTTTCTCCTCCCTGTGGTACATGGAACAATAATTAACAGTCAGTAGTAGCCTAGTTAACACTTATTAAACAGAATTGAAGGTCAAAGGGTTAATTATACATGGAATCATGGCTAGAATCCAGATCTTTTGATTTTCCAGGTCATTTTCTTCTACTGAAACTTCCGAATCAAGGAATGAATGTATGCATATTAAACTTTTGTAAACAGTTATACGCAACATGAATAATAGTGAAAGCTGAATGAAAATCCCAATGAACCTCACACTCACTAAGTAAATCCCACATCCAACCAGAAAATACCTAGGGTGGGCAGGGACCCGGCAAACAATAGGCTTTGTCAACAGTGTTGGGAGTGTAATGTGGATATCAGCTTTTAGAAAATTATATAGGCAGTTCCCAAAATATTAAATCTTATCATCAAAGAAACTCTACATCAGCATAAATATCCCCAAAGAATTGAAAGTAGAGACTCAAAAAAAAAAAATGTTTGTACATGTCAGTGTTCCTGCTATCATCCTCAGGGGCAAAGGATAGAAGAAATCCTTATCCAAAAGCAAACAAAATGCTCGTGTCTGTGAGAAAGAATATTATGCAGCAGGAAAAAGTTAGTGAATATGGAAACTAGTTATTATTTACAATACTGGTCAACTTTGAAGGTATTATGCTAAGTGAAATACCCCAGTCACAGAACTGACTCCATAATTTTGGGAGGGAAGTGCATTTTGTTTTAGTAATTTTTTTTGTCTTACTGGTATTTTGTTGTTGTTTTTTTGTTGTTGTTGTTTTGTTTTGTTTTGTTTTGGAGACAGAGAGAATGAATGTGAACTTGTGTAGGTTTGGAAGGTAGAGAGGGTCTGAGGGGAGCTGAGCTAGGGCATATAACCAAAATATATCAAATGAAAACAAATTCGAAAAAAAGGAAAACATACACAAGTCCGCCCATCCCCACCCACCAACACAAACATAGGTTGAGGTTTTTTTTTGGATGAGATACCTAGAGTAGTCTGATATTAGAAACAGAGAGCAAAACAGGGGTTCTGGAGCAGGGAAGAAGGGGCTGAGGTGCTGCTCTCTCAAGGTACACCAGTTACACTAGGTGAGGCTTCCAGAGACTGACGCTGTGGTTCTTCAGCCATGCGGATGTTCAGGGCCACTGAGCAGCACACGACATAGTGAATCATATGTTATATGAACCTTACCTCCATTTCAAATCTGAAGTTATCAAATTGGTTTTTAAGCTAAACTAGCATGAACGTCTAGATCTAGACAAATGACAGTTTTAAGAGGAAGCAAGACTTCTCCATCCACAGCTTGGTCCCAACCTCCAATGAGCCTGGTTCTCTCCGTCTCATTGTTCACAAAGGCCGTCCTGTAGGAATGGGGCTGGCTACCACCCCCCACTCTGGCTTTTCAAAAGCTGCTCTTGTCATTCAAACACTAACCAAGAACAACTGTGTCTTGTGTGCGGAAGTGTGTGTCTGTGTATGTCTGCCAGTCTCTGTGGCCCTAGCACTGGAGCTATGGACATACGCTGCAGCACCTGGCATTAGGTTCTGGGGAGCCAATCTCAGGTCCCCTTGCTTGCACAGCAGGTACTTTACCTCCTGAGCATCTTCCAGGCCCCAGGACCATTTCTTAACGCGGTTCACAGCCATCCCTCTTACAAGTCAATGTAACACGTCTCATGTTGGTGTTTGCTCAAACTAAACAAGGGCATTTTTGCTGTTCTCCACACTATCAATCCGCACGAATTCACATTTTACAGCACAGTGCAGACAGTTTTGATGGGTCATTTTTATTACAGACTTGCTGGCCTCCGCTGTGCATTTGCTAACTCAGTTCAGCTATGCTGAATTTCATTAAAAAGCATAAAATTCCAATGCATTATTTAAGGCCACTTTGCTTTTAATTTTCTCAGTAATTTCACCTTTCAGAGAATACAGTATCTCATGTGTCTAAGAAAACGACCTTCCCTGGGCCAATATAAGGGAAAACAGACAACCCAGTGTACCAATAGTAGAGGAAAAAATGTTTAGATAAATTTTGTTCCCCAAGTAATTCCAGTGTTGTTTCTTTGGAGGCATCGGTTTTCACCTTAATTATTTTATATTTAGACTAAATTATAAGAAAAATCCATATGAAAGTGCCCAGTTCATAACCTTCTGTTCCAAATTCCAATATACGCTTACCCCACTGTGTGAAATTTTAAAGGATTCCGCCATAAGAGGTGAAGACTAAGATGCTTTTCTAGATTTGTCCAAGATGACAAGTGAGATCATGCAAAGTAAATAAATGTCCGGCCTGGGAGATCTGGCTTGGGATGAATAGTAAGCGGCACGGCTTTGAAGACAGGTGCGTGAACAGATGCAGAAAAGGCTTCCTGGTCCGCTTATCAAACCAGCCATTAAAAATTATCCTCAGGTGCTACAGAGCCACTTGAAAAATCACTAATGACATTTGTAAATGGAAAACACACAAAGCCACAACGAACCAATATTTGCAATTCTGTGAGATGGAGTGTCTATCCAGGCTCAACTGCAAATAAACATGGAACACCTGCTAATGGCTGACTCCACTCCAAGACAGAATATTTGATTTTTTTTCCCACTTTTATTTTTGTTCTTTTTAGTATAAGCTGTGTGTGTGTGTGTGTGTGTGTGTGTGTGTGTTAAGCATCTTAAAGCAACAAAACACCAATGTGCAGCGATGTTTGTGTATGTGGAGAGGTGTACTCTTTGCCATCATGATGCTGAGAGTTCTGATGGGCAGCTGAGAGGAACACAAAGCAGCTACGTAAAGAACCATGGTCTAAAGTGTCCTCGGAATTAGTAGGAAACATGACTTCAAGGACATGGACCTGCCCAGGGACTTGTCATCTTTCTCAAAACTAATGTCAAGACATAGACTTTACACACACACACAAAAAAATCAAGAACATCTGGGCTTTTTCACAACATCATCAATGTAAGAGACATTGGTGACTAAAACACAGCATATTGAATGATTTATTTCCCCCTAGCCAAGGGAGAAATGTTCATGTATATTACTGAGATTTTAATAGTATAAAGAATAAGATGCTCGGCTGGGCAGTGGTGGCACATGCCTTTAATCCTAGCACTTGGGAGACAGAGGCAGATGAGTCACTGTCAGTTTGAGCTCAGCCTGGTCTACAAAGTGAGTCCAGGATAGCCAAAGCTACACAGAAAAACTCTGTCTCAAAAAACAAAACAAAAAACAAAAAAGAAAAAAAAAAAGTAAGATGCTCGTAAAAAGATTGCTCCTAACACCACATAGGTATGTGGCAGGAAAATGAATATAAGCTGTTTAATCTGTTTCATCATTACTTTGTTATAATGCTTACTTATTGGCAATAAAATGTTAACACATTTTTTTTGTCTCCGTCCAGAGAATCTATTCCAGAAAACAGCAAGAGTAAAATAAATATCTACTTGTACAATTCAAAGGCTCACATAGGACTGGAGTTGAATCTCAGTACTTAAGTAAATTTCTGCTTCCTTGCAAAGCTGTAAATGTATATATTTCTTCCCATTAAAAATATATATAGTATTCTCTTCTTTATACTGAGTTAATCAACAACAACAACAAAAAATATACAGAGAACTTCTCAAAACACTGAAACACAGTTTACAGCAATAGGTGAGTCTCCTTCACTGACAGGTCATGAAGGAACCTTAATTCGGACATTTTCCCTGTTACTAAGCTTCACTCCCGGCCTAAGTTCCTTTCCCAAAAACACATGCTGTGACTCAGACTTCATTAATAATAGAAGTAGCTAGAAAGGACTTCGTAATTGACACGTTCAAAATGAAAGTAGAGGGAGCTCATTTCCAGGAGTTGTCTCAACAGGAGTGAGTAGAGCCATGACAGCCAGAGGCTGACAAGACAAAGCAGTTTTTACACATAGCTAAGAGCACCAAGCAGGGGAACATAAGTCTGAGGCAGGAAGGGAAATGAACAAAATCTTAGCCTTAGCTCATGGTTTACCTATCCAACCATTGTCACTGACAAGTAAACAGGTGACAGCCCAGGAGGTACAAAGTTCAGTTGACATTGGCTATAGCTGGGGGGGGGGGGGAAAGCTCCACTGACCCATGGAGAAGACCTTGCCCAGTAGAGAGCCATGTTCAGAAGTTCCAATTCTACCCAATCCTACCAAGTCCTGCCCAGTTCTATCCAATCCTACCCAGCCCTACCCAGCCCTACCCAGTCCTGCCCAGTCCTACCCAGCCCTACCCAGCCCTACCTAGTCTACACAAAGAAGAATGCCACCGCACCAGAATAAAAAAGATGTGTGCAAACCTTTGAAGCAATGGTCTGGGGATTCTGTGTCATTGCTCCCATGTTTTTATGTAACAGGCCCAAACCACAGATCAAAGCCTGACTCTGTGAGGTCTTAGAAAGAGCTTCCTACCCCTGGACTGCTCCCCCATAGGCCTTGCACTAAGGCCCGCCTTCTAGTATGAAGCAGTATCTCTTCTTAGTTATTTTTTCCTGAGATGCCTGCTGACATCTACCTTGGACCCAGTGATCCAAAACTGTCACATAGCCTGCTTACTAAATTCCCAATCTACTCACAGTTCTGGTGGCGTAGGAACTTGAGAGGCAGATGAGTGTGTTGTGTTGGTTCACATAAATGCTCAGCACAGCACAGTTATGTTCTAATCAGACAGATGGATAGCTGGGCAGCGGGGAAGAAGGACAGAGGGGTGAGTGCATCCAGACCACAATTAAATCTATTTGTATCATGACTGAATATTTACCAAAACCCATGCCTGCCTAGAGACCAGCACATCCCATCAACCTAACAGGTGTCATACCCATTAAGCCTTTTAAACCTATCGGCTGTAGGAAAAGGTATTGCTCTGTGATAAGGAATATGGGTGGGTTAGTGCACACATGTGAGAACATTGATCGAGGATGGTCATTGTCCCTCTCATAAGCCCCATTAGATGCCCAGGAGGAAGTACAGTAGGAGTAGCCATGTAAGTAAGGGTGGAGGTGTTGTGCCCACTGCGTATCCCATCTGCATTTTCCAAATCATTTAATAATGAACAGTCCACTTCCCTACTGCCATTACAAGATTGCAGCCAACAGGTGGCCCATGAAGTCCTTGACTTTCATAATATGTTGAGGCACACATACCAAACTTCAGAGGCTTTTAGCTGAAAACTGAAGGTTACTAGAGATGAACATGGTACCAAAAATCTGAAAATACATCCAAAAATTGCTCACAAATGAATTCAAATTATCATGTATGCATGCACACTCACATACACACATACATGCACAGACATACACTCACATGCACACCCATTTGTACATACACACCAAAGTTTCTCAAATATAAATTACCAAATATGTCCTATGCTTATATGAACCATGGTTCATTTGACAAATCTATTTCTAAATTTGTCAGTGATTAACTCAAGTGACCTTTGTCAAGACCATGTCACTTTGGTTTCACAACGACCAGAGGGGCTACTCGGAAGCAAACCCTGTAGTCAGGCCTCTAGGACAGTATATTTATGTGGCTTCCTATTAGAGTAGCATCTCAGACAGTAAGTTGCAGAAAGAAAGCTGTTCTCCATATTAAAAGCATCCATCTTTCTGAAAGGCCACGTTGCTTTCTCCCACCACTCTGGTTCCATCAGTGTGGCTGTCTGCTCAATGAAGAGGACACTCTCATGTAACAGCTTAAATGGATAAATCCCAAATGTGCATTTTGCAAGGTGCCTCAGAGGATCCACATGGAAAATGCCTGGAGTGATCAGCAGCATCCCAAGAAACCTTCCCACTGAGATATAATGCTATAAATGAGTTTTAAATATGAAGCAATTATTAGCGTCTATTGAGGTAATCCAACAGGACACATGATGGTTCATTAATGCTAAAATAAGCCTCCTCACTGAGAGGATGGGAAACTAGTGGCTGCAGTTACCCCTCACAGTGAGCAAATGATGCCTTGAGCATCAGGAACAAGCTCCCTAGGGATACTGTCATATAACGCTCATAACCCTGTTAGCAGCCTCCATTTCACTGGTTAGCTCACTGAAGTACCGAAAGCTTTGAGCAACATGCTGAGTGGCACACAGACAAGAGGCAGGCCCAGCCATGCAGCTCTCCATTCTTGATTATGATGCTGCCTTGTACCTAGGTATCCATCACCTGATGTCTTGGATTCTGGGAGGTTTTACTCTTTCACATCATCTTTGCTTAACACAAGCATTGTAGAGAAGCACCCTGCAGCATCATCCAAGGAGGCCGTGAAAGGACCCTCCCAGCAACCTTGACAAGCCTCTCACAATCATTTCCATCCTCCCATCCTACCCAACAGGACATGTTTCCTCTCCTCTCTGGGCTAAGCAGTTTACTTGCCTTTAAAGTTCACTTGGCCCCAAGGAGAGTACCATGGATAAACCTCTCATGAAGAGGAATCCTGATACTCTAGGGAGACATGGCCTCACCTCTCTCCCTTCTATCCCTGTACTAGGGATTTCCCCCTGAGACCTGATGCGTACCAAGAAAGGCCTGATGCATACCACTGAGTGGTCCTCAGCCCATTTTTTTAACTTTTGATTTCGAGACATGGTCTTACTAAGTTGTCCAGGCATGTTTTAGAAGTTCATTCCTCCTGCCTCAGCCTCCCACTCCCATGTACCTGGGACCACAGGTCAGAATCCTCAGTTCCATCTGAGACAAACTTTTTGAAGCTAAGAGCTATTTCTGTTTTCACCTTTGACCCCACGAAAACATGAAATTATGGCAAACCAACGCTGTCCTAGCGATTAAAAAAGTAGGTGTATGAGTCAGACAATGCCACTGACTCAGTTTACTCTTCCAGGAAACTGACAAATTTTGCTTAGGAGTGTTCCAGCTTTTCTCAAAGTATACTGCACTCAGCAAGGGGACACCAGCACTTTGTAATAGGATGCTCATGTCTGCCATCAGCGTTCTGATCTCAGATTTAGTTTAAAATATAAAAAGAAAAAAATATACCTTAAGAGTAAGGTAAGCATCTAAAAGGTTTGGGTGAGTTCTTAAGAGCCAGACAGCCAGCAATTCATCTTTAAAAATGGGTTTCATCTAGTTGAGTCCATGAGTAGAATTTAACTTTTCATTTTTGTCTCCTAAAAGGGACCTTGGTTTGATGCTGCTGTTGTTGTTGTTTTTTTTTTTTTTTTTTTTTTTTTAAATTTTATTTCATTAATTTATTCATATTACATCTCAATTGTTAGCCCATCCCTTGTATCCTCCTATTCCTCCCTCCCTCCCGCTTCCCCCTACTCCCCTATGTCTGTGACTGAGGGGGACCTCCTCCCCCTGTATATGCTCTTAGGGTATCAAGTCTCTTCTTGGTAACCTGCTATCCTTCCTCTGAGTGCCACCAGGCCTCCCCACCCAGGGGACACGGTCAGAAATGGGGCACCAGAGTTCATGTGAGAGTCAGATCTCACTCTCCACTCAACGGTAGTTTTTAACATCGTTCCCTACCCCTACATCCTCTCGTGCCCAGGTTCAAAAGCGATGCAGAATAAAATCCTGGTGCACAGATGTCTGGTCTTAGACAAGAAGCTTCAGGGTCACTGGGTGCTTGCTCCCTGAGCCATCTGCATGCTGCTGAAGGCAGAGAAGCCAGCCTCCCCCTCTCCCACGAGTTAGAGGAACAGGCAACAACCATCATACACTAGGCACTTTCTCCCCCCCCCTGCCGTTACTAATATTCACACCACCATGTAAGTGTTTTCACTGCTAATGTATGAGAGAAATTGTTGAGACAATCAAGTCCACAGCTAATACCTGCCATAGTTGACACTTGAACTCTGATTTACCCTGAGTCCAAAACCAGGACTCTCCTCATCACATGGTGGTGGTAAATTCAATGGGGGGAGTGGGGTGGAGGCAAGAATAGACAGTAAGATCTATAACTTGTTTCCTGGGGTAGAGATTTCTAACTGGTCTACCCCATGCCTACCTCAGAAGGCACCATCTGGAAGACACGTTGAACTAAGACAAAAATCTAGAGACATTTTTCTGCTTAAACAGACATAGCTGGACAAGTTTTTGTGACTTCAGAGAATCTGTTAAAATCTGATAGTAAATGTCAGACATCTTAAGGCTTTAAAATGGTAATCAAATTCAGAGGTTTTTTTTTTTTTTTTTTTTTTTTTACTATCTTCATGTTCAAACACAAGTGTACTTTTAAAAAATATTTTAATTATGTACATGTACATGCAATTGTGTGCAGGTATGTGCATGTGGATGTGCATGTGGATGCAGGGACCTGAGGTGAGCAGATACCTCAGATGTCTTGGATCTGGCATTGCAGGTGGTTTGCTAGCAGCTTGAAGTGGGTGCTTGAAGCCATGCTGAAAAACAAATACCAGTCCTCTGAAAGAGCAGTATGTGCTCCTAAGCACTAAGCATTCTCTCCAGGCCCCGGAAGTTGTTTTTTTTTTTTTAATGACACATTAATGACAGCAAAAATGGCCCATTATCTCCCTACCCATTTAACACAGAACACATTTATTTAAAAGGCATGCCTTGGGAAATGGTTATTGTGCATGGAATCACGCAATGAACTGTGACTCAGCCCAGACTAGTCCTTCTCCATTAAGGGACAACTGCACATTCTCTAGTGCCCACTTCCAGGAAAGGGAATTTATATATTCATGCTCCACCCAATAGCATAAAGACACGTGTGTGGAGGGGGATGTGGCTGTGTACCATTTCAAACCATGCTTTGCCACACATTGAGAAATCACAGTCCTACCAAATGCTGTATAAACATCAGATCAGCCCATGCTCCCCCACAGCCACAGGCAGGAAGGAGTAACTGCTGGGAAGGCTGCCTCCTCACATGCTGGATTCAGGCTGTCCACAAACAGCCATCCAGAATCACTACTTGGTGTTAGGATTCAGACTGGGGACAAAGTGGATCTGGCCTCCAGGTTCTCCCAGTGTCTCTCAGTCTCTGTTACAGGGCATGCCTAGCATACCCCACCCTCCACGCTGAACAGCCCCTCCCCCAGAGGCTCTTCACTATGTAATCCAGACATTTTGTTCCCCTCGACCCCCCTCTTCCTCCACACCTTCTTTTCCCCCTTCCCTCCTTCTCTCTCTCTCTCTCTCTCTCTCTCTCTCTCTCTCTCTCTCTCTCTCTCTCTCTTTCTCTCTCTCTCTCTTTTTCTCTTTCTCATTTCCTTTCTTCTCTCTCTGCATGCACATGCACTTTTTCTCTCTATCTGCCCCCTTTCTGTCTCCCTCTGCATGCTGACTTCATTGACTCCTTCCTGTCAGGTTAGTGAACTCACAAAGAGCTGCCGCTAATTAACCAGCATTTATATCTCTAACTTGGCTTGAATTGGTTCATTTCATTGGTGGAAGAATACTTATCACTTGGTAAAACTTATGTTTTTTTAAAAAGTTAACAAAAATATCAGTGTGTGTGTATGCCTGCATATGCATGCAGTCCCATATGTCTGTGTCTGTGAAGGTCAAAGGTCAGTGTTGGGTGTCTTCATCTCTCCTTTATTTTTATTGAGACAAGGTCTCTCTGAACCTGAAGCTCATCATCTGGACTATGGTCAGCTGCCTGGACCTGCCTGTCTCTACTTCCCCAGCACTGGATTTGTAAACACGGGCTATCACACCTGGATTTTACCTGGGTTCTAGGGACCCATTTGTCTTCATCTGCTTGCTCAGTGAGCACTTTGCCTTCTGAGTAAGCTTGGCAGCCCCTCATAACACATCATAAAGTGACTTGGCTTCTTATTGGAATGACTACAAACCACAAGCTGTGTCCTTCTCAAAGGCGCACAGAGCCTGAAGTGGTGGGTTGTGGGAGCTTTTAAATATTATCTTACATTCCACTAAATTCTATTACCTGTAGCACCCACTGTTGCATCCTAAGAAATTACAGACTAGAGTCAAAAATGGGAAGTTCTTTCTTTATGTCTCCAAAGCTTTTCCCAGGATAACAATAGCACCCAACCTCTAAGACTGGAACAAGAAGAACACCAACCTCAGCTGTGTATGTAGACACTGAAATGACTCCTTCAATTAAATGCACCCAAATGCTGATGAATATATAAACAAGCACCTAAATCCAGTCAATGGCTAGGATTTTTTTTTCTGAGTTCTGAAATGTAAACCTTTGTCCATATTTAAAAGCTTGCACCATCTAACAGAAAACCATAGAGTGAGTTGATCTTAGAAGAGCAATCAAGAATGAAACATGGAGGCTGCTTGCTTCCTTCCTCCCACAAAGCCGTTTGAACAACCAAGTGTTTACAGCATTAGTTGGGTCAGATTAAGGAGAGGGAACATTGAAAAATATTCAGCTTTGCGTAGTTGTGATCTGGAAAGAAAGTAATCTAAAAATGTGTGTGTGTGGGTCTGTGTGTGTGTGTGTGTGTGTGTGTGTACATAAGTAGGCATATATGCATTTGTGTGTAAAATCAAAGACACGAACACCCATCTCAATGACAAAGCCAGCAAGATTCCCAAGGGATTCATCAATGTGGCATTCGGACCATTCTCTCTTGTGCTTTGAAGAGTCTCACAATGGTATTGAACCGGAGCCTGAGTGGACCAACCACCCTCTTCAAAATCCAACAAGCAGAGGAAATCATTACATATTAGTTGGAATGAGTCATGGTGACATGGAAGTTTTGGGATTAGTCTTTGTGGGTCTTGCACGTCAAAAAGAAAGGGAAGGGATAAAACAGAGCTAATTTCAAATACGATAATGGAGAAATTTTAAACAAATATTGGTTAGAACACCAGCCAACTTGGTTTTTTATACCTGCAAGTTGTACATGTTTCCTCTTCAGTCAAATGAGAGTGACTCCTAATGAGTAGGGATTCCACAGAGTAGAAAGACTAAGATAATGCTGCACCAAGTAGGGCCTTTGAATAGTGAATACAAAGAATGCAAAACATACCAGCTGACTTTATGCATTCCATCATCCATGAACAACAAGTAACTTCTCCTACTACATGCAAATTTGAAATCTGCCAAGGAAAGGGATGTATTTACAATGGAGCCCAGAACCATGCAATCAAAGAGTAAAAGTGGTGTCCTGGATTTATGATAAAGCTATCACTGACACAAGGCTGGATGTTGGAGAGGAAGTAGATAATGATGCAATCAAACTTGTCAATCAGTTAGGAAGGACCTGAGCCACACCTGCTTGTTCAAACATTTCTGTTATTGTTTTATACATTAAAAGTTCATGAAGTTTAAACGCAATTCATAATCTGCCTTCCTAACCCTCCCATGTCTTATTAAATATTAACAAAGAAAACTTCCTGGGAACCTTTCTTTTCAGTCTACCATGTCTTTGCCAGCTCACCCAAGACTTGAAGGAAGGAAAGAAATGCCAGACGATCCTACCTGTTCAGACAAGTCCCAAGTGCTGAAGGGGACTTCTACCAAAGATTATAACAGGATTGAAAATGCTCAGCTTCGTGGAATGAAATTAGAATGCATACATACCAGAAAGATGATAAGGAGGGAAGGGGAGGTAGAGCAAGGTCATCATGGGACATGCTTAGGCAAGAGGCAAGAGAGATTTGAGCACTGAATGACAGACATGTACAGACAAAGAGCTACAAATTCATTCTATTCAACAGACTGCCGCCAACGGGGAGAACACTTACATCACCTCTGGTCTACCACTCACTCATGGGACAGAAGCAGGGGCTACAATAGCTGCCCTGGAGGTCATGTGCAGAACGGCATCTAGGAAGTAGAGCTAATGTGCTCATGTCCACAGATGCATATATTCTCCTCCACGCAAAGCTATCATAGCAATAATGTCGCTTATTGTGATTCAAGAAATAGGATGTTCATGACTGATGTTACCAAAAGGTTCTCAGGCTAAAATGCCAGCATATTTGATGACACTGGAAAACAACCCATCATGCACCAAACCAAACAAGTGTCCCCTACTCATCATTCAGTTCCTGCCATTGTTAGTTTGAAAGGCTTCGGGGGTGCATACTGTTGTTCCTTCTTAGAGGGATCATGTTATCAATTGTCCTCACCATTGTCTCTTGGCATTGAGAAGTCTCTTTGCAGCATTACTCAGAACATGGCCTCTGCCACACATACACACAGGGCTTGGCTTTTGGGTCGCATCATCAGTTCTCAGATCTCTCGTGCACATCCTTTTTTCATTTGTTTACTTTTGCTAACAATACAGAAACTGAGCAGCTGAGGATTGCAGTTCCTCAAAAGCATCCATCCAGTGTGCCCTGCGAGCTTCCTCCTTGAGCCCCTGCCTAGCATAACCACCCCTCCTGCTGCTTCCTGCTACGGTCTGCAGCTCTGCCCAGAGCTTGCCCTTTGCCACTAGCTCCCACGGCACCTGTCCCTTATCCTGGACAGCACTTGAAGTTCACTCAATTCGAAATGTCTAGCTCCCCCATCCTATGCCATAAGCTCCAAAAAGATGGAAATCTCCTTGTTTTAGTCACAATTATCACTCTACTATACAGGATCAAATGAGAACAAATTCCCACTTCAAAAACTTTTTAGCATATTTCAAATAGCCTTCTACTGTGTACCTATGATAATCTATGCATTCTGGTTTTAAAAAGTTATCCTAAAATGTGTTAGCACCAGCCAGGCACCAATCCCAGCACTCAGGGAGACAGAAGCAAGTGGATCTCTATGAGTTTGTGGTCAACCTGCTCAACAACGTGAATCCAGAACAGTCAAGGCTACCTGGGGAAACTCTATCTCAAATACCTACCACCACCAACAACAATAAAAAGTGTTAACACCCACAACAAAATTTCACCATTTGTGTCACACTCACACTCACACACACACACACACACACACACACACACACACACACAGAGCATGATTTTATGAAATATATGATACATATATGAGAAAAATTAGGGTTTTACATGTAAAAAATTACGTAAAATTTTTATGGCATCAGATTCTGAAACCTAGCCTTTACTGCTTTGGCAAGTTCTGGTTGGCTTTTCCTCAAAGAGAATTTTCTCCCCAGCCACATCACAGGCTTTGGAATTCATTAAAGGTCAGTGGGAGTAGAGAATTCATCACCAGTTTCCAGAGAAAGGGCAGGAACAAATCTCTTCTACCTAACTTCAAAGGAAGTGAACTGTGTTAGCATCTTTCCTAGCCAGAGGGAAGGATGCCCAAGTGTCCTCTGCAATCTTCTTCTTGTGCCCACTCTCTAGCATCTAGTTGTGGTTCACTCAGTTGTCATAGAAACTGCATTATTCAATCAGGTGATAATTAGTCAATGATTAAGCTACTACCTAAAGACCTATTTTTTCCAGATCTCTACATGATACAAGTCTCTTCTAAATAGCAGACTTTTGTGTGGTCCCAATCCTCTTCCTTGGGGTCATACAGGTATTTCAAACACAGGGTCCATGAAAATCATAATTCTCTTCCTTGCAACTGGTATATATACCCTCCTGAGGCCAATATTTTTTGTCCTCATCACCCCCCATTCACCTGATCACCCTCGAAAATCTACTTTTCTCTTAAATCTAGCTACACCTCCATATTCCCCACTGATTTAAGCCAAGTAAACAGGCTGAAACCTTGAATGGCATGTCATTTCAGTGTTAGAACAAGAGGCATTGAAGAGCCAATACTTGTTTATTGGTCCAAAAAGGGTACATTTGACTTGATCTACTCTTTATCCCATAGTTGCCCAACAATAAGACAAGCAATGATAGATCACATGGAAAAAGGAATGCGAGAATGGACACCAGATGAGGCTATCAAACTTAGACCTTTCTGCCCATCATATACTCAATGTCTGTAGCCGGAGGAAAAGTAAAGACAGTAACTTGAAGCTCAAACTCAAGGAAAAAACTTCTTTCTATGCATTGTCACATATACTTATATCTGTAGCTACATATTCTTTCTTATGCAGCTTGATACTATGAGACCATTTTGAGATTAAATGTGAATATTTGTTTTCAGGAAGATTTTTAAAAATCCACAGCTGTGAAAATACAAGGCATGGCTCCTCTGTATGTCTTTCAGCACATAATGGTTGTACACAACATCACCTTCACGTCTTCTACAGTCTGGGTACAGGGTTCGATTTTAGAAAAGTCTAAGATGAAAATATTGCCCCATAAACAGGAGGCCCCTAGTTCTATCCCCAGTCCAAACCGAGGTCCAGATTTTAGCATATCTAAAGAAAGCCAACCTCCATAACCACTGGCATCCCAATTAAGCTCACTGAAGATGTACCCTTAGTCTATAATATGGTGGACAGGAAGGTACTTTCACACCTTACACAATTATGTCCATTCACTTCTGCTGAGGTTTGGGTGTAAAATAATCCCCATGAACCCATGTTTTAGCACCTGGTCTCCAACAGGTGGCACTGTTTGGGGAGTTAGTATAACATATTAGGAGATGGCAAAAGCTTCCGATTTTGGAACCTTCTGATTTCAGATCTTCAGACCGGAGATATTTAACCTGTTTTACAATAGTAATACATCTACATTATTCCTAACATATGTCTGTCTCTTGATCAAAAAGGTTTTTCTTTTTGTTTGTTTGCGTTGCTGCTGCTGTTGTTGTTGTTGTTGTTGTGTTTCCCTGCTCTGTTTTCTGAAATTCTTCAGTAGTTCACAATCTTCAGCATGCCTGGGATCATCTGGTAGGTGTCTCAATAAAAGCCTCCATGCTCATATACAGAGCTGTTGATACCCAGGCTCTGTGGTAGGTCCAGAGAATATGCACAGCTAATGAGCCATCTCAGGGATACCCATGCAGTTGGTCTGAAAGGTTATCATGAGAACTGACTAAGGCCCACCATTGCATCAATGAAAGCAGCAAGTGACAACAGACACTCAGGCCTCCTTCAGCCCTCTGCTCACCTACAAAACCCTTCCTAGACCCAGTAGCTCCGCCAACTCCAGACTCAGTCCAGTCATCTCAAGCCATGCAAAGGCTACCACAGAACTTTCATGAAGGCACCATATGCACTGCGCTGTGATCACTGATGTCCACTCCTGGAGACAAGAAGAGTCTAGCAATAAGGGCCTTCACTCACTTTAAGATATAGAAAATTCTTAGTAAATGGTAACTAAGCAGACAAGATCCAGGGAAGGCCGTAGAGGTCATATCTAGATCGTTCACTTAGACATAGATGCTAAGAGTCTCTAACAATCTAGGAGTCTCTGCCACCCCATCCAGCCTACCTCTTTATTCAAGGATCTAGGAGTGATCCCTGGCCTCCACACACCAAGGTGCCCTTCACTCTCCTATGAATACAGAAGCCTCAGCCTAAAGGCACTATTGGGCATCTCTGGTCCAAGCAGCTGGTAGATGCTAAGTAGTTTCAGGAGAGAGGAAGCCAGACTACAAACCGGAAGCATTGCTCTGTAAACATTTCTGATAAATTATGCAATAAGATTGCAACCAAAACAAAAGAGAAATACTCAAGCTCTTATCTATTTCACCCTCATGTAAATAAATAGCCATTTTCAGGCTTCATTTTCTATTGATTTCCTCCAAGGGGTGCCCAAGCTCTTTACTTTTCAGGATATGTAGAACCCTCAGACACCATAGTCTCACTGTCCAGACACATTTTGGCCTTTTGCATTTTCTGGAAATTTCTCAAAACTCATCATCTGTCCAGCTCTATCCCCACTGGACAACCTTAATCGAATCAAGCATAGGTTTATACACACCTCCTGCAGATGATTTTAAGGGGTCATAAAAAGGAGTTCAGGGTGTCCTGTCAATTTCATCGCAAATAGAGAAACTAAACCCACGTGACCCAGGCAGACTCTGCAACCTGATCTTTCAACACAGGCAAAAGCCCTTTCTCATCAGGTAACTGGCAACACCTCAAGAATAATTAACTAAAGCCCAAACTCCTTTGATTTTTGTGTTTACTTAGCAGCAATTGCAGAAAAGGTTTTAAGACATCGACTGGACTGAGTTCTAGCTTAACTCATTTTACGGAGGATAACCTTAATTAGGGCCTCAGTGTTCTAACTTGTGCGCACTTTGAGATGTGGTCAGCACAAGTGTCGTGGATTGATTCTGCACAGAAGTGACATGAGGATCCTAAGGATTCTTTGCCAGTCTGCACACTGCGCTGCGTTTCCTGAGAGAGGCTGAAGGAAAGATGTACGCAGTCTTCTAATGTTATGTATCCATAAGTATGAGATGGAGTTACATACAAATGCAAGGCCCTTTCTAGGGAACAATGATGTCCTTTATTCACTTCCTGGCTAAGGAAGGAAAGTAAACTAAATCGTTAAAGTATGTTAATATATGACATAGAAGGATTACACATGCATTTTCAGTAACTGGCCCCATTTGTACATATTAATCCTTTTAAGATAGATAGACTAAAGAAGTCATAATAATTTTCCATTTAAAAAAAAAAAAGGCTGCAAATCTGCTTGTCCCAGGTAGGTCATGGTTTACCAAGACAATCACAGCAAAACTGCTCACTTTTTTCAGTTCAGCCTACTTTAACCCCAGGCGGCAGATTTTTGTGAACATAACTGAATTCTAATTTCCAGCTAATCTTTCAGATCTACTTTGTCTGATCTTACTACAGCATGGATTATCAAAACAGCACACACGTGTAGCCACGTTCTATTTCTAGGTCAACCTCCTTGTCCAAATTACTGGGGTTTTTTTTTTCTTTGCCTAAATTTCTCTCCTGATTGGGGGGGGGGGTTAATATCTACTATGTGAATGTTATGCCATAAGATAAAGTACCTACTTACATAGTTGGGCCCTATTTATACATGAAGAGCCCTTTAAATAATTCTTCCTCATTGATTCTTAACTTTATTTAGTGACTTCTTCATCATTCTTTTCACTATGAATAATGACATACTCCTCTAAGACTTGTATTTTCCCTATATGGTCCCTTTTACCTGAAGTGACAGTGCTTGAGCTTATCATAAATGTCGACGTGGGCTTTTCTAAACACCACCTGTAAGCTGTAGGTATTCTAAGCCCCTCCCTTCCTTTGTCCTAACACCTGGCCTACCAAACACTAGATCAGCCTGGTCTTTTAGAAGGCTTGCCTTTAGCAGCTGTACAGTACTTGCTTAATTGAATTGCTGCTGACCCAATCAAGGCCTGAGTGCAAATGGTATCATCATCCAGAGACCCCACACACACACAAGAAATGGCGACTGCATTTCACATGCCTCGAGAAACCAGTATTCTAATGCCCCCCCCACCCTACCCCCACCCCCGGGCTCACTGAGAAGCTCTTTAGCCCCTTAAGTGACCCTGAGGTTGTGGCTTCCAGGGCACGCAGGATGGAGCATCCAGGTGCAGCTGGGATCCTCATACTGCAAAGGAGCTTTATCCATTAACAGACAAAACTCACCCTGTGAAATCCGAGCTCGATTTAACAACTAGACAGCGTTAGGGAACGAACTGCAGAAATATTGTTTTTGCAAATTCAGCTTTTGCTTTATTTTGTAATATGGCTGAGAGCCCGTAACCTGTGCTTATTCCAAGGCTTTCTGCGGTCCTGTGAGCAAACGCCAGCGCGAAGACCGAGTCGCGAGCCTCTCTATCTTGAGGAACTCAAGAGTGCATCAAAGCCCATCCAAGCAAAGGACTGACCTCCGTGGAGTTCAGATTCTGGCAGCAATGGGGTGAAAACTCCACTGGACCCGGGGAGACTGGGTGTGTGGCCTTTAACATGTTAAGAAACGCTGGGGCAGACTGCCCTTCCAAGTTCGCCAATACTGCATGCCTGCCTCTGAGCCACAAGAAATTCTTCTGAACCCGGAGCTAGCAATCATTGGTTCGGAATGCCACTAAACCCCATCCTGGACCCCTAAAGTCGGTAACCCCCCACCAGCGTTTAGGACTTCCAAGCCTCAGTATCCGGCTGTCCCAGGACCCTGCAACACAGCCCTTGATCGCTGCCAGATGAACCAGCCGCCACCCTCACCTGTCTGAGGCTGAGTCCCCCAGGCCAGCAGAGCGCGGTGGGCGCGCGCCCCTCACTTGCGTGGGATCCACCGTTGCTGTAGCTTGTGGCTGTGGTCGCCGCTTCGGAGAACACCCGAGGAGCCCAGATAAAGAGACAGGAGCGTCCCGAGGGCGGAGGGACTTCGTTGGCCACCCCCTTGTGAGTCCCGCCTTAAAGGGGAGGAGGCGGTAGCGTCACCTCGGAGCGCCTCCCAGCAGCTGCCCGTGACTCTACCAGGTGTGGCAGGAAAGACCTTGGGCAGTTCCCTGGACTGGCTGGACTTGCTGAGGGCAACTACTCCTAAATCGTTCCTTTGGGTTGGCTCATGGGGGAGGAAGGTGTGTCCCAAAAGTCAAAAGGAAGGAAAGAGAATGAATGTGGTGTATTGTGCAAACTTAACAGTTACTAAACACTTTTTCTTCACTGATACTCAGAGGACGTTGAGATGCTCCTAGTCTCTCCCTAAAAGATCACCAAGTAGAGAACAATTTCTCTTTTCACTGGGCCAAAGCCAGGAAGTGATACCCAAGCATCAATCATAGGAAACCCGTGCCATGTGGGTGCGAGGGTGGGTGGAAGTCGGTTACCCAGATCAGCTGGCCTTGACCCCTTCTCCAAAGATGAGCGGCCCTGTGGCCAGAGACCTCCTACAAAGCCTCCCTTGAGATTCTGACACTCAGGGGCTAAGTCAACTTGGCCTTCTGTTTCTTTCTCTTGTGTTCCTCTTGCTTGCTCCCTTCTGGCTGTGTTTTGCTGCCCCCTCTACCTCTTCCCTTTCCATTTTGTGCTCTGCAGACCTACCTGTAGGTGGCTGTAGAAGGCTCTGTCTCAGAAGACCAAGGCCTCGCCTTTCCTGGAAGCAGCGGTTTTGAAATTAGATACAAGAGTTACAGAAAGGGAAAAGTGGTGTGAGACAGACTTAGCGTTCTGGAGGATGTGGTGGAGATAGGAGGCCTCTAACTTGAGAGGAGTGTAATTGATAATTAAAGAGCTGCCCTCTGAACTCAGCCCTTAAGTCAATTCCTGGCCCAACAACTAATTATGACTAGGCAGATCATCCAACCATTAGGATTCGGACCCTCCCTCTAATAAATCTCAATTTGAATACATTTCATAGAGTCGAAGGTCTTTTGTTTTTGTTTGTTTGGTTGGTTGGTTTTTGTTTTTGTTTTTGTTTTTTGTTTTTTGTTTCTTTTTGTTTTTTGTTTTTGAGACAGGATTTCTCTGTGTAGCCCTGGCTGTCCTGGACTCGCTTTGTAAACCAGGCTGGCCTGGAACTCACAGAGATCCACCTGTCTCTACCTCCCCCAGTGCTGGGGTTACTGCTGTGCACCACTGTGCCTGGCTGAGTCTGAGAATTTCTAAAGCTAGTACCCAGCCCCTAGTCCATGCGAGTCATTCAGTAAGGGCAAACTAAAGACCATGTATCCTAGGTGGGAAGTTAGGGGGAACATATTGAAGTATAGGAAGAAATCAGGAAAGCCATTGACTTGTCATCAAAAGCCTCCTCAACTCAAGAGCTACCACTGAGGAAGTCAACTTTGCCCTAGTTTGGATGCTTGCAGTGGGATACTTGGTCATATTTCATGTTTACAAACCTTTGAGACAGGTCATAGTATTTCTGATTTAAAATGAGGACACAGGCCCAGACTCATGCAATAACTGCCTGAAGGCCTGGACCAAGTTCCTAGAGGAGCCCAACAAGCTGAAAGGCCCAAGGCAAAACTGGGCTTTTCTACTATGCGGAAGGGCCTGAGTCCTCTAGAGAAGAAAGGTAATCAGGAAGAATCCAGCATAAAAGGAAGAAGAAGAGAAAAGCAGCTGCTGGTCCTTTAAAGCTGACTGACAAAACACATGAATTAAAACAGTAAGCAAAGCCACAGAAGAAACTTTTGTCTCTATCTCCTGCCCCAAGCAAAGTTCCTGTTCTGTGGTTTCCACAGCCCAACCGCAACATTGAAAATGCATTTTTGCAATCATGAAAAGCTGTAGAAAGCGAAACAGTTCAGACAGATGTCTAAAGTGGTATCTTTCCACCCCTCCCAACACAAAATGTGCATCCGTCCAGCTTTCTAGCTCCCCGGGGGAGTGGCCCATGTGATGTGTGTTTTGTCTTTTTATCTGTCCAAAGGCATTACCTGCCTCCTCCTGGTAGTGTTTCACCCTGAGAATAATTCAGTTGGGTTTTTTTGTTTTGTTTTGTTTTGTTTTGTTTACAATTTGAGCTTCGCTGCTTTCACACTCACAGCTACATTTAAAACTGTATGAATCTAATCAATGTTTAATGTGCTGTTGCTATATTGAAATTCTTAACTTAAACAGGTTGTGAACTAAGTCTTACTTTATGGGTACTGGTTAATGATGTAATAGTTTTTACTTTAAAAAAATTAAAACCTCATAAGTTTATAATAGGCAGCCTGTTCTCGCCAGCAGAAATAAGGTATGTGGCCACTCAAGAAACAGCCCCTAGCCAGGTGTGGTGCCACACACCTTTAATCCCAGCCCTGGGGAGGCAGAGGCAGGCGGATCGCTGTGAGTTTGAGGACAGCCTGCTCTAAAAAGCATGTCTTGGACTGCCAAGGCTACACAGAGAAACCCTGTCTCAAAAAACAAATAACAACAACAGCAACAAAAGAGGGCTGGAGAGATGGCTCAGTGGTTAAGGGCACTGACTGCTCTTGCAGAGGACCGGAGTTCAAATCCCGGCACCCACATTGCAGCTCAGAACTGTATGTACCTCTAAGACCTGACACACTCACATGGACATACTTGCAGGCAAAACACAAATGCACATAATATAAAAGTTAAAAAAAAATTATTTAAAAAAAGAGAGAGAAAGAAAGAAACAGCGCCTGTGGTCAGTGTGATTGTTGAAGTGCAGATCTCTCATTCCAGACACACTCCTTTCAGCCATTAGGCAGTGGATGCCTGGCTGTGTGACAGTCTCGTAATAGCTCTTGGTCTTTTAAACTTTCAGTGCAAACACATACTCTATGGGGTCTATGTACTCATTTGCATACATAACCAAAGTCCATTTCCACTGTCTGTCATGTGCTCCCTACAGGCAGTACTGCAGGGGAAGAACCGTAGCTGTGTGAAGGAAGGTGTTGGGGTCTGGGGGTCTGGAAAATAGTGAGGACAAGACCACAAAAGTAAAAAGTAAACCAGAAGCAACTTTATTCACTGCGAGGAGTGCTTCTAGCCAGCTAGGGTCACCGGGGCTGAGAGTGCTGCCCTGGGGGCAGGAAGTAGGCTTCTTTTAAAGCACCACAACCAGAAGTCCACGAGATGATTAAGAAAGTCCAGGATGTTGCAGTCACGGGACATCTGTTTAAGCTTAGGGTTAATTGACGTGTCCTATAACTAGGTGAATCTAGGGCAAAGGGCATTCAGCAAAATGAGTTATATACCTGACAATGGGAGTCATGGTGGCCCTTCATCCCCCCTCCCCCATCTTTATGTACCTGAATCAAATCGTTGATGTTATGACTTCTGTCCTGTATACAAGGGTTGTATTATGCCCTACCCTCAAAACCTTAAGTTCAACAGCATTAACGGAGTCTTGGACCAAATGTGAAGTCCTGTCCATCATGCAAGGAGCACAAAGCATGACCAGGACAAACAGAACTAAGAGGCCTGTTTTCTGCTCTGTCAACAGGCAGCCAGCCATTTGTCCTTTATGCCAGAGAGTTTCTTTTGACTTAGCATTTCAGCCTGTTAAGGTGGGACAATGGACAACATATTCTCTCCTGTAATCACTTCCAGCTAACATTAGGAGATTGCTATCAGGGTCCAGGAAGGCTGAAACGCTAGTCAAAGACTAGGCAATGGGGCACTTACAGAAGCATCTGATTAGCCAATCTAGTTGAAGAGACAGGGAGCAATTACATCAGCTGGACTAGTTTACATCAGCTTTCAGCAGCTTGCAATCTCCAGGTGCTCCCTGGATGGAGTCTGTTAGCCAAGTGAAAAAATCTGATGAGACAAATATAGACTATGGACAGAAGTTAAAATTGTCTAGTAATTGGGGAAGATGAGGAATCTCACAGACAAGGGAAAAATCCCATTTTCAAGAAAGGGCAGGTGTATTTCTCTGGGGCCTGTTTGAGCTGTGACAAGTGGACCCAGGTCTTATAACTTTTTGATTCCCTAGAGTTTATATTAATTTTAGTTTATAAAATGAAACATATTGTTATTACCACTGTATCAAGATCTGTATTTTAGAAAAAAGCAGTTAACAGGTTTCTGTAAGATAGCAGGAGTAGATGTATACCTTTGAGAGTGAGGAAAAGCTATAGCTTTGGATTAAAATGCATGAACATTCTTTTTGCAATCCAGAAAGCTAGATATACATATTGGACAGAGATGTTTTTAGCACAGTGAGAAGCACAAGTCTGTATCCAGAAGACAACCAAAGGGAAATTAAAATCTTGAGCTTGTGGTTGAATAATAAGCAGTTAGTACTCCATCAGCTTATCAGGACTCCACTGATGAATTTTAAAATTCTGAACTTTTGAAATCTTATAAAAAAAATATAACCATATCATAGAAGGGGAAAGAAATCTGAGACATTTATCATTTTTCATATGCCTTAAATCACTTTCTTATAGCTCTACCACTTGGATTACGTACCACATCTTTTGGAGACCCTCCAACCTTCATAACTTGCACTTACCAACCTTCAAATACCTTCTTAGAACCTCAAGCACTTTTTTAGGAGTTTTTCTTCATAACTTGTATTTACCGACCTGAAAACACCTTCTTAGATCCTCATAACTTAAACTTTCAATACCCTCAAATCTTATATGAACTTTACAATGGTAGTAGAATCTGAAAAACAATTGAGGAATGCGTATCTATCATGATGCAGATCATGGGGAAAATGTATTCTACTGTCCAAGTGCCAGATGTGCATAGTGTAACAAGGGAGGGCACGCGCTTTGTCACACGGTGATGAGGAAATGGCAGCCTTTTGTGGTGAGTGCAAACAGTTTTTGCTATTCTATTTACTCAGCTAAGTTCTTCCATTGTATAATTGTCATTTAATCGTCTTTTTACAGCAGCAGGTGTGGAAACCAAATCTATTAGGTCACTCCAGCCCTAGCTTTAGCACACAACAGCTATATTTTCTCCTGAAGTGTTCATCCTCCTGGGTAAAGGGGGACCCTCACAGAAACCAGATTAATTACAAAGTGCATCACAAAACCTTTCTTGTGAGCCCATCAATAGAATTTATGATAATTCTATGTAGTAAATTATTCCAAGTACCTAGACATGTATTTAACACAGGATGATTAACTAAAAATGTTCCCAGATAGTAAGTTGTTCAAAATCCAGTTTTGTGGATGAGGTGGATGAAAATGTTATGGACAAGATGAGCATCTGGTGACTGTTAACTTAAAGTGATACAATCATGAAAACCATGGCTCTACCTTGAGATTTACTCATCAGCCTTATCCAATGGGTAAAGCAGAAACAAGCTTACTTTTTCAAGCCTTACTCAAGATTACTCCACTGGTTTCACATCTGGTGACCAAATCCCATCGAGTTATCTAACTGTTTAAAACCCCACAAGAGAGGAGTTCAGACTATATAGAACTGTCATTGGTCCTTGTTCAGTTTTACTGGCTTGTGCTAGTATGTTGCCAAGAATGTTAAGGGGCATGTCTCAAGTGAACCTTGACGAATGGGCTGTCGCCTTTACATCTAGACTGGTTGCCAGGGTCAATGTTTTCAAACTACTAGGCCTATTTGAAAATGACCCAAAGCATACGCTCTCACTTACCACAGGAGCAAAAAGTCTTAGGCTGCTCCTATGGGGACTAGCTTGTTAGCATCCTATAGGTTCTATAAGTAAAGCAATTGACTTTATTTTCCTCTCTGGATGGACCACTAGAACTCTCAGGATGTTCTGCTTCTGGCAATCCCTCAGTTCATTGTACAGGGTAGCTATCTCTGGCAGCATTTATTTTCTGAAGTCTGAGATGGAACAAGCAGTTGTCTCTACACTGGAATAGCAGGATGATAAGCAACCCTCCATGTTAGCCAATCCTCCATCAATAAGCAATGGAATCCAGGCACAGTCTCATGACTAACACAAGCTCAGCAGCTACAATCAAGAACACAAACTGTGGTACCTGCCACAGCCAGCTAATAAAATAAAAGATCGGCTGCAATCACAGTCAAAACAGCACAAGGCATACCCACCTAAAAGCATTCAAGGTCACAAAGTTCCAAACCTGGGCTTATGTCCACAAGCCAGGTGACTAGTCTGTGCCCCCTAGTCAACAGTGCCTCAGGCTCTATTATCAATGCTATGAATAGAAGAAGAAGAAGAAGAAGAAGAAGAAGAAGAAGAAGAAGAAGAAGAAGAAGAAGAAGAAGAAGAAGAAACAAAACAACAAAACAAAAACAAAAAACACCATGGCTTTTGTCCTCTGGGCTCTAGAGCTTTGCTGGAAGGTGAAATGTATAATCAAATGACCACAAGAAGGCAGATAAAAGTTTGTGTCCAGAGTCAGTTTCAAGAATATGTAGAAAATAATGCTGAGAGTCCTAGCAGGAGAGGAACTCCGGGCAGCTCCAGGGGCTGTGCAAAGATTGTGAAGTAACAAAGCCTAGGATGCTCACCGACATGGCAGGCAAATAAAGAGCAATTTGTAGAATGAAGCCAGAACTGTCTAGGAATGTCTCAAGAAATCAAAAAATTTAAATATTGATACACAAGGAGAAATAATAAGCAAGCTTATAACTAAAGACACAAACAAATGTTGGACATATGTCACCAGCCTGTCTTCATGACTATATAGGACATGCAATTTGCTTACGTTTTAATTTATCCACCTTCCAACTACTGGCTGGAATGTTGACCCACAAAGAAAGTACAGATTCACAAAATAGTGAGTACAGAGCAGTTGGAAATGGATGGAACTGAATTAAGTGTGCAATAACATTTCTAAGTAAGCTTGGCATACAATTACTTGCTTAGTAATTGTTTAGGTACAGGTGTCCAATCGCTAATGTTGCCACATCTTGAGAAAATATGGGCCCAAAATATAAAATGAAATAATAAGAAATTTCATCTTAGACTAACTTAATTAGTAGTGTTTAGATTGGGCTAATTGGGCCTTCCTGATTGGGCCTACCCAAATACCTAAGAAAAGCAGTTAAAAGTAGTAAAGATTTATTGTCATTCATAAAGGCTTCAGTGCATCTTTTTTTAAACATTTTTTTATTAATTTATTCTTCTTACATCTCAATGTTTATCCCATCCCTTGTATCCTCCCATTCTTCCCTCCCTCCCATTTTCCCCTTATTCCCCTCCCCTATGACTGTTCCTGAGAGGGATTACCTCCCCCTGTATATGCTCATAGGGTATCAAGTCTCTTCTTGGTAACCTGCTGTCCTTCCTCTGAGTGTCACCAAGTCTCCCCCTCCAGGGGACATGGTCAAATGTGAGGCACCAGAGTACGTGAGAAACTCATATCCCACTCTCCACTCAACTGTGGAGAATGTTCTGACCATTGGCTAGATCTGGGTAGGGGTTTAAAGTTTACTGCCTGTATTGTCCTTGGCTAGTGATTCTTTGGATTGTTTTCTTAGTTTCTAATTTGTTAATTTCAGCCCTGAGTTTGATTATTTCCAGATGTCTACTCCTCTTGGGTGTTTCTGCTTCTTTTTTTTCCTAGGGCTTCCAGTTGTGTCGTTAAGATGCTTATGTGCAATGTTTCCAATTTCTTTTTAAAGGCACTTAGTGCTATGAATTTTCCTGCGTTCAATGTATCCCACAATTTTGGGTATGTTGTTCCTTCATTTTCATTGAATTTCAGAAACTCCTTGATTTCTTTCTTTATTTCTTCCCTGGCCCAGGTGTCATTTAGCAGAGAGTTGTTTAGTTTCCACGTACATGTAGACTTTTTGTTATTTCTGTTGTTGTTGAATTGCAGCCTAAGAGCATGGTGATCTGATAGGATACAAGGTATTATTTCAATCCTCTTGTATCTATTGAGGCTTGCTTTGTGACCTACGATGTGATCAATTTTGGAGAAGGTTCCATGGGGTGCAGAGAAGAAGGTGTATTCTTTCTTGTTTGGGTGAAAGGTTCTATAGATATCTGTTAGATCCATTTGACCCTTGGCATTGGTTAATGGTGTTATTTCTCGGCTTAGTTTCTGTTTCAATGACTTATCCTTCAGTGAGAGTGGGGTGTTGAAGTCTCCCACTATTATTGTGTGGGGATCGATGTGTGGTTTAAGCTTTTTTAGCAGATCTTTTACAAATGTGGGTGCCCTTGTATTGGGAGCATAGATGTTCCGAATTGTGATGTCATCTTGGTTGACTTTACCTTTGATGAGTATGAAGTGTCCTTCCTCATCCCTTTTGATTAATTTTGGTTGAAAGTCTATTTTGTTCGATATTAAAATGGCTACGCCTGCTTGCTTCTTGTGACCATTTGCTTGGAATATTGTTTTCCAACCTTTTACCCTGAGGTAATGCCTATCATTATGGGTGAGATGTGTTTCTTGAATGCAGAAGAATGTTGGATCTTCTTTATGTACCCATTCAGTTAGTCTGTGTCTTTTTATTGAAGAATTGAGACCATTGATGTTGAGAGATACTAATGACCAGTGACTGTTTAGAGTCTTAATTTTGATGTTGTTTCCAGTTAAGTGTTTGTGTAGTTGTGTTTTTGCCATGGTATAGTTATCTATTTCCTGAGTAGTTTTGGTTGTAGCTTGACCGTTTGGGATGGAGTTTTCCTTCTAGTACCTTCTGTAAAGCTGGATTTGTGGATAGGTACTGTTTGAATTTGTTTTTGTCATGGAATATTTTGTTTTCTCCATCAATGGTTATTGATAGTTTTGTTGGGTAAAGTAGTCTGGCCTGGCATCTGTGGTCTCTTAGGGTTTGCAGGATCTCTGTCCAGGCCCTTCTGGTTTTTATGGTCTCTGCTGAGAAGTCGGGTGTAATTCTGATAGGTTTGCCATTAAATGTTATTTGGCCCTTTTCCCTTGCAGCTTTTAATATTTTTTCTTTGTTCTGTATGTTTTGTGTTTTGATTATTATGTGACGGGCAGTTTTTCTTTTCTGGTCAATTCTATTTGGTGTTCTGTAGGCCTCTTGTATGTTTATAGGCATCTCTTTCTTTAGATTGGGGAAGTTTTCTTCCATGATTTTGTTGAGAATTGTTTCTGGGCCTTGGAGTCTGATATCTTCTCTTTCTTCAATGCCTATTATCCTCAGATTTCTTCTTTTCATGGTGTCCTTAATTTCTTGGATGTTTTGTGTCAGGAGTTTTCCAGATTTGGCATTTTCTTTAATGGTTGTTTGAAGATCTGTGATTGTATCTTCTAGACCTGAGATTCGTTCTTCCATCTCTTGGATTCTGTTAGAAAAACTCACCTCTGTGTTGCTCACCTTCTTCTCTGAGGTCTCACATTCTTGTTTTTCCTCTGTCTGTGTGTTTATCATTGAATCCATTTTCATTTTCAGATCTTGAACTGATTTTTTGATTTATTTCATCTGATTGTTTGTATATTCCTGAGTTTCTTCCATTGCCTTTTTATAAGTCTTCAGAGGTTGAACCGTTTTATCTATTTCTTTCATCCGGTTGTTTGCATTTTCCTGAAATTTTCCAGTTCCACTCTATGTGCTTCTTTTATGTCTCTCACCTGTTTGTCTGCGTCTTCCTGCATTTGATTACGAATTTTATTTGTTTCCTCCATTATCATCCTCATTACTAAGGATTTGAGGTCATTTTCTTTTATTTCCATTTTATTTGAATTCTATGGGTTGTTTTCTTTGGGATAGCTAGAAACTGGAAACACCATGTTGTTTTTTTTTTGTTTGTTTGTTTGTTTTTTTGTTTTGTTTTGTTTTGTTTTGTTTTTTGCGTATGCTTTTACGCTGTCCTTTAGACATCTTGTCATCTTTGTTTTTGTTGGGAAGCTTCCAGAGTTGGATGGAGGGAGTCTGATGATAGATTCACTTGTTTTCTCACAATTTCCCTAGGCTGGAAGCTCTAATGCTTCACTGGTGTGGATGCTAGGAGGTTATCCCTGTCGTTTTGGACTCTCACACTCAGTGATCCTCAGCTCCCCTGTGCTGTGGGTCCTGCAATCGTTCTGGGTCTCTGAATGAGCGTTGGGTCAGGCCAAGGTATCCACAGCCTTCTGTGTCCCCTGCCAAATCCAGCCAGGAACACTGGGCCAGAACCATGGGCCGAACTCAGCTAGATTCTCAGGGCCTGAACCGTCTGCCGAGCTCAGCTAGAGATTCTGGGCCCAAAATGCACGCAGGGTCCAGCCAGAATTTTTGGGCTGGGACTGCGCACCAAACTCAGCTAGGGGCTTTTGGCCCAAAGTGCATGCTGTGGTCTGTTATTGACTCAGGGCCCAAACTGTCCACCAAGCTCAGCCAGGAATTCTGGATTCAAACTGCACACTGTGTCCAACCAGAGTCTTAGAGCTGGGACTGTGCCTAAAGCTCAGCTAGAGTCACTGGGCCCAATCTGTCTGCCAAGCACAGTTAGGGACTCTGGCCCCAAACTGCATGCCAAGCTCCACCTGAGTCTCCGGGGCGGAATTGTGCACCGAGCTCAGCCAGGGACTCTGGACTCACAGTGCGCGCTGAGATCAGCCTGGGACTCCAGGCCTAAACTGCGTGGATAGTCCAGCCAGAGTCTTAGGGCCGCCGAGCCTGTGCGCACAGCTCAGCTAGAGTCTCTGGGCCCAACTGCCCAGCAAGTCCAGCTAGGGCCTCTGAGCTGAATCTACGTGCTGACCTCAACCTGTCAGTGCCCCAGAACTGCCCGCTGAGCTGAGCTAGTGTCTCGGGCAGAACTGCTTGCTGAGCTGAGCCTGCATCTCCATGGCACTGCGCACTGAGCTGAACCCAGGACTCTGGGGCTGAACTGTCTGCGGAGTCCAGTCTGGGTCCCAAGGCCCCACGCGACCCAAATCCTGCCCAAGGTCCCCTCTCCCGCAGCAACTCCCACCGGCAACCACACCAATCACCTCCACCAGAAGACTCTGAGCTGCAAACCTCAGCCACCGCTGCTGCTGACACTGGTGCTGCTGCTGCTGCTGCTGCTGCCTCTGCCGCTGTGCTCCAATCCAAGAAAATCTGCACTCCTCCCATGTACAGGGGCATGCAGGTCCTCCACACCCTGGTCCCTCCTAACCGTGGAGCACTCCCGCTGCCGTGGTGTGGGGACCTTGGTGTTCCTGGCTCAAAAATCTGTGCAATTCCCTGAATTGTTCACTGAAGCCTCCAAACATGGTCCACACTGCTTGCCGCCATCTTGGATCCCCGGCTTCAGTGCATCGTGGCAGGGGTGGCCTGATGGAGCTGCTCACATCACAAAAATCTGGAGTCAAGACAGAGTATTTCTTCGTTAGCTGATGTTCTCTTTCTTCTCTTTTATTTTATATGGCCTCTCTGCCTATGGGATGGGTAGTCCATGTTCAGGGAAACTCTCCCCAACCCACCTCAGTTACAGGCCACATGCCTACTGTCCCCAGGAAGAAATACCTCACAGACATACCCACAAGTGTGCTTTATTCACCTCTTCTGCATGTCTCACACCAATCAACTTTACAAGATCAGGGAAATAAGAAGGGGAAGTGTAGATGTACTTTTTATCTACTTTCTTGGGGTTCTTATATATCTATTTCTCTTCACCCCAATCCTTTCCAATACCCCAACATCAGATAGGAAAGAAAGAAGGTTAGTGGGGAGAGGGGAAGAGTAGGTCACTTAGGGTACTTTCTGATGTTTAGGGTCCTTGGGTTCCTTGGGTGGTCCAATCTTTGTTTCAGGATGTCTCCAAGTTCTTCTCTTCAAACTGCAACATCAGCAACCAGGAGCATCAGAAGGAAGCAGCAGCAGCCTTCTTTCTTCAGATCCCACCTTCCCTCCCTGGGCTCTGATATTTATTCCATCTCAGAGCCTCCAGAACTAAACTATGTGCAGCTGAAAAAGATCATGTGCCTCTCAGAGCCCACAACAGCAAATAGTCAGCTGCCGTAAACAATTTAAAGCAGCTCCATATCCTACACCTGATATTAAAACAAAACCATGCTTGCATAAATAACTGAGTTTTTAAAGACATCAAAACTTCGACTACAGGAGAGCTCTCTAGGGAGGGAGGTAAACACAGAAAAAGAAGGTAAAAATAATAGTAAGTATATCTGAAAGTCATAAAAATTATATATTTTAACAACTTTTCCTTTTAAAACTTACAATACATATAATTCTGTGTCTAACATATAGTTTTTAATGAACTTTTCTCATCTAGGATGACAATGTTTGCTCCAAGAGTCAAAGATCCCCTAACAAAAACCCTAATACTAGACATAAGAAGCCCTCTTTTGAATTGTTGTTCAGGGATCTCCTTAGACGCCCAAACATACAGCCTATTGCTATGGCTCTCAGGTTGCCCCTCAGGGGTGAAAAGTAAGTGTCTCTTTGCTGCAGATGCTCATGTACTTCAGACACTAGGGACCCATGAGGTGGAACTGCAGAACTCCCATCTGAGGACCAGTTTTTATGGTAAAAGTAGGTCCTACCAAGCGGTGATACCTATGAATCACATAAACAGTCAGCATGGAACCATTCTTGTATGGATGCAGTAGTGGCACATATACTTTGATAGTAACCAACATCTCTCTAATTGGACTTAAGACCTGCTCAACAAGAGGAAGACCATGCCTGATACAGGAAACCTAGCTAACTCCTCAGTGATTATGAAGTCATAGTTATTGGAGGAGAACCTACAACCATTTTAACCAGCATAATCCCTAACAACAATCTACAAGTAAGTATAGTCTTCACCACTCACCAAGGTAACTTGTCTTTGCAACAGACAGACTACTACACAAAACCACAACCAATCAAAATTCAGAGTTGCGGTGTCCAGTCTCAGTGGATACATCTATAAAATACTCCCATACTAAAGGTTACAGAAGAAGGGGCAGGAATACTACAAGACTCAGAAGATCGGGGAGTTGGCTAAGAGTTTGTGCCTTCTAGTAGTGTCAGAGGTTATATTCATGCGTCACCACCAACAAGACTGTCTAAACATGAGCTGAACAAGGACAACCACTGGACATGCCAATGTGTGTGAGGAAAAGTCCACAAGGCTTTAACCCCACACAAAGAGTTACAAGTGACTAACAATGCAGAGCGTGGGAAAAATAGTCTTCTCCAGGGAAGAGAACACCAATTTGTTATTCAGTACCAAATGGTCAGACCTAACTTAAACATTATACAGACTAAGCAGGTTATATTTGGAAATATATGTACATACCTATGCAGGTATTCATATAATAATTCATGAAAAGGAGGCCATGCATTTGACAAGGAGCAAGGAGAGGTATATGGGAGGGTTTGGAAGGAAGAAAGGAAAGGGGGAAATATTGTTATTATATTGTAACCTCAAAATAAGAATTAAACAAAAGAAGTTGACAAGGTTAACCATCACATAGGCATTCCATTGGTTCCATATCTGGAAACACTGACCCAAAAGAAAAAGTGTACAGTCTACAAAAGGTGTATTGTCTTTACAAAGCATATTTGATTAAGTTGAACATCTTGACCGGCTGCTTTTAAAACAAAGAACAGCAAGGAAATCCTTATTTAATCAAGCACAAAATATACTTGAGAAGATTTGGAGAGAAGAGAGTTTCTCAGCCAATTCCTGCCAAATATGGTCTGCTGTACATGTACACACACACACACACACACACACACACACGCACACACGCACACTCATGCACACGTTACCTGTATCCTTATACCTGATGAGTTTTAGTGAAATTAACCCATTTTTAATTAATTTTCAAAATGTGGTTCTTCTTCAATGCCTCTCACTGAAAATCCCAGACTTACATTTCAAACGGTGCATACTTCACGCATACACATTCATTGCTGAAACATGCTCTGGAAACCACAAAACAAGAAGGGCATCCAGGTTGCATGTTCATGCAAGACTTATGCCAGGCCCTGTTAAGTCTGTATCACCTTCCGTGCCTCACTCATGTTTTTCACAATCTCTCTCTTCTTCAATAATGACAGCCTATTACTCCTTGGGAGGGATCCTCAAATCTCAAGCCTGTATTATTTCACCTGAGCAGGCTGTTTTGGTGTATTGCTGAAATGAGATTGTCTTAGACAGCAGACTAGTTCTCTAAAGAGTTACAGTTAAAGTCTGAGGACCAGCATTTGAAATGTGGATGGAGAATATGGTCTGTTCTTATTGCATGCAACCGTGAAGTTCCTATTTTAGCAAGATGTGCTCAGTGGAGGGGGTGGCTTGTGTCCCCTGTGGCAGGAAGTTCCACAGTCGCAAAAATGATGACAGAGTAAGGTGAGAGAATAGAGGGCATAATTCTCAGCACAAGAAGTGCTAGGTGACATCACATGGAAGAAAAGTAAACATGAAAAAGCCAGTGATCACTGAACAGTGTGGAAAAGCAAACAGGAATGTAAATTGCTAAGGAAAAGCAACCATAGACTATCAGGAGCAAAGCATTGCGGAGAGTGAAGATTAACAAGATAGACAGAGAAGTCAACAGGAATGGCCTGCTTGTGTCAGTAGTGATGGAAATGCTCCCAATAAAAGCAAAGCGCATACGTGTGTGGCTGTGAGATGTCAGAAAGGGAAGTGGAATGTCCTTCTGAGCGATCACACCTTCAAGTATTGGCTGTCATGGCAACTTATGAAATGCTGCGGTCCTGTGCTCACTGAAGGAACGTGTAGGCCCCCACAATACTTTATCTGTGTTTTTCTCTAAGGTTGTGGACACTCAGTAGCTCATCTACGTAACTTCAACTCAGGTAGAAGCAAACGCTCGTCAGTGCAAAGAGGAGCAAATGCTACAAGGAAATATTGCCAGAGTCAGTGTTTTGGTTTAACACACAATGCTTAACAACAGCCCCCAAGATAAAAGTTCCAATGATCTCTGTGGTCTAAAGAACCGTGTCTTTGGTTGGTCTTTGTTCCTGTTTCTCAGGCCGCCGCCCCTTTTTATGGTTTCCCACACAAAGCCCTTGACACTCCATCTCTCAGACCGCCTCACACGTACTGTCACATTCTGACTGAGGATGAAGAAAGCTAAATATAATTTATGAGATAATATCTCCCCCAGTACCCAAAATAACCACTGTCTTCTTCTTCCAAAATCCTTTCACTCCTTAACTAACAAGAATCAATACTTCTTGATAAATTGAATGATAAATCCAATCATCTAAGAGGCTTCACAGCAGTATATACTCTGCAATCTTAAAAAAAAAAAAAAAAAAATACAAGCAAGAGCGAGTGCTTCCATCTTTATAAAAGAGTTGTGTTGATGACTCTTGTGATTTTATTTGTTCCAAAATATAATTTCCAGGATACTCATTCATTTCTAGACAGCTTACAGAAAATAAGGTGTTTCAAAACTTCACACATGTATGAAGGTCCTTGTACATACAGATCGCCAGGGAAACCAGGAGTGCTCAGCACACAGCATACAGGACTGTCCTTTCACAGGAAATGACATAAAACCTGTTTTTCCATCCAGAAAGATGCGAATTGGAGGTGATTAATAGGCTGATGATCTTCATTATTTGTCAAACCAGGTAATCAAGCTCCCCCAACCAGGGCGCAAAGTGGCTAATACCATAAATGACCTCTAAGCTATCTACGACCGAGACCACAGCAGACCCTATCTTGTGTGCTTAAGTGAATACAGGTAGCCTATCTCCAGTACTCATAAGAAGTGTACTTTGAGTTGAGTTTCAATGTAATTATGCCTCCTGGTACACCAGGGATTGTATTATACAGGGAAATGTTTTTTCCAAATTGTGCTGTATTTACATACGCTGGCAACAAAACTGCCTGGTGTCAGACTCCTGATGTTTGATCCAGCTTCCCTAGGTCAGGCTGAACTGAGTTTTCGTTCACACCTCTTTGCAGACCATTTCCCTGCCTATCATGACACGCGCATGGACCCCCCCCCACACACACACACATATACATGATGTAATTGTTATCTATCGCTTTGTAACAACTCCTAAATTCAGTGATTTAAAGTAACAAATACTATCTCAGAGTTTCTGTGGAGGATGACTCTGGGAGTGCCTCTGACTCAGAATATCCCATGAGCTTTCAAGCAAGCTGCCCCAAGTGCTGTATCATTGCAGATTACCTAGTGTTAGTTTTTTCATTACTGATCATCTGTAGCCAAAAAGTATGCATCAAGACCCTGGAATCATACACTTCATTGGTTGTACAATATGAATCTTGACTATGTGAACCTCCCCACGGAGAGTTGTATATGTTATGTACAAGATGGAGAGAGAAAATCATAACTTTATTACACAGTTGTAGAAATCATATTCCATCAGTTCTATCATAGTCTAATCATTACATTCAAATCAATAGTTCATTTAATTGAGCACCAGGATGGGATGTTGAAGACCAAGCTAGAGATGGCTATGGCATTCGTAGGAGAGGTACACAATAAATGTCCGAGGAAAACAGGCTCCGCTTAAGGTTTGTAGAGCATCTTGACTCTATGTTGATCATCACCAAATCCAGGTTGGCTGAGAAGTTTTCCAAGCAGTATTTCTCCCAATGTTTCTGCATTCCTTCCTTTATTCCCGTTTGAAGAGCAGTTATAGGTGCTAGCAGAGTGCTGGACATGATCACAATAGCTGTACACAGAGGAATTGCTCGTTTCTTCTTCCCCTCAAGCTCCCATCTCACTTGGAATAGGTTCCTTCCTGTGGGATCAGGAGGGATCGTCGTTGTTTCGTAGCATCTTTTCTGCTATTACTGTCACTCTGTATCACTTGAAGCTCAGACTCTGTATTTTCATTTTTAGAAATGGACTGCATCTCTTTAGCCCTTGTGTTTTTCTCTTAGTCCTAATAACTTTCTGCACTTTGATGAGAGTGGGCAGTACACTTTTGCAGTCTTACACTCCTCGTCTACTAATCCTATCATTTCATTTGGGAATTTAGTTCAGATGACTGGCTTTCTTTCCCTGCTGGGGTCCTGTTTAAAAAATATAATTTATTTGCATTACATCTTGATTGTAATCCCCTCACTGTTACCTTCTTGTTCCCACACTCCCTCCCTTTTCTGCCCTACTTCCCCTCCCCTAGACCTCTGATTAGTTGGGGTCCTCCTCCTCCACTATCTGACCACAGCCTATCAGGTCTCATCTGGATTCCCACAGGGCCTCTCCACCGAGGAGCAGAGATCAAATCATGAGCACCAGAGTTCATGTCCGAGGCAGTCGTCCCCCCCACTCCCCTCCCCTTGTCCATGTGGAGAATGAGCTGTCCATCTGCATCTGCTACATCTGAATAGCGGTCTAGGTTCTCTGCTTGCAATGGCCTTGGTTGGTGCATCAGTTTGTGCAGCGACACCCCACCCCACCCCACCCAACACCCCATCCAGACCTGCCATCCTTTGTTCTCTCCTTGTGGAGCTTCTGACAGGCCCCCACACCCCCTCCCACCATCCCTCATCTCTTCGATACAATTAGTAGCTCTTAACCAAGAGTCCTGCTTTGAGTCTCAGTATCAGTCCTGATCCCCCATTGGCTGGAGTCTCTCAGAGGGCATCTATGTTGGGCTAATATCGACTTATAGCTTCATTATATAGTGAATCTTGACTAGAGGCCACGTAATGTGAATATTTTGTTCTGGGATGTTGACGTCTTAAAGAATTTGATACTTTAAATATTGAGGGCCTTCTTTCCAGAACACAGTAAGTTACTTACAAATAGTTTATCTTGAGGCTAATTTTGTAGGCTCTGTTGAGTGATTCTATAGCAAGTCTTTTCTCGGAATTGGAACCCTCAAGGACCCTACTCCATAATTCAGGTCATATTTCCTTATGGATTGTGTTGGTTAGGTTTTTGTCAACTTGACTCAAGCTAAAGACATCTAAGAAGAGTAAAATCTCAATTTGGAAATGCCCCCATCAGATTGGCCTACAGGCAAGTCTGTGAAGCACCCTGAAGAAGGGCCCATCTCACTGTAGGTGGTACCACTCTAAGGTAGAAGATGGTCCTTGGGTATGTAAGAAAATAGACTGGGCAGTCCATGGTGAGCAAGCCAGTAAGCAGCACTCTTCTATGGTCTCACCTTCAGTTCCTGCCTCCAGGTTCCTGCTTGACTTCCCTTCATAAAGGACCGTAAGTTGTATGGTTGAATAAACCCTTTTCTCTTCATGTCACTCTTAGCCATGGCATTTTCCCACAGCAGTAGAAACCCTAAGTCTCTTCGGCAGGTAATGTGAACTCTGCCAGGTTGCTCTCTTTGGACTATCCCAGCTCTTTGCTCAGGTGAATTTCTCAGATACTTGCTGAGCTAATTTGTGTTCAACTACACATTAAGAGCAATTTTTTCAGACTTCTCCCAAACTTTTTATTTTTTGTATATATACATTTCTTTTTCTCTCTCCTTCAAAGTAAAGCCACCATATCCTGAAGAATTTTCTCTGAGGGTAGAAACGCCATCAACTTCTGCTGAGTGTCTCCATCGCTGAACTACAAAACATGTTCACTCCAGGCTGTAAGGTGAAGGAGACTCAGAACTCATCTCTTTTCCTTTCCTGGGACCAGAGCACTGCACTGTCTGTTGTCTAATGCAGAAAAATGTTGGGTTGTTAAATGTGGATGTGCACAAATACAGTTTTCTTTATCTCATCACAGCCATGAATGGAGGCCTAAGTCTAGAGGCATTTGACTGGACCTCAACTATGTCTATTGTGACATTGAGTCTAAGTTACAAGACAAAAAATAAATAAAAAAAGAAAAGAAAAGAAAAAGAAAAAAGAAAGAAAGAAAAGAAAAGATTCAGTTTTTTTTTTTTTTAAGTCAAAAGTACTGCACTAGGGAAGGGGGTATCTGAGTTCACAACTTAAGTCTTCGGCTACTCAGAGTATTATTTCTCAGGATGTTTGATGAAGAGATTTAACCATATCAAACACTTTTAGTTGCTTCACCCATTAATTATTATTATTATTTTCAGTTTAGTGACACTGAATATCTTATTGTCTGTTCTACTGAAAGAGTCCGGCCTCCAAATTCTTGTCATGTTATCAAAACTTAGTCAGGATTCTTATGGCTATGAAATTCCTCGCCCGCCCCCATTAACTCATTGAGTTGATCCAATACCATATAGAAGTGAAATGGCCACATCTTACAAAAACTTACTGGGAGACAGTCCATTAAGATTAAGCCTTATGGCCCTAGCACCTAAAGTTTATAAGCTTCTTCCTTGATACTGAAAGAATCTTTCTACTGTAATAATACTTAAGGCTTACAAGGTTCCTCACACTCATTGTAGCTGATCCTTTAAATATCACACAGGCAAAATCTCATTTCCCAATGACAGCCAGCAAGATTTCTAGGCCATGTGCAGTTGCTCTTTAAAATATACTGAGAACATGATGAGATTTTTTTTTCCCCTTCAAGACACTTAGACAATATCTCAATGTGGGTTTTAGTATTACGGCCTTGGAAATAAAATTCCTAAGCAACATTACCTCTCCAGGTGACTGGCAAGCAATCAAAGTTATGATTAATGGTCCAAAGCTCCCTGCTGCATCTTTGCTTTTTGAAGGGAAAGATGTAAATATGTCAACATCAAAGGCTCTCCCTTCCTGTCCTCGGAAGAGTCTTGCCTTGCACCCAAACTGTCATTGACTAATGTCACTCCTGTCCTTCCAAGCTCCAACATCAGATCTCTTGCCATAGAACAGGGCCTCGCCGTGTCCACTGCCACCTATAGCATGAACCAAATCAGTCGTGGCAATGACACTTTCCCCTGACCTCTGTTTCTTATTCACCTATGTATTGCAGGAGAGTTATCACTCAAGCTTTTAGATGCTCACTCTCCCCCTGGTTTTTTTTTTTTATATACCTTGTAATCTGAGAAAAAAAATGACTTCAAACATGACTCTCTAGCCCTTCACACTAAGTTCTAGTTATTTGGATACACATGGGAAATATAGTATCATTATAATAAAAACAACAGCAACCATTAATAGGTTGATAAATGAGCAAAGCAAACCTGGCATATGAGCACGTTGCCCTTGAACAAGCTAAACTCCTACACATAAGAGTTGAAATAGAGCCTGCACTTGAGGACTGAGTAAGCAGAATTCATACCATACTTTAAGCCAAAACAGTTTCTTATTAATTAAATCAATGGATATGGTTATGATAATGTTAGTGATAGCAATAAGATTCACACTTGTAAGATGTCTCCCCAAGCCCCTAATTTTATTGGAGTTTTTGCAACATTTTCTTTTGAAAATCTTTAAACATACAGGCTCTATAAAACCATTAACCTGTGTTGTACTCACCACGTACACTCTATTGTCCATTTTATTACATACCAATTCTACTCTCTATCCCCCTGTTTAAATTTTGTTTTGTTTTGGTTTTGATTTTGTTTTTTCGAGACAGGGTTTTTCTGTGTGGTCTTGCTTGTCCTGGACTTGCTTTATAGACCAGAGATCTGCCTGCCTCTCCAAGTGCTGGGATTGCGCCACCTTACCTGATCCTCTGCTTAAGTTTTAAGACGTCTCAAGGTAGACAGAAGGTATTGTTGCACATCATCCATCACACAATTAACAAGAGTTCAGGTTTATTTTCTGTTTATATATGATATATAGTTCCAAATCTAAAATAATAAGTTCTTAAGTTCACTGTTTAACTGATAAACACAAGCTTGGTATCAAGCTATTAAGATGTTTCCTTTGTCCTCCAACATTACTTAATTTATTTCTCTTAAGTCGGAGTCTGTACACACACACACACACACACACACACACACACACACACACACACACACAAGGATAAGGAAAGGGAGAGGGAGAAGAAGAGAGAAAGGGAGAGAGGGAGGAGAGATAGACTCATACTCGCAGTGTGTTAATCTCATTTCTGATATATTTTTTCCATCACACTTTAGTTTTGCCTATTCTAGGACTTCAAATAAATAGGACAACATCTTTCTACTCTTTTATGTAAGGCTGGCTCTTTTTTCCCTCATTGTGTTCCTGGCTGATATCCTATTGGATGAATATACCATAGTTACTCTGTCCGTTCTATTGATAGACACTTGACTTTTCACACTAGGAGGTGTTATGAGCAAAGTTGCTAAAAACATTTTTATATTAGCCTTTTCCATAGAACGACATGTTCTTCTGTTGGGTTTTAAGGTCCTAGGAACTGATTGTTTTCCCTCGGCTGTCCTAAGGCTATAAATAGACTCTTATACAATGTCTTGGTTTGAATAAGAAGAGTCCCATGGGCTAATTTGCTTGAATTCTTGGTCTCCAGTTAGTGAAACTGTCTGAGAAGGATTAGGATCACTGGTTATGGGCTTTGAGCTTTCAACAGCCCACATTCCCAATTACATGCCCACCCCCTAGCCCTACCCCCAACCCCCGCCGCCTGCCCACACATGACTTTTTGTCTTTCTCTTCCTCTCTCAACTACTGCTCTACAGCCATGCCTGCCTGCTGCTGTCATGCTGCTTCTCATCATGATGGTCATGAAGAAAGTAAGGATAGGAACTCAAACAGGGCAGGAACATGAGGCAGGAGCTAATGATGCAGAAGTCACAGAGGGATGCTTCCCCCTGGCTTGCTGGGCCTGCTTTCTTATACCATACTGGGGAAGCACTTCCCACAATGGCTGGACCAATCACTAATTAAGGAAATGCTTTACAGCCAGATCAAGATCACATGGAGGCATTTTCACAGTTGAGGTTTCCTCTTCTCTGATGACTCCAGCTTGTGCCAAGTTGACATAAAATCAGCCAGTACACGTAGTATACTGTGTGTTGTATACTATGTACACAGCAATAAAAAAGTTACAAAGTAACTAACACACACACACACACACACACACACACACACACACACACCCCTATACACCAGAGCAGTTATTTCACCAAATAAACAAAAGGAAAGGTGTCCATTTTTTTTATTTCAGTTTTGATGGTTAACAGTAGAAGTGTCACAGTGTACCACCCCACCCCTGTAATTTTTGTGAAGTGACTGAAGTCATATTCCTGGAATAACCTGAGATTAGAGACTCAGTTTTCAGTTACTTTGTTGAACATGGTGCTTTCTTTTCCATTGCTTGGTTATTAAGTTTTGTCTAAACAACCAAAGTGTCAAAATGCCTGCAATTTAAGATCACTAAAATCTGGGGGGCTTTGTGAAAACTTTAAAGAATTTCTACTCAGAGCACCAATCTTGGATACACTGTCCTCTGGTCCCTTCACTTTGTTTAATGTTTTTTAAAGCCATTTTCTTAAAGTGCTGAGATGGGTCATTTGAAGCAGAAAGCTGTCTGGCTACCATGCATCTAGGGCTAGTGTAGGGGTTTCATGGCTGCACCCTAGCTGTGCTGCTTTGGCAAGCCCTTTGATGAGCCAGTAGAGTTTCCTGTTTCCTGTGGCACCAAGAGCAAATGGGACTTGATGCCTATTGGAACACCATGGTAATTAATGGAAGGGAATTTTAGAATCAACACACCAGATTCTATGTTGTCTTCTCCTGAGGTTTCTCACAAGTCTCAAGCTGTTAGGATTTTGTATCAGTTAGCTTGGTAGTTGCATGAGTTACTTCTATCAAATACCGAAGGGAAAACAATTCCAAGATCTACAGCCAGCAGCACATTAAAAAAAAAAATCTGCAGGCTTCAGAACTTCGCATAGACATACTGACAGCAGGAGCTCCCTGAATTATTGGGGTGGGGAGGGGGTAAGCTCATGAAAGATGCACCACTGATGAGCTAATGATAAACCATCTTTGCCTAAAGCATCTCAGCATCCTGCAAATGGTGAAGTTGTCTGCTAGCTACATAGCCACAAAGCTACTGCGCTTCCTCCTAAGTGAGATGTGATGAAGGCTGCCGGCTTCTGGGCCCTAATGGATGAGGCCACAGCTGCCTCTCACAGAAAAATATAGCTGACTTTGTTTGCACTGGAGTATTCTCTTTTCTCTACAGTTCCAGGAAAAAAAAAATCATCAGTCCAGAGCACAGAACTTTTCTTTTTGCACTTATTCTCAAGATTTTGATTTCTTTCTTCTAGGGGTCCACGTGCTGGAAGTCCAGTATCACTTTTGCTTGGTGGACATTTAATAATAGGCTCCAAGGACTGACGTTTTCATTGCATTTTTCATTGCTGCTGGCAAAATGCCTGTTTCCTTGGGCCCATAGTTTGAAGGTACTGTCCACCAGCGCAGGGGAGGCATGGAGGCCAGAGCACGAAGTAACTGATGATGCTATGTCTGCAGTAAGGAAGGAGAAACTAATGAATGACATTGTTCCACTTGGCTTTTTTTTTTTTTCTTCCTTCTCATTCAGCCCATGAGAATGCACAAAATGTTGCACATTCCCAACTGAACCCAGTCTAGAGTTCAATTTATGTATAATTTATATGCTGAGTATCTGAACTTTGGTCCTCATGCCTGTCCAGCAAGCCCCCTTACTACTGAGCCATCTGCCCAATTCCTTCACCTTTGTTAATGTCTTACAGTCTTTTTGATACATTAGTCACAATTAAGAAAAAGGCACTGGTAGCCGCCATTAATCGAATGCCAGCCTTTACTTGAATGATATTTTTTTTCATTACTGCAACACCTCTGCTTAGTTGTCATGTTCCCCTGGTCTCCTCTGGCTGATAAGCATTTCTCTGTTGTCCCTTAATGTCCATCTCCCCACCACCTGTGAAGAAGACTGACTACACACATGTGGTATAATGTGTAACTGTTTGGTTTCCTCTGTCATACTTTAAAAGTATGATTACACTGGAAAATGTAATCTTACCCTGAAAAAGTGTCACAGGAAAGGTACAAGTGAGGAGACCTCATGTCATATCAGACTAGGGGCTCCATGGCATTTGTAAGGTGACTGGTGATGTCCACCTTCATTACACTACAGAGCCTCACATTTTCTTTAAAGACTTTTGGAACTTGCCTGTTTTGTCACGTGTCCTCTGCCGTGCCCTCTGACAGTTTCTCAAGCTCATGATTCAGGAACCTGGCTCTTTCAATAGGCAATGCCCTCCTCCAAACAGGAAGGGACAAGTGAAACCACCAACCCTGGTAAACAGTGCTTGCTTTGTACCTGTCCAGGCCAGAGCAGGATGAACAAACACACCGACTTCCAGTAATTTGCAAAGTCATGCCTCACCATCTTACAGCAAGCCCTGCAGAGTGAGAGAGCATTTCCTGGGAAAATAGCCTAGTGTAAGCATGCAAACTCCGCAGGGAAGATTTGAAGTTAGGGAGACTTCACTGGGAGGCAGGGACTCTAGCCTTTCAGATGTGCTGGACAAGCATTGTAGGTTTCACAGAAGTCTCTGATGTGCTCTCTCCTAAATTAAGATCACAATTCCCCACTGTCCTCATTTCTGGGTTGAGTTCTAAGGCATATGAACTATGGCCTAAAATAAGAGATGCCTTGCAAGTTTTCCTCTTCACTCATATAGCCTTGACACAGACCGTTCTTCCTTATAAATATTGAGATTTTTTGTTGTTGTTGATTATTTTTTTATTAATTTATTCTTGTTACATCTCAATGTTTATCCCATCCCTTGTATCCTCCCATTCCTCCCCCCCCATTTTCCCATTATTCCCCTCCCCTATGACTGTTCCTGAGGGGGATTACCTCCCCCTATATATGCTCATAGGGTATCAAGTCTCTTCTTGGCAACCTGCTGTCCTTCCTCTGAGTGCCACCAGGTCTCCCCCTCCAGGGGACATGGTCAAATGTGAGGCACCAGAGTACGTGAGAAAGTCATATCACACTCTCTACTCAACTGTGGAGAATATTCTGACCATTGGCTAGATCTGGAAAGGGGTTTAAAGTTTAAAGTCCTTGGCTGGTGCCTTAGTTTGAGCGGGACCCCTGGGCCCAAATCTGTTAAGAAGGAAAGCTGCTTGGATCTTGTTGCACAAAACTGTTCTTTCTTGTTGAGCTTCAGAAGGAATAAAACCAAAAGAAACTGCTATGTGGCTTTTTTTTTTCTAGCCCCTTTAAAGAGAGTTTTAGGAGAGCCACTACAGGACACAGCTGCCCTGTGTTGTGCAGGTACAGGCATGAGTAAGGCAGGCAGGGCTTGAGGCGGGCTCTTCCTGCATCCATGCTGACACTCATAGACTGACATTGATATGTCAGCAGCCAAGGTGTGCTCCTGAGAATTACAGGAACTTAAAAGGTCATTTTCCTGCGGCTATTTTCAAATAGACTTTTACTATGTTTAAGTTTCAAATGGAGACAAGGAAGGCTTTCGTGGACTGCCCCCAGTAACCAGATCCGAAAAACAAGTTGGTTTAGATAGCATAGTAATTAGTTGAATTCAGTTTCAGCTAGAGAGACAAACCCGGAGAGCATTATTGATGCACTGTTTTACTGAACATTAAAAATCTTCAAATCAAAATCATTGTGTTCAAGTGGATTTCATTTAAAGGTCTTGCTGTTAGGAGTGGACCCTGTGCTGTGTCATTTGTCACCCTTATTTAAAAATATTATGGAAGAAGGATTGACTTATAGTTAAACATAAACCTTAACAGGTATAATACAATAGGTATGCATATTTTTGAAGCAAGAAAACTGAGACAAAGCATGCAGGCATCACTGCTCAAAGCTCCCAGGTGCCCCTGGGCATGTTCCCCCAAGCCTCCTCCTCCTTCAACATGTATTGTCTAGAGTTTAGATAAATGAGATCAGCTCTCCTAAGATCTAGGTTCTTGCATGCCAGATGATTATTTTGAAAGTCATTTGCATGGTTATGTGCACAAGGACGTTCAGTACTGACGCACAGCATTTTATTTATTTTAAGAGGCCATCACACATCTGGCATCAGACATTTCAGTTCTTTCCAACTTGTGGTAATTACAAATTTCAATGACATTTAACAGAACATATGCTTTCTTTTTTTTTTTTCCCCCATTACTCTTGTCTTTGTTTTTGTTCTAACTGGTTTTTATTCTAGTGCTCACAATTTGCTTTCTTCTACTTAAATTAGATTTTCTTTTTTCTCTTTTAGTTTCCTGAATTCCTTTTAGTTATTCTTTGACAATTTAATATGTGGACAAACTGAGTTTAAGGCATTTTCTTCTCTCATTACCTTCTCTTACCTCCCTCTCTCTGGCTGAAATGGTTCTTATTCTCTAGAAGCCCTTTCCACTCAACTTCCTTTGCTTGTTTTGACTGAGTGAATCTAAATAGAGCTGTCTGCATGGACATATAAAAAGATCTTTTCTTTATGCAACTTGGAATTCTTCTTTTTAATTGGTCTATTTGGGCCATTTATATTTAGTGTGATTACTGACATTATAAGTTTAAATCAATCGCCTTGCTTTTTAGTTTCTATTTGTACTATTACGTTTTGTTGCTGTTTCAATTCTTCCCTTTATACTGTCTTTGGGATTGTTTATATATATTGCCACGACTCCACTTTGTCTTCCTCTCTACTTGATTGTTTACTAGCCATGCTATTTTCTTGTTGTTGTTTTAAGCATTACTTTTGGATTTGGCTCCAATTTAGCATCAATTGTCAAGATACCCATCACTTTATATGTGGCTGAAATAATTGCCTGTGATAAGGATATGCTTTTGTTTCTCACTTGATAGATTTTATGTGATGTTCTGTATTGTTCTTAATAATAAAACTGAGAAAAGGCAAAGAAGAAACAGGAAGGAAGTAAATAAGAGAGAGAATAAAGAAAAGAGAACAGGGAAAAGAGAGAAAGAGTGGGAGGAAGCAAGACAAGACAGTACTGTAACTCCTTAGTCACAATTCAACAATCTAAGAAGCTCTTTAAAATGTGATTTTCATGAGATGATCTACTATTGTAATACCTAATCCTAGCTGATTGGTGGCAAAGCATGGTGTAAGCTATGGCCTTTGTTTGATCTCCTAAGTATAGCCCTTCCTATTTTACCACAAAGCATAACATCAAAAACTTAACATAGTAGAAAAGTCTTCTTGTGACACTGGCACAAAACTGAGATGTGAAGTGTGGATTTTGGAGACTTTTTGACATTCCCTAATTACTAGCAATGACTCACTATGCCTGAGCTACTTATGAAAAAAACATGGTAAAACTCATCTTTGCCTGGGAGCCTTAAAATTTTCACGTAGACACCCAACAGTTTAGGGAGTATCAGTGGAGGGGAAAAAGTCTTGCCTTTATTATTGACTACAGTTTTTGCTCCTTCATGAAAGACAGGCTGGGCACTGGACAGGGGTGCATAGGAGTATTAGACCCTAGTGAACCTTTGTCTTGGTCACTACTCTCTTGCTGTGAAGAGACACCATGGCCAAGGCACCTCTTATAAACAAAAGCATTTAATTGGGGGCATTCTTAGTGTATCAGAGGTTTAGTCCATTATCATCATAGCAAGGAGCATGGTGTCTGAGAAGAGGAGGGATGGCATCAAGCAGGCTTGTTGCTATAGAAGTAGCTGTGGTTTTATGAAACCTCAAAGCCCACCCCTAGTGACACACTTTCTCCAACAAGGACACAGCTACTCCAAAAACAGGCCGTACTAGACAATCCTTCTAATCCAAACAAACCCCCAAATCCCACAGAACAATAACAACAAAAACGGGAGTCTCCTCCCACCCCCATTCTCATATTTGATTCTCTACTCATGGGCTATTGGGAGAGCTGCTTCTGAGACACCTCCAACTCACCAGCTTGGGGCGTCTCATCATAACGTTCCCGCATAGACCTCTTCATATTTTTTGTTAGGGGTTCATTGAGATATTTGGATTTGTGCCTTTATAGCTTCTTCAAATTTGGAAAAATACAATCCACTGCCTTCTACTTCCTTCAGGATTTCTGTGACAGACATCAGGGTGTTTGAAATTGTCCTGAAGCTTCCTGATGAGCCATCTTTTTATTTTTTTAAGTCTGTGTGTGTGTGTGTGTGTGTGTGTGTGTGTGTGTGTGTGTGTGTGTGAGCACGTGTTCATGTTTATGTGCACACGGGGCTGTACGTATGTGTGTCTTCTTGTGGAGGCCAGAAGTCAACCTCCAGTGCAGTTTCTCAGGCGCTGACACCTTGGTTTCTGAGACGATGCCATGCCTTGATGGTTAATCAATCAAATACATGAACTTTTGGGAGCCATTGTTAGTCAAACTACCACAACCCTCCTCAAGGCTGAGTCAGTCTCGTGTGAAGTAACATGTGCTGTCACAGTACATTTGCCAGAAAATTAAGCGCATTCTTTGTGTGACTGTGCCGGAGTCGGGGGAGGGGAGTGACCCATGGAATCTCATGCCTGGTTTGCTCTGTACTTTTCTTCATAAGCTGGTGCCTCCAGCTGCTTTTGCACTGTGGCCAATAATGCTAGTAAAGCTACAGTAAATCCGAGGCAAGAATAGGAATGCATCCTAAGGCCTTTCTAGCAAAAGCAGCAGACCTGAAAATGGTCTTGACATGAAAGGGACCGCTCCATAGTACATGCTGTATGACACCAAATCATTTGTGTAAAAAATTCAAAAATTCTGAATTTAAAAGTACAAATTGGTTTGAAATTCTGAACAGAATATTGCAGAAGCATCTCTGCAAATGCACAACTAATCAATTATACCTCATTTGCAAATGTAAGGAATGAGGTTTTCCTTAGCTACACTTCCTCTCCAGGTAGGGAAAGCTGTATCTTGTGACAGGATGACAATGAGGGCTCAGTCGTATGGCAACTGTGATATTGGCTACTGTTCCTCAAGTCTTCCTGTTCATCCTATCTTATGCTCATGCTCTCATTGCAAGGCCACAGGAGCATCTCCTGGACATTCGGCACATGCCTTTTGTTTTTCATTCGCCTTGTGTCCATCACCGGGAGTTACTCCTGTGATTTCCATTGTTGTCTCTCTGGTTTAATTACAGAGTTATATGCAATTATTTGCATCTCTCTGCCCATGCTTCTGGTTGACAGTGGAAGTAAATGTGCCCTCGTGTTCCCTCCCACAGCTTTGTTCCATTGCAGAGACTCTCCAGCATGCGTGGGCACCCATGCATCTAAGCAGTTGTATATTATCTTAAATTCTTTCCTGAGTAGACATAAATCAAAACTGTGCTAAGCCCACTGTGTGACAAAGGGATCAAGAAAAGGGAAGAAAGATTATGGCAGTCTGAATGGGCCAGATAACACACAAGGGTTAGGCATGCATAAGAAGTCAGTCTGAAACTGAACTGATTCTTATCTGAAAAAGCCATCTTTGGAAGATGACATGTATGTATAGAAAACATACCAAGAGACATATGGGAAAGGCTCACAGGAGAGAATCAAGAGCCAGGGAAGTCTGAAGTCTTTCACATAGCTTTGCTTCTCTATGATGTGACACTGAACATCACTGAAGCTCAATTGCTGTCAAAAATTAACTAAGGCTGCTAGAAATTGCTCAAGCTCCATGCTAACCAGCATACATTACAAACACATGAGAGGAGCTTCCGGGGAATTACACTTGGAGGCTCTAGTTCAGGATCATCTGGCCTCGCCCCTCTAGACTTGTGGTGAGGCAGAGCATCACTGTGAAAATGCCTTGTACAGCAACAATGCTCACCAACAGAGGAAGCATCCCACATTCCCTTCAAGGGCATGGGCTAGAGACTTAAGGTACTCCCTCTGAGCTGCACTCTGACGGAATCCACCTTTCCCTGGGGAAGAAAACCTTCAAAACAGAGCTGTGGGCTACATTCAGGAACCAAATTAAACCAAGTCCCCTTCATCCCAGGAACTCTCTGATCATCCAAAATAAACATTTTTGGGTCAAAATATGTGTCACTAGAGGCATCTGAAGAGAAGAAAAACTATTTTTGAGGTGACTATTTTTAAAGTGCTACTAAAAGACATAGTCAGTGTTTGTGGTGAGGCTCTTAGGTGGTTTCTGTTCTGAAGCTCTGAGACTTCGGTTTGCCTTAAAATATTCTCTAATCTTTGTGAGGCTCCAGACAGAACAATACCAGAGCCACAGTGCTTTAGGTTTGTTGAACGACTTTTGTTATGGACACATGAACAAATAAATATCTTTCCCTGTCAAGACAGGACACCAGTGACAGACTCTACCCAGGTATCACTCAGTGAACCAATGAGCTTTATAGAACTATTTACAGGAGCAAGCATGAGGAATTATTCATAGGAGAATGGGTTACTAAGTCAGCTAGCTATATCGAGGAAAAGCCCACTGTAGCAGGACTGATGACTTACAAAAGCTACACCATTCTGTATCCTGTACAACTGGTAGCCAAATCCACCATCACTTAGATAAATGAAAATGCTATTAAACTTCCAGAAAGCGCTGCCCCACTGAGTGAGGCCCAAGAGGTCCAATGTCCATCTCTGCTAGAAAATGCAACTTGTGATAACTGCATTCACATTTTCCTCATAGATTAGGCAATGGCTTTTAATTTGCTCACAGAACCAGAAGTAAAAATCCAGATTAACTATCTCTGTAAGTAATTAAGGAGTTAGGAATTCTTCTTTTAACTCTGTAGTAGGTTAGCTACTTACAGATAGATGCTTACAGTGTACCCTGGCATTTAGTACCTTGGCTACACCAGTTCCTAAAACCATTACAGTAGCTTATGACAAGGGCAACTGTAGTTTCTGCAGTGAGCAGGTAAGGAAATCAAGGTCCAGAGGGAAAGATCCTGCGCAAGATGACACAGCAGTCCACAGTAGAGCTGTGATGTTAGCTGCACTGTAATTTTAGAGTCCATTTTGACAGAGAAGCTTGCACCTAGCACCATAGCTAGAAGCATTAGCAATCTGTCATCCCTGGAAGTATGTAGGCTAAAATCTTGGTACTTGAAGGAGTACCAAGATGAAAGATTCATCAGCTTTACAAACCATCCTTTTAGCAGGAGGCTAAATCTCAGGGGAGGGAACACAGGCCAAAGGAGAATTTTAAGCAAGAGAAAAGAGTAATTATTCTCTTGGTCCTTCCACCTAAGGATGATCATTACCATCTTATTAAAGTGTAAATGGGTGTCTATCTCAGAACTTCACCATAGAAAACCATCTTCTTGTTGTCAGTAAGTCATAAAATACGGAGTAGTCCTAGCTGGGTTTCATCATTCTTAATGGGTTCTTTAGCTGTCTTTGTATAGCTTCCCTAGGGGCAGGGGGATGTTTCCTTCCTGTGAGATATAGCACAGAGGTTAGCATGCTTTTTCTATAAAGGGTAAAAAGTAAAATATGCTTAACTCTTCAGGCTATACAGTCAACTTCACAGTCTTCACAACTGCTCAATCCTGCCAGGTAACATGAAGTCCCCACAGGCTATAGGAAGGAATGGCTTCCATATTGGAACATATGGCTATGTTCCAATAACCCTCTGAATAGCCAGTTGGCCCTTGTCTCCATAGGTATGCAGGATATGACGGGTATCCAACTCATCTCACTTTGCTGGAGACTTCTGCAAGTTTAGCATAAAAAGTCCTTCATCCCATGAAATCTCATTTCAAAGCAAGTTAAGATAGTGGGTTACTGGGAAATACTAGCTTGGTTCAATTTGAACATGACAGTAGCCCAGAAATGAAGAAAAGCAGGTATGGCTCTAAGGACAAATGTGGTCTGTGAGCCCTTAGGTATGTTGCACACACGAGGGAAGGAAGGACTCATGACGTTTCCTTTCCTACCTGTTTTCTCATGAAAATTTCTGCTTCTACCTCATCTCTCTCTCTCTCTCTCTCTCTCTCTCTCTCTCTCTCTCTCTCTCTCTCTCTCTCTTTCTCTCTCTCTCACACACACACACACACACACACACACACACAAGCTGATCACATCTTCAGACAAGCTGAAAACTGGAATGTTGTCAAGGCATCCAGCTGTCTCAGGAGAAGAAAGGTGACTCTTAATAGAATTGTCATTCTTGAAACTAATTACTGTTCCATGTTAGAGCAAGCCCCAGAGAGTCTGGGGGATTTCAGATGGTAAACAAGAGAATCTTCAGGGACTAAAACAATGCAGATGAAGAGCAACTTAGTAACACACCACTAATTGACTCTTCTCTTTGCAGTTCCCAGAAGGTTCTGTGTGGAATCTTACTGTGAATTTTAGGAACTGCTGAAACCGCAAGTGTGACTTTTCCATGTTGGCAAGACCTCAAAACACCATGATTGCAAAGAATATGAAGAGTTCAATATTTACAGCAAGCAAAATGGCAGCTTCCCTAGATACACATGTGTCTTTCTACAAATCCCCAGGAATTTAGATTTGTGTCTAAAGGAAGGAAGAGGAGGAGGAGGAAGAAGAGAAGGAGGAGGCAGCAGCAGCAGCAAGAGAAAGTCAGAGACAGGTACCTTATGTGAAAAGCTGGTAGAGCTGGAAAGATGGCTCAGCAGTTAGAGCACATAGCGCTCTTAGAGTGGGACCTGTGTTCATTTCTCAGCACCCACACTGGGTGGCTTACAACTGCCTGTAACTCCAGCTTCGGGGCCATCTGACGCCCTCTTCTGGCCTCTGTAAGAACTATACTCAACTGCCTGTAACTCCAGCTTCGGGGCCATCTGACGCCCTCTTCTGGCCTCTGTAACAATTATATTCATGCTGATACTGTGCACACACATGCACGTAATTTTTAAAAAATGAATGATGACGCTTTATTTAACCAAAGGAAAAAAGGAGACATGCATGAAATTAGAAGAACAAAGCCTGTTTTAAAGGGGATTAAAGACCATAGAAACAGTCAAAGATGTATGTCTTCCATTAGTTGCTGGGCGTGGTGGCATACACCTTTAATCCCAGCACTCAGGAGGCAATGGCAGGTGGATCTCTGTGAATTCAAGATCAGCCTAGTCTACAAAGCAAGTCCAGGTCAGCTAGGGCTGCACAGAGAAACCATGTCTCCAAAATAAAAAATAAAAAGTAAAAACACAGAAGAAAAAGTTTTCCATTAGCTTAGCAGGTCATTTGAAGAAAATATTGTACTGAGTTTGTGAAAGTCTAACAAGCTATTAAGTATTTTATTTTATGTGTTTTTGAGTATTTGCCCATATGTCTGTGTGCCGTGTGTGCGCTGGAAGCCCACAATGCCCGGAAGAGGGCACTGGATCCCCTGGAACTGGAGTTAGAAGATGCTGTGAGGATCTGCATGGGAATTGAACTCAGGTCCTCTGGATGAGGAGTTCGTGCTCTTAACCACAGAGTCGTACTTCCAGCACCCCTAAATATTTTAAATTAAGTGAGTTACAAATGAAAAGCCCACTGAGACATAATTTTTTGTAAAATCTGTTTTATGAAAAATCTGTACTTACAGCAGTAAAATTATTATCTCAAAGTAAGGCGCAAAGCATAAGAAATGCCAATGGAAAGCATTCTAAGAATAATTTACATTTCAGGCAATGCACACATTTCATATATGTTTGTTAATGTAATGCCTTTCTCACTTAAAGCCACAAAGAAGTGCGTTGTATAAATATAGAAAAGATGTAGCCCACACTAAGGGTTGTATATCTTGTATTGTTTTTCATTTCCATTCAGGTCGATATGTTTTCTTTTTTCTTTGAGATGTCCTCCTTGGCCCATGCATTATTTAGAAGTGTGTTCTTGGTTTCTAAGTGTTCGGATCATTTTCCATTACCTTTCTTTTAATGAGTTCCAGTTTGATTTTGTTGTGGTCAGACAACACATTCTGTGTGACTCCGGTGCCTTCAGATTTGCTGAGGCTAATTTTATGGCTCAGAATAAAATCTGGTTTTCATGAGCAATCAGAAAGAATGGGTAGGGATAGGGATGTACCTCAACGGTAGAGGCCTTGCTTAGCATGCTTTTTCTCAGGGCATCACAAACGATAGGTGTTTGTTTGCATTTGACACAACCAGCTCGTTTTAACAGCCTTAGTTAGCCTTTCACCATAGTTTGAAGAACCATTTTGTTTGTTACCATTATTTACCCTGAAGTGCATCTTATCTTTTGATCTTTGTCTTTCAGATGGTTTATTATGACCATTTATATTTAGTCAAATCATTTTCACTTTATTATTTGATATTTGCTTTTCCTGATTTTTGTCTGTGTGTGTGTTTTTTTTTTTTTTGGTTTTTTTTTTTTTTTTTTTTTTTTTTTGTTCTACCTTCCTATGCATCATTAAGACTATAGGATTGCATTTTTACTTACTTACAGTCATTTTAGGGTATTTTTTACACTGCTTTAATGATACTTCTAATTATATCATATTCTAAGCTTATTTTTAAAAACATTAACATATATGGTGACTATAATCATCGTATATGCATGTATGTGATAAAGTGTTTATGTATCAAATATAAACCTTATTATAGTCTAACAGTATTAAGTAATTTATAAGATCCTTACCTTTATGTTTATTTTTCTTATCTACATTTCCTTATATATATTCATTTATGTACACACATTTATAATACATCTGACAGTACTATGATTATTGCATCTATTATGACACTAGCTTTCTCACTGGAATGAGGGCATATCTAACTGTGGCTTTTGATGGATACCAATGTTCTAAGCATTTCTTATTATCCCTTTTGACTGTCAATATGTCTGTTTTGGAAAACTGGCTTTTCACACCCAATCACCCACTTTAAATTTGGATTATTTAGGAGATTATTTTCTGTTGAGTTGACTGTTTCTCACCATACTTTAATACTAGCAACCTTTTATCAGATACATGGCTTAAAGATATTTTCTTCCAAACAGCAGATTGCCCTTTTGAACTGTTGATAGCTTACTTTGCCATGCAGAGCGTTATAGATTGGGCTAATCCTGCTTGCTTGTTCTGTCTTTAGTTACTGGCGCCTTTGATATTACACCCAAATAATTGTTTTCCAGACCAATGAATGGAACTCTTCCCTTGTTTGGTTTTGTTGTTTCCTTCTAGGCACTATATGTTAGGGTCTTCTATTTGACTCTCTAAGGCATTTTGGATTGCTGTTTTGTCTTTGTGTCTACTGTCATTCTCCTGCATGCACATATCAGTTTCCCAGCACTATGTTTCGAAGACATGATACTTTTTTCATTTTCTATCCTTAACATCTATGTCACAATCTAGGTGAGCATCTAGAAATGGTTTTATTTTGAGACTCCCTATTGTGTTTTGCTAGTCTATGATGTATATGTTTTGTGTCTTTATCTTTCTTTCTTCCAATTATTATCAGGCTGCTTTGATTGCTGTAGCTTTGTAATTATTGTGGCCTACATATGAAATGCCACCAAAAGTCCCTTTCTTGAAGGCCTGGTTCTCAATAGAGCATTATTCAGAGGCACAACACCTCTGGCTCTTGGGGGCATGACTTCCTTATTAGTGGATTAATTTGTAGACATTCATAAGCCGATGGCGTTGTTGGAAGGTGGTAGAATTAGGCAAGACCTAGTTCAATAAGTCATTGGGAAGACACATCTTGTCTCTGGGCCCTTGCTCTCTCCATCCTGTCCTTCATAAGATAGGCTACTCCCTCACTACGATATGCTCTTCCATCATCTACAATAAAGACCATGTGACATGATAAGCCAAGGCAAACTTTTCCTCCTTTGCCTCCTATAATTTACACATTTTGTCACCATAATGAAAGACTGAACATCACAGTGACACAAATCCAAAATCAAAGTATGTAGTACCTCTTTCTTTCAGTCAAGATTTCATTGTCTATATGAAGTCTTTTATGTTCTACATATTTTTGAGTGTGAATAAAGCAAAATTAACTTTTAATTTCATATAATATGACAAATAGGAAAATACATATATATTCTACTGTCCTGAAAGTTTCTTATCCCCCATTTCCTGTGCTTTATATATTTACAATATACTCCTGGTGTGGAGAATGGAACCATAATTTAACCAAAATACCATGATTCATTACTCAATTGTTAGAATTGGTTCCCTAGAGAGTAAACGCTGAAAAATAAAAGCAAAAGGCAGAAATAAACACATTAGCCATTTTAAATAACTTCCAGATTAAATTTTAGTGACTATTTACTTCACTGCTCAGAATGGAGTCTTATAAAGGTCTAATGACAAATGACAAAACTTTGTCATTGGTACATATGCAGCAGTCAAAAACCCATTTTCACATGAATTGTCTGGTTGTGCATTCCAAATTATAAGACAACAACTATTAACATAAAGATGAGTCTTTTCAAACTGGGCAGAGTGGTGCTCCCATGGAATCACCATACCAGAGAGTGCAGGGGTTATAAATCCAAGGCACCCACCCACAGGATTACATAGTGTGACCTTGTCTCAAACAAAACAACATTCTGTAGCCAATGTGAAAAGCCTGGTGTTTCCTAAAATACTAAGGTAATAATGCATGTGAATTACACTTTCTATGAAGACATCAATTAAACTGGTGGCACCGCAAAAAAGAAAGAAAAGAAAAAAGAAACTTTGACAGGTGCAAAGGTTGTGATTCCTCTTTTGTTTTTACTTAACTCTCAAATCTGGCCAGGGGCGATTAATTTTGGATTGGTCATACAAAATGAAAATGAATTATCCGAAGCTGAGAAGGTAATGGCTCCAATCGCATTTATTATTTAGGTATGATCTATTTCAAGGAGGAAATCAATAGAAGTCCTCTTATTGATTCAGTGCAATGCAGTTAATTTCACCTAGCTGAGGATTTAAGAGTATGTCATAACTATCTCACCCCAGGATGATCTCAGCTATTTGTTTACATACCATAATTTAGCCTACGGAGATATGACTGTTGTACCTTCTCAGGAGACACAGGGCATGGGTCTGATACATTGGGACATCAGCTGTTAGAGCCTGAGAAGGAATGTTTTCGGTCTACCAAAACTCCACATATGCCATGGAATAGAAGGTAAATTCAACAAAAATATAACAGAATCAAAGTTCATAGGCCAAGACATATTGGTGTATTTTCTCCAAAGTAAAATACGAGATACACTACCTTGTACTGGGTACTTCTATAAACACAGCCTACATGTGGAAGCACACTTAAAGTCATCAGAAATATATCTGCAATGGGGTGGGGGGGGGGGGGGTGGAGATATGACCATGCTCTAACTATCAGAACCTGTGAAGGTGACCCATGTTGTAAAGGGGATCTTTTTAGGTGAAGCTAAGTTGAGGATCTTGGAAAGTATCATCTGGACTTAGGGTAGACCACTCTAAGTGTTCAAGCTGATGCCCTTATAATCAAGGGGAAGAAGTTACAATGCGGAAGGCAATAAATTTCACTTAGAAAAACATGAAGAACATTCACGAGCTGACTATTGCCAAAGATGACATTTGGCCCTCAAAAGCCAGAAATAAAATATCCCTGATACTCCTGGGGGACATTTTGTTTCCTACTTTGAGATGTCTAGCCTCCAGAGCCACGAGAGATTAAAAAAAAATAATAATACTGTTACTGTTTGAAGCCACCACTTTTATGGTAATATTATGTAGTAGTAACAAGAATGGGAAGAATGGCTTAGTTTGAAGGGATCCTAGAACAAAGAAGCCATTGTAGATGGTCCTGATTCAAACAGATCTCTGGAATTATGAACAATTTCAAACGTCAAAATGCTATACTGAAATATAGGAAGCCTTGATAAGTTCAGACCTCTTGGCATTGGGGTAAAATCCTGCACTCTTTGTCAATATGTTACTTTCCTTTGTAAGACATTTTGGGTGTCTATGTGCCATGAATAAAAACTGGATTCTGGGCACTGAAACCAGGTGACCTAGGTACCGAGTTGTCTCTATGAACTCTGTGACCCTTTTACTTAGAAAAACATCAACATGTGGATGTAGAAGAGACTGGGCCCAAGCTTGATCCAAAGGCTCAGACAAGCATATCAACAGATGAGTCACATTCATGCCTGCTCCTGCCCTGCCACCGCAAGCCACCATTTCCACCCTTCAATCCCCACGGCAGGTGACTGCTACAAGTGATAGGAGCACAGGAAAAAACTCAAACTTGTTCTACTTTGAGAAGCTAGGAAACAAACCCCAGCTTTCTCACTTTCCCAAACCACTGGGGGGAAAAGTAGCCCGTGGTATTGTTCTTGCTTGTAGGCCGGATTGAAGTGAAGATGCCAGCAAAACTCAGAAGGAAGTCCATCCAAATCCCAGCACATGGAAAAGCAGAGACTGGAAGTGCAAAGAGTGAAGATGTGGGCAAAGGGAAGACAGATGGGCTGAGAGGCGTGAACTGGAGGCCTTAGAGATGAAAAGAGTACAGGGGTTTTCTGGGGGTAATTCCTGGTAATTTTCCTAGAGGAATTTCTGGCCTAGGCATGACAGGGAGATCTGTGCTTAATGAAAACCTTATACTAACACAGAAGTTCATGACGCTATACAGGTTTTCAAAGTGGTGCTGGCCTTCTGGGTGTGTGGTCTAAGACCAAGCGTGTTAACTTTGAATAACAGAAAAACTCAATGCTTACAATGGTGCATAATATCAGCTTTCCAGCCAGAAAGGTGCCTGTGGGGGGGCCTGTTAATTCTATTTCTGGGCCCCCAAAGCTTTGGAGAGATTTTGCTCTCCAGAGCCAGAACACGCTGCTCTTTTTTGTCATAGGCTGTTCGTGTTGGAGTCCTGGAATTTCTTTCCTCCAAAGTACTAATGATTAAAGGTTTAAATGATTGATGACTTAAAATCTGTATGCCCCTTACATTGACTCAGCACTGACTTGCCCCCAACTCCAGTGCTTGCCAACACGAGGAATTGGAGCACTTCTTTGTCAAACCTTAGCCGTCTTCCCCATCACATGTTCCCCTTGGGGTTCGTGAAACCATCAATCTCCTATATAATGTTTCCTGCCTTAAAGTCACACCTGGAGACAGTAGAGCTAAGATACTCACAAGCTCCTCACTACACAAGCATTTAAGCCAAACCCAATACCCTTTAAACAGATCCAAACCTTTACTGAACAAAAGACTTCCTAAATCATTTCATGGAGGTCTTGATTGTATGGCCAGCAAACACAATGGCTTTGTAGCCAAATGTATTTGTGCCATTAAGATTAAAAAAAAAAAATTGGTTTTCCATTAGCAACTATGGAAATCAGCCCATTCGCACATCTAAAAATATTTCAAACAAAGAAGAATGGATGGTAACTTGTGTGTATTTTATTTACTAATGATTTTGTTAGATTATTCACATTGGTGCCTGTGTTTTAATGGTTGGGCTCTCAGTTTAAAACACCTTACTGTCTGTGAACTCTGATGTCTCTGTGTAGGTCCAACTTTCTCTTCACACTGAAACAACAGATTATACTGCAACATACCCTGCTTGTGTGGCTTTAATTTAGTCACCACTTTAAAGGACCTGCCTCCAAATGTTCTGAGGGGATTCATATTGTATACTTCAAACTGTGAATTTGAGGAGAGCAGAACTCAGGCCATAAGAGTCATATGTGCAATAAGAATTTATAGTGGAAAATATTCTTGCTTCCATTTGAATGGGAAATGCTTTTTTCAGAAGGAAGAAAGCACCATTCATAGTCACACTGGGGTTGAAAGTCTATTGAGCTATCCTGATTTGCTCTTAAGTCACCTTTCTTTATAGAAACTTATCTCCATAATGAAACAGTAGGAGATGCTTGTGTAGGATTGAGGTACAGACTTGAGCTACCTGGCAGGGTTGCTTCTCCCCTTCCCCTCTCATTCAGATAGATAGATAGATAGATAGATAGATAGATAGATAGATAGATAGATATCACCCAATCAGAAATTAGGAATGAGACAGCCAAAGAGGAGTCAAACCCTTCAGTTTGGTAGAAGCAATTATTTATGACTGTATAAAAGGGTTGATTTACGATCAAACAATTACATCTTTGTTCTGGTTCAAAATAGCAATGCAATAGTCTATAAAGTATCTGAGAAAATCAGTGGAAGACAAATGAAAGGCTACACATGCAGGAGCAGCAAGGGCTGAAACACTCATGAATGTTTGGCTCATTCCACAACAAAACACTCCCACCACTGGAGTCTATAGGGACGAACTGTAGATCCAGGGTGAACAGAGGAGTCGGTCAGTCATAAACACTGCCCACAGTCACAAGACCCCACGACAAAAAAGACAACTAGATCCACAACTCAGAATCACCTTCCTTCTTGTATGGAACTGTATCAACCAGCTTTTCCATTTTGTCTCCTTCCGCTAAGGTCATATGGTTTGATCTTTTGTTAATCATTTCTGATAATTTTTCAGGCCATCACTCAGGAGAATAAGATTAAGGCAGAATTAGAAAGAGGTGTAGACCACAGCCAAGGCCTTGGTGCTAGAGCCTCAAAACCCAGGGAGATGTTAATGACTTCCTCAAACTGTTGCCTGGTGTGTGAGGGGAGCTGGTCTACATTAATTAGAAGGCTTTTGTACTGACCATTTAGTTCTCCTTTGTGAAGAGCAGCAGTAGGATCTGATTGGACACATGCCTTCAATTTCTTTTTCAGCTGCTCATAGTCTTAAGGGCCATTCTCCCATTCCAGCCCCCACTTCCGTTCATATATATTTATTTTATTTTTCTTTCCTAATTATATCTACCTGTTCTCTCTAGTCCCTTACTCTATACCTACCCTCTGTGGCTCTATGGATTGCAGCTTGGTTAATTATTTACTTAATAGCTAATATCCATATATAAGTGAATACATACCATATTTGTCTTTCCGGGTTTCAGATACTTCACTCAAGATGATTTTTTTCTAGTCCGTACATTTGCTTGAAATTTTTGCTGTGTCATTTTTTTGAGCAACTAAATAATGTCCCATTGTGAAAATATACCACATTTTTTGTCCAATTTTTCTGTTTATGGATGAGGGTTGTTTTCAAATTCTGGCTATTATTAATAGAACAGCAATGGACATGGTTGAGTAAGTGTCTCTGTGGTAGGATGAAGCATACTTTGAATATATGACTAAGAGTGGTATATCTGGATCTTGATTTCTATTTTCCGTCTTTCTGAGGAAACACCACACTTATTTTCTTAGTGGCTGTACAAGTATGCATTCCTACCAGCAACGAATAAGTGTTCCTTTTACTCCACACCCTTACTAGCATGAGCTGTCACTTGTTCTGTTGATCTTAACCAATATGACAAGTGTAAGTTGAAATATCAAAGTAGTTTTGATTTGCATTTCCTTGGTGAGTAAGGATGTTGGGCATTTTTTAAGTGTTCTTGGCCATTTGAGTTTCTTCCGTTGAAAATTCTTGTTAGGTCTGTACTCACATTTTTGATTGTGTTATTTGTTTTCTTGATACCTAGTTTTGTCAAAGGGTTTTTCCTGTATCTAATAAGGTGACCATGTAATTTTTGTCTTTCTGTTTGTTTATATGTTAGATTATATTTATTGACTTCTGTGTATTGAATGGTCCCTATGTCTCTGAAATGAAGCTTATCATGGTGGATAATCTTTTGGATGTGTTCTTGCATTTTGTTTGCAAGAATTTTATCTATCCTACTTTAACTTTGATAAGTGGTGTATATCAAGACAAAATTAACCCTTTCCTTTAGATTTTTCAATTTGGTAGAATACATGTTTTTAGAGATGTCCTTATGATCCTCTGGATCCTTGATGTCTGTTGCTATAGATCCCTTTTTATTTTAATGTGGTTAATTTAGGATATTTTATATCTGCCTTTCAGTTAATTTGGATAAGGGCTTGTCAATATTATTAATTTTCTCAAAAAACTCTTTGTTTCATTCATTCTTTGTATTGCTTTAGTTTGTTTGCTGTTTGTTTCTGTATTGTATTGATTTCAGTCCTGAGCTCCATTATTTCCTGCCATATACTCCTTTTAGATGTGGTTGTTGTTCTTTTTCTAGAACTTTTAGATGTACTGTTAAGCCGCTAGTATGCGATATCTCTGATTTTTTTTATATATAAAGGAGGTTTATTGTGTGAAAGGGGAAGTGGGGCAGGGAGAGGAAGTAGATTCCCCATGACAGAGAGAATGGGTGAAACCAAGGGAGTGTAATAGTGATTTTTATTTTTTTATGTAGGCACTTAGTGTCATGAACTTGCCTCTTGGAATAGCCTTCATTGTGTCCCATAAGTTTGTGTATGTTGTGCATTCATTGTCATTCAAGTCTAAACAGTGTTTAATTTGTGTTTAATTTCTATCTTGACCCATTTTTCATGCAGTAGGTAGTTCTTCACTTTCCATGAGTTTATAGCATTCTGTTGTTTCTGTTGTTGCTATGTAACTCTAATCAGTAGTGATCAGATAGGATGCAGTGTATTATTTCAATTTTCTTGTATCTGTTGAGACTTTTTCTGTGTCTGGGTATGTGGTTAATTTAAGAGAAAGTTTCATGAGGTGCTGAGAGGAAAGTAGACCCTTTTATGTTTTGGCAAAATAGTCTGTAAATATCTGTTAGGTCCATTTTGTTTATAACTAGTCAGCACCAGCAGTTCTCTGTTTAGTTTTTGTCTGGATAACTTGTCTATTAGCAAGAGTTGGGTATTGAAGTCTCTCCTATCAGTATGAGAGGTTGAGTGAGTGATTTAATCTGTTGAAGTGTTTCTCTTATAAACTTGGATGCCCTTGTATTAGGGGCATAGATGTTAGAAATTGCAATGTCCTCTTGGGAAGTTTGTTTCCTTTCATGAGTATGTAGTGTCTTTCTCTGTCTCTTCTGAAGTGTATTTTATCAGATATTAAAATGGCTGCACTAGTTTGATTCTTAGGTCCATTTGCTAGTAATACGTTTTGCCAACCCTTCACGCTGGTAGGATGTTTATCCTTGATATTAAGATGTGTTTCTTGGATATAGCAGAAGGATGGATCCTGTGCTTGGATCCATTTGTGTCTTTTTATTGGGGAAATGAGATACTGACGTTGAGAGATATCAATAACCAATTATTGTTATTTCCTGCTATTTTGTTGTTATTGTTGTTAGAGTTGGTTGTGGTGGTGGTGGTGGTAGTGGTGTGTGTGTGTGTGTGTGTGTGTGTGTGTGTGTGTGTGTGTGTGTGTGTGCTTCCTTCCTTTTGATTTTTCAGGTCTGCAATTATCCATACCCTGTGTTTTCTTGAATGTAGTTAAACTGTTGGTTGGAGTTTACCTCCTAAAGCCTTTTGTAAGTCTGGATTTGTAGATAGATACTGCTTAAGTTTTGTTTTCCCTTGGAAACTCTTATTTTCTTAATCTATGGTGAGTGAAAATTCATAGTATAGTATAGTAATCTTGGCTGGTATTTGTAGTCTCTTTGAGTCTAGAGTACATCTTTCCAGGCTTCTCTGGATTTTAGGGTATCCATTGAGAAATCAAGTGTAATTCAAATAGGTCTTCCTTTATATATTACTTGGGGTTTTTATTCATTTGTTTGGTTTCCCTTGCAGCTTTTTAATATTCTTTCTCTACTCTGTACATTCAGGTTTTTTTTTTAATTATGTGTCAAGAGGATTTTTTTTCCTGGTTCATTCTATTTGGTGTTATGTATGCTTCTTGTACCTTGATACACATCTCCTTCTTTAGGTTAAGCAAATTTTTTTCTATTATTTTGTTGACATAGTTTCTAGGCCTTTGATCTGGGCCTTCTTCTCCTTCTTCTATTCCTATTAATCTTAGATTGGGTATTTTTATAGTGTCCCAGATTTCCTGACTGTTTTGTGCCAAGAGGGGTTGGTTGGTTGTTTTAGATTTAACATTTTTAAATTTAGGTATCCATTTCTTTAATTCCTGAGAGTCTGTCTTCCATCTCTCATATTCTGTTGGTAAAGACTGTCTCTGTGGTTCCTGTTTGAGTTCTTAAATTTTTCATTTCCAAATATTCTTTAAGTTGGGTTTTCTTTATTAATTTTATTTCTACTTTCAATTCTTGAGTGATTTCCTTCTGTTCTTTATTTATGTTATCATAGATTTCCTTAAGGGGATTATTTGTTTCTGGACCTCTGTAATATGCATAAAGTCCGTCCTAAGGTCTTTAATTTATGCTTCAATGATAGAATACTCAGGGCCTGGAGTGGTAGGGTCGCTGGGAGACAAATGGTCCTGGCTGATATTGACTGTGTTTTTGTGCTGGTATCTAGGCATCTTGGATTGGAACAATTATAATTCTAAATGCTGATATCTGGTACTCCCTTTTTCAGGTGGATGCTTTGTTCCTTTGTTTCTATTTTCTGTTCTTAGGAGAGTACGGTGGCTGTGTGTCGCCTGTAGGAAAATCTTATGAGGTCCTGGTAGGTGTGGCTACTGGCGGATCCAGGTAACATGTGTTTCTAGGAATTGGAAATTGACACTTAGAAACAGGGTTGGGCTGGTGTAGGCAGCTAAGGGGGTCTACAGGAGGGAGGAAAGCAGGGTATTCCCCCAGGATCTCCTGGGTTTCAGGGCACAGAATGGGCATAGTACAGTAGATGGTCTGCTATGGAGCTGGGGAGGAGAGTGGAGTAGTAGAGGGAGAGGTGAAGACCTGCAGTTAACATACCTACTTTGTCGTCTGGCTTCCCAAATTTGCAAGGAGTGCCTGCTGGGTTTGGAGGCTGGAATAAAGCAATGAGTGAGGAGAGGAAAGTTTGGAGGGGAAGATCTGTGTGATCTACTGGAAACGGGGCCAGAGAAGAAGGAGGGGCCCCAACAGGTGGCCTACTACAGAGCTAGGGATGAGACAGGGAGTTCTGGAAGATCTGAGTTAGAGATGAAGAGCTGTATTTAGCCCACCTGCATCCCTGGCTGGAGTAGTCTGCGAGTTTGCCAAGGGTGCTTGCTGGAGTTGTAGGGAGGGACAAAGAAATGAGTAGGGAGGTGAGAAGAGGGAGATTTGTAGGAGCCACTAGAGAGGGGGTGGGGGGAAGGGTGCTGCAGGTGTTTCTGCTAAGAGCTGGGAGGGATAAAGGGAAAGCTGAAGGTCTGAGGTGAGGCTACTTGCTTCTCTGGCAGCAGTGGGCTTTGGGTTTCCAGGCATGACTGCTGGAGTTGGCGGCTGGGATAAAGCAGTGAGGGTGATTAGGAGCAGAAGATCTATGGGAACCACTGGAGATGGGGGTAGGAAGAGAAGGGGAGCTGCAGCAGGCTTCTGTTGTAGGGGATGAAAGAAGAGCATCTTATTTGGAGGGCAGAAGGGGAAGCCTTTTGTTAGCCTGCCTGCTTCCTCGGCCCAAGTTTCTTCTGACTTTTCATTCTCTTCAGGCCTCCAGACTACTGAGTGGTGTCAGTCCTCAATAAGGGCAGGTCTTTCCCCACTCCATTCAACTCACACCCAATCACACTCAAAATCCGTACCTCATCCGCCACCTGCACAGTCTGCAGTGCAGTCAAGTTTTCACCCAACACTAGCAATCACAATGGCTTATGTCTTTTCTTAGCCCTCTATCTCTCCTTTATTTTGAATTTCTCTGTTCAAATTCTTACTTGAATTCTTATTTTGCATATCAAAATTTCTATGAAGTTAACCTGTTTTGGATCCAACCTTAAATTTAGTCATGAAATTTTATAAACTAGTTTTATTGAGACATAATTTTGTATACTATAAGATCTACCCATTTAAAATACAATATTTTTTGCACTTAACCATCACCAACCTCCCAAAAATCCATAACAGAGTTAGAACGAGGAAAAAAATTAGCTTTATATCCTCTTCCATAACATGTCTGTCACCTGCACTCAGTCCTTCATCCCCTAGTATTTAGATCTCCTTGTCCTCTTTCCTACATGTTATATTGTACCCACATGTGCATTTGTTTATATATAGGTATATTATGGGATTGTTTTTATATACAGAAGAACATAAGGGGTAATTTTGTTTCTGAGATTGTACAGCCTTGTGTAATGATATATACTATAAATCCACCCATTTTCCTGAAAATTTCATGATTATATTTCATGATTATATTTTTCTTTAAGCTGAATAACATTCCATTTATACACATACAAATTTTTCACCATATGTATACCTGTTGATGAACAACCAGGTTTATCCTAATTGTTTGGGTTTTTTTTTTTACTCCTTATTATAATTTATTTATAGTACATCTCACTTGTAATCCCCTCACTCTTATCTTCCTGTTCCCACTTTCTCACCTTCTTCTGCTCTATTCCCCTTCGCATGACCTCTGACAGGTGGGGTCCTCCTCCCCCATCATCTGACCACAGCCTATCAGGTCTCATCTGGATAGCCTGTATCCCCTTCCTCTGGATTTAGGGTTTTTTCTTATTATTATTATTATTTTATTTGCCATAGTGAATAAAGCAACAGTGGCAGGGGTGCGTCCCAGTGGTGGGCACAGTCCAGGGTTCGAAAGATGAGGTACTCGATGCATTCTGAGGAGGATGATTGTGTTCCAGAGCTACACAGAAATGCTCACCACAGAGGGTGGCCTGATTGGGAGGAAACACTTAGGGCAATGTATTAGAAGTACCCAAGCCGAGATCATCCAAGATGGCGTCGATCGCACACTGTGTCTGATCCCCAGAACAGCAGTCACTGCACAGCCACTAAAGGACGATACACCAAAGGAGAGCTCCAAAACACAGTGCTGGTGTTTCCCAGAAAGAAGGAAATCCTGTCATGTGGATTGTCCATGCCCTCCTACTGCAGGACCATGGAACCACGCTCCGATCCCGTGAGTTCCTAGGGACCTGGGGCCTCCGCCGTTGCTGCCACTGCCGCCGCCGCCGCCGCCGCCGCCGCTGCTGCTTTTCGGGTTGCAGCCTGGGGCAGTGTGAGACAAGGAGATGGCATTCAAGGAGGGGGTGCTCTTCAAGTCGAGCGAGCCCGAGCAAGAACTGCACTGCCCATACCACAGGCCTCAGGGACCTCCTCTCATGGGCCTGGGGGCCATGCTCAGTGCCAAGGTCAGGCAGAGGTGGATACTAGGGGCAGTACCAAGGCAGGGGCCGATGGTGGATGAAGCACGCCATGGAACTAGACTCAACAAAGCCACAATTTCCCCAGGACAAGAAGCTGAGCCAGGCCAACATCAAATGGCTTCTGCGAGCTACTCAAGGAAGACTTTGAGGATCTTCCACTTGTCACATGCTTGATGGCCCACAAGATCCAGTACCCACAGGAGTAGGAGGCTATCTAGGCCTTGATGGCTAGCAACAATCTGGCAAATTGAACAGGAGCAGGAGAGCTGGCCCTGAGGACACAGGAACAAGAGAGCTGGCCCTGAGGACACAGGAACAAGAGAGCTGGCCCTGAGGATGCGGGAGCAGGTGAGCCAGCCCTAGGAATATTGGGAGCCTGAGAGCTGGCCCTGCCTTGAGGACACAGGAGCTGGAGAGTGGTCCCTGCCCTGGGGACATGGATGCTAGTGAGCTGGCCCTGCCCAGAAGACATGGGAGCAGGAGAGCCAGCCCTGCCATGATAAAAGCTGGCCCAGTCACGATGACATGGGAGCAGGAGAGGAGGTGCTGCCCTGCAGACAAGGGAGTGGGCCCTGATCCAGGGCTCTGAGTCGATCTCACCCCAACATCTACCCCATGTATGACCTGCTGGAACACATAAAGGGGCCAGACCTGTAGATTCAAAGATTAAGAATCTCCTGGACACACGGCAACAACGGGATATCCGACAGCATCCCAGTGAGGATCTGGTAACAATAGTATAGGCCTCCAACTAGACCCATGACTCACAGCAATGAACATTTGAAAGTAAACATAGGTGCACAAAAGGCTAAACTGTGTGATACACTACAGCTTCTGTGACCACATTTTTTGTTTGTTTGTTTGTTTTATCTTACTGGGGGGAGAAGAGGGATTTTGGTGCATGACATGTAAATCATAGACATTCAATAAAAGTAAAAAAAAAAAAAAACAAAAACAAAAACAAAAGAACAACAACAACAACAAAATCTTAAGGCAGTTTACTGGGTATTGGTATTGGCCCAGGAATGAAATAACTGGATCATATATAAAATTTTAATAGTGTCCAATATCCTTGGCCATCAATGAAATACAAATGAAAACTACGTTGAGCTACCACCTTAACTCCATCAAGAGGTCTGACAACAGAAGTTGGAGATAGATGTGAATAAAAAGGGAGGCCTCATCTGTTGCTGCTGTGGGGTACAAATGAATACAGTCATTATGGAAAGTTTCAGTTTGAAGTTTCTCAAAATAAATAAATAAATAAATAAAAATGGCCCTGTCTTTTATTTTTGGCTGCTGAGATTTCAGATAAAAGTGAGAAGTGGGTGTATCTATCTTTTTGCATTTTGCTTATCTTATTTAGCATAATGTTTTTCAATCCCATCCATTTTGTTACAAAAGAAGAGAAATAATCAGGATTTTTTTTTTTTTTTTTTTTTCACTCTGGAGGTTTCTAAGCTTTCCAGAAGAATAGAACATAGGGAAATTAAAAATAACTTCCTTGGGTAAATATTGGTTCCTGGATATCCTAGAAAAGAAGCATTCGATCCGCTTAATAAATAACAGCAAAGTGTGGGCACGGCAGCATTTCAGTGCCTGATGCTGGCTGATGCTGTAAACACGACGGGAGATGAGGAATCCGCACCTCGTCCTTCCAAGTGGCTGCTGGTCTATCGTGGACGGCCTCAGGAGGGCAATGGAGACTTCCTGGAGTGACTGTGAAAGGCAATTAATTCAATTCCAATGAAAAGGCTTGAATTTAAGAAGTTGGATTTACCTTTGGGTGGGGGGGAAGCACAATGCTTTGTGCGTGGAGAATGGGAGGAGAGCATTTTAGAGAGGGGAAAGAGATGCTCTAGGTGGCCATGGGCACAGACGGACGGACGGAGGGACGGACGGACAGACGGACAGTGTGGGCTCATGGTGAACATAGACAGCAGGAATCTCGTGTGGTGCTTCGTGTAAGTGGAGAGACTCCATCCTGTCAGCATCTGGGAAGTATTGAAGGTTTCAGAAGGAAAGCGATATAAGTGGATTGAATCACCAGGTACAGAAAAAAGACGTTCCTGAGAGATATTAACTAGATTGATGGATAGACATATCGAGTGATCCAGACAGCAGTTTTCCACCCCTTAGTCGATCCTTCAATGTCTGTTTTGAAGTCTGAAGAAAAACAACAGTACATATATTTCAGTCCCAAGTCTCCCTGCTTTGGACTTCGAGGATGTGGAAGAAAATAGTTAAGGGAAAAATAAAGCGCCAGGCGGGCGAAAGAGGTCAAAGAAAACGGTTCTGAGATGGCACCTGATGAAGTTGGAAACAGGATTCCTCACTTGCCCCCAGGCCCACTGCAATGCTCGCCCTGAGGCCAAAGGCCGCATCCAATGGCCTGCACTGCCACCTGCAGGCTAAGACTGGAACTAGCGATTGGAAGTGCTTGAGGCTTATCCTCCCTCAGCTTACCAGCGCACCACCGCTCTACCTCAAATTGAGTCCGCCGCTCACTTAACCTCAGCCTTTAAGTTGTCATTTTTCAGGAAGGTTAAAAGGCACCCTTCCACACTCATTTTTACATGTCAAGAAAGTAGAATGATTCTTGGATTTGGACGTGACGGAGCCTCACCCACCGCTCACCTTCGTGATACACGGAGGTCCATCTCACAAGCGTTATCATCCTAGAATTTGTCAAATTTATTTTGCATATTGGAGGTGTGGCCTGATGCTACAGAGACAATTCTTTCTAGTGTAAAAAAAAAATCAAAACAAAACAGCAACTTCTTTGATCTTTCCTACCATCCCCGTTCCCCATTCTACCCTGGTCTTCATGAAATTTTAGCTCGCTATTGCTTTCCCACTATTGGAGTTTGGGAAGCTCTTCTTTGTCTTCCTGAGTGTCTTGCCGTCTTCTTCTGGAATACCACTAATGAGAGTATGTAGCACATCTTACCTGGATACGTGGTAACTATTAAAGCCACATTAAAATTTCATGAAAAGGTCGCTACTCCGGCTGCCCTCAGAGTAAGAAGCGCCCAAAAGGAAACAAATGTTCTCAGAAAAAGCTACTAGATCCGAAATTGTGTGTGTGTGTGTGTGTGTGTGTGTGTGTGTGTGTGTGTGTGTGTGTGTGCGCGCGCGCGCGCGCGCGCGCGTAGATTAATCCCTTGAATTTATGGCACCTACCGCTGAGAGGTTTGCTGGTAATCAAAGGCAGGAGAGTTCCAACAGAACTCATGGCCACTTATTTTAAATGTACCTTTTTACGGATATTTAAGGTCTTAAGTTGAACCCAGCTACCTTTGCCCACTGTAATTCAAAAACCTCCCGTACTGTTTTCTCTATGTCCTTCAAACTACCCAGCCCTGTTTCTGCCTGTATACCTCGAGTGCAGGGCTCAGCCTTTTAAGTACGACTGCTTTCTGGGTATTTACGGTGGCGGAACATGAATGAAGTAGAAAATGACGATGATAAACCGTAACGTGATAGCTGCCTAGCAGATGCTGTGTGCCTTTCTCCTTAGCAATCACGGGATAAAATAAAACTGCTGTTTTAGGACAGCTTCTCTAACTGCTACAGCGGGAAACCAGCAGTCTGGACTTGAAGCCTGGGCTAGCTCTGCAGGAGGCCAAGAACCAGAGGAGATGCAGCCTGGAAAAAACTCAGAAGTAGCTTTTGTTTGCTGAAAATCGATTTTTCAATCTCTCTCTGTCTCTCTGTCTCTCTTTCTGTCTGCCTCTGTGTCTCTGCCTCTGTCTCTCTCTCTCTGTCTCTCTCTCTCTGTCTCTCTCTCTCTCTCTCTCTCTCTCTCTCTCTCTCTCTCTCTCTCTCTCTCTCTCTCTCTCTCTCTCTCTCTCTCATGCTATGAAAGTACATAGTTCAAGTTCCCAGCACAGGCCTTAAGAAAAGAAAATCAGCCAGCAAAAGGGAATAAAATCATACCTAGTCCTCATAGCTGCCACAGTCAAGCAGGCATCGTTCATAGAAACATATACACACACACTCACACACACACACACACACACACACACACACCTCAAAATGTGAATTAACTATCTGACAGAAGTTCTTTTCCAATTTTTATATTCCCATGTGGTGTGTATGTGGAGTGTGCGTGTCCATGTGGATGTAATGCACACACGTGTGCACATGCACATGAAAGCCCAGGGTTGACGGTTTCAGGTATCTTTGCCTACCACTTTCTACTTTAATGTTTGAGACAGGGTCTCTCAGTGACTACAGAGTCTCACTAGTTCAGCTAGAAAGGCTGGCAGTGGGCTCAGGGGATCATCCTGTCTCCACATTCCCAGTGCAGGGATTACAGGCACACACCACCTACAATACCCAGCTTGTATGTGGGTACTGGGGTCAAATTTCATGTCATCGTGTTTGCAGAGCAGGTACTTTACCTGCCGAGCCCTCCCTGCCCCCTGCCTGAGAATCATTCGATGTTATTGTTTGAGATCTGAGACTTTGCTCCCCTTGCCTTTGCTGACGGATAATTAGAAAACAAAAACCAAACCAAACCAACCAAACAGCGCCATCAATGTCAGCATGTACAATATGTACACTATGACTTGGTACAAATATACCTGGTGAAATCGTTACTGTAAACAAATAAATAAATGTGTCCCTCACTGTGCATAGCTATGGGTCTCCTCTTTCCTCAGGAGGAGCAGAAGTGGGAGGGGGCGGCGGGAGGCATGCTTAGAGGGCTGTGATCACGACAGAATGACAGACTTCCAGGACCAGCTGCAGGGAGGCAGATCAACTTTATTCCAGGCATAAGGGAAATGCATAGGAAAAAGCAAGCAGCCAGGAGGTGCTCTGATGGATGCTCACAGTGCACTTCATTTGCATTAAACAGCATGGTCCTATATAAACTATGCAAGAGCACATTCTACAAGAAGCTGTGTCAGAGGCAGGCATCTAGCTGAGGGACATCCTCCAAATAAGGACAGGCAGAGAGTAGGCAGCCCTGCGGGGGAAGGGAGCCCTCCATCTTGCACTGAGCTCAGAGAGTTGTCTGTTCATGGAGGCTGCCACCTTCAGCAGCAAGGGTCCTTCAACACATAGCTACCATTTTAATTGTAAATAGAATCTATATGCATCAGCTGTGCTGTTTCTTAGTAAGTGCCATATAAACAATGAGGAACTATCAGCTCTCTAGAACTGCATATCCTTCAACTAAAAACCTGAACCCAAAATACCAGGCCCTGGTACTCACCACTTTGATCTCTATCACTATGAGATCAGTGGTGTGTGTGTGTGTGTGTGTGTGTGTGTGTGACATATATATGTTTAGACACATTCATATCTCAGCTAGCAGGAGGCCTTCCCTGGTCAAATCTATTTTTTATAAGTTTTGATTTTTTTCATTCTTTCCCTTTAGAAATATAAACAAAGCCACATCCTCACTGCAAAACTATTGCAGGGTTATATTCTGATGTCAACACATCCTTTATACTATGCAGGTTGAGCTAATTCCACAGGTTTTTTCTATTGCCTGATGTCTTTCAGCTGTTGTTGTTGTTTTTGGTTTGTTTGGTTGTTTCACTAACATTAAGAAAATTTAAAGTTAACGAAGACTATTTAGTCTGCCCCTGGGAGTATATACTCTTCCTTTTTGCTCAGTAAGCATCTCTTAAAGCACAATTAGATCTTTCTACAACTGGTTGTCTTGTAGGGAAGTGTGGTATACCCACAATGTGCTTTATATTATAATATGCAAATAATTTCTTTACCTTATTGGATATATATGCAGGGGCATTGTCAGTCTTAATTTGTGCAGGTATCCCTATACATGAATTACATGTGTAATCACACAATCATCTTTTTTCAGAACTCAGAGCAGTTGCCCACTGAAACCCCAAATATGTATCAATGGCATGGGGTACATATTTACTTCTCCAAATTTTGCAAAATGAAACACACCTGTTGCCATACTTTTTTTTTTTTTTTTTTTTTTTTTTTTTTTTTTGGTACCCTTTGGGTTGCTTCAGGCAGGAAGTGGAGTTTGGTTATATAGAAAACAAGTAGGAGAGTTCCTTATCATATCCTTGTCTTGTTGTTAAGTCATAGAAAATGTTTTTTCTTTAAACCAGTAAAGGTTTAAAGATGATGGTGTTTTTCATGAAAATCTGAGGCTTATTTCCTATTAATAATTATTCAAGTTCCTCATTTCTTTGTATTAATGGACCTGGTAAAACTGGATCAGACTGAATATGAGTAATATAAAATGGATAGTTTCTACTTCTGATTGCCTGTTGCAATCGCATAAATAACAAATTCTGAATTGTCAGGAACAAAGTCAGCAGTTTTTCTACGCATAGCAACTCTTTCTGCATACTGAGAGTCAGGAAAATTGTACACAACTCTGAGTTTTGAACTGAGGTATATGGGCTTTGGATCACTTTGCTTATATTGTCTGATTTCTAGCCTGCAGTTCCCAACTTATTTTCATCAGCATAGAATATAGATGCTACAGGAATGTACAATACGTGAGAGAATCCAACTAGTTCTTTTTATTAACTGTAATTATTTGATTTTAAGGTATTTCTTATTAATTTCTCCTAATTAGTTACTGAAAGCTCTTTGCCAATCTTCATTGATTACCCATAATGACATATAATCTCAGCATTAGTAAAATGCACTAGAATTTCAGCTGCATCTATTCCTAACAATTGACATAGTTGTACTCTATCTTTTATGATTAATTCAGAAAACTTTTCTATGTAAATCTTTAAATTTTTATTTTGTTTATGTGCTAAGAAAATCCACCCCAAAATACTATCTTTACTTTGCATAATGAGCCCAGTTGGAGAATGAATTAAAGGCAAATAACCAAAATAAATAAAGTTTAGAATCAATTTGATCCACATATGCACTTTGCAGTCTCTGTTCAACCAGAGTTAACTCTCTTTCTGTTTCAGCTGTTAAATATTTTGGTCTAATGGTTACAAGTCTGAATCTCCTTGTAAGGTTTGAAACAAATAAGTTAACTTATGAGTAGTTAATACAATTGTAGGCTACAGTCAATTGATATCTCCCATTAAGTTTTGAAAATCATTAAGAATTTTCTACTCATCTATGGATCCATACCTTTTGCGATCAAAGTTTTTGTTTACTTACTTTACAACCCAAATAGTTTATAGAATCTCACGTCTGTGGTTTTCTTTTTATTTTTTCTGGAGTAATCTGTAACCCCCAGTGTGGTAGAATTCTTTGTGTTTCCTTAAACATCTTCTCTAAAGTATCTGAGTCAGAATCAGCCAACAAAATATCATCCATGTAGATAAATAATTGATTGAGGAAAATACTTACAAATTATTTCCAGTGGTTGTTGCACAAAATATTGGCATACTGTTGGACTATTTAACATTCCCTGTGGAAGCACTTTTCAATGCTATCTCTTTACTGGACTACTGATGTTACAAGTAGGTGATAAAGGGAAACAAAGCTTTCCTTACTGTGATTATGCAAAGGGATTTTGAAAAGGCAATATTTTAAATCAATTACTATTACAGTCCATGATTTTTGGTAACAAAGTAAAGGAATTCCAGGCTGTAAAGGACCCATTGGTTGAATTATTCTATTCACTGCCCTTAAATCTGTTGCCATTCTCCCCCACCTCCTGTGAACCTGGAGTTGGCAGACCCCTCAGTTCTTTTCCCTTTGGGCAGAGCTTACTTCCTGTGTTCCTCCTGGATCTGCACTCATTAGTCCAATGCCACCATTTACCACATTGCCTACAAACCCCAGGAAGCCTAGGCATCGGTTGCTACTAGAAATTGCTTGTATGTGTCTACAACTCTGTATTCCTCAGAGTTAACATAGTAGCCATTTTTATCTCTGAGGGCTTTAGCCTTACAATTTTTTTTTTTTTTTTTTTTTTTTTTTTTTTTTTGCAAATGGCCAAATTCACCACAATTAAAGCATCAGGTATTTGGATATCTGAGACCTCTAGCTATAGCTTATCCTGTGATATCGATATGATGCTCGTGAGGGCCAACATCAACTGTGTCTCTTATCCATTCATCAATTGGTGCTGCTTGTGCCTTTGTTGGTCTAATTGCTTTCTTACATTTCATATTTGTCTTCTCAAACATCAAGTTCTCTATCAACACCTGTCTGGCATCAGGGTCTGATATAGCTTTGTTTACAGGTAAAACCAATCTCTGCAAGAAGTTTGTGAAGGTTTCGCTTTCTCTTGTAACAGGATGGTTCTCTTCAACCCTGTCTCCCTGTATGGCCTTTTGCTCCTCCTGTCTGCCCTCCCCGCAAAGAGGCTGTGGGGACTTGAAACTGAAAGTAAGTGGCAAAGGGTAGAGCACCAATCTGCCTTCCAGACCATTTTGTTTCCCTCTTTCATCCTACAGGAAGCTCCTCTCAGTCACCAGGTTTGAACACTTTTGTACTTCTCTCTGGAGCTTTTTGATTTCCAAGTAGTTCAACCTCTACCTGTAAACTCTGAGGTTGCATGGTCAGTTCTGCAATACTTTCAAAAAGGAGAGAATAGAGTGAACCTTCTGGTATTCCTATTTCATCCAATTTTTACAATTTATTTCTAGACCCCCTCCATATCCACTTGCAACTTTTGCAATTGTTCAGCCATTCTCCCAACCTTTTTTGAAATAGAATATAGTAAGAAGATGATGAAGAGGAAGAAGTAATAGAAAATTCCCCTTTGGGAGCAAAGCAAGAGAGAACCTAGCAGCAGTAGTCACAATAAATCTTTTGCTGACATCCTTTCATACCCTGCTGTGTCCTCTATGGCATCAGAAGCCAAATTTCCAATTTTTCCTTGCCCTATGTCTGGGAGCCACCTGTAGGCATATTTCTAAATCCATTTTACTATTTTCTTATCCCTCTACCTCCATTCCAACCCTTACCCACCCTAAGTCATTCAAATCGCCCAACACTAGGTAGGAGAGAAAGAATGTTAGAGGGGGAAGGAGGTATAGACCATTATGGCTACTTCCTGCTGAATAGGGATGTAGTGCCTCAGGGGCAAACCCAATCTCCTTCACCAGGATACCGAGAAGTCCAACAAACCCAACAAGAGCAAGCACAACAGTAGGACAAACTAAAAGCTGTAGGGGCTGCAACAGGAGAAACAGCTGCCATAGGCCCTCTTGAGGCTCTCCCATTTATACCCTCTTCAGGGTCCCCAGCAGTAAGCTATCTGCAGCTGCCAAAGATCATGCCCCTGCTGGTACACCAGGAAAATCATAATCTGCTGTGAGACAGCCTCTTATTGTATACCTTGGTTTAAAACAAAAACATATTAACATAACATAACTGTGTTTTTTAAGGGAACACAAGCTCTCACTAAAGTGATGTATAAATGAACAGGTGAGCGTCTAAAGGGAAGATGACTCATTTCCAAAGAAAAATTCACATAACTGTAATCTATTAACAGAGCAAATGCTAGGATCAGAGCCCAAGTCTGTTGTTCTCACACATTAGAGCTATGTGGGCAGAAGGCTGCATTGCAGCTGTATTGCAACCTGTGGGTGGTGACCCCTTTGGAGGAGGGTTACATATCAAACACACACATCACGATTCATAACAGTATCCAAATTACAGTTATGAAGTAGGCAGCAAAATAATTTTATAGTTGGGGGGGGGGGGTCACCACAACATGGGGAACTGTATTAAAGGGTCACAGTATTAGGAAGGTTGAGAACCATGGGATCTATTGAATCATCAGATACCCTGTTCTCCAGAGAACCCGATCAAATCTTTAGAAAATGAATCATGCATGTAAAGGCATTATTTTGAGTTGTTCATCATGCAAACTATTTGTGATTTTATTAATAAAATCTAGCATTGGGACACAGTTAGCCTTAATTTATTTTTCATTTCCTTCATTGTTTTCTTCTCAAGATGTTTAAACCAGATTCCAGTTATGAGCAATCTCCATTTTACAGAAAGCATCTCCCTGCAAGGAAAGGACTTTTAATAGTGTAAAAGATGAAATAACACACCAAGACGTCAAGCAATTGGATGTGATGATGTGGTCCTTCAGTCTCAGTGCATGGAGGTAGAGGCAAGAGGACCGGGAACTTAGTGTTATCCTTGGCTACATGGCAAGTTCAAGGCCAGCCTAGACACATGAGACCCCATTCTGTGAGACCCTTATCCCACAGAAAAGTCAAATGGTAGTAGTGTGTCAATCAGATGCCAAAAAGTTTTGATTTACAGTCACTGGCAGGTGAGCTTTTCTAGTGTGTATACCTGGAGGGCAAACATATCCAAAACAAGAACAGACCTATGGAGGAAATGCTGGGGGATTTGTCATTACTCAAACCTAGAGCTCGGCCTGAGGCTGAGTTTCATATCAATCTTGATAGTGGCACGTTTGCAGTTGGACAGAGAATAAGAGAAATGCACCAAGGATTTATTGAACATGCGGTAAAAACCCCATCTTTCTAGAGCTATTTTTCTTCCCCAATAAATGATTAGGAAAGAGAGGAAGAAAAACTTCAAATTGGTGTCAGGCTCTTTATTCCAACCATTTGGGATTATCTGGAAGATAAATATGTCTGTTTATAACATATCATTTCTGATGAAGCTGAGAAGATGGAGTGGAGAAATGCAGTGAGCAGGCAGGATTGAGCCATAGTCTTTACAGTGGGGTTTGTCAAGCAATAACAAGCTGCCAATGCATTGTTACTGACTGAATTTGATACCCTAGCTGAGCACAGCCCTTAACCAATTATATGAGAAAATAAATGCACTAAAATGATAATCTATCTCTGCTTACTGCCTATGGGTTACAGATAAACACAATTTTCTCATCTGTTCACAGAATGCATGATGCTGTGAAATATGGATCATTGTCACATTTGGGGGCCTGAATTAAATTACCATTGTGCCAATTAGATTAACATGTTACACGCTCTTGTTACTACATTAGTTGGTGGAAGCTGTATGTGTTCACGGACCGGCAGACTTCACAGACTAGAGCTTCTGATGGTTTTTCAAAACTCATGCATTTTGTGTACTGAGTTGAATCGCCAAGCTTAAGACGTAACATATTCCTGGTCAACCTCACAGCTAATTCTTTCCAGCATAGTCGCAGACCCCAGTTTTGTTGTTTGAGCTGTTAAATCTCATTACTTTGCACACGTCACATGATGGCACACTTTAGACAAATCCATACGTTCAGTCTCAGTGAACATTTAAGAAGAATTAAAAATAAAAATAGTGGGAAGTATACGTGTATAAACCTGGGATGTCCTCTAGATTATATTTTGTTACTATTTAGCATCCATCTGAAGTATACCAGTCCTCGCTGCTCTGATAAGGCATTTGGCAGGTGACAGGTGCATATAGGTCAGCTTCATTTTGCAGCTTCCAATGCAGGCAAGGAGTGAAGTCTGTTATTTTCCATGATGATATTTTTTTTTTTCGCCACAGTTTTCCAAAAGAGTCTGCCTTTTGTCTCCTTTAGTATTTGCAGTGGATTTCTATCTTTATATGTCTGCCATATGCAATACTTATAGCAAAATCCTTCACATCTTTTTAAAAAATCTACCACTTAACATTCTATATATTTTCCTGATGCCTATCAATGTTCTCTTTATTCCATTTAGTTCTTTGTCATCTTTTCCAGACTCATCACAGGAATTTGATTAAGGGGAAAGATACTGTTTGTTCATTTTCATTCTCCATACCAAGTTCTTTGGAAGTTAAAAGGATTTTTGAAAAGTGTTTGCTGAAGTCTGCATTAGGTAAGCTCATGTCGATGACCAAATCTGTTAGACATGTATTTACCCTTATCCTCCATGCTTTGTCAGTGCTTATCGTAAACATCACTGACTTGAAACAGGCTTCACTACACAGCAGAGAGTCTCTCTCTCATATCTATCTAGGAGATTAACATGTTTAAGAACCACGGCTTATGGCATGTAGCATATGGCATTGTTTAGTGAACACCTCTATGGATATTAAACTATGTCACACGTGAAATGTAGTACATGCACATAAGGATCAAAAATATTGCCACACCCAGCTTTTTAGATTGAGGGAAACTTTTTAAAATTAATTTATTCAGATTACATCTCTATTGTTATCCCCTCACTTGCATCCTCCCTTTCCTCCGTCCCTCCCTGTTTCACCCTATTCCACTTCCCTAGGTCTGTGACAGAAGGGGACCTCCTCCCCTACCATATGATCACAGCCTATAAAGTCTCATCTTGGTAGTCTGCTTGTCCTTTTCTGAGTGGTCAAATATGGGGCACCAGAGTTCACGTCAGAGTCAGTCCCTGCTCTCCACACAACTTGGATAACTTCCTGTCCCTAGGCTAGATCTGAGTAGTGGTTCAATATTTATGGTATGGATTGTCTTTGGTTGGTGCGGTAGCTTGAGCAGACCCTCCTGGGTCCAGATCCACTCATCATGACGTTCTTCTTGTAGGTTTCTAGGACCCTCTGGATACTTCTATTTCCTTATTCTCTCATACCTCTCTCACCTAGAGTCCCAGTAAGAAGTCCTCACATCTATCCCAATCTCCTGTTAAGTGAAGAATTTCAGGAGACATTCCTGTTGGGGTAGTGTCCAATTATAAGTGAGTATACACCATGTTAGTCTTTCTGAGTCTAGGTTAACTCACTCAGTAGGATCATTTCTAGTTCCATTCATTTCTGCATAAATTTCAGGATTTCCTAATTTTTAATAGCTGAGTAGTATTCCACAGTGTAAATGTACCAGAGTTTCTTTATCCATTCTTCCACTGAGAAACATTTAGGATGTTTCCAGGTTCTGACTATTATGAATAAGGCTGCTATGAACATGATTGAGCATATGTCCTTGTTGTGTGGTGGAGCATCTTCTTGCTATATTCCAAGGAGTGGAATAGCTGGGTCTTGAGATAGCCCTATTCCCAGTTTTCTGAGAAAGTGCCAGATTGATTTCCAAAGTGGTTGTACAAGTTTGCACTCCCACCACATCCTTGCCAGCATGTGCTGTCACTTGAGTTTTTGATCTTGGCCATTCTGATGGATGTAAGATGGAATCCCAGAGTCATTTTAATTTGTATTTCTCTGATGACTAAGAACGTTGAACATTTCTTTAAATGTTTCTCAGCCATTTAATATTCATCTGTTGAGAATTCTCTGTTTAATTCTGAACCCCATTTCTTTTTTTCTAAATTAATTTTATTAATTTATTCATATTACATCTCGATTGTTAGCCCTTCCCGTTTCCTCCCATTCTTCCCTCCCTCCCACTTCTCCCTTTCACCCCTCCCCTATGTCTGTGATTGAGGGAGACCTCCTCCCCCTATATATGCTTTTAGAATATCAAGTCTCTTCTTGGTAACTTGCTATCCTTCCTCTGATTGCCACCAGGTCTCCCCATCCAGGGGACGTGGTCAGAAAAGGAGCACCAGAGTTCGTGTGAGAGTCAGATCTCACTCTCCACTCAACGGTGGAAAATATCCTGTTCGTCGGCTAGGTCTTGGTAGGGGTTCGAAGCTTACTGCCTATATTCTCCTTGGCTGGTGCCTTAGTTTGAGGAGGACCCCAGGATCCAGATCTGCCTGTCCTAAAGTTTTTCTTGTAGGTTTCCAGGACCCTGTGGGTCCTACTATTTCCCCATTCTTCCATGCTACTCTCGCCTAAAGTCTCAATAGGCTGTCCTCTCCTCTGACTCACTTTCTTGGTAAGTAAAGATTTTCATGGTACATATCCCTGGGACACATGGGCACAGGAGACAACTTCCTGAAAGGTACACCAACAGCCCAGGCCTTAATGTCAACAATTAATGAATGGGACCTCATGAGACTGAGAAGCTTCTGTAAGGCAGGAGACACTGTCAAGAGAACAAAGCGACAGCCTACAGAATGGGAAAAGATCTTCACCAACCCTTCATCTGACAAAGGTTTAATATCCAAAATATATAAAGAACTCAAGAAATTAAACACCACAAAACCAAACAACCCAATTGCAACATGGGGCTTGGAACTTAACAGAAAATTCTCAACAGAGAAATATCAAATGGCCAAGAAACACTTGAAGAAATGCTCAACCTCCTTAGTCATCAGGGAAATGCAAATCAAAATGACACTGAGATTACATCTTACACCCATCAGAATGGCTAAGATCAAAAACTCAAATGACACCACATGTTGGGGAGGATGTGGGGAGAGAGGAACACTCTCTCAAGACCCAGCTATCCCACTCCTTAGAATATACCCAGAAAACGCCCTACCACACAACAAGGACATATGCTCAACCATGTTCATAGCTGCTTTATACATAATAGCCAGAACATGGAAACAGCCTAAGTGTCCCTCAGTAGAAGAATGGACTAAGAAACTGTGGTACATTTACACTATGGAATACTACTCAACTATTAAAAATGAGGAATTCCCGAAATTTGTGGATAAATGGATTGATCTAGAAACTATCATAATGAGTGAGTTCACCCAGAAGCAAAAAGAGACAAATGGTATATACTCACTTATATCAAAACACTGAGCCCCATTTCTTAATTGGGTTATTTGGTTTGGTGGTGTTTAATTTCTTGAGATCTTTATATATTTTGGATATTAGATCTTTGTCAGATGTAGGGTTGGTGAAGATCTTTTCCCAGTCTGTAGGCTGTAGTTTTGTTCTGTTGACAGTGTCTTCTGTCTGACAGAAGCTTCTTAGCCTCATGAGGTACCATTTAGGACACAAGAAGTTGTGTCCTGTGTCAATGGATCCCAGGCTCTTGAGGGAAACTTTTTAGTGTCAAGTATTTAACATAATTAAAGGTGTTTTTTACTAAGAAGATACTCGTTAGTTTCCATGATAATATGCTTTTTCCTGGCTTTGAGATTAAAAATATTTTCAATAGGTTTTATCTGACAGGGAAGTTTCAGAAGCAATAGACTATGCAGGTGTGCAGCCACACACACACATATTTTTCCCCTAGATCCCAAGAATACAAGTCCAGGAAGGAAATTTAATGAGCTTCTTCCAATTTCTGTAAAAGACAGAACTAAGATTATGATAAATTGAGTTATAAGAAGATAGGAGTTTTACTTACAGTACATAAATTAGGGAGCAAGATGTACCACTGTTAGTGAAAGGAATATTCCTCATTTATAGATACTATGGTAACCTAAATTACTTCTTTTGTCATACTCCACATTTTCTGAACTATAGGTAGAGATCTGAAATCAATTTAGTATTATTAAGTTTATCATAAGCTAGGTAAAAATTCCATGCAAAGCTTCCCGTGTCTTCCACTAGTGTCTCAAAGACAAGGATCACAAAAATAAGACGGGAAAGACAAGAAGCACTTAGCTCACCTCTACAACCAGGCTTGCTCGCTGTCCCCACCTCTTCTGTTTCCTATGGTCGATATCCCTAGACGGCTAATCCAAGAGGTCTACACAAGCTCTATGGGTTGTCTGGGTACACTGAGTGTCCTTCCTCTCACATACATATTATCTCCGCAGATGCCACTTTAATTGTCCCCATGTTCCCCAGGCTGACAGGACAGACCTTTAGGCTGCCTTAGCAAATTTAGGACACAAACATTATTTTGTCACAGCTGATCTTCTATTTATAACTGTCAGACAACCTGGAAACTGCAAGATTTCAGTGATAGGTTTGTCCTTTTATGGAGGGATACATTATTATCCCAGATGACTATCTGAAACACAGAATATTACAGAGGTGAGGTGACGAAAAATGGGCAAAAAAAGGATTCCATGGGTGTGCAGTTTAGTAAGTAAGCTAAATCTATGCCTATGCACCCATATCAAGTATTTACTTTCTGCAAAGCCTTCACCATCCACTCATTTGGATTCAAGGAGCACATGGCAGAAAGGGGGCATACTGTAAAGACCCAGTGTCCCGATTGTCTACCTTCCTCTAAGCCAAATTCATATGCTGGAAATTAGAGCCAAATACCAACGTGTGTTGTTAGTCATGCACCTAAGCACAGGCAGTGAGACTTGCTTTGTAGCAGATTATCAGTTCTTGCAAAGTGCCAGTGTTTGGGTTGAAGACCTATTTGCTCATCCCTAAATCCTTTTCTAACCAATGTTTTATTAATAATTTTATATAAATTGTACTAAGTATGTAGTATAAGCCTAAGGAGTCAACACTAGAAAGATCCACTTATCTAGGTAATCAATATAAAGGAAAAATAAGAAAAACACAGAACAGTGATCACTGTAAACAGACATTGTTGACACTTGTTTTTAAACTCTATTTTATTGGAGTACTGAAGCCTCTACCTCCCTTGTGCCAACCCCGTAATTATGGGCATGAAAAAGAAGGTTAGTGGGGAGAGGAGGTGCAGAGCCATTTACTTTTCCCAGCTGTTTAGGGTTAATGGGCTATTTTTGGAACAATACAAAGCAAGCAGGCTATCTGCACTGAAATGTTTCTCTCTGTCTATCTCCAAGCTGCCACACTGTCCATCTCTGGTGGTCTCTCCAAAATGCCATAGGCCAACCTTCTCTCTCACGGTTTTTTTATTTATCTTCCTCATAGTCCTCTTTGTACTGCATAAGGCAGACCATTACCAGCTGGCAAAGACCACAGGGGGCAATTATCAGCTCTGGACACACAAAAGGTGAAACTAAAATCTCACACTTGTGATTAAAACAAAAACATATTTACATAACATAACTGAATTATTAAAGAACCCCAAACTTCTGCAACATTTTCCCCTTTTTGTTTAAAAAAAATGGCTTTTTTATGTGAATGAGATTTGCTGTTGCTTCCTCATAAGAAGATTATCAATGAACCAAACACTTTTTAGATCAAAAGGTTTTTTTTCTAACCTAGTAACTCTCAGCTGCTGTCGTCTGGAATGGCTTGTACTTTTTGCTGCTGAGCCTTGAGCTAGGACTACAAAGCTGCTTCCTAATGGCAAGAGGTTACCTTGTGCACCCCTTTTGGACCTGCATTCACTAGTCAAATCACCCCTTTTATCAGAGTGTGTACAAACTCTTAGAAACTTAGGAATTCTTGCCGAGAACTCAATATTAATCCAAGTTAACATGCCGGCCATTTTGAGTCCTGAGACTTTTAGTGGTTTGATAACAATTTCTTTTCAAACATCCGAATTTACTGCAATGGACACACCCAGCATTTTGATATCTAAGCCGTTAGTGGCTACTGGGAAAGCTAATGGTGATGATGATGATGATGGTCTCTTTACCTGAGGCTGCTCCTCTGTCAGCTCAGTTTGCTGAAGATTAACTGATTTTTTCTTGACATGGGTGGTTTCTCTTCAACCCTTTCACCCTGTATGGCCTTCTGCTCCTTCCGGCTCCCCAACCTACCCAGGGGCTCTGGGAACTTCACACTAAACTCCAGCTCTCAGTTACAAGGTGTTCTCCCTTTCCCAGTGGTGCTTTTTGCTTTCCAACCCCTTCAAACTCTACCTGTAAACTCTCTAGTTGCACAGCCAACTCTGCAATCCTTTCCAAAATGAGAGAATTGGGTGAACCTTCTGATTATCCTGTTTCACCCATTTTTTTGTTTCTCAAACCCTTGCATAGCCATTCACAACTTTTCCAATTGTTCAACCATTTTCCCAAGTTTTAAAATTTACTTTTATTGAATGTCTGTGGTTTGCACATCATGTACCAAAATCTCCCTCCTCCTCCTCCTCACAGTAAAATGAAACAGACAAACCAAAAATCTTGTCATAGAAGCTGTAGTGTATCACGCAGTTTAGCCTTTTGTCCACAGATGTTTACTTTCAAATGTTCGTTGTTAGGAGTCATGGGGTCTGGTTTGTGGCCTACGCTACTGTTACTGGATCTGCACTGGCACTGCTGTCCGATATCCCATTGTTGCTGTGTGTCAAGGAGATTCTAAGTCTTTGAATCTGCAGGTCTGGCCCCTTCATGTGTTCCAACAGGTCACACATGGGGTAGATGTTAGGGTGAGGTCCACTCAGAGCCCTGGATCAGGGTCCCCTTCCTTGTCCTTAGGACAAGGCCAGCTCACCCACTTCCATGTCCTTGGGGAAGCACCTCTTCTCCTGCTCCTATGTCATCGTGGCTGGGCCAGCTTTTATCATGGCAGGGCTGGCTCTCCTGCTCCCATGTCCTCAGGGCAGAGCCAGCTCACTAGCATCCATGTCCTCAGGGCAAGGCCCACTCTACAGCTCCCGTGTCCTCAAGACAGGGCCAGCTCCCAGTCTCCCATGTCCCCAGGGTTGACTCACCTGCTCCAGCATCCTCAGGGCCCGCTCTCCTGTTCTTGTGTCCTCAGAGTCAGCTCTCTTGCTTCTGTGTCCTCAGGGCCAGCTCTCCTGCTCCTGTTCAGTTCGCCAGATTGTCGCGGCCATCAAGGCCTGGATGACCACCTACTCCTGTGGGTACTGAATCTTGTGGGCCATCAAGTAGGTGGCAAGTAGAGGCCCCTCAAAGTCTTCCTTGAGTAGCTCACAGGAACCATTGATGTTGGCCCAGCTCAGCTTCTTGTCCTGGCCACCTTGTGGCTCTGTTGATTTGGAGTTTCTGGTTCCATCTCATGCTCCGTCCACCATGAGCCCTCGCCTCTGTGCTGCCCCTACTATGCACTTCTGCACAATACAGCTCTTGGCACTGAGCATGGCCCCAGCCCATGAGAGGAGGTCCATGAGACCTGTGGTGTGGGTGGTGCAGTCCTCTCTCTCAGGCTCAACCCAAACAGCATCCCCTCCTCTAACGCTATGTCCTTGGCCCGCACTGCATAGGGCCACAACCCGAAAAGCAGTGGCTGCTGCATCAGCGGCAGCCCAGGGTCCCTGGGAGCTCACTGGCACATGGTTCCATGGTCCTGCAGTGGGAGGGCATGGACAATCCATATGACAGGATTTCCTCCTTTCTGAGAAACACCAGCCCTGTGTTTAGGAGCTCTCAGTATGATGATAATTTGGACATGGTTCCACTGATATAAGAAAAGCTAGATTTCAGAGATTGCAGACTGTTAATTTTTATGACAATAAAGCTGTCTATTCATTATGGAAACACAATGGTCATAAATGTTTCTGTACCTAATAGAGCATAAAATATTGGAACTAAAATTGACAGAATTGAGAGGAAAAAAACCATCAAAAAAAGCTCCAACTATTCAAATCCTCTCCCCTCTCTCCTCCTCCCCCTCCCCTCCCCTGACCTTCACTCTACTGCTTTTTCCTCTTTCCCCCTCCCTCTACTCCTTTCCCCTCCTCTCTTCTGCTCTCTCCTCCTTTCACTCCCTCTCCCCCTTTCTGCTATACTCTCCTTGCCTTTCCCCTGGTCCCTTTCCCTCTCCTTTCCTTTCACACTCCATCAATCACTCTTCTTCACCTCTCAGTGGTGGGACAAGTGGACAGGAAATAAGTAAGCATTGTTCACATAGAAGATGAACAATTTTCTAAACCAGCATCATCTGACCCAATTTATAAAGTGTTCTATCAAAAAATGGCTGGCTCCTTATTTTATATTTTTACCAAGTGTATGTGGAACTTTCACAAAGACCTACTATATTCTGAGCCAGGAAACAAATCTCAATTTATATCAAAAGATCTCAGATCTACAAAGTCTATTATTTTGGCACAATGGAATTTAATCAGTAATCGACAGCAGAGCATATTTGAAAGGCTCCACATATTTGGAAATGAAGCTACACACTTGTATATAAGCTATAGCATAAAAGAAGAAAAATGAAAAGAAGTTTAGACAGCATTTTGAACTGAGTGAAAACAGAAATGCCATTTCTTTTCCAGCACTGAATACAAACAGCTCTGAACAGGACAAATGCACAACCAGTGGTTTCTCTTAGACTCTTAAGGGAACTCAAGAGTGTGATAAGTGATTTCCATTCTGAGGATACAGCAAATCTCACAGTTGAGGAACAGTCTTCCCACTTGTTTCTGGAGCACTGATTCTGAGACATGCACCCCTATGCCAAAATACAAGCCTATTCAATCCCCTTATAAAAGTCATGATGTACTTGTTTGTAACATACGTCGCCCCCCCATGTACTTTAAGTCATGTCTAGATTAGCACTAACAGCTCATAAAATGTCAATACTATGTAAATAGTTGTTACACATTGTATTTAGTAGAGACTAATGGCATGAAAAACATCTGTACATGTAGGCATGTAATTTTGTGTGTTAACATCTCCCACCCTTGATTAGTTGAATCTGCAGATGTGGATTCCGTAGATATGCCTGGAGTAAAAGACCCTGTATTAATAATAAATGGAAGGACACTTCTGAGGAATCGCTGCCAGCTAAGTATGGAAATAGCATTGTGGGAATGTTTCCTGGAGGACTCATTCTTACAGGCATACTGAAAGATTTAACGTTGGGAATCCAATGAGGGTCACACAGGGAAAAGCCAGTAAAGATTCCCATTACTCTTAATGGGAAGAAAAATCGAGAACAGCATAGTAGGCAAGAAGGCATGGATTGGAGATGGCCAACCCCTCACTGGCTATCCCCTCTGTGTTTTGCACTGAATAAGGACATCACAAATCTGATCAGAAATACTGAGTCTTTGTCCCCTAGGATACCCGCCCAAATTCTCAAAACCACTGCCACAAAACTGCCAGGGAGCATAGACAGTCTACTAAGGTTTTCTCGCAACTGGCTTCTATATGACCTTCCACTTGTGATACTTGACTGGTACAGGACATTGTAAGAGAAAATGTCCCAAAGAGCAAATCCAATTGCTCAGGAGTCCACACTTCATCCATCAGCTGTGCATGACCTGGGATGGTTTAACCTTAATGAAATTTCTAGACCTAATTTACACAAAAGCAGCTCCCCACAAGTCACAGCCCTCAGCTAATAGTCTCTAATCTTTCGGCGGGACAGTCCTTACTTGCAAAATCATGCACCCTGCCACTCAGAGTATGCATTCATTTTCTCAATAAATACTTGCCTTTTCTGGCCCATTGTGCATGTCCTGAAATTCTTTTATTAATGAGATTAGAGGAAGGACTCCTACTGGCCCTGTCAACATCTCCTACAATCTATGGCTATGAATACACTTTCAGAGTACCCCTTAGCAAAACCCTATATTCTGGGACTTATTCAGAGCTTTGCTTTATCTAAGCTTGAGAAAAGAAGTTTTCCCACCCTTCTCATTACTTTTTTCCTGTCTTGCCAATCTGTGCAAAACAGGAAGGAAGACCCAAACTTGTGACTTGGAGAAACACCTATGAATAGCACAACTTGGACATTTGATTCACTGAACGTTTGCGAAGTTGATAAACGTGTCCCTATCACCGGTGCTTAGCTAGAACCTACCAAGATCCTATGCAGCAATGGTGGGCGACAGTGGAAAGTCTGCAAAGCACTGACTCCCCTGGGGAGAAGGCTAAGGGATGCCCAAAGATAGGGCAGCTAGAAAGGAGGAGAGCAGAGGACTGTGCAGGTTAACTCTGTACCATAGCGCATAGAGTAGCTGCGCTCTTAGTTATGCAAAAGTTAAGTTTTTACACTAAAAACGACTGTTCTCAAACTCTATCACCTGGTTCAATGTGCTTATCTTTCAACAACAATAAGACTTGCCAAAAAGCTTGGGGAAGCAAAGTCTCTACAGGCAAAGCAATGGACTCAGACACTGAATTTCCAATGAGTGTTATATACCTTAAGAATTTCAGAGGAAAAATCAGGCAACATATGAGAACAGATGAATGTTCTCAGCAGAGATACAACATTCTAAGAATTAAAGGGAAATGTTACAAATAAAATTTTACAACTTTATTACATAAATGATGAAAGCTGTTTGGTGTCTCATTGGGAGACAGACTAAAGCTGAAGAGAGATTTAATAAGTAGGAATGTGGGTTAAAAAAAATAAGGTCTTCCAAAACTGAAATATGAGAAGAAGGAGGGAAGGATGGAGGGAGGAAGGGAGGGAGGGAGGGAGAAAAGGACGGAGAAGGGAGGGAGAACAAGGACTATGTGGCAATTTACAAATATTGGAGTGATAAAGGGCAAAAGAATGAACACAGAAGAATAAATATTTGAGAGGTGATCACCAAGAACTTTCCAAAATTAAGGACATATGAAATCAGAGATTCAGAAAACTTAAGGAATATCAACCAGGCTAAAGACTCAAATCACAGAGCTAGATACAGCAAATTCCTTTGAGAAAATATGGACACAAAGACATTTTTAAAGAAGTCAGTGAAATTTTTACTTTATCAATAGAGAATCATAGACATGTAATAGATAGATAGATAGATAGATAGATAGATAGACAGACAGACAGATAGATATCAGCCCTGAGGCAACTAGAAAAAGAATGGAGTAAGATATTTTTAAATGTTTAAAGAAAATTATAGTAACCCAGAAGTTTATAGCCTGAGACACTGACACTGCCTCTCAAAATTCAAGGAATAATACCAAGGGTAATATACCTGAATTTAATGGAGATACATTTGTTCTGCAAAAGACACTCAAATGAAAATATTTCAGACACAAATGTAGGTAAGCAGAGAAGTGTTCTTCAGTGACAAGAAAAATGAAATAGGCCAGAAGTTAAGATTTACTTAAAGAGAGAATATCAGAGAAATAAATACACATAAGATCATTTTTCCTTTTTTACACCTTTAAGATAGCAGTTAAAATAATGATTTCTAACATGTGAATAAATGAAATAAATGACACAAAAGTCGCATGGGATAGGAGAGAGGAATCAGATATTCTTTCATAAGGTACTGTATTCCAAACAAAATGATACAGTGCAGTTTGGAAGAGGCCTTAGGACGATGTAAATAAATAGTTCAAACCTAAGGTGACCATTATGTTTTTTTTCAAGTGCAGTATATTTAATAGACTGATGGAGAATAGAAAATCATATAAAAGACTCATAAAATCAGAGAAGTCAGAACAAGAGGAAAACAAAGCAAGAGTGCAGTGAAGAGAAAAACAGAAGCACAATAGTTAGCTGCTGTGCGTCGACTGTGAACTGTCTCCCCGAATGTCTGTATTAATTGTTGGCTACCAACTATGGGACTCTGGGGAAGTGCCTGTTCACACGGGTTTTTACTGTGTAATACAGTAGTCCACTGAGCTTGTAAGTTGATAGTTTTATTGGGAGGAGTTGAGAACTGGAGCTTAGAGCCTGCTTGGGGTTGTGGATTTAAGGGTGTATCTTATCTGGCCCTTCCTAGTCTTCTCTGCTTCCAGTATGCAGTGAGGTGAGGGTATTTCTTCTGCCTTGCCCTTTCGTCATGTTGCCTAAAAGCGATAGAGCTAGACAACTGTGACCTGAAATTTCTGAAATCATAAGACAAAATAAACCTTTCCTCTATTTAAATTACTCCTCGAAAACTCTGTCCCAGCAACGGAAATGTGAATGACACATTAGCAGAGCACCGTGTTATAATGATACCATACTACAATCACACAAATGATTATAGTAAACTTTGGGAGTTCTACATGAGAACATGTAAAGGACAGAAATTGTTAAAGCGAGTGAAAAGTAAAACCTGACTATGCTTTGCCTATAATAAACTATTAAGTATGATGACACATAGAGATTAAAGTAAGGGGATACATATATGGGAAACGTCAATCAGAAGAAAGCCAGAAGGGTTATATTAAGTACATATAAGTACATTTATAAGATCACAGTTCAATCAGCTGTCTTACAAGCTCTCTGGATAAACCCTAATATGTAAATTTCAGCAACATACTTGTATATAAAATGCACCAAAGAAAAAGGATTGAGTGAACACAGAAGGATGACAAGATACAAGGGAAATACACAAAAGTGGACTGCTTTCCAAATGGCAGCAATAAGCAACTGGAATGCGAAGCATAACAGAAAACAGACACTGACAAGAGGAGCCAAATGCAATGCTTATGTGTGAATCTAGACAGTATAAATGGTTTCCCCACACCCCCCCTAAAAAACTGAGTAAAAGTTACAGACAAAAGGAGCAGTTCTGTGCGCTCATGTGCTAGAAGACACGGGCTTGTTCGGTTATTTGAAGATAAATTGTGCGTGTTTGCAATTATGACATGTTCCTGACAGATGAACCCGTTGTTGGTGCGTGATATGTCTTGTCTTTTTTTTTTTTTGGTCCTGTTTTGAGAAAGCTGTCATGTCTAATACACATGGGTGTAGGCTTAGATTTTTTTTTCAAAAACCTACTTTATTTAGGGTTCTTAAACATTTTTACCTCTCTTCCAACCCACCAACCAGAGATAGGAGAGAGCACAGGTTACTAGGGCAGGAAAGGTGAACCTTTTTAGATGTAGTTCCTCAGGGCAATTCCACTTTGCATCCTGTTGTCAGGATAACAGCAGTCCAGTCAAATAGCAAACACGAACCAGTAGCAGCGGCACAATTCAGCAGAAACAGCAAAACTCCACAGAATCGAGTCGGTGGACTCAGCTGGAGTGCTGTAAGTTCTCTGGAGCGTTTCTCTCTGTAAAGTGAAATGCTGAAAAATGAAGACCAGGAAGCAATGTAAACCGTTGCAAGGTACAGCAATGCAAAAGCATCGCCTCACTGTCTGTGGGCTTCTGTGTGTCTCCTCTCAGAGTCCACATGAGGTGGTTCTTGCAGCTGGCAAAAACCACACCCCTTGAATGAGCAAATATCACAAGCCTTTCACAAGACAGCTTCCAAGCAAAACATCGCATGCCCTCTAATGGGTCTGTTTTCTGCTAACAAAGGTCATGAGGCTGTCTTCAGTGGTGGAAAAACACTCCCACATCCTATACTTGGGAGCCAAAACAAAAAACACATCTACATGACACAACTGAGTCTTCAAAGACACCAGAAACTTCCACCTCACATGGGATGTTCCTATTTGGTTTCACTATCCTTTTTCTTTTCATTTCCCTTCTGTGTGCATTTTCAATGTAACTGTATGTCATGATTAGTATTTATTTTAAGAAAAAAAAAATGTGTCCTTTACTTCTACTTTCCCTGATTTTGAGTTTTTGTTGAATATTATAAATTACGTTCTTCTCCCCCCCCTTTTTTATACATTTATTTTATTACACATGTGTAAAACAAACTACATACAGCTGGGAGAACCATGTGACAATAATGAGAGTAATGAGTTCTACACATGTTACATTTATAGTGAATTGGCCATCTGCATTTGCCCCATTTGCATTAAATGTCTTTCCTGTCTTGATGGGTCTAAATTTCCAAATGAAATTCAATGTCTATCCTATCTCAGCTCTAATAGCTTAACTTCTTCAGCTTGATCTAAAACGATCTTATTCCCTAACCAACGAAACTTGGTTGTAAAACTACATGGGCATGTCAAATACTTGATTAGTATTTTTAATTGATTACAATCTCACTTTAATTAATACCAAATTAACCTCATTTGACACATAAGAACTTTACCCACTACACCTTTCCTGCACCTATATATTGCAATATCCACAGACGACATCATTCCACATTGTGCAATAACTACTATGTGGTGGTTGTTTCACTCTTGTGACTTTTAAGTCACCTAAAAGTATGCAACTTTGACACCCAAAATAAAATTATACCTAGTTTTTTTCTATCCGTGTTAGCTTTGCTGATGTAGTATGCTTGCTTTTTTCTGCTCTCATTTTTTTGCCATTGGTTTTTCGTGAGAGCTTAACTTCCTACCTACAGTCCTTTCACCGTGCTGCAAACACTAGCAATTCTTGTAAGACAGATTCATAATCATGGTGGATTCCACTAGGTTTGATTTAGTGGGGGTATTTATTAATGTCTTCTTTTTAAAGTGTTTTTTAATAAAAGCTTTTTCATTACTTCTGAGTGGTGTTGAGTTTGGGGACCAAAAATATTCTCTAGAAACTGAACTTTCTTACTATGTCTTTTTTTTTTTTTTTAAACCTCTATAGCTTAATGTCATTGTCGAAAACTTTCAAAACAGTGATCTTGAAGGCTTTTCTAGATTTTTATCAGATTAGAAATCCCACTGACTAGACACCTTATGTATGCCCTTTCTGTAAGGCTCAACAGCACAATCATTTTTAGTAGAACATTCACATATGGAATTTTCATTCAGAGAGAGATGTATTAGGAGTCAGGTTTTCAATAAAGTGATTGACAGGTGCCGCTGGTGCTGAGCCTTCCAGAGCTGAGTGCTTCAAGAGCAGCTGTTTGGTCATTTCCTTCTTTTGATTTCTAGGTGCTTCGTTAACACTTGTTCCTCCTCCTCTTCATCCTGTCCCTCTTCATCTTCTTCCTTGGCCATGCTCTTGGACCTCACAACAATGACTTTTGCAGAAGCATTCTTTCCAGTGGCTGGTGTGGTCTCCGTGGTCTCTTCTTTGACATCTTCTTCCTCTTATCCCTCATCACCATCATCACTTCCTCACTCTTGTCTCCTGACACAGGAGCTACAGCCTCTTCTTTCACCTCTGCAGATTTAAACCCATCCTTGTCTCTGTTCTCCCGCTGTCCATCTTCGCTGTCAAATGCATACTCCTCTTCTTCCTCATCACTGTTTTCTTCTTGGCAGTCTTGCCATACTTGCCCTATTGACCAAAGTTTTCTCTGTCCCCTGGGCCTTCTCTCAATGTTTTTACCACTGTTCTTGCCAGTTTCACATTACAACTGTCTTCTTCGTTAGCATGGCTTCTACCCTTCTGCCTGTTGTAACAGATTCCTTCTTAACAAGTGGAGCAACTGCATTTTTGTTTGTTTGCTGGCGTTGTATTGATTTTCTTGTCTTGTTCTGAAGACACTCTCCTCTCCACTACCACCTCCTGATAGCTCTTCATCCTCACTGTACTTTTCTACCTCCTTTGTAAGAGACCCTACTACCTGGGAGTCCTTTGACATTTTCCTGGCCTTTGAGAACTTCACAATGATGGCAGGTTATGCTCATGGAGTATGTGGCAAGTGAGTGCTGTAGATGAAGCTAAAGAAACACAGACAACATTGACAGCAGCTGCTGGGCCGTCTTTGAACATTCTTTCTCTTTATCCTATTCAGGGATTCCAATTGTGTATATGCTGGTACTCTGCAGTGTGTGTCCACACTTTCCTTAGACTGCTATTATTTGGGTTTTTTTTGGGGGGGGAGGGTTGTTTTTTTCAACTCTCAGGCTTTATTGTTTGAACAGTTCTATTTACTATATTCATGGATTCTTTCCTATACCTACTTAAATATGCCGCTAAAGCATTGAATTTTCCTTTAGGTTTTGTACTTTTGAACTCCATACTTTCTATTTGATGTATTTTTATTAATTTCTAACTCTTACATGTCATCTTATTTAATGAGATATATTTCTCCTGCTTTCCTTTAGTTTTACCTATGCTTTCCTTATCACTTTGAGGTGTTTAGGATGGTAGAATTAAGGTCTTTACCCAAAAGGGAACTATCTCACCATGCTCAGGAAAAGTTACTATGAATGTTTTTCCATGTATATGAGCCACATTCCATTTCTTTGCCTGCCTTCCTGTGGAAATCTAAACATTTTTCTGTATTGTAACATGGGACTCTGAGAATCAGACCACCCTCATTCCCTGGGAGTTAATTCTTGCTGCATACTCTGGACTGTAACTATCTTTTGGGGTAACTGGGGAATATCTTTTCCTAACTGGAGCCTCGTAGTATACTAGTGGATTGTCAGAGATTGTCTTATAAACCCAGATTCCAAATTACAAACCAGTAATTAGCACTGTCTTGGTGATTGGATTAGCCTAGAGCTAGGCCATCTCTCCACAATGCTTCACAAGACCATTTACAAAACTTTGTAAGGGCTTTGTCCTGTGATTTCTCCCCCCAGGGAGATATAAAGAAGTGTCTATCTTTTCACTCCAAACACAGAACTAACCCACAGACCACAGAAAGGTTTTTGTCCCAGAGTTTATTGATGATACAGTCAAATGCAACTACAATCCCAAGAAAGTCTCCAGGTAACTCACGGGCAGGTGCATGATGGAACTGTCCCAACCACGACATGGACACATTGAGCATGGGCGTGAAACACTGAAATGTCCTCTCAGCAATGTATAGCGTCCCCACCTTGCCAGTCAATTGTGTGTCTCTGGAAATCTTATGACACTCGAGAGTCCCACAATTCCCATAATTCTCCTCTCCTTACGCCGTGGAATGTTAATGGGCCCTCTTGAGAGGGTCTCATCACAACTCCTCTCATCCAGGAAAGCAATGCCAACCCAGATCAAACAGTTACATATAGCAGTCCCCCACTTCCTCCGACACTGACATCCCTTGCACCCTGTGTCCAGTGGTAGTCTTTGAGCCTGGGAGAGGTGATGCAGGTTTACAATGTTTTAGTTCATTTTGTGTGGTGATAAGAAAATACCCTGACAAAAGCAACCGAAGGACGGCAGGGCTTATTTTAGCTCACAGTAAAAGGTACCGTCCACCAAAGTGGGAGAAGGCAATGCAGTCAAAGCAGGAGTCTCTAGCAGCTGATCACATCATCTCTGTAGTCAGAAGACAACAAGGAACCCAGGACCTACTACTGCCTGAGAAATGGTGCCATTTCTTCCCATCTCAATTCGTCTCCCACAGACAAGTCCAGAGGCCCGTCTCTCAGGCCACTAAAGTCTGTCAAAATGACAATTAATACAAACTGTCACAGAAGAGAACAAACTTAACAGCCACATCCTATCACTTTAACAACATGAGAGCTGTAGTTGCCTCTTTACTACAGTCTGTTTTCACAGTTCTTTGGCCTTCCAGTAGCAACTACGGATTCTCTCATGTGACCAGAGCCTTAAATACAGTTGGAAAATATTTGCTACACTTACAACAGTTGCATCACTATTGCACCATCAGGCGTGCAAACTACATCAGTAGCAATGGCCTACATGGTAGTAAGGGGTCTCAGAGGCCTCTTTAAGCACACAACTATACTCCATCCCTTGCACCTGGATTTTCCCATGTCTTCAGAGAGCATCCTTCCCATCTGTGCTCATTACAACTCGTTAACATCTGATCTTACTGTTCTTTTAAAGGCAAATCTGTGGGACAGCTAAGGGTGAGCATTACATAATAAAACCTTTTTACCAAGGCAGGACCTATTGAAGGTTTACTATTGTGAGCTCCAAACAAGCATAAATTTATCCTAGGACTTAGCAATTAAGGGTGTACAAAAACCAAAACAAACTCAAAAAAGTCATCAACAAGGCCCAATAAATAAAGAAAAGCTAATATCACTGGTCTCAATTGATGTAAAAAAACAAAACAAAACAAAACAAAAAACCAAACAAGTAAAACCTAATGTTGGTGACAGCACTGTGGATTTTGGACATTGTGCCACTTAGCCCTCTACAATCTACAGTCACTCTCCATAAGCAACTCCACCTCCTCAGCCAACACAGATTGCCATTAAAAGAGCCTTGGACTGGATGAATAATTGCTCAGCCTTACAGACTTCCACTTCATCTAATCATGACTAATTATTCCTAAAGTTCGCACTCTCAGGCAAAATCCTATAGAATTGATATGCCACAGCACTACATCTGTCCCTAGCATACTTTCTAGCAGAGGATAAATATATGTAGTCTATTCTTTCAGACCGGGAGGATAATTGCACGCATCCAAGACAAGCTTAATATTTTCAGATGAGCTTCCCTACGTCTAAATCCAGCCACTGATGCTCACTTATCCCAATAATCTTGGGAGGTTATGAATTAAAATACAATCAGCAATGACATCCGAATCAAGCACTCTACACATTAACGAAGCACCAAAATCTGCAATACAACACAGGGCCTCAAGCTACCCTAAGGTGTAGTCAACTTTAATCAACCATCTATGGTAGCAAGTGAGGTAATCTCCCAAAACAGAACCTTTCTCCATAGCAGATAGCCATCCAACCTGTCCTTCGAAGTTTCTGGCTTTTCAGCCTTCCAAAGCTCACAGGCACAGTAATTGGATTTCTGACATTTTCCCCATGAGTAACTCTGGTACAACAGAAGGGTTTTTTTTTTCTTCCTATACTTGCTTTTGAGAAACCCAGACAGGCTCCCTGATCAGCTTTCCATTTCTCTGCATTAAAGGCTGGAGCTGAGAGGCACCTCTACCCCTTTTGTCTCATTCTTCCCTTCCTTTCTGGGATCTATGTTTTGTGTCCTGGAATGGATTCTTTGACAAAGATCTAATCTGTACTCTCTTCCCCTTCTGGCCCCTAGCTCTAAGAACCAGCAAGCCAGTATGCTCTCCCTATTATCCAATCTATCTTCCAGGTCACATGCTAACGTGGAGGATACCATCTGCTTGTCCTTTTCCTGCTGTAATTGTTTCCTTAAGTGGACAAACTCTCTCTGGACGGAAAGCTGAGCTTCAGTTGCATATCTTATCATCTGCAGATGGGGCAGCAAGCAGCTGTCACTACAGCTAAGAGGCACAACATCCCGTACACGTGAGGGAGAGGGGCAACCTGAGAGTCACCCTGCAGCATTGCACCCCCATTCATTTTAATTCAGTTAGTTCCTGCTTGGGCTCTCAAGTGCCACATGACATTATCTGGGAAGATATAAAGTGATGCCTATTCACCTCAGCTAGAGAAGGCACTAACAGACAGAAGAACTGATTCTGTTCAGGTCCAGCTTGGGGAACCAGTCTGCTTACGTGAGTGACTGACAGGTCAGGGGAGACTCAGATGTAGCTATAACTCTAGAAGGTAGCCCTGGGGGTGGGGATGGGGTTGGGGGTGGTGCAAAGGCAGCTCCAAAACCAAGAGTTTGTTTGCCTCTTATATAACTCAAAGGAGGGGCCTCACAAGAATCCCAGAAATACTTAGAAGACTGGGGAGTCTCTTGAGACTTGTCCTGTGAGCCTCTGGCCCTCTCCACAGGTAAATGTTAAAGGGCTCAGCATTGTGAGGTAACCATTTGGGCAGTCGCATCTGCTTTGATTCAAAATGCAGCGAATAATGGTCTATGCAGAGGAGACACCCACGCTGTGGATTCACTTTATGCTCGCAGAGAGCCTGTAAGCCCACTGCAGTCCAAAGCTTACAGTCTCCTCGGATATTCTCTGAGCATGGATCTAGCCACGACATGAAAACAGCTTTCTACATATTTCTCTACACTTGGAACCACAGACCAGGTTGCAGATTTCCCAAAGGTTCAGCAATGGATTTTTTTTTTTTTTTAGAATTGTTACTGACTAATATAATTTCATGAACTCCAGGACACTACCGACTTAATAGTAAGCAAACATGAAAAGGCGAAAAATATCAAAGAGGAGTGACTTGAAGGGAATATTCATTTAAGACTTGTGAATAAAATGTCCACAGCATTATTATTTATGATTGCCCAACTATCCAAAATATCTTCTAGGGAGAAATGGATACCACAGTGCTGAATCTACACAACTGACTATAGCTGAGCAATTAAAATGAATAAACTGTTGACTCACATAACCATATAACTAAATGCACTGAGTCTGCCTAAGTCCGAGTTGCTGACTTTGGTGGGGAGATGAATGGAGGAGCCCCTGTGCGCTGTGGCCTCTTGGCACACACTTGAGTTCTCCCCACTAGATGGCAGGCATACCTTTCCCTCCAGAGTCAGACCTGCTGAAACCATCTCCATCTGGCCAAAGTTCCTGGTTAAGTACTATTGTGCTAAGTACAAGAGCCTGGTCTCAGAAAGGCTACAGATTGTGTGATTCCCTTATATGACATTCCGGAACTTAAAAAAAATATATTTTATTCATATTACATTTCAATTGTTATCCCTTCCCTTGTATCCTCCCATTCCTCCCTCCCTTCCTCCCATTTTCCCCTTACTCCCCTCCCCTATGACTGTGACTGAGGGGGACCTCCTCCCCCTGTATATGCTCATAAGGTATTAAGTCTCTTCTTGGTAGCCTGCTATCCTTCCTCTGAGTGCCACCAGGTCTCCCCATTCAGGGGACGTGGTCATATTCTGGAACTTTTTAATAGAACAGGAAATACACAGAGGCTGTCGAGGGCAAGAGAAGGAAGAGAATCTGAACACAAGAGTACAGAACAAAGAAATGGATTGGATTGTTGATATTGAGCTGTGTCATTGCTGTCATCAGTATAAACTGATATATGTGTGTATGTATGTATGTATGTATGTATGTATGTATATGCATATATAGAAGGCATGTATAGAAATATGTACAATCCCATGTAACTATAACACAAGTAGAAACAAAAGAAATGAAAGTTCACAAAACCAAGTAACCTCCAATTACCTGCAGTAGACTTGAGGGGGAACATATTAATAAATATAAAAGAATCATTTCACTTGTGACTCAGAAGATGAACTTGGCAGATGACAGTATGGCTAGGTTGAACCAGCTCTGTAGAATGTGTAATGAAATTGACTGGGTAATGTTGATCTGTTAGAAGTGCCTGCAGTTTGCTCTAGAGAGCCCGCACAGGATAAGCAGAGACGCAGTGCAGTGGTCTTAACAGCCCCGGATAGAATGGGGCAGGTACATGTCATGGAGTAGGTAAAATGTGGGTCTTAGTAAGTCAGTGGATACATTCCATGGCAGAAGTATCTAACAGAGTTCATTCTACATAGTACACTGTGTGAGCTAGCTCCACACCCCCCCCCCAGGTTATGGTGAACAGCCCCAGCGGAGAACTTTAAGACGAGATTACTATATCTTCAGAAGTACATCCTTACATGGTCCTGTTAGATCCCACAGCCTCCTTTCAGGGCTCTATCTACTGAACCATGTAGGGCATTTGGGAACCCTGTTCTCCAGACTTTGCAAAGTATGGAGTTGTTCATGATGACCTTCTCTTCTTCTTCTTCTTCTTCTTCTTCTTCTTTCTTCTTCTTCTTCTTCTTCTTTGTTCGTTTTTTTTTTTTTTTTCCTGGAAAATATTTCTCCGTCTTACAAGGATTTTCTAAAAGATTCTATACTGGGATAAGTTGTACCCAAGAAGTTGATCTGGGTCAACTTTCTTCAGCACCATGAAATGTGCATATATCTGCTTCCTTTGTTAAAGGGTGGTCTTGGAAATAATGGCTTCCCTAAGGTTTTTGTGTTCCATACGCTTCCTTTTCTGGCGACACACAGGAAAGATGACATACAGATAGGCATGCAGAGGAAGGAAATGGCAGATGGAGATTCTACCATGCACAGAAGGGAGAAACTACAGATCAACTAGATCTTCCATCAAAGGACTAGAAGAATAGATGTTAGGCAGAGGAATGAGCCAAGTCAGAGCAGGGAACAATGGAAGCGGGACTATGGCACTCTGATCCCATGGGTGTTGAAGATAAAATTTCAATGACAAGACTGCGCTTCCATATGGCTCCAACCTTTCATCAGACCAAGGAGATAAAATCATTCTGAAGTTCAGGAACTGGAGAGACAAAGCTCCTGAGGTGAAAATTGTGCACTGAATAACTTCAGTGCCTTATTTCCATTGTACTTTCATGAATGGCAGAAGAAGTGGAGAAGTATTTAGTACCTGGAGCCTCTCAGCAGCTAGATATCAAGGATGTAGGGGGTAAACAGAGCAGTGAGGATGGTGGCAATGACATATTGTTTATTATCAAACTTGATTACCTTTTAAAAGCAAAGGAGATGCAATCATGATTGTCCAGGAACACTTAAAACATGCCCTTGAAAAAATGGTAATTCCATATTCATTGGGGGAGGAGGAGGATATAGTTTTCCAGGATGCATTTGTCCCAAGAGATATTCTATTGGTAGTTACAGACAAATATAAATGCCAACCAATAACCGGTGCAATGGCTCAGTGGGCAATGATGCTAGCTAGTCCCACAAGCCTGACAGTCTGCCTTCATCCCTCTAACACATAAAGAAAGCAGGAGAGACCCAACTCCACAAAGTTCTCCTCTTACCTCAACACACATGCCATGGCCTGTGTGTCCACACACACACACAATGAGCCTATATATATGCTCACATGCACACACATGCACACACACACACACACACACACACACACATGCACAATACATAATAGTAAACCATAACATTTAAGTGACAATCAAAGGAACAGGAGAAATAATCTAAGAAGCATGTGGCAGCATGGGTAGTGTGGTGGTTTGAATAACAGTGGCTTCCATAGGCTCATATATTTGAATGTTTGGTTCCCAGTTGATGGACTCTTTCGGAAGAACTGGAAGGAGGAGGAGTGGCCTTGTTGGAGGAGGTGTGTCATGAAGGGTTGGGAGGTGGGGCTTTGAGGTATCAAAAGTCCATGCCAGGCCTTCTCAGTCTCTCTCTCTCTCTCTCTCTCTCTCTCTCTCTCTCTCTCTCTCTCTCTCTCTCTCTCTCTCTCTCTCTCCTCTCTCTCTCTCTCTCTCTCTCTCTCTCCAATTAAATGGTTTCTCTTATACATTTCTTGGCCATGATTTCTTCACATCAATATAACAGTAACTAAGACACTAGATTGTTTATTCCCTTCATTTCGCTGATACATGACTTACAAACCATCCCTTATCCTTGACTGGAGGAACTGTAAGTCCGAAAGGCGATTCAAAGTCCAGAGCTCGGTATGTGTGTTCCTAACTGCCCAGTTCTGACCCAACCACAAGCACCTCTCATCTCCACCCCTGAGAGGAGTAACTCATGAAGCTCCCTTGGTATTTTCCCTTCTCTTATATTCGCAGATTTTCAATTGGCAAATTAAGTTTGGTTTGGATAACTTAATCAATCATTCAAATTCTGTTTTGGTGAGACTAGTTCCCACTGTGTGATAACCAGAGCTACATTTATTTCCAGTACCAACTAAAATGTTTTTATTTTATAGCCTTTGCACACACAACATTTACATGTTGCCTGGCTACCATATTGTATGATTTCGTAGCTATAACTGCTTGTTACCACATGATGTGCTATTGGCCTTGGTCAGCTTGGGTTTTTAAGTTGCCACTTATCTGAATGTGTTATTGGAATCACGTGAAGTTCCCTAAGTAAAGTAGACCAGGGTAGGACAGTTGAACTACATATGGATGGACTCTGTCCTCAGAGATCTTAATTGGTAAGTCTGAGGAAGGGTTGATGATTTGACACTGTGAGTTCTAGTCTCATTTCTGTTGCTATGATAAAACATTCTGAGAAAGAAAGGCAAAAACAAATAACAAACAACAAAATCACAAAGAAGAAAGGTAATTTTTTTCTGGCTCATAATTCCTGGTTACCGTCAGTGCAGGGACATCACAGAAGGAGGAGGTTGGGGTAGTTGGTCATAGGCCTAGGATATAATCAGCTACTATTATGGTGCTCAATGGAATGATATTGAACTGACTGACTCCTAATGGCTAAACATTATACCCTAGATCAATGCATTTCCCATCCCTGACAGCTAATTGTGTTTAACACAACTGGTCAAGGTGTGGAAAACAAAAGAACGTAGAATGTTCAGACCTATAGAGACAGACATGGCAACAATCCCCCTCCCCCACCAAGGTTTGGGGTGGGGGGATCATTGAAAAAGAGGGTACAGAAAGAGCCTGACGGGATCAATGACTACAAAGAAACACTATCTGCTGGACATAGCAGGGAAGCTGCACTTACAAAGTCACAGTGGTAGCAAGAACATGTATAAGACTTGTACATGCCCAAGACAGACCAAATCCCAGTCCAGGAGAGAAAGTGGGCATGTGATCCCATCCCAAGCTCTGGGGCTATTGGCAGTTGTTAGCTGCTGGGAGAGGGAGAAACAGGCTCTTCTAAGAGTGTGGCTCCTGATAAATTGACACCGTTAGCAGCAAACCCCACATATAGGTACATAGGGGCGGCACAAAATTGGTCTTGAATGATTTTTATTTTTATGACACAAACTTGGGAGCTGAATTGAGAAAGAATTGAAACAGGGATGAATATGACCTAAATACAGTATGGAAAACTCGCAAAGACCTAAGACAAATAAGAAATGAAAATAAAGTTAAATGGACAAATACAAACTAACGGAAACACTTACTGAGAATTTGTACAGAGCCTGCGGGCATGGCGCACACCAGTCTGGAAGAAAGGCTCTGAGAGATTACTGAGAGACCACTCATGGGGGCTTCTTCTGCAAAGACCACACAATACACATGGGTCACCCCAGCTGTGGGAGAAAACTGGAAGATGAATGGTAATCATTGGAAAAGAATGTGAAGACATTTGATGATGTATGGACAGGCAGGATGTCAGATTCTGGTATAAAAAGTAATGCTGTAATCAGTTATATCCTATGCTCTGGGGAAGGAACACTGGCCCAGAGAGGATGGTTATCAAGGAGATCCGTTTTTTGCCTGGGTCGATAAAACTCGTTCTTCCATTCTTCCTTTATAAGGCTCTCCTCGGCTTCTAACCAATGAAACTCTACAGTGGAGGCTGACCTAGCCATTATTTTTGCTCACGTATCTCGACTCGTGCATATTTCTAATCATATAACTATATAATTATGCCAGAACATTACTTACTGTAAATTTACCCTATGCCATTTTCCTACTCCCCCTTTAAAACTCAGTGGAATTGGTTGGTAGGAGACAAACTCGTGGAAGGACTACAGGTTTTAGAAATGTAATTTGAGTCCCCGAGCCCATGAGACTGAGGACTAGGTTATAGACTGTGCTGAGGTAGCTGAGTGTGCAGGGCTTGGGAGGGCAAGCTGGAGGCAGCTTGGCAGCAGGCCTGCAGCCTGATGATGTCCCAACCCTGCCTTATGCTTCTGTGAAAATGAAACCCTGTCCATAAATAGAAAGAAGATACAGACACAAACAGTGATAAGCATCATAATTGATGTTTACAAGTAAGTGATACGGGGACTCAGACTAGAAGGCTCAGCTGTTTCTGAATGTCTGCAAAGACTTTGCACAGACATGCAGGCATTTGAGACATATCTGAAAGAATGGGAGCAGTGTCCTACTGGCAAAAACGGGGAAGCTCCTGACACAGCAAACTATGGGCTCTCCTAGCTCCACTTGCAGCACCTTACCTGTGAGATGCTTGTTTGAGTGGTGGCATCTATGTTTTTATGTAGGGTGTGAGAGACCTAAAGGAGCACGAAAGTGCAATCTACCAAGGAATTAAAGAGTATGCCAAAGTAAACTAGTTGATTTAGGGAGTTTTAGTCTCATCCCAAGATGTACAAATAGCAAAAGAGATTTTAGTGCCCAAAGTAGATGCAAGTTCCTTGATGCATTTCACCTTAGTGTTGCCCAAACCACAGGAATTCAAATATAATGATAAAGTCCAAGGAAGTCTCTGTCAACTTATGGAAAGGATCAATATATTTATCCAAATGCCCCGACTCAAAAATCAAGAGATTTGGGAACCTCAGTTTGGACAACTTTGAGAACAGAACTGGAAGTCTAGGATTTGGGGACCAAAACGCTACAGGTGGTGGAACTGTTAAATATCTTCTGAATAGTTCCACTGATGACTTCAATCATCTGAAGAAGGAAATAGCATGGACCATCTTCCATTTGTGACCCTCTTTCATCGGACGTATTTGTAAATGGTCCTGTTACATAGGTACATAAAGCTGGCACACAAGTGAAACATTTTCCGATAATACGTCATGAAGAAATTTAAAACAATTCCTTAGTATACATACAATTTGATCGTGTAGTAAAGATACAGAGATATTTGCATGCTAATCAGATGGATTTGTTCTCCTTTTTGCATGAATTAAACCTTGGCTGATTATTTAGTGCAGCATGGCCAAGAGCATCTTCTTCATCCTTTAAAGTTCACTGATAGTTTGTGTTTATAACCATCAATGCTGATAGCACCACTTTGTACAAACTGGCAGAGGTATGTTCAGAGCCACTTTCAGAAATTATTAGAAATTATGTCCTAATCCAGAACCCAAATTCCCAGAATGAATTCTGTATGCAATTCAAGTCAGCAACTCAAATTGTGATTTTTTAAATCAGCCATCTTAACACAGACAAACCCAAAGATACTATTCTAATGCCTGCTGAGAAATGGCGGTAGAGACATATTAACATTTTTGTTTAGTAGACCACTATGTTTCTGTATGAGCAGACAACCTTGAACATATTATTAAAACATCCAAATGCATACATTATATGCATTGCATGGAGTGCATATATGGAGTGTGTAAAAGTGTTTTAGGACAAGGAGTTTGTCAGTGTTGCAAGGCAGGACAGTGTGTGGCAAGACAAAGCATTCATGTATGCTCAGAACCAAGGATGCTTAGAAGTCCTGATGAAATAGGCTGATGCCACCCAAGACACCTACAGGAATTCAATTTAATTTTTTCTCTTCTCTACCTTCAGAAGCCTTTTACTGAGGGTATGGGGCCAGTCAGAAATGGATTAAAAAAAAGAAAAAAAGCAGGCAGCCAAAAACAGGATATGGAGAGGTAAAAAGGTCCTTTATCATTTCCTGACTCCATTCCCACATATATTTGTGGCAACTATACTTTAAGAAACTATGTGGTGCATGCCTTTAATCCCAGCACTTGGAAGGCAGAGAGAGATAGATCTCCATGAGTTCGAGGCCAGCCTGGACTACAGAGCGAGCTCCAGGACAGCCAGAGCTGTTACACAGATAAACCCTGTATCAAATCCTCCCTCCAAAAGAAACTGTGGTATAGAGTAACAGTTGGGCCCCTGTACTCTGAAGCCTGCAGCCTGCGTATCAGTCCTTGAAGCCTTGCTCTGTCACTTGCCGGTTGTGGACACTTAGGCAAGTTTCTTGACCCATGTAAACCTTACTTTCTTCATCCATGAAACAGAATCCCAACAGGACCTAACACAGAGTAATCAAATTCCTCAGGGTCATCTATATCCACTACAGACTTATTGCCATGTAGAAAAGGAAGGTTCTGACTACTGTGCGATATTTGAGCAGTTGATGTGGATTCTGTCACAGGACACTGAGATCACATTTGTTTCAGACCTTCACTTTAAACAAGATAAAATGAGGCTCAAGGTAAGACACTCTTAACCCCTGGATGCTGCACGTTTACCCAAAACTCACTCCTTTAACAGGCCAGCTCTGTTAGAAAAAATGCTTTCTGAACATTGCTTTGAAAACTATTACTGCCGAAATTAGTTGCTTAGAAATCTGTGTTCTTGGTATCTTCCCACAGGTAGGTACCTCCAGATTTTCTCTTTCCGTCCTCCCTCCGTTAGCACGCAATTGGAGTTCATGGAAAAGATCCTTCTCCTTATTCCTTTCTCATAAGCCATGTTGTACTGGCTGCCTTCTTTGTCCTTTCTCACTTTGCCTTCTAGGCTTTTCTCCGTTTCCCATTCCCTCAGCAGACAACAGGATCAAAAGCAGAGGTGAGGGACGAAGGCCTGTCTGTCTCTGTATTATAAAATAGAGATGCAAGGTACAATCTGCAGTTTTCTCCCCCTTGCTTATTCTGCTACTAACACCAAGTTTTCCTAAACCAATGGAATTCCTTTTGTGTCCTGACAAACCTTCCTCCTTTTAGTTCATGTGATTGTCACTATAACTGTCAACTTGATATACCGTAGAACCACCCGAGAAGAGAGTCCCGGTGAGAGATTGGGTACATTGGGCTTGTCTGTGGGGATTGTTTTAATTCATGTGGGAAGCTCCAGTCCACTGTGAGCAACACCATTCCCTAGGCAATATGATCACCAAATCATCAGAAGAGATCTTAAAAATACAGTTTCCAATGATCCTATAAATACACACTGAATTAAAGTTTCCAAGATAGAACAAACAAACAAACAAACAATAAACAAAAACCCCAAGATTTCTACCAAGATGTCATTTAGTTCTTATGTGGCCAGCAGGAAACATTTGGGAATCACCAACTCAAACCAATTGGGGACTTTCTTAGTCTCTGCTCCCTCCTTCTGAACTTCCGGATGTAAACATTTGTCTTAGTTCCCAGAACGAAGGTTCTGTGATGTCCTAGGCATTTCCTGGATGACACTGCAGCTATCCACAAATAATAAGCCACTGTTTGCATTCATATGCACAATTTGGTGGAAACTTCATTAAATATTTAGATATGGTCCTTTTGAATGTCTTCATAGCATGCCATGCAGTCCCAGAAGAGCCCAGAAGATGGCAACATGAGCTCATAGAATGATAATAAAGCCTCATTATGATCTGGCCACATGGTGGCAGCATTTTACAGTGTTTGCAGTTCGCTCACTTGGGCCTCCTGCTATTTTCACAGCTGGGGAACTTTTAGTCCTTGGTTAATTTTAAAGCAGACCTAATCATCCCTATTTTCCAATAGTGACTTCTGGAGAACCTTTATTCCCTATGTGGCCTTCAGTGTCTCAGGCAAAGCTGCACGTCCTGATGCCTGTGGACAGCAAGTGTGGGCTGGAATGATCTTGGCTTGCATTGTTCTCAGTTGCTTGTGACTTAGAGTGCTCTTGGAGGTTTGGAGGGGAGGTATTTGTGGGACACAAAGCCAAAGCCTTGCAATATCCATTCCCTGGGGCTGTGGCCGGTGCAAGAGAAAGGAGACAGCCTGGCAGCACTTCCTGAAAGCTCCCCTTGAGAGACCAGGGATTCAACCCTAAGAGAATCTGTTTTTAAGAAGACCAAAATGAGGGAGATTCTCAACTCTCCAGTATTGGCAAACATCTTAAATAGTTTACAGCAGGACAATCAAAGCACAACTATAAAAAGCAATTTAACATTTGCCTGCCAACTAGTAGTTCCTGTGTTTCCAGAAGAGGTCAGAAGGGATGCCTGGCCCAAGCAGCAACATAGAATATTGGGCTTTCTGTTGTGAAGAGTATGTTGGAACCGTCTCCACTGCAGCCTGTATCGGAGTACTCTTTAATCATGGCGGTCCTCACAAGAAGCAACACCTGTAGGAATTTTAAATTAAATTCCGAACAACTCTTCAGATTGATTGTCTTGGCTTCAGTACCAGGACAATCTTGCTTCTGTTCCTGCCACTGAAACATTTTCATAAATAACTGGCATAATATTTCTATGTGACTCACATAATTTTGTCTATATTGGAAACGTATCTTTTTTTTTCATAATTTTGAAAATGACACATGACCCTTTCGGGCGGAAGGAGGGTAACCTCAAACACCATATTAACACCTCATAAACTATAAAAGAAAAGTAAAGAGTGTCTTCCTGTAACGTCACCCTGCCACCCATCAGGGTCACAGTTTTGTGTCCTTCTATTGTGTGTCTTATAATGTATCAACTGGGTTAAGTGTACACAATCTCTTTCTAAAGGATTAGGGACCCACTTTCAACCTAAGACGTCATTTGGAGAGTTGATTTTGATCTTGATTGTACGCTTCTCAGAACTCACAATCCACAATAGAACAAAGGCGTGTTCAGATGATAGCCCTACCACTTTCCAGTATTGTTGCTTAGCATTCAAATTTTGGTCTTATCTCAAATGGAAATACATCTTTTTTCATAAATAGACTTAATGGTGGGTTCAGTAAACCATATATTAAGACTTATATTAGTTTTGAAAAGTGTGTGTGCATGTGTGTGTGTGTGTGTGTGTGTGTTTGTCTGTCTGTGTCTCTGTCTCTGTCTGTCTGTCTGTCTGTCTGCTGTCTCTCTCTCTCTCTCTCTCTCTCTCTCTCTCTCTCTCTCTCTCTCTCTCTCTCTGTGTGTGTGTGTGTGTGTGTGTGTGTGTTTGGGTATGTGCATGTGACCTCAGGAACTCCTTGGAGCTGACATTGCATGTGGCCATGAGCCACTTGATGTGGATGCCAGGAACTGAACTCAAGTCTTCTGGAAGAGCAGTAAGTACTCTTAACTGCTGAGCCATCTCTCCGGTACTATTGTGCTGTTGTTGGCTTTGTTTTGTTTGAGACAGTTTTCTACTCAGTAGTCATGACTATACTGGAATTCACTATATAGCCCAGGCTAGTTTTGAACTCATAGAGATCTTCTTGCCTTACCCTCCCAAAGGCTGGCATGACAGCGGTGAACTGCCATGTCTAACATAACCAGAAAGTTAGTAAATGAAAAATTCTCTGAAGCATTTTTCTCCTTAAAAATCTTTAGTTCATGTTCTTCAGATGTTTATTTTTGTTAGTTGGTTCGAGACTTTCTCAGTCTGTAGCCCTGGATACCTGGGGCTCACTATGTAGCACAGGAGGATCTTCTATTTTTTTTTAATTTTATTGATTTATTCATATTACATCTCAATGGTTATCCCATCCCTTGTATCCTCCCATTCTGCCCTCCCTCCCATTTTCCCCTTACTCCCTTCCCCTATGACTGTGACTGAGGGGGACCTCCTCCCCCTGTATATGCTCATAGGGTATCAAGTCTCTTCTTGGTAGCCTGCTATCCTTTCTGACAGGAGGATCTTGAACTCATGGTAGCTCTCAGCCTCAATCCCTTAAATGTTACAAAGTCTACACAGAGAAATCATGTCTTCAAACAAAAAGAGAAAGAAAACAAAAATACTTTTATTACATTTTAAATGAACATCAACAATCATAATGCCAGCAGGAAAGCTAATACGAAAATTGACTTTTTACAAGTCTAAATGTGATGAATTATTTTACTGCATTTTGGTGCAGCCTTCTCTCCAGCTCACCATGTTTCCTACAATGGTCTACTCAGCTCTGGTTTATAGGAGGGAGACTGACCTGAGCTTATGTTTTCTTCAGTCTTCGTTTGCAGACTTCTAAGATTTTATTCCATCAGCAAGCTGGTCTTACAGAATTCATTTCACGTGCTTTTCTGTTTTTCTCTGAAGTACTTAAAAAAAATCACCAGCACAGTTTTTCCTTTGGTCATGTAGAAGGATTCACATCATGGGATGCTTTTTAAGGATAGTACTTTGATGACTGTTTTGCTTTTCTAAGTCATCTCACTATGGAGACAAGGCTCCATTTGGGGACATACGGCAATCCCTTTGGATTTCTTTGACTATGCTCTTGCCCAAGCAGAATATTGTAATTAGGTCATAATGCCAAGAATATGTGCATACATTATTTTAGTTTGATTCTATTTTGTTTTAAATCAACACTTCTCACTCGCATATTTTAATATGTATCCAGGATTAAGAAAACCTACTCAGATCTCTATCTCTTCTTTCTTTAATTAAAATTTTGTTTTAGTGTCTGTGTGTGTGTGTGTCTATGTGTGTGTGTGTGTGTGTGTGTGTGTGTGTGTGTGTGTGTGTGTGGTGAGAGGTAATGTGCACTTGAGTGTACCTCCAGAACATTCCCATGGAGCTGGAAGTACAAGTAGTTTTAAGTGCCTTGACATGGATGTTAGGAACTGACCTTTGGTCCTCAACCATCTCTCCAGTCTCCTCTGTCTCTTTTTGAGTCAGTTGTAATAATTATACATTCAGGTTTAAAAATCTATCCGCATCATCTGCACTTAGTTTAGTTACACAGTTCTATTTCCTGCTTTTCTCTGTAAATGTTGCTGAATAGTACAGAGTTCATGTGTGCTATAGACAAGTTATGTTCATCAATGGCTGATCCGGTCCTAAAGACAGATCCTTCTCTGGAACTGATTTTAACACTTCCTGGAATAAATTGAATTTACTGTTGTATGCTGACCCTTCCTACAATTCCTTTTCTTTCTGCTTTACATCTATTTCGTTGTCATTTTCTTACCTAGTTGGCTGTTTTGTTCATTTATCTTTTCACTTTCTTATTTAGTAGTATAATGCATAGTACATATATATGTACACTTACATATAAATGTATATAATATGGAAGGTTACAGGTATAACTTTCTACACAGTGTAAGTCGCACTCTCCTGCCATATTTTACATTTTTGATATCTTGTAAATTAACCCTTACTACTTTACTTAGCGTTTTTTGATAATTTTTAAAAATCAGGTTTTAAAATGGGAAGTTGAAGACACTTAGTTGTTTTTAAGTTGTTTTATCGTACTGTGTCAGCTGTTCTATAACTCTTTCATTTTTTATCACCTAAGACAATGAATTTTTCTCCATTTGCCAAGGATACATCCACAAAGCATTCTTTGTTGGCTATGGGCTACATGACTATATTATTTAGACCTGCAGTGGCTTTTTTACTATTTAAACATTTTTCCTTTTATTCATCCTGTCAACTTTGTTCCAGACAGTAAAATACCACTTTATGACATTAAAATTAATGTTCAATATGTTCGTATTGCATATGTTCTTTGTCAGGATAAAATACATTTATTTTCCACTCTTAAGTAGTAATAAAATTAAAATGCTTTTGTTCTTCTATTTATTTGGATTTTAAACCTTTAATTCAATTGTTTGCTTATGGATATGTTTCAATGTTTCTTATTCTTTGTAATTCACCAGAGTCTCTTGTATGTCTTAAATATTTTAGTTTGAATTATAGAGGTATCAATCACAATTTTAGTTATTGATTTAATGGGTATTTTTGATCTAAATAAAAAGAAATATGGAGTTCAAACACCAATTAATTAATATAGCTGGAAGATGAAGTTGAAGGTTACACATTCAAGTTTAAACTGCTCCCTTGGCAAGATGCTGCACACTTACAAGCTTCACACTTGGGGTGAGGAGACGAAGGAACAGTCACAGAGTCAAAGCCGGCCTAGACTACAAAGCAAGATCCTATTTCAACTACCTGGTGCCTGGAGACTGCCAACTGTGGTAAAGCACTTGCTTAGCATATGCAAGGCTCTGATGTTAAAGCTGAGCTCTGAAAAAAAAAATGGTGTCAAGAGGGAATAAATCATAAATAAACAAAATTTAAAATGCTCCCCCTTGCAGCTTTGAGTTATTTCATATTGATTCTGTTAGACATCCATCTGACCATTTTCGCACTTTGCTCCTGGAAACAGAAGACAGAATGGATGGCTCTGTGTTCCTGGAACACTACTTCCGTAACTAAAGTGTGACAATGGCGACTATTGGCACAGCATAAAATATAGACCCGTTCCAACATCGTGAGAAGAATGTTTTATGTTTTATGTTTAGTGAAGTCTTTCCTATCCATTTTGACTCATAATACAGGGTTCTCCACATACAAAAAGCAATGCAAGTTACAGCAAGCAAATGGAAAGGCAAATGTACATTAATTTCAGCTCATCTGACGGCTGCCTTCACATTAAAATAATACATCTAAGCTTCTGTTTCTTGCTTCATTGCCTCAGGTTGAATTATTCAGTGTGTATGAAACAGGGAATCTGCTATATAATAAATAGTAAGACATCAGCCTGATTGCATTTCCTCTTGTTACTTTTTATTTCTTTCACCTTCCAGTGTCAATAAAGTTTACCATCTTTCCTCATCAACATTGAAGATATTGGTCTTTTGTTCCATGATTATAGTTCACTTAAATTGTTCAATAAGTGAGCAGGGCACTAATTCCATATTAGGTTATAATTGTGAGTCAGTGGTGCATGCTGTAACCACTAGTTTTGACAGTGCGATAATTAAAAGATACGCTAGCAACGGAGAGAATGCCATACTGAAAACAAGTGCAGCGCATGAAGGAGGGCTATAAAATCAGTGGGACCCATAGCTACATTATATAATAGATTGTGTTTCGAGATTTACTTGTTTTTAACGTGTGAGTATTTCACTTGCATGTATGCATGTGCACCATATGCATGCCTGGTACACACAGAGGCCAGAAAAGGATGTCAGAACCCCACGTAGCTGGACTTACAGGCTGTTGTGAGCTGCCATGCAGGTGGTGCAAACCGAACTCGGGCCCTCTGCAAAAGCAGCAAGTGTTCATAATCATGGAGGCACTTCTATGGCACCTTTTCAGATTAAAAAAAATATTTGAATATTTGTGTGTGTATGATTGTTCGTCTGCGTAGATGTATATGCACTAGATTCTCTGGAATAGAAATTATAGTGGACCACCAGGTGGATGCTGGGAACTGAACCCAGGTCCTCTGAAAGAGCATCAAGTACTGCTAACCACTGAGCCAACTCTCCATGCCCTGTAACATAGAAAACAGTAGAGGGAGCAAAAGGGGGGCAAAAGCTGCAAACACCTTGAGTAGGTGCTCCTCAAAAGCGAACACCCACATGTTGCAGGAACACACTGCCAGGCACTCCACCTCACATTCCAATAGACCTGTGAAAAAGAAAGCACTACTGCAGACTTAACCAAATGGTTACAATTAAAAAGACAATTGATGCCACATATTTGTAAAGATGTGGAACATAGAGGCTTCTTCTTCCCACTTGTGGGAACAGAAATTATCTACAAAAGGGAACATGCATACATCAGGTGACCCACATTTTCCCCTTGTGTCCAGTCCCTACAGAAATTCATATGTGAGTGTTTTTCAAAAGCGTACTCAAGGACTTTACAGTATCAGCATTTATATAATCCCTACCTGGAAACAATTCAAATATCCATCAACAGTATTATAATTAAATTTTGTTATATACCGTATCTGCTATACATTACTGAGAACAAATTAAATTCATCTGGCTGCAAAGCTTGGATGAATCCCACATTTCTGGGCATAAAAAGGTGTATTGTGGAATATTAAAATATAAAGTTGAAAAACTAGCAGGATGTGGTGGTGCATGCCTTTAATCCCAGCACTTCGGAGGCAGAGGCAGGCAGATCACTGTGAGTTTGAGGCCAACCTAGTCTACAAAGCGAGTCTAGGATAGCCAAGGCTACACAGAGAGAGCCTGTCTCGAACAAAAAAGGAAAAACAAAAATAACAAAAAATTGAAAATCTAACAAACTGATCTATGACTTTTGTATACTGAAAGCACCTTACAGGCTAATAAGCAGACATGCGCACTTGTGTTTCTCTGTATGTGTGCTGCCCTGGCTAGTTACTAACTTTAGATAGTTTCTGAGGAAAATGGAGGCTCAGTGGGGAAAATGCCTCTGTCAGATTGGTCTGTAGGCAAGTCTGTGGGGGCATTTATTGACTGATGATTGACTTGGGAGGCAGAGTTCACTGTGGGGAGTGTAATCACTGGGAGAGTGGTCCTGGAAGCCAGTAAGCAGCATTGCATGGTGGTTTCTACTTCAGTTCCTGCCTAGTGGTTCATGCCATGAGTTCCTCCTTTGACTTCCCTCAATAGTGGACCATGCCTTAGACATGGAGTCCAAATATAATCCCTTTCTTCTAAAGTTTTTTTTTTGGGGGGTCCTGGTATTTATCACAGCAATAGGGAACAAGCTAGAACATATGCCAATATTCAAGGAACAATCACTGGAAATTAGTGTTAATGTTATTTTAAAGATAACTACAAGGAGACACGATAGGATGATGAGGCACAGTGTTAAGTTTCTGCATTGCCATCGTGATGGAGTGACCACCTTGGCAACAACATTCTCACCAAGCACTCCCAAAAATCCACAGAGACGATGTAAGTAATACAGAGTGAAGTAAAGGCAATGGCAGAATGCGGAGCAGTAGGGGACAAGTGTGTGGTCTTTGACTTCAAGTGCATTTATTTCTGTGTGTCTTCCTTAGGGCAGAAGCCTCATTTCCCCCATGTCAAGAATGTACATAAGCATAGTTACTTACACATACAGGTCTTTTGAGGACAACCGAACTGTTCTTATTAGGCAGTCTGTAGGCTTTTAACAAATGCTGGGAAAATAAAAGGTCTCAACAAATGCACCAAGGTAGTATGGTGTGCAGAGAAGTGTAAAGATTAAGGTAACATAATGGCAATCTCAAATACTGAAAATGTTAAATTCATAATTCTTTAAAGTACAAACAATGTCAACATAGGAGATCATTGAGGGAAAAAACCCTTAAATAGACAAGCAAACCACAGAGAAAAGCTGCAAATGACGAAATTGGATCTGCAGTAAACTTTCATCTATCCTCTTCTTCTGTTGCCCTTTGATTTTCCCTGCAGAATACCTCCTTACCAGTAAACGTCTTTTGCCATCTTATCCTTCCTGTCTTCACAAATGCCCAGAGCCTGGTGAAAAGTGTATAGTCCAGTTTCTCAGGAACATGAAGACATTTGTTGGCTGTCACACAGCTAGAAAGTCCATATCTTAATAACATGGCCTTCATTAGGACAGTGCCAATGTAGACCCAGATTATTACTAGATATAAAATGTAGGCTCCAGACACTGCAAGGGAGGCAACATAATAAACACAATGTCATAGAAGAAATTGAGCAGGAAGGGCTTTGGGGATAGGCGCTCAGTAGGGTTAGTTGAGGCAATCTGGTTTGGGAAGCCTGCTCTTTTCCTCTTTTAGGAAGAAGTGCTGAGCAATCAAATTAAGCTGCCGATGCTTTACAAATTATTTTTTAGTTGACTTAAATGACACTAAGACTATAATTTACTAGGCCTATGGTTTCATGCTTATAGAGGGCATATTTTTTGGTTATTTTAGACCACTTAACAATGTTGTGTTCTTAACCTACAGTAGCAATTATCTCAGGTCTGGGTGAAAATCTGGGTCAAAGACGTTTGGAATTATTTTTCTCTTCTCATTTTGATCTAATGACATTGTTTATAAAAATCTTACCTATTTCTCATTTTGTTTCTCTCTTCTTCTTCTTCTTCTTCTTCTTCTTCTTCTTCTTCTTCTTCTTCTTCTTCTTCTTCTTTTTTTATTGCTTAAATCCAGCACACATATTTGCATGAACAGAACCAAGCAAGTCCCAGCCATGTTTACATTCTTTCCTGCATATTTCTTTGCCCAGCAGCGCCTCAGCCCTGAAGAGTGTTCAAGAGTAAACATCATTCTTTATATAGATGAATAAGAGGTAACCCGAGAAAGCATCACATGACTCCACACCTTTGAAAGTCAATATTTAGTAACCTCTTCTGCTCTTCACTTTCAAAATATTTGTCTCTGAAAAGAATGTGAGAACGCGTTTGTCAAGAGGAAGTCAAAGTGGACAAACCAGACACTCTGAAGTTCCCCTCCAGAGGTGTTTATGTAGAAGCCTGCTCAGGCCAGACCAAAGCAAACCACAGCATCACCTGTGGGCGCTGCAGCAGCATCTGTGGGCCCTGCAAGTGACAAAGCCTACAACTGAAGAGGAGGTTCTGGATTTTAAAGCTTAAGGGTTGAGAATAGTCAAATCATATGGCATCAGAATAGGAGTGAATACTGTCAAATTTATTCTCAAATTCAAGTATGTATGTATGTATGTATGTATGTATGTAGGTATTTAGAGACAGTCTTTAAAAGAAGTTATAGAACTCTAGAACTCAAGACTCTCCAAATTCCCTACCTTTACTTCTGGACCACTGGAATTAAAAGCATGTATTACCACAATTGTCCTTCAAGTTCAATATTTTTTTAAGTGAAATTAAACTGTGATAATAAAAGTAGTTCTTGCCACATGATTGATCTTTAAGAAAACAAAATATTGAATGCTGATGGTTTAGTTTTAGTACAGCGTAAACTTCACCTTTCTACCAAACTTTAAAAAATAAATTATTAGACAAGTTTGATAGAACACACTCTTTGAAACAAAAACCTACAAAAGGATCCTACCTTGCTTGAAGGGCTGACAAACTCAAACTTAAAACCAGTTACACAAGTGGCCGGTTCTTTGCTTGGCTTTGAAGTGCTCAAAACTCATTTCAATGAAGAAAGAAGAGTCAATTACATCCATGAAAAGACAGAGTTTTCTTTGTCAATTTTAATAGAAGCTTCACTTAAAAAAACACTTAGTACACAATTATTTATAGTAATACCAAGGAATATAGGACATAAACTAGTATTTGCAATATAATATCTTAGCTTGCCTTCTGTTTCTGCAGCAAAATGCCTGAGATTGGATACTAAATAAATTAAAGAGGTAAAGGGGATGACAGCACCTTCACCACTAAGTGTGGTAAATTTGTAAAGAAGTTTTCCTCTTAGCATCGTGACACTGATGCACTCTGGCCTTACTTTGAACAACACGCATTCACATCTAATCAATAAGAGATAGGAGAGGGAAGGCTGGTGTGGTTTGGCCATGGTGTCAGTATCTCCCAAGTGCGTGTCAAGGTGGTGTATAAGTAGAGATTTGCTCTCCATGGTGCCTGTATGTATTTGTAGGAAGAGAAACATTTGAACATCTAGAGCCTAGTTGGTGTGTGTGGTGGTGGTGGTGGTAGTGGTGGTGGTCCTATCTTCACAAGTTTATAGTGAAGTAGTTTCATGCTACCCTTGAGTGTTCATGAGGATTGTTAGAATAACAGCAGGCCTGCTTTGTGCTTCCCTGTGTCCTGCCTTACTACGTGACCCTTCTCATGCATGGACTTCCATCATTAGCCATGAAGCCTCCTCCAGAAGCGTTTAGATGTTTAGCCTCTAAAACTGTGAACTGAATTGATCTCTTTTTCTGCATGAACTTAGCTGCCTCTGGTATGATGCTTGTAGTACTGTAAACCTGACTAATGCAGAGGGATTTTAAATCTAGCTTCTTATCAAAGGCTAGAATGTAGGATGCATTGCAGATGCACATATCCAAGGATACCCAGACAACTCAGCGACCCTCAAGCTGACTGACACTGATGTGCTGCTGCAACGAAGCTCACTGATCTTGGCATCAGTGGAACTCAACAAATCAAATGAATTGAATGTGGTGCAGCCAGAAACTGGATGGGGGAGCATCTATGAAGAGGTGCTAGGAGACTGGAGATGGGAGGACTATATCAGAAGAAGTTAGCAAGAACCATTAAGGGGGCCATTGTGGAAGATAGCTTTGCTGGGCTTTGGTATATGTAGTTCTCAGTCTCATCCATGAGAGATGTGGCCACCAAATAGTGCTCAGAGGCCTTGGGGGATCTTTGGAGGGTATCCCAGGAGAGGACAAAGGAAGAGAAAAAAGGAAGGCGTGATAGACAAAGGGCTTGAGTTTGCTCTCTTTTGCTTGTGTGCCTACTTAAGTTCCACTGAACAAAAGTTTGTAGCTTCTAAAACCTGAAGTTCTGCAACCTAAGATTCATTGGCAAGGACCAAGTTCACTTATCTAGTAGCTATGACACTGGGGCACTCAGTCACACTGTGCTCACTGTTGTCTTTGGACAAATTAGATGTATTTACCAAGCGCCAGGAAGGTCATCTCGTATGGTCATGTAGCTCAGGAACTGCACAGCCCTGGGAAGAAACCCATCCAAAGGTCTTCTGCAGATTCTTGAAGGTCAAAGCACTATGCCCACATACATCAGTTCTAGCAGGCTTGATACCCAGCAGCCCCTGGGGTGATAAAACGACAGAAACACTGCTGTTAAGAATATACAAAGCAGAAAAGAAAGACAGCCAAGACCAGGGCAGGCATAAAAATGCTGAGCGCACATCATCTGTATGATGAAAACCAGGCTTGAACGACTAGCGGACCAATATATAAACTCCAACAAAGATTGCTAATGACCCAGAGCTGTGCTTCTCAACCTTCCTAGTGCTGCGACCCTTTAATATAGTTCCTTATGATGTCGTAACCCCAACCGTAAAATTAATTCATTGCTGCTTCATAAACGTAATTTTGATACTGTTATGTGTTGTAATATAAATAATCTGTGTTTCCCAATGGGCCTTGGTGAGCCTTGTGAAATGGTCATTTGATCCCCAAAGGGGTAAAGAACTACTGGGCTAGAAAGATACCTCAGTTGGGTAACATCTTCCCTGGAAGGGAGAATATTTTATTTCAGTCCCCGGCACCCATGTAAAGAAAGCTGGGTGCAGAGGGCAAGCTTGCTCCCTGCACTGATGGGCAGAAATAGGCACAGCCTTTGGTATTATTGGAGAGCTAGCCTGCTAGTCCATGAGTTTCTTTGGTCCAGTGAGATTCCCTGTACCTGAGGAAGGATACATGATGTTGACTTAGGCCTCTGCGTACATGTGAACTTGTACCCAGCCACCACCCAGTGACACACACACACAGACACATGCACACACACTCATTCACATCCAAGTACAATCAGTTAATACAGAGTTCTTCTGGCCCTAAGTACAAGAAGCCTCATTGCCTCCCATTAGGGGGACTTCCGCTCACCTTGACACAGGGGAGATATGCCAGGGGTAAAAGATGTGCACTAAGATGTGAATTTTCATCCCTAAAACTGCAGGAGATAAAGAAGCTGGAGCATGCTAGTTTTAACTTTATGAAGAGATTTCAGACTTACAAGGTGACCCTAGAGAGCCCTCTGTCAGCAGGTTCATGTGGCCACCCAGAGCAGGGGTATCTGAGAGTCACCACCATCAGAAGCACTTTGTGGTTAACATTGGCAGGTTCCCAAAGCAACTGCAGCAGATGCATGAGTTCTAATGACCTGCACGCTCTCTCTCTCTCTCTCTCTCTCTCTCTCTCTCTCTCATCAGCAGGACTGTTTTGTGGGGCTCTTTTGTTGTTGTTTTTTGTTCTTTGTAAAAGTTCTACTTTAGAAAACCATTTGACTCCCAAAACAAGTTCACAAGAGTGAGCAGAAAATATTGAAAGTAAAGAAATTTTCAAAGGAGATAAAATTGCAAGTTATTTCATGTGTCTTTTATTTTTTAATTAATTTATTCATATTACATCTCGATTGTTAGCCCTTCCCCTGTTTCCTCCTATTCTTCCCTCCCTCCCACTTATCCCCTTCTCCCCTCCCCTATGTCTGTGATTGAGGGAGACCTCCTTCCCTTATATATGCTCTTAGAATATCAAGTCTTTTCTTGGTAACTTGCTATCCTTCCTCTGAGTGCCACCAGGTCTCCCCATCCAGGGGACATGGTCAGAAAAGGGGCACCAGAGCTCATGTGAGAGTCAGATCTCACTCTCCACTCAACGGTGGAGAATATCCTGTTCGTTGGCTAGGTCTTGGTAGGGTTTCGAAGTTTAATGCCTATATTCTCCTTGGCTGGTGCCTTAGTTTGAGGAGGACCCCAGGATCCAGATCTGCCTGTCATAAAGTTCTTCTTGTAGGTTTCCAGGGCCCTGTGGGTCCTACTATTTCCCCATTCTTCCATGCTACTCTCGCCTAAAGTCTCAATAGGATGTCCTCTCCTCTGACCCACTTTCTCGGTAAGTAAAGATTTTCATGGTACGTATCCCTTGGACTAGTGTTTTGATATAAGTGAGTATATACCGTTTGTCTCTTTTTGCTTCTGGGTGAACTCACTCATTATGATAACTTCTAGATCAATCCATTTGTCCACAAATTTTGGGAATTCCTTCTTTTTAATAGCTGAGTAGTATTCCATAGTGTAAATGTACATTTTCACTATGGAATACTCAGCTATTTCATGTGTCTTTTAAAAAACACATTTTCAACTGAATTGGGGTGATAGGAAAAGAAATAAGATATTACTGCACAGAGAGAGAGAGAGAGAGAGAGAGAGAGAGAGAGAGAGAGAGAGAGAGAGAGAGAGAGAGAAACACAATCATCACTGAACTCCTGGATGCAAGCATGACCCTCTGAGATTATTATACCTTGAAAGACTAAATCTTTACAAAACTATTCTCAAAAATATTTAGCCCAATTTCATCGCTATAAAGTATCTTAGAACCAATCTAATTTAACATCTTAATTATTTAAAAATATGAAATCAAGAACAGGGACATGACTTATATAAAGTTAGGAAACAAGAATGGTTGAGAGGTGGCTACCTGTACATCTCCTGAGATGAGCCATTTGGCTGTCTTTATGTCATAGAACAATTTCGAGGATATTGGTTTAGCAAATACATTTGTGAGAAAGAGATAGTATAGCAAGAGGGATGTGATGGTACATCTTGTAATTTTTCCTCTTAAAAGATAGAGGCAGGAGGATCAAGAGTTCAAGGCCATCCTCAGCGATGTAGTGAGTTTTGAAGTTAACCTAGGACATATGTAACACCACAAGAAAAACAAAACAACCCTGCCGCATTCAGAACACAGAGATAATATCCCCTTCTAGATCAAAAGACAGGAATGCTAATTTCCAAGATGGAAGGGTTTTCTTTTTGTTGTTTGCTTGTTTGGTTGGTTGGTTTTTGGTTTTGTTTTTTGAAACAAGGTTTCACTGTTCTAATCTTGGCTGTCCTGGACTCACTTTGTAGACCAGGCTGGCCTCGAATTCACAGTAATCCGCTAGCCTCTGCCTCCCAAGTGCTGGAATTAAAGGCGTGTGCCACCACTCCCAGTTTATTCTCCAAGATGGAAGAGTTGGGCTTCTCTAGCTTAGGTTTCTTCCCTTGCAAGGCAGCTCATCTTATGTATAGGTAGCCATTACACCTCATCTGCACTGTTCAGTGGCAGCTCTGTTTTGGTCTTCTCCAAAGATGCAAGTGTTGAGGCTTTGCCTCTAGCTAATAACACTGTGATGAGGTAAAGGAATTGTTAAGTGGAGCATAATCAAAAGAGAATTTCAGACTAATTTCTCTTATGAACATTAATGCAAAACTACTCAATAAAATATTTGCAAAATGATTACAAGAGCATATCAAAGATATCATTCATCATGACCAGGTAGGCTTTATTCCAGGCATGCAGGGATGGTTTAATGTACAGAAATCCATCAATGTAATCCACCATATAAACAAACTGAAAGAAAAAAAATCCCACGATTATCTCCTTAGATGCAGAAAAAGCATTTGACAAAATCCAACACCCATTCATGTTTAAAGTTTTAGAGAGATCGAGAATACAAGGCACATACCTAAACATAATAAAGGCTATATACAGCAAGCCAATAGCCAACATCAAATTAAATGGAGAGATACTCAAGGAAATTCCTCTAAAATCAGGAACAGACAAGGCTGCCCACTTTCTCCATACTCTTCAATATAGTTTTTGAAGTTCTAGCCAGAGTAATAAGACATCAAAAGGAGATCAAGGGGATCTAAATGGGAAAGGAGGAAGTCAAATTATCCTTATTTTCAGATGATATGATAGTATACATAAGTGATCCCCAAAATTCCACCAGAGAACTTCTACAGCTGATAAACACCTTCAGCAGATTGGCTGGATACAAAATTAACTTTAAAAAAGTCAGTAGCCTACCTTTATAAATAACAAACATGCAGAGGAAGAAATTAGGAAAACTACACCCTTCACAATAGCCACAAGTAATATAAAATATCTAGGGGTGACTCTAACCATGCAGGTGAAGGACTTGTTTGAAAAAATTTTACATCTCTGAAGAAAGAGATTGAAGATGACATCAGAAGATGGAGGGATCTCCCTTGTCCGTGGATCGGGAGAATTAACATAGTAAAATGGCCATCTTACCAAAAGCAATTTACAGATTCAATGCAATCCCTATCAAAATACCTACACAATTTTTAAAGACATTGAAAGTTCAATTCTCAACTTCATATGGAAAAAAAACCCAGAATAGCTAAAACAATTCCATACAATAAAAGATCCTGAGGAGGAATCTCCATTCCTGATCTCAAACTGTGCTATAGAGCAATGGTAATTAAACCAGCATGGTACTGGCACAACAATAGCCTGGTTGATCAATGGAATAGAATCGAAGACCCAGAAATGAATCCACACACACATAGTTACTTGATATTTATACAAAGAAGCCAAATCCATTCAATGGAAAAAGGATAGCATCTTTAACAAATGGTGCTGGTCTAACTGGATGTCTACATGTAAAAAAAATGCAATGGGACCCATATTTGTCACCATGCACAAAACTCAAGTCCAAGTGGATTAAAGACCTCAACATAAAACCAGAGACACTAAATCGGTTAGAAGAAAAAGTGGGGAAGAGCCTGGAACACATTGGCACAGGAGACAACTTCCTGAACAGAACACCAACAGCCCAGGCCTGAGGTCAACAATTAATAAATGGGACCTCATGAGGCTAAGAAACTTCTGTAAGGCAGGAGACACTGTCAAGAGAAAAAAAGCGACAGCCTACAGACTGGGAAAAGATCTTCACCAACCCTACATCTGACAAAGGTCTAATGTCCAAAATATATTAAAAAACTCAAGAAATTAAACACCACCAAACCAAATAACCAAATTGAGAAATGGGGCTAGGAACTAAACAGAATTCTCAACAGAAGACTATCGAATGGCTGAGAAACACTTAAAGAAATGCTCAATGTCTTTAGTCATCAGAAAAATCCAAATCAAAACAACTCTGAGATTCCGTCCTGTGTCTTTAAATCCAGTTTCTGTAAGGTCATTCTCTGTTTATAAAGACACATTTCTCCCTGATTCTCGCAGCAGCCATTGCCACTCTATGTGTTCAGGTTTTATTGTTGACCCCAACTCTGCTGCGGTCACCATTGCTCCTCTGAATCAAACGTGTCCCTGCTCCCTACCCTCTGAGCACATCTGTCATCAATCCTGCTGCTGTCCTTCACTTGTGTCCTCTCCGACTAGCTACTTGGTATTCAGATTAGGTCTTTCTCTTCCACTGCCTTTGTCCCTTATGCTCCCACAGGGCCAGAGCCTTTTTATCAGCCTGACTCACTGCCTGCTCCCACTCCTACATTTCTCCCATGGTAGGGGTGGGGGTTAACTCAGGACATCTGATTCTTGGGCGAAATAGGAAATGAGAGCTGCCAGGCTGAGAAAAACAAGGGCTTATGAAGTTATTACAAGGAACTTTTAGGAATGGAGAGCGGAGACTGGATTGTGCTCAGGTGACCACACTCAGCGTCCTTACAGGAACACAGGCCTCTCAGACTCGTGAACACTGTAAGCCACTGCTGCAGGATCATGCAGCAATCAGGCCCTGAAAGCAAAATCATGTAAATGACCACTTGTTTTGGATTGTTTTCTAGCCCTTCAAGTCCATTTTTTATTTTCTTGTCTCTTATGACTCTCTTAGGAGCAATGGACATTTATGAAACCTAATGAAAACAGGACTGAAGATGATGTTCAGGCATGGCCTCAGGTGACAAAAAATAAGCCCTTAAAAAAACTAAGAATAAGGAAAGAAAAGATACATATTTTCTATATGTGATAGAAATTCTATTTGTTTTCTATATGTCTTTTCCCCAAGATCAATTTGGAATATATATATATATATATATATATATATATATATATATATATATATATATATATATATATATGCAATCTACTTATAAATATATATAGTAAATATATATATAATGAATATGTAGTATATAGTATTTAACATATATGAATTGCATATATCCACTCTGTTAGCTCCTTTTGTTAAAGGGAAGGTCAGCCCACATAGTTAGCCGATGAAATGCTTCAGAGCACACGACAGGATTGCCCAATGGTAACCCTAACCCACTCAAGAGCATTTTGCTTGCTCCTCAATGGAATCATTTTTATCTGAAAGGTGAAGTGCTCCCCGAGAAGTAGTATTAGTGGGACACCCTGGGGGATGGACAGAACACAACAGCAGATCTATAAGGGTCACTTCTGCTGAAATTAGACCCTCTGAGCCCCGCAGTGATGTCAGTTCCTTCAGCTGTCCATAGCCAGAAGCCGGCAGGTGGTTGAGCACATTCCATTGGACAAAAGCTCTGTGAGCACAAGCCCTGTGTTTCTTGGTATAATGCTGTCCTGTTCTAGTCATCACTCTTTGTGTGCGCTGAGACCTGCCTAGGTTCTGGCATTGCTCCCCTCCTCATTCCTGCACCCTCCACCAAACTAAGTGTCCATCTTGTTACGTGCCATCAATCATCAAGGCAGCACACAGAAACGCATGCACAGACACACATAAACACACATGTATGCACACACACACAAACAAATGCACACACAGACACACACGCATGTGTGAGTGTGAATTCTAGCTATCTCTGAAGTCTGCCAGATAGCCTGAGATTGTGGTGTGTGACCTGTTTTCTACACAATTCCCACTTTTGGTCTTGGATCTTGATTTTTATGGACTCATCTGACTGGGGTGAATAAGATGTATTCCGCTTTGCAGGGAAGGAAATGCTTGAGGAATAAACTTAGTCTCCTGTGACTTCAGAGGACAGGGCTTCATCTCTAGAAGTTTCTTGGAAGAAGGTGGAGTTTTAAGAGCTATGTACTTTATTAAAGGACTTTATCTGCTGTACTAGCCTGTCAAAACAATGCTGGTGGGGTCAGCAAGATGGCTCAGCAGGAAAAGACACTTGCCACCAAGCGTTATGACCTAAGTTCAATAACCAGGGCCCATAGGGTGGAAGGAAAGAACTAACTCTGGAAAATGTCACTTCAACTTCCACATGCAGACTGTGGGACATGCACACACACACACACACACACACACACACACACACACACACGAATAAGTGAGTGAGTGAGTGAATAAATGAATGGGTGAATGAAGATAAAAACAATTTAAAATGCCAGAGGAATGAGCAAACCTTGAGAAATTAATCCTGAGTTAGAAAATGGCATTTCAGCTTTTTAACCTAACGCTTGTATGTCTAAGGCATTAAGAAAACTGAGAGAACCTTCTACTCTAGAAGTTACTGGGATATACCCTGCTTCAAAAAGTGTATACAGAGATGAGTTGGTTAATTCCATCAGAAACAAGCTGGGTGCATTGCTTGAAAACACATTAAATGTAGTGCATATACTTCCATTCAGTAAAATGGGAGTTTGCAAAATCTCAATGGTCTTCACTGAGAGTCTGACATTTGAGAATACTCTGGTTTACTTAGCTTTACTTGTTAAAGAAAAAAGTTCATACAGCCTCCATCTTTGCTGAAGTTCACAAAGAGAGAAGCAGGTACAAGATCTCCCGCTGGTATCTGTAGTGCCTTTGCAAAAGGGCACATTCATTAGAAGTCCCCAGGAAGTGGCTTTAGGCTGGGATCACATGCCTGGGTTAAGCAAAGCCTTCTTTACATTTAAAGAATATATTTTTGTTATGTTTTGTTTTGTTTGTCAGATTAAATAGTTTCTGTATGTCTGTATATTCATATTCTATCTAGATGGCTACATGCTAGAAAGACAATATTCTACATAAAATATTTTATTATGTAAAAAAAAGGAAACTGAGAGAGTATTAAACATTTTTATAATAAAAATATTTGCCCTCAGCATTGCTGCAGCCTTTTCTACTGTCATCCACTTCCATTTTTTCCCTATTCTAGAAACCCTGGCAATGCAAATGGGTGCCCTGCCTTATCTTCCTAGGAGGCACCGAGCTTGGGAAATGGAGCCTTCCCTCTCTTTGTGTGGGTGAACTCCACACATGGTATTAAGCATCCGAGTGCTCATGCTGGATACCAACCGTGTGTCTGACATCAGGGGGTAGGCTTTACCACAAAAAGAAACTCTATGCTGTGACCTTTTGATTGCATTCACAGGGAAAGAACAGGAAGTTTCAGCAGAAAAGCCCAGAGTGGTTCCAGAAAATGATTTCTCGGATAAATTATTCACACCAAGTCCTCCGTGGTTTATGTATAGTGCATTCTCACAAGCTGCTGCTCTTCTGCTTCATGCCCTCCTGTAGGCATGTCTGATTTTCAAAATCAATAAAGCAACTGGCTTGAGTAAGGGTTTATTACATCCCACCTCCTCTGCAATCATGGTCCTTGTTTTGATTAGCTACTTTTCTTTTCTTTTTTTTATTGAAAATAGATTCTATCATACAATACATCCCAAGCACACATTTTCCCCCTCCCTCCACTTCTCCTAGCTCGCCTGCACACACACACGCACACACACACCTCCCCTCTCTCCAAGATCCACTCCTCATCTGTTTCTTCTTCAGAAAAGAGCAGATCTTCAAGAGATGACAGATAGACACGGCCAAATAAGATATAATAAGACAACATGAAAGCCCTAATATTGAGGATGGACAAGGCAACCCAATAGGAGGAAAAGAGTGTTAAGATCAGGCTAAAAGGGGCTGGAGAGATGGCTCAGCAGGTTAAAAGCACTGGCTGCTCTTCCAAAGGTCTTGAGTTCAATCCCCAGCAGCCATATGGTGGCTCATAACCATCTATAATAAGATCTGGTGCTCTCTGCTGATGGGCAGGCACACATGCAGGCAGAGCATTGTGTACACAATAATAAATAAAACTAAAAAAAAAATCAAGCTAAAAGAGTCAGAGATATACCTGCTCCCACTGTTAGGAGTCTCACAAGAACACCAAGCTAACAACCATAACATAATGCAGAGGACCTGATGAAGACCCATGCAAGCCCTGTGTTTGCCGTTTCAGTCTCTGTGAACCCATGTGAGCCTTCCTTAGCTGATTCAGTGGGTCATGTTTTCCTGGTATTATCCTCCATCCCTTCTGATTCCTACAGTCCTTCCCCCCCGCCCCATCTCCCATGGGGTTCTCCTATCTTCTAGGGACAGGATAGAGACCTACACCGGCTCCCATCTGCTGCTGAAGGAAGCCTCTCCAGTGACAACTGGGCAAGGCACCGAACTATGAGTATAGCAGAGTATCATTAGGGAATTAGAGAGGTGTGCTAAGCATCGCTGTGCAGCAGCCTATGGAGAGCTGGTTTCTGAGATAGAAGTGTCATCAAGGACAGACAAGCTCCCTTAGTTCACAAGGGGTTGAACTAAGAAGTTACTCAACTTAGCAGCCTAGCAGCTTAGCTCTAGGAGGCATCTGTTTGACTGTTTCTTGTGCCTCATTACCATAACCAAATCCTACCACTTCCTAGAATGTATTTTTAGAATGTTAATAAAAAATACCTATGAAAAAGGATATCAGAAAAAAAAAGTGTTGAAAAGGCTGGCACAGGCAGAGTTAAGCAGATTTTTTCCCCCATCGCTAGACTTCTTAAAGGATTTAGCAGAAAGCTTTGCCAAATCAGTTTCTTAAAACTGTAAGAAGTGTGTAAGTCTTCTTACATTTACCTCCAGAAAGTTTCCTTTTTCTGTTTTGGGTATGTGAGTGTACATTCTCCTTTGAGAAACACTAAACCAACCAGAGTGGGGTTGGATTACACAATGGAGAGGTAGCTCTTAAATGACCTGGGCAGTATCTACTCCATAGGACATACTATGATGTCATCACCAGCCACAAGCTAGTCCCATGCCTCATTCTAAACAGTGAAGGCATACTGGGATGCCAGGAAAAGCATCTCTGGGTTTCTCTATAAATCCATGCCACAACGTGCCCAGTGCAGCCAGATGGGTGCCAAAACTTGTCAGAACAAAAGAATCTAAAGACAAGTGAGGAGGCGTTGTCCTTTACTATCTGCATGAGGGAACAAATATTGGCGCCTCTGAGCAGAAAACCATGCAGTGGTTACTTAGGGAGACCCCCAGCTCCATGGGAAGAGCAAAGGTCTTCACTATGTCAAACACTAGGAATGGAAAAGCAAACTCTGCTATTCAATGCAGCCTTGCATATGGGCCACAAGGGAGATTTCCAATTACATGTGCATTTTGTAATGCAGATAAAAGTTGAACATTTATGCAATGCATCCTCTCTAAGTTTCCAGAAACATCAGTCAATACAATGACGGTAGAACTTGGAACATTTTTTTGTCATTTATATGATTTATTTATATTCAACAGATATTTGTAGAGTATACATTCTAAAAACCCATATATATTTGAAATTTTATGTTCCTATGCTGTACACGCCAGTAAAATGCTATTTTTTTACATTGACAATTATGGCTTTTATATCCATAATCTACACATATTGTTAATCTAACAAAAGCCGGAGTCTGAAACACTTCAGGATTTTAGTTAAATCTTTGCAGAAAAGCATGTTGTAATATTCAAAGTGATTGCAATTGAGAGAATTTAGTAAAGAGATTGCCACAATATTGTCAAGGGGGCAGGAAAACACAAAATAAGTTCAACATTCTGTTACTAGCTCCAAGCCATCAAGTGGTTAAGTAGTGCCTGTAGTCAAAGCATGTGGAAAGGGGCGTGCTGCATAGGCAACAGCTGCAGCAAGTTTGCTTGACATCTCGGACAGAGTGAGAGGAGTTATTGCTTAGTTTTCATTGCCCTTGGCCTCCTCCATTCTTTCTGAATGGTAAGTCCAATGGCTAGAGGTGATGCAGTCCATGGTGGGCAGCAACCCAACTCACATTATGGGCAGAACTGGGGCAGAAAGCTATCCAGAAACAAATATGAAGGCATCTGGAATGTCTTGTGCACAATCTACTCTTGTGTGCCTTGAACTTAGTTGTGGTAAATATTTATCTCAACATTGAGATTATTCAAAGCAATGATGGTCATTCCTCTATCTTGATCAGTGCTTATCTGTTTGTGCACAACATAAAGAAAACAAGATATCATGAGTCAAATCAGGGCTCTCTCTACTCCAGACCTATTTAATCAGAACCTCTGATTTGAATCCTAGGCTTATAGAGTTTGAATTTCTTAGTGTAATTCTGATATACATTTAAATTAAGACCATTGAAATGGGGTTTCTAAGATGTATTACTCTTGAATTGTGTCTCTTCACAGCAAATCCATTTTGGCAATTCTTCTAATTCATTTTGCAAACATTGCTTTTCCACTTTTCCTTTTCCATATTGCAGAGGGGAAGTCTGGCTATATTTGTGGTAGCATGGCTAAGGTGTTGGGCGGTAGGTCAGTTCCCCAGTGGGAAAGGAATGCCTCTCCATCTTAAGTCCAACAACAAGTCTTGTTGAATGTTTTTCCTTTATTCTGTCATAGAGATCCTAATGACTATAAATTCTAAAAAAAAAAAAAAAAAAAAAAAAAAACTGTTCTTGTTATTCAGTCAAATTCATAGAACCAAACTTTGGCCCACACTAGCTATCCTTATTTATTTAGAAAAATTTCATAACATTTACTCAATTGAAAGAGAACTGGTTTTGATCTCAAGTCTGCATGCTATGTATGTTTGAAATATACCTTGTTACCAACTACATGTAACAAATTTATTTAATCAATTAAAACACTATAAACGGCACTGATAAAAGAAGTCAGGTATCATCTGCCTTTCATTTTCTTTTAGTTGGATCGCTCACACAAATTCTGGAAGATCAATAATAGTTTAATCCTTAATATTCTACCTCATTCTGATCAACATAGTCTTGATATATACAGTGAAATAAATCAGTTTTTGTCACACCTCCTCATAATAATGTATTGAAGCAGACAGATGTGTTCATTGATTTTTATGGCACAGAAGAAAAATCATATAAATGTGTCTACCTGGAGTGAAGGTCAGCTTTTTTCTTTCTCATCTACAGCCATGAAATACACCTTCTTTCTGTTCTAAAAGCTGTCAGCCAGTCTTAATGGCATGGAATGGAAGTGGTCTATCTCCATGCCCCTGTACTTCCTTTCCAGTCACGTACAAAAGCTTTTGTTGGAACTATTATAACAATGAATTATTAAAGGAGGATATGGGAGGACCTTCTGTATATGCACAGATTCATCGTCAAACTCTTTTAAGGTAAGTAGACCATGTTATTACAGTCTGCAAACTGTCCAGCTGCTCAACCTGAGGGCTATTAAAAATAACTAATTTGATGCACAATAACGTTGGATAAATGTTTTGACTCAAAGCAAAACTATCTTCCCAGGTGAACTCTCTTAGCTTCAATTCTAGTATATGTATATATATATATATATATTTTTTTTTTAAGGGATATTTTTAGAATGTTTCATTATGTTTAATTTTTTAACTTCGTGTGTGTGGCATGGCTTGGGTGTTGAGCTCAGAGAACAATTTGTGGGGTTCTCCTTCTACAGTGTGGGTGATCAAACTCAGGTAATCAGTCTTGGCAAAGAGCACCTTTACCTGCTGAGCCATACTGCTAGACCCTAGAAATAAAACTTTGACCATAAGAAAACATACAAAGTATTTTGTAATTTATACAATGTAATCATCAATCTGGACTTTTGGGGGATTTATGCATTTTTCATTAGTAAAAGATCAGGTAACACTTCAGAGGAATTGAGTTGATTAATTTTCAGTTGTTTTTTATTTATATTTATATTTTTCAGCAAATTTCTGGTTATGTTCTTCATGCTCGGACGGCACTGAGCAGACTTCCTGAGCGGGATGCTGCCCACCAGGAAGATTCATTACAGTTGTGATAGCCTCTTGCCGAAAGTGCGTACTCACGTCTGTGCGCCTGCATTTTCATCCCTAGTGCCTCAATGAATATAATTAATTCACGATTCACTAGCATGAATCTGATTAGAAGCAGCTATTTAGCATTTATTGAAAAGCCAGGTTGAATTAATTAAGAGATCAAGAATAATTTGCTGTTATGGGAGAATAGAATTTGTCCCTTTACTAAAGGACGACACAGATAAGTACGTTTTAAGGAACTGATGAGGAAAATAGAATCAGTGTCATAAGTAAACTATACCCAGGTTCACTTAAAATATTCAAAAGTAGCTTGAACACATGTGGACTATATTGTTTAACATTTCACATTTTTTGTACTATTCATTTTCCTCTTGGCATGTTAGAATCGTTGAATCTTCATTGTTACACCAGATTGTCAAAGTTTTGCTTTCTTATTTATTTAATTGTTGGCTTGTTTACATTTCTACTCTCTCTTCTTCAGGATGGATATTCTTCAGGTTTGAACACTTGACACCTAGCTGGCAGTACTGTGCTGAAGGCTGAGGAACCTTTAGAAGGTGGACCCGCACCTGAGGAGGTTGGTCATAAGAAGTTTCCTTGCAATTTGATAGCTTGATGGTACTTCCTGTCCACTGTGCTTCCAGACAGCTGTGGGCACGGGCAGCCACCTCATACTCCTGCTGCCAAACCTTCTGCCATGATGGCCTGTATCCCCACAAACTATGAGCCAAAATAAGCTTTTCTTTGCTTAAGTTGCTTCTTGTCAGGGATTTGGTTCCATCAATGAATAAAGTAACAAACAGAGTCCTACTCAGAACAAGTTAGCGGATGTATAAAGCGTGTGAGGAAAACCCTACCTACCGTTCTACCTTCACGTTTCCTGATAAGTTCTTCCCTTTTAGAAGATTTTTGGATTCTGTTGTCACAATTATGGTGCGTCTTTTCATTTTCTATAGTGTGGATCTCTTTGTTGATTCATATTTCTTGCCAGCACACTCTCCCCTGATTCTTTAGGCACATTTTCCTGTTAGCATTGCACATATTTATAGTAACAACTTTAAAATGTTTGTCTAGCAAGTCCAACATCTAGGTGCCTGTGGTGACTAAGTTTCTTGATGGATCAGAGATTCCTATTTTTCAGTGTGTCATAATTTTGTTGGTAACTGAATATTATTGATAATTAAGTGCAACAGCTTCAGATTATTTGTCTCTGTCCCCCTGTGTTCTGTCCCACATAGTCTGCTTAAATTCTCTTGTTTGCTTATTTTATTGATTATTTGAACTAATTCCATATATATATATATATATATATATATATATATATATATATATATATATATATATGGAGAGAGTATGTCTGTGTGTTTATTTATAATGTGTAGCCTCTGAAGTTTCTCATAATATATTTTTATTATACTATTTTACTTTTAAGGCTAGGCTTTAGGAATTTTCCTTGGATTGTTATGGCTAGTTTAGCAACCAGTGACTAGTTGGAAGTTGTCCTTAAATACTTTCATCCGTTAAATCTACCTTTTTGCATTGATTTGTGCATTCCTGTCTATTGCTGTATTATATTGTCAATGCAAACATTTAGGTTCATAACACTTACTTCTTATCTTACTGGTCCTATGAGTCAGAATTTGGGCATAGCTTAGCTGTATTGCCTGCTTCAGGGATTCATAAAGATGAGATGGATGTTGACTTGAGCACTCAGAATCCTCTCAAATTTCACCTGCAGAAAAGTGCATTTCAAAGTTGACATTATTTTTGGCAGATCTGAGTTCTTTTGAGTTACTGGATTTGAGGATTCATGTTATTGCTGAATATAATAAACTGGAGGGTGGCCTTTCTTCTTTATTACATGGGCCTCGGTATAAAGCAGTGGATGACACAGAAGCTTGTGTTGCCAAAGCCAGAAGGCAAGGCAGACATTAAAATAGTATGCAACATAACCAAGAAAGCGGTATTCCATCACCTGTACAATGTTCCGTTAGTTACAAGTCATTCGTAGGTTCTGATTACAGCCAGGCATGCACGGACTCCTACAAGAATGTGAGGACCTGTGACAGAGAGAATTGGGGCCACACTGTGACATGCTTTCCAACTTCAGTAGGCTTGAATGTTTGCCATGCTTTCTATTCTCTCCCTCTTTAAGTCTTTATATTTAGCCAGGAGTGAGTAACTTTGCAGGGCCCTCCCTGGTTTCTCCTAAGCAGGTATAGCCTCCTGGATGCACGGAACCTTCCAAGAATTTAGAGTCAGATCTCAGCCTGCCTTTTTCATCTGCTTATCTCCTTTAATCTACCTCTTGTGTTTCGAGCCAGTGTCCTGTTGCCTCAACTGTCTCATCCATTATGGATGTCGGGCTTCTGTCATCTCTCCTTCATTATTTCCTGCTCATATCTTTATGGCTTTCAACAATAGGATTATAGACTATCAGCTCCAAATATCCCACATTCTGTTTAGGCAGGAAGTGGAGCTTCCAGTGTAGACTGTCTGTCCCATCTGTGTGGCTAGAGAGAGCCAGTAGAGACAGGAAATGCCCCGCTCCAGTCCCACAGACCCTCACCCCCTATCAGTACACAGCAGTTTCATAGAAGGTGCTCCCCCTTTCCTGTGTGTCACTTTTTAAGGCACACACATGGCACTGTTCACCAACTTTGTCCAGTTTTAATCACTGCACTTTTAACCACTGCTCTATGTTCCTACTCTAGCCAAGTCTTATCTCCCAAATCTACCAATCAAAATGGAGCTTAGTAGCAGCCCATGTGATCTGTCTGCAAAGGAACCTTGAAAATTAAAATCTAGGTCATCTTTAGAAATTCTAAATCAGAATGTTTCTAATATGAAGTCATATTCAAGACTTCTATTTAGGAAGTTTGGTATTATCTTGAGGTCAAGAAAAATTGAAAACACAGTTACTTGCTCCTAGAATGTTAAATCGAAGAGTAGCTATTTTGTTCATCTATTAGGAAAATGACTGTGGTTTCTTTAGATATGATGCATATTCAAAATTAATCATATATTATTACCATATATTTGGTAAGATATACGTATTTGGTTTATATATAATGGCAATAATATATATTTATTACTATTATTTAGTTCATATAACTGGACTAAATTATAGTATAGTGTTACCACCACAGGCTGAAGTTCAGGAATACATAGTTGGATATAAGATTTTATGTGTACATATGACTGCAATAAAAGCTAAATTTAACTACCAAATGCTTATGTAATCTTCTAGAACAGTCTACTGGCCTTGCCTAAAGAGTCCATATTGATTCTGAGCACTCCACACCTAAGGGGCAGAATAGTACAGCCAACCAAAAATCTTGAGACTGAATCTCTTTTGTTTCTTTTACCTTCAAGGCAGGTACTTCATTTCTCTGCATTTCGGTGTGCTCATTTACATAATAGATTTAAGTATTTATTTACAGGGATACTGAATGTGTCAAGTTAATAAGACTGAAAGCAGAGCTTGGTCCTTATAAACACTTCAAGCATTTTATCATTCTGGGATGTTACTATCCTGGTCTGAAGTACTTTTGTTCACGTGCTTTATGATTGCAACACACTGTTTGCTTGGCCTCTCTGCTTCGGTTTTTATTTTCTTAGAGTCTATGCTCCAATCTGTTCCATTACGATCCTTTAAAAAGGCTCTTAAGTCCCCGTTCTTTCTCATGGTCGTTGTGTGTATGACTTGAGAGCATAGACATGTGCCTTGCTAACACCACCTTTAAGGCTTTATGTCAGCATTAAGAAATCAGCCTTGGTGAGAATCTAGAACCATAAGAACTGAAAAGTGTCACACGTGTCATTTTTCTTTGCCTCTGAAAAGGCATGTTTTAAACATTTACCAGCACTTTCTAGGGCTTCTCACAGTACTTCCAATAAAAAACGTCAAAGCCCATCCCCTGTCCTCTACCTAAATAATGTAGAGCCTGGTTACTTCTCCAGTGTCATCTCTTGTTTTCTGAGCCTTGCTCACTGGACTTCTGACAAAGTGTCCATACTTTCCTTAACTACATCTGATGCTGGTTTGTGCCTGGGAGTGCCTGGAAGGCTTTTCCCACTGTTGGGGTTGTCTTGGGATTTTCCTTAGACTTATTATCAAATGTTTTATTTTTTGTAAGATGTTCTCATATCAATTTTAACTTAAAATCTTTTAATTAGCACATAAAATTTTATATGTACAAAGGTACTATATGTTTCCATATATGTGTACATTAGAGTTGACACACCTGTTTTCTCAAACATTTCCTTGTGTGTGGGGGAAGCATTTGAAAGTATTTCTTTGACTTCTGGCAACATACTGTACATTATCCTCATCTCCTGTGACCACAGTCTTCATTGGATACCTAACAGTCTAACTGCAACTTACTACCTTGTTTTGTCTCAAGTTGTGGCTGCTACCACCCTTTCTTATTCTCTGGAATGTTCTCAGCTCTCTGATGTTCTGTTACATATTACATTAGTTACTGCCCATTAGACCATCAGCACCATGGGATCGGGCATTTTGACGTGTTTCCTTCCCTAGTAACAGCTTGGTATCTATAGTAGCCCCTTCCATCGAAGTGGTACACAGCAAATAACGATTAAGTGAATAAGTGATTTAGTAACTCAGAATAAGTGCACAACTATTTTCAACACCTAATATATATATATATATATATATATATATATATATATATATATATATATATAATATTTTGACTTATACCAACAGTAGATATTAGTAAGTCCTCAGTGTTGGGGTGAGTAAAAAAATGTAAACACTATGTGAAGAACCAACCAAACTCATTCCATCCTTACAGCAAATCTTGCAGAGATGAGTGAACTCTGAGGTCAAAGACAAGATCAGGCAGCTCATAGTTTAGAGAATAAACAAAAACAGCATGGCCAGCAACACCACTACCTAAGTTTCTAATTCCATTTGATTGTGCCTGTATTACTACTTTCGTTATTATTGAACATATTTCCGTTTCATGTACTTGTTGAACATTTGTATGTTTTAATACAATATATAACTTCAAGTCCTTGGCTCCACTTTTTCATGAAAGCTAAGGTCTTAATCTTCCCCTGACAAAGTCAAAAGAGTCCTTTGACTTGATATTTCAGGGCCTTTTATCTTTCTCTACGGTGAGTTTTCTTTTACAATTACAACTTCAGTTTTATATAGTCAGGTCCAGCAATTTTTTTTTCATAATTTCTAGCTTTGTGGTGTGATTAGGAAGTGTTCGCTGATTACTAGACTGCCATGTGACAATTTTAATTTTAAACAATAAAAATTTTAATTATCTGCTTGAAAACAAATATAGTAACTGCTTTCAGCAAACCAAATGTCACAGGAGTCTCCGTTCTAGATCCCATGCCCCATGTCTGGATGAGATCCTAAACTTTATTACACCACGGTCTTTTCTTACCTGGTGACATATTTTAAGTTTTAGTATCAAAGCCATTCTGTTTGTATAACAACATTCCAGAGCTGAGAATGGTGGCACAACCTTTAATCCCAGCACTCAAGAGGCAAACAGTGGCAGATCTCTGTGAGTTTAGGGCCAGCCTGTTTTATATAGGTAGTACCAAAAGCATCTAGAGATACCCACATTGTGAGATCTTGTCTCAAAAAACCAAAAGCTAGAAATTCCTCTGTGTCTGTGTCTGTGTCTGTGTCTGTCCGTCTGTCTGTCTGTCTGTCTGTCTCTCTCTCTCTCTCCCCCCCCTCTCTCTCACACACACACACACACACACACACACACACACACACACACACACACACACACGCATGCATACACCCTTGCATTCACCCCTGTGTAACAATAATTGATGAACATGAAACAAGAGGCCATGAATTTGAAAGAGAGCAATGAGAGGGTTTGGAGGGGAGAAAGGGAAGGGAGAAGCGATATAATTATAATAAAATCTTAAGATTATTTTCAACAGCAAAATAAAATATAATGAGATAGTCAAAACCCATCAACATTGAGGCTGAACAAGACAACCCAAAAGAATGAAGAGTCCCAAGAAAAGGCACAAGTATCAGAGAACCACTACTTTGCACACTCAGGCATCTCATAAAAAAAAATAGTGAACTGAAGGCCATAATATATATGCAGAAGACCTAGGGCATACCCCTGTTGATCCTGTGTGTGACGCTTCAGTCACTGTGAGTTCATATAAGTATTGTTCAGTTGATTTAGAGGGCCTTGTTCCCCTGGTGTCCTCCATTCTGCCTTCCACCCTCCTTGACCTCTACTTCTGTGATGTTCCCTGGTGCTGAGGGCTGGGATTTGATGGAGACGTCCTCCTTAGAGCTGTGTGTTCCAAGATTTCTCAGTGGATCTCTGTATTTCTTCCCCTCTGCTCCGCGGGGGGAAGCCTCTCTGAGGATGGCTGGTTAAAGAACTGATATATGAATATAGCAGAAGGTCATTAGGAGTTATTTTTTGTTACTTATGTTAGTAACTAGAAGTATTTGGTTTTACCTTAGGACTCTGGACTATGTAGTCTCTGGTTCATGGTCACCCAAGCAGTGTCGGCTATGAGTTCCATCTTGTCTTAAGTCAAATCACTGTTACTCCCATAAGTTTTCTGCCACCATTGCTCTAACATATTTTGAGGGGAGGACAGATTGTTGCTCAGATTTCTCATGGCTGGGTTAGTGGTTATGTTTATCTTTTGGCAGCCTTCAGAGGACCCGCCCATACCAAAGACACTAGAAGATGGGGGGAGATGAAGGCTCAGTGGAGGCTCCAATTCTACTACTCCCTGTTCAATGAGTAGTGTAGGCGTTGTCTTCCGCAATAGAGGCCTAGCTGTCAGTTTGTGGAGAGCTGCTTACTGTCATGGAAATAGCCTAGGTTGTCTGGGGATTTTTCATGGAACCCTTTTGGCCAACAATTCAATTAGATATAAGCTAGTCCTGGTACTTGAAACCTAATTTAGTGAAAAGAGAAGATAAGCTGGGACTCTGTCTCCCTTAATGTTTGGAGACTTCACTAGTATTGCCTTCATATAATTTAAAGAGGTTGTCTTTTTATCCCCAGAGCGCATTTCTAGTTTCTTTATCAAAATACAGGTTTTTATATGTGTGTGGATTGATGTCAGGGTCTTCAATTCCATTCCATTAATCAACATATCTGTTTTTGTGCCAATACCATGCGATTTTTATTGCTATAGTTTTATAGTACAACTTAAAACCAGGAATGGTGAGAATTCTAGTAGTTTTGTTATTGCTAAGGATTGTTTTAACTACCCTGGGTTTTCTCTTTTTTCCATATGAAGTTGAGAATTAGTCCTTTTAAGAACTGTGAAGAAATGATGGGCCTTGCAACAGAATCTATAGATTGCCTTTGGGTAATCCCACCAACCCACAAATATGGAGATCTTTCTGTCCTCCTCCTCCTCCCCCTCCTCTCCCTCCTCCTCATGCTCTTTCTCCTCATCCTCCTCCTTCTCCTCCTCCTTTTTCCCCTCTTCTTCCTTTTTTTTTTTTAATTTTTGGGTTTTTCAAGATACAGTTTCTCTGTGTACCTTTGGCTGTCCTAGACTCCTTTTGTAGACCAGGCTGGCCTTGAACTCACAGAGCTCTGCCCGCCTCTGCCTCCCAGAGTGCTGTGATTACAGGCATGTGCCACCTCACTGGGCTGATCTTCCTGTTTTCTCATAAGTTCTTAAATTTCTTCCTCAAAGGCTTGAAGTTTTTATCACTCACATCTTTTACTTGATTGATTAGAGTCACCCCCAATATATTTATATTATTTAAGGCTACTGTGAAAGATAGTTTTCCTGATTTCCTTCTCAGTCCATTTGTCATTTGTAGAAAGCAGGGCTACTGATTTTTGTGAGTTAATTTTGTATCCATTGATTTTGCTGAAGGTGTTAATCAGCTGTAGGGGTTTTCTGGTAAAATTTTAAAAGTCACTTATATATATTATCACACCATCTGCAAATAAAGATACTTTGACTTCTTCCTTTCCAATTTGTGTCCTCTTCATCTCCTTCAGCTGTGTTATTGCTCTAGCTAAGACTTCAAGTACTATATTGAATCAATATGGAGAAAATAGACAACTTTGTCTTGTTTCTAATTTTAATGGAGTTGCTTTGAGTTTCTCTCCATTGAAGTTTATGTTGGCTATCAGCTTGCTGTAAACTGCCTTTATTATATTTAGGTATATCCTGTGCATCTGCAATCTCCCTAGAACTTTTATCATAAAGCAGTGATGGATTTTGTCAAAAGCCTTTTCTGCATCTAATGAAATGACCATGTGGTCTTTTTCTTTCTGTTTGTTTTTAGGGTGCATACAATTATTAATTTCCATAAAGTGAACCATCTAGAAATCTCTGAGATTAAGCTTATTTGATTATGGTTGTTCATCTTTTTCATGTGTTCTTAGATTTGGTTTGTAAGCATTTGGTTGAAATCTTTGCATCTATGATCATAAGGGAAATGGGTCTACAATTCTTTTTCTTTGTCAGGTCTTTATGTGATTTGGGTATCAGGGTAACTGTGGCCTCACAAAATGAATTGAGCAATGATCTGTTTTGATTTTGAGAATAATTTGAGGAGAATTGGTATTGATTCTTTGATTCTTCTTTAAGCCTAGTAGAATTCTATGTGAAAGCCATGTGACTCTGGGCTTTCTTTAAAAATATTTAAATACCTTTGAGTAGAGAGTGGGGACTGACTTTCACATGAACACTGATGCCCCATTTTTTACCACATCTCCTTGATGGCAAGGCCTCGTGGCACTCAGAGGAAGGATAGCAGGTTACCAAGAAGAGACTTGATACCCTATGAGCATATAGAGGGGGAAGAGGTACCCCTCAGTCACAGACATAGGGAAGGGGAGTAGGAGGAAAGTGATTGGGAGGGAGGAATGGGAGGATACAAGGCATGGGCTAACAATTGAGATGTAATATAAATAAATTAATAAAATATTAAAAAGGAAAAATAAATAAAAAAGAAAAATATTTAAATAGAAGAGGCTGGAGAGGTGGCTCTGTGATTAAAAGCATCGCTGATCTTGCAGAAGACCCAGGTTCAGTTCCCAGCACCCACGTGGTGGCTCACAGCTGTCTGTAACTTCAGCTCCTGGGAGATGAATGACACTTTCTTCTGGCCTCCCTAGACACCAGGCATATGAGTGGTGTTGAATGTAAAAATCTTACATTGTGTTGATGTTCTGTTTCATAATATTTGGTCAGAATTTGAGGAAATACTCAGACTTTTATGAGCTCAATCTCCCTTTGCAGGTACAGCTTCATCTGTAATTCCTAACAGAGATCTGAATAGGTGAATACCACTGTAGTCTTTTATAGGCATAAGAAAGACACTCCACAGTGAATGAGCCATGTAATGTCTCCAATTGTTTTAGCTCTCACAGATTATCCTGTGCACTCTAAATCAAAATCAATAGATTTTACTTATACACACTGTGCTATATACAACTTCATTCTGGATTAAAGATACAAGCACAGATTGGCTTCTTGTTATGCAAAACAATTTTTAAAGGCTCTTTCTTGATAAAGGGCACAATGTCTGACAGACTCCTTTCTACCATTGTTTACATGCAAATAAATAGCTACAATTTATCCCACAAGACAGAAGGTGGAGAATGTTAGAAATCACAGGGGCATAAATGTCAGGGTTCAATATACAGGGAACGAGGAGAATCCGATTGTGAGAGGTGTGCTGCAGAAATACTGAGTGATGCTTTTAAACTATTGTGATGTGCAACCCAATTTGTCCAAGATAGAATAGTATAGCCTGTGTCAGGTAAGGGTTTATATGCAAAGTATATGTGGACCTCAAAACCTCAGTAGCCAAATGCTAGAAAATTGAGTTGATGCCTCTCCAAGCAACACCTGTGAATTGACAGCAGGTGTGAACAAAGGTGCTCAGCATCCTGCATCCTCAGCAAAATGCAAATCAAACTGATTGTGTGGTACCATCTCAGCCTCAGCACAGTGATGGATGTCAAAGAGAAATAAAGAGAGGAAATGTTGGCGAAGGGGTGCAGGAGAAAAAGAACATCAAAACACTGTTGCCGGGCATGTGAATTAGCAATCACTATCGACAAGAGTGTGAAGGTCCCTTTGAAAATTAAAACAGAACTGCTGTATGACCAATCCATCCTGTATCTAAAAACACTAAGTCAAAATGTAAAATATTTCCTCACACATACATTGCCACTTCATTTACAGTATCTAAAACATACATTTAACCTGTGTCCATCATTGAATGGGTGGATACACACATTGTGGTACACATGTCTACACATTACCTCAGTCTCCAATGTTCAATGGCTACACGTGTCAGCAACCAAGACAAGCTCAAGGAAGTTCTTTTTACTTTAAATAATCCAAATTATTTTTTTTAAGACACAAACGTAAAAGTCCCATGAGTTGTGTAATATGTTCTGCACCTCAGCCTTAGGTTAAATAAAACTGGCTGTACTCCTTTTGATAAGGCTATAATTTATAGCTGCCCACAAATGCGAGTTCTTTCTCCTCTTCAGTTTTATGACCATGCAAATAAAAATGGCGTGTCCACTTTATTTTCCAGAGTCCAAGCTGATGTCTTAGAAATCTTCATAAATCACCCTTTCAGTCTATTTTAATTGTTCTGTAAAGCTGGGTCTGAACAATACAAAGATCTTGTTGTAAAAGCAAGGGATAAGGGTGCTGTGCACTCGATAGTTCTACATTAATACATCATACAGATGGTGAATGAAAGATGTTAATAAAACTGATAATTATTAGATCTGCTTTCTGGTTGATTTGGGGGAAAACCATGTAAAAAGCCATTCTTGAATCAGTGTTTGTTAAAATACCAGGCATGCCAATATTTTTACTTAAAAATACTATCTTGCTTCCAAAGTTGAGGCAAATCCAATTTATTTAATGCACACAACATTTTGTAACTATCTCAGAATAATTTTGGTGATGGTCGTAGTCTCATGAGAAAGAGGCTTTCATCTTGTAAACATCTGTGACATTTTCCTTAATTTTTATCTTTTTTTTTTTTTTTTTTTTTTTTTTTTGCTACTAGAAAAATATGAACTTGTGGGCTTACTGGAATCAGAAATGTGTTAGGTGGATCTCTTTATACAAGAAAATGATCATTTACCTTTACCGGGGTATCAGAGGATATACACAATTATCTGAACTGCTAGTAATCAAAATGTTACATTTGACAAAAGCCAAAAGAGTGTGCTTTGGAAATACCTACGTCCCTGCTTTTATGAGGGCCCTGTGTCCTCATGAACCTCTCGTAAGCTGCAAATCTCTCAAGAGAAAACACACTGAATCTGCTTCCCCTACCAAACACCTCAGTTTAACATCACTGTTAACTGTCAGCTTTTTTTTTTTCTTATGATGCCTTTGGCTGTCTGGAACTGAGGCTGTCGCCACTGTGTAACATCACATTATCCTGGGCAAAGACTTTCAATTTAAATCTGAAGTGTGGCTTGTACTGAACACATATAGTGTTCACACAATCATAAAGCAGAAAAATCCTAAATCGAAACACTGTTGAAGATGGTCTTAGAATGCCACAGAAACCATGACTGGTGATGAAGGGTAGTATGTTAGGGCCATGCATGGGTGTAAATATCACTGTACCACTAATGGCTATGTATTTTGGGGGGAAATCTATTAAATTCCTCAAGGTTTGTGTTTTTCATTGGGAAATGAAATTGTGTTAGTTTTCTTACTGCTCTGACAAAACGCCAAAATAATAACTCTAGGGTGGGAGGTTTATTTGGGCTCCCAGTCTGATCCATGCAGAAAAATCTTAGGGAAATTGGTCAAACTGCATTTTCAACCAGGAAGGTGAGAGAGATAAGATGCCCATCAGCTCAGTTTCTCCTTTTTATTCAGTCCAGAACCACAGCCTACAGGAGGGTGCCACCCACAGTTAGCATGGGTTTTCCCACCTTAGAAGCTCCCTCCAGGCATGCCCACTTGATGCTATATTCTTACTACTAATCCTCACAGGAGGCTGCAATATTGTCTTACTATTGTTGCAAATCTTATGTAAAAGGCAGAGTGAGCACATCCGGGAGACACATGGTCACCATTGCCAATGAAAGCCAACAGATACTATTGTATAAGCTCTGCATTGTGTCTTGTGCTGTCTCACCTCTGCCTATCACTAGTGTGTATTCTGGGAGTGAGTTATGTTATCTCATTGATCCTTGATATTGATGGAAACATGTAGATACCTAAAGCCTGACCAGCTGACCTCAGTACGGGTTTATGGCAAGCATCTGTCACATACATCTGCCTGAGAAGTGACAATATGGCAAGGAGAGCATTTATCAAGAGGATGGGGACTGAGATAACCATGGAGACATCCTTCCTTAATCCTACAAGCTGATCAGCTGAGAGAAAGATGACTATCCGACGGCTGAGGGCTTGCTGTTCTTAGAGTGACCCCCCTCAATTCCCCAGCCCAGTAGGGGGCACTAATGGCAGAGACTTTTCAGGTGACCCTTGGAGATAGTGTGGAAGCAAGTGGTGATATGAGGGGCTAGCACTTCCCACCACATGAAGAATCTCTCTGGTACTCTAGTGACGGTGTATGCTTGGAAATATCCTGGGCTGCTAATAAGGTCAGACCTGTGCGTCATGCTCAGACGACATTCCCTGTCTAGTCTGGCTTCAGCTCTTCCCATTTATAGATGTCATTTCTCAATAAACCTTCCATGTACCTCGCTCCAGCTCCCGTTTCTGTGTGCTGGAGAATCCCATTCCAGACAGGAGCCAAAAGATAAGAAAGGGACCAATAGCATCTCCTTCCCCATCATCACGATTGGGCAGGGTAGCCAGGCAGACAATGAGAGTCACACTAAAGAATAATAAAGCTGGACTGAAATAAAGCATCTCAGCTGCAAGGCTCAAACGGTACAGGATCCACTGTGTGAATGAGTGATGGCAAATATAGGAGGAGTTCCCCAGCAGAGGTCTCCAACATGGCCAGAGCTGCATCATCTTCCACCACACTGTTTACATGTATGCATCTTTAAAGAAAAAAAAAAACCTTTTTGGTCTGTGTGGATACCCATTCTTTGGTACCCTCGAGCATCAGAGCTCCTTCCTAGCCTGGCTTCTGCAGGGTTGCACCCTGACTGAAGTCCCTTTCCATTGATGAGATTGATATTATTTTAAAAGGGGGAAAAAATGTCTTAGAAAATCTGTTCCTGATACTCTCCAAACTCATGGGCAAGTTTTTGCCAAACGTACAGGCCCCAGCTTGGGCCACTGCCAACCTCGAAGCCCTGAGGGGAGGTTCTGACATCTGGCAAGATTGCTCACAGCCCCATAATCAGCGTCTCCTGCCAGAGCTGGGACAGACATGTGGAGGCAATATTCTAGAGGGGCAGGGTGGGTGGGACACAGGCCCACTACTATCACTTAATGTGGACGCCCAAGAGGTAATGCAGGCATGGTAAAAAAAAAATCATGTGAAGTTTAAGGGTGATTTCTAGGCTGCCCACTCCAGGCTCATTCACTAAGGAATAGCACACTTACTCCAGTGTTTCAGCGGCCTCTCTGTGTTTACACAGCCACAGACAAGAGTGTAAAACTATCAGGATCTGTCCCTATAATTCCACCTCTGTCTTTTCTTGATAAGAAAGAAGAATGGGCTGCAGAGATGGCCCAGTCGTTATGAGCATCCTCTTGCAGATGACTTGAACATGGGCCCCAGCATTCACATCAGGCAGGTTACTGTAACCCTAGGGGGATCTGACACTTCTGGTGTGCTACAGCATCTGCACTCACATGCACACACTTTCCCCCAGACACACATGCACACACAAAATTAAAAATAAGATGTCTTTTAAACAAGGAACTAGAGACCGGAAAATGTTTACTATAGACCAAGACTGGAACAGACCTACTGGGTTCTGAAGTGATGGTTCAGTGGATAAAGAACTTGCTGTGTAAACATGAGGATCAGAGCTCAGAGCAGCAGGATCTACATTAAAAACCCCTTGTATGGTGGCAGTGGAGGCAGGAGACTCTGTGGCACTTGCTGGCCAACAAAACTAGTTGAGTCGTTGAGTTTCAGGTTCAGCAAGAGATCCTGTCTCCAAAGAAAAGGTGGAAATAAATAGAGGAAGACACGGAAGTCAGCTCCCCCTGACATCTACATGAGAACCCACACACAATGACATACCTACGTATACCATACAGAGGAGGCACAGTATACTCAAACACACAGGAGGGAGGGGAAGAGAAGGAAGAGGAAGAGAAGAAAGGGAGGGAGAGAGAGAGAGAGATGAAAGATAAAGAAAGAAAATGAGGAAAGGCAAAAGGAGTAAGAGAAAGACAAAGAGAAAGAAAGAACAGCCCTGTGGCTTTCTCAGCCTGCACTCGAGCAGGCATTTGGTAAAGCTCAGCATAGCTACAGTCATCATTTCTGTACCCTTAGGGCAGAGGCTTTCTTTTCCTTGTCCTTTTCCTTTATTTAAGCCAGAACACCCTTGTGTGACCCACTTTTATAGAATCTTCCAGAATACATAGCAGGACAAATCAGCAATAAAGGTGTGTCTCCTGCATGGTGCAAGGTTTTCTGCTATAAAGATACACCTCAAAACTTGCCATTCTAGACTTATGCTATACAAAAATGTTTAAATCATATGGAAAGGGAAACCTGTATTTTCAATCGCTGGAAGTGTGAAAAATACTGCAAAATCAATGAACAATATTATGTTTTCCATATAAGATTGGACAACTTGTGAAATTTGGTTTTCTGACACTTGCACTAAATTTAGAAGTGTATTTCGCATATATATATATATATATTTGTCCATTGAAGTATAGGTTTTCCCAATGACTTTGTTTTTCAATAAATTTCACTCATTATAATGGGGTTTTGACCTTAACCCAGAAACCTGGGCTAAACTGCAAAGTACATGTTTAACACCATGGTTTAAGTAAAAGTAAACCACTCTAAACGATGATCCTTTCCATTTTAAACACTTTAATGGGCAGCAAGAGAAATTTTAAAATGGGAAAATAACTTCATCTGGCTTTGCCTAATCAACCTTATTATCCATCAAAATGCCATTGTCAACACCATCGGTAATTTTGATCAATTTCTTACATAGTTTTTTTTTTTTTTTTTTTTTGAGAGGTCTTTATCCAAAGGTAGTTGATTCTGTGGTTGTGGAGCCTGTGAGTATGAAGGGACAGCTATACCTCATTAATTTGATAGATGTAAGTTATAGAAACCTAGTAAATTGATACCAGTGGGTCCTGTGGCCTGGCCTCATCTCTGAATCAGTCACCTCATAGACCTGGTAGAATGTAGGCAGACTGAATAGTCTCTTGCTGCTCCTTAGTGATTCCCTACTTCCCTGCATGCTAGTTATGTGTTAATATTGAATGACCCACAGAGGTTAAAAACTTTAATTTGATGGGAGCAAATCAGAAGGACGCCATGACTGTGTTATCCAAAGTCCCCAAGACCATGAGCCACGTGAGTTCCTGAGCAGTCCCCTTAGAGGAGACTGACATTTGCAAACCCTTGAAAGTAACTGTCACTGCATCAAATCCTGAAAGGTCCCCTGTACTCCCCAATTCCCTAGAAACGGTAGAAACAGAGGCCCAGTGTCCTTGCTCTGTGCTGTGAATCCCAGAGATTTGCAAATTAGCCACAATGCAGCTGTTCTGCTATAGTTCCCCATCCTCTTCCTCCTTGCCCCTCCCCCTCCTCCTCTTTGCTTCTTTACTTTGTACTTCTAAGCAGGGGTGCACTTGGATTAGCCTGGTCATTTGGGAAAGAATGCCTTCCAGACACACAGTATATGACTCGGATACTGTTATTGCTAAAGATGTACATTTTTTCATGCTCAGTAAGTTTGACTGTTGACTCCAAACACAGTTTCATTAATTGCAGTGCTTTTTAAAAAAAAATTCCTAGATAGCTTGAAATAACTGTTTTATGAAGTTTCTTCTTTTTCTTTCCGTAAAGTCTCTGAAGACAACGCTATTCTTTCCTGAGAGTTTCTAGCTACAAAGCTCTGCTTTTGACCTTTCTTTGAGGCAAACATTATTGGCTACTAAATAGAAACCTACAGATCTGAATTTCTAGCTTAGAATTTTTGTGTTTTTTAAAAGAGAAATGTGCAAATTTCCCTATAGACTAAACTTTATTCTGCCTTTGATATCAAGAATTAAGTCTTTCTGTTTAGCATCTGCCTAGAGATTTTTATGGATTTGACACCATATGTAATATGATATTTGCATGGGATCAAGGTATGATTTATATACCTGGTATCCACATATGTTATAAAAACAACAAAGGCACCAACGCTGGATATTTCCCAACTATGGGACATTTGGGAAGGCACTGACCCCCTCAGGGCCTTCCTTCTCTCATCTGTGATCAAGGCTCTTCTGGCCCTACAACACGGCTGTGAGAGCCAAATGAGGGAATGGCCGTGAGTCATACACAGTGCAGCACAATGCCTGGCAGACGGTTCTCCTCACAAATCAAATGGTAATTTATAGGGCCTTGGAGAGGTGTCCATGCTTCCATTGTCTGAATCATACTAGCCACTTTAAACAGCATTTTCTAATCGAACTAAAAGCGAGAAAGAAAAGTTTGACAAAATATGTTGCTCTGGACATTTTCCTCTTTGTTCTGGGAAATTCATACAATTATGAAGTGAAGAAGTGCAGTTCACTCGAAATGCTCCGTTTCCCTTCTTGGACTGGGGGTTGTGGCTCAGTGATATAGCTCTGTAGGGAGTAGAGAGGCCCTTCCTTTGAGTACCTGCCAATGTCTATGGTAGAAATAATCCATCTTGCCTGACTTCAGGTTATCTTTGGGGTGTCCCTAAACACATGGCTGCTAGAGACACTAAAACATGGTTATTGAGAGCTTGTAGAGTTCTTTCAGCACTATTGACACTTGCTGTGGACGTTTTGGTTTATACGTAAACAGGTTTTTTGTTTTAATCCCAGGTGTGGGATACGGGGGCTGTTCCAGTTTGTCCACAGCTGATAGTTGCCTCCTGAGAGGGCACCTGATGTTTGACAGCTGTGAACTACCTCATGCGGGGGTGTGGTCTTTGTCAGTGGGGATAAAAGCCGGACCCACAGACAGACTGGGGGCTCCCAGGAAGGTTGCTGGTGCTTCCCCCCTGCCCTCCCCCCTCCCCTGCCACTGTTTCTGGTTGCTGTTGATGCCATTTGACAAGAAGTTGGAGAGATCCTGAAATGAGGTTTGGACTTTCCCTAAGGAACCCGACGACCCTGGCCATCAGGAAACAGCTAAGGAAAACTATGCCCCCTCCTCCCCACTAACGTTCTTTCTCCCCTACCTGGTGTTGGGGTGTTGGAAGGGATTGTGGCGGAGTATGGAGAAAGAAATGTAAGGAACTCAGGATAAAAACAATCTTTAAAAGTATGTTTCATTGTTTCTTTTCTAGTTTTGGTGACTGATTTTTTTTCTTTTTTTGCATTAACTCATGGTCTTGTTTTTACATGGTAACTGCATGTATTTAGGACCTATCAGGGGCTTAAAATAAATTTGATCATATTTATGTGTAAGCACATTTTACTGTAAATGTTTTGGGTTTCTCAATTTACAGCAGTTGTTTATTTCAGTGTGTAGTAAATAGTATCTTAAAGTGTCCTGTTCACTACTTGTTAATTTAAAAAGTTATGGTTAATATAAAAAAAAAAAGTATGCCAACAGACACTACCCTAAGTTTTACTTTCTTGCTGTCTTATCAAAATTAGAATGTCTTTCTGTATATTAGAAGAATTTCTCCTCCCAAATACAAGGCTAAACCTGATCTCAAAGTTGGGCATTGCTGAAGAAAAGCAGCTACCCCAAACCCAGACACCTAGTGGTTGCAAAGGGAGACACCAGACCCCCTAACTTTTAAAAACAACTTGTTTAAGGATAACAGCCAACTCCCCCCATTCTGCTCTTAAGGAGTCTTCTTTTCTCCCTTCCCTATCCTTAGCTACAAAAACCCCAGCTTGAAGAATGTGATATTTATACCCTTGAACTCTGGTCACCGAGTGACTGGGACCTGTACCCTGATGATGCTCTGGGCAGGACTTAAATGCTGCCTTTCTGGCGTGAAATAAACCCTGCTCTAGCCGTGTGAGATTGTCTAAATTCTCCTTTTTGTTTTTTCCTAAAAACTTAATTCTTACACATGCCTTACACTACAATGTTAATCTCTAAAGCTTTGTTTTATTGCAGGGACATTAGGGGAAAATTTGGTTCACACAGGAGGGAGAAACTAGTCTGTTTGAACCGTTTCTCCTGGAGGTGTGTAGCTGCCTTTACAGTTATATGTGATGGTCCTGCCACAGCTTTATCTGCATGTCTCCAGCACCAGACTCAGGTACAGCTCCCTTATAGAACTCTGTTGTAGGCTCTCTTCCAGTCTCTCCCGGTCCTTCAGTCTTAACTTGATCTGCTAGTGCTCTGATGTTCCTGGTTCTCTGCATGGGTCATGTAAGCGGGATTGGAAGGCACAGGCAGGAGCAGTAGACAGCCGAGTTCAAGAGCAGTGTGCAAAGATGTCATAGAATACAGTCTAGGAGGTGATAGTGAAGGAACGCTGGCAAACCTCCAGTCCTGTCATCAGCCTAAGTCACTCACTTAAAGAGTGTCCATCATCTGAAGGAGGAAAAGAAGAATAAATCAGAGTTGCTACATGAAGCTAAATTACCCTTGAAAGACCTGACCACTCTCTTGGCTTCCCCAGTTGAGTCATGGCTTCCTGAGCTGCCAGGAGGGCCAATGAAGACTGTGGGTGGTTCTGTACAGGGCAAAGCATAGTGCTAATCCCAGCTTCTTGGGCACGAGCTATTATTAAAGAACAAGCCCAGTTGATTGATGGTGTTATTTTGATCTTTCCTGGGTCCAGTTGACTTTGAGAAGATGGAGAAACAGATTCTTGGAATGGTGCTCAGCACTGGCAAACCCACAGAAGGTGTCAGAGGGCAGAGCGCCACGAATCCAGCCTCCTAGGGTACACCTCAGGTGAAAGTTCCCATGTTGTACCAGGACTTGAGTTCCTGGCATTAGGCTCAGACAGGCTCTGCACCGGACACCCATCTAAGTGTGGCCTATGCCTGTGAGGAAAAACCTGGCACACTCTCTCATTTCTTCTTTTCTCTCCTCTTCTCAGACATGCCTTCATCACCTCTTCCATGGATGCGAAACAAAATAAATAAAAACAGAGCTGTTAGCACAGAACAGCACGCCATCTTTGTTTTTTTGTTTGTTTGTTTGTTTTTCATTTTTGTTTTGATTTGTTTACTGTTGGAAATAACTGATAAAGTGGTCATTATAATTTTGCTAACAGAATATGCATACTTTTCAAACAATGTCAGGCAACGGAGGCCTGTGAAGCACAAACACAATATTATAATATTAACGAAGTTACTAGCTGCAAGTAACAGAACGACTCCAAACCAGCTGAAGGTACAGGGTGAAGGCAGAGGAATTCTGGGATCAAAGGAGGTTGGCAGAGGCCATTTTGTTGAACTCAAGAGCAGAGAAGCCACTGGGCCTGTCAACTGTGGCCTGGATTCATTGGGAGAAGCCCATCCATAGCAGCTTTGTGCTTGTTTCTACATGTCAGGCCACGTCTTGCTGACAGAGCATCTGTATAGAGGTCGAGAATACCAAAGAGGGCCTCGAGTTTACATCTAGGTGTAAAACTGTAGCTATAAAAGAGATCTTTTTCTACCTAAATCTAAAAAAATTAGCAATGAAGACGGACGGTTCAGTCTGTTATAGCCCTGATCAACAATTATGGGAGAGGTGCAGCATTCTGGAAAGAGTTATGAGTTACGTGGTTTATGCCTATTCAGCCTAGAGACTTAGAATCCTTGTTGTAATCTCTCTTCATTCATGAAAAAGTCAACAGATCAGGAAGCTCCAGGGTGGAAGGTCAGACAATTGTGAGTATTAGGACTCGTTTTTCCTATACTTCCTTAAGCAATGTTTGAACAAATAGACTACTGGAAGAAAATAAAGAAGAGCATCTCCACAGTCCAGATTGTTTGGGGTCCTAGGAGTAGGACCTCTCGAGCCTGACCCAAGTGCAAAGCAAGTGTTTAGAGCACCAAGTTAAAAATCAAGTCAAAACAAACAAAAATACACGTGGGCAGATGTTCGTAATAAATGTCAAGAGATGCAGCCCCACCCTAATGGAAGAGGTTCTGGAGAGGCTGGTCATCCCATTTAGAACTGCCAGACTGAAGAAAGGGGTGGGGGAAGGGGAGAGTGGAGAGAAACATCAGCCCACAGCTTTTCTCCACCAAAAGAGTTGCAAAGCAGAAACTACACAAGCAGGGACAGCCTTCCAAGCTGCAGTGGCACAGTTCCTTAGGCAGAAAGGGAAAGGAAAAGTCTACTGTGTTGCCCACAGGGCACTTCAGCAGTGCAAGGAGAGATGCGAAAAGGGGGTGGTGATTTATGCCTACACCACCAGTGCCCAGGAGGCACACGCATGGGAATCGTGAGTTGGAGGCCACAGGGAACTGCAGAATGAGACTATGCCTCAAAATACAAACTAAAAAGAATGCTTAAGAAGAGAGGAGTCGCAGGCAGTCACTGAAAAGCATGAAGGCTGTTTGAGTACCTTTTGGGAAATGCACACACACCACACACAGTGAAAGCTTAATAAATACCTATTACTTATCGGGTGCTTGCATGGACTAGACCATGAGTCACTTAAAAATTCAAAGAGGGGGTTAGCACATCGCATTTTTGTGGCAACCTTATGAGGAGGGTATTACGATCCATGTTACACTGAAGGAAACTTCAATGTAGAACTGCTGAGTTAAATTGCCAAAAGTCATATGGTGAGTCAGGCAACAGAGCCTGGGCTGTCAGGAGTCTCCCCACCACCACCACTGAGGCCACACTGTGACCTGAGAGTCTTCATAGCACCGCTTTAATAGACAGCAATCCCCAAGTCAGGGCGATTACTCATTTCCTGGTGGGAGGGCCTTTCTGAGCATTCCAACTACAGATCCAGAAGAAAGACTGTTTCTTCCTGCTTCCAATGGCCTACCCAACTCTCTGGCCACTGGTGTCATGGTGTTATTCAGGACCTCCCCATTTTAGAGTTGACAATACTTACAGGAAGCCTATTTGGCTCTGTATATTTCAAGGCAACGATAATGTCCAAGTGTTAACTTCTATCCTTCAAGCAAGCCTCTAGATAGCATGTGTAAGACGGACGTATAAGTATGAAAGGCCAGTTGCGTGTAGCTTCTGGATGGAGCATGCGGATGAACTCCAGACAGTCTCAAGAGAGAGCCTCTGGAGAGAGCTGTGAAGGGACACTCTAGTTGGAGCCTCCTCGTGAGGTCAGAAGGGAGCTCCAGATAGAGTTACAGGATGGAATGAGACTCTGGGTAAGACTCGAGACGAAGCTCTAGATGGAGAACTGGATAGAACCTCTGCTTGGAGCCTCTGGGTGAGCTCTGGATACATCCTTAAGATGGATGGACTTTGGATGGAGCTCGACCCCCATTCAACATGATTGACACCGTCCATTGGCTATGGAAAAGGCTGCTTCGCCCCCTGCACCCTCCAGCCTGCACCTAAAACCAAAGCCTGATGTATTCTGTGCGTGCACACCCATTTAGAAACATGAATCACAGATCCCCAAATAACAAGTGTGAAATACTTTTTAAAATCCCCAACACATAGCCCCGTGCCTTCCAGCCTCCTTTTCCAGCCGCCTATCAAACTGAATTCTACTACTCCAGGAGAAGAACAGGCACGGAGAGCTATTAAATCCGTCCCCAGGAGGTTCAACACTCTCAGCAATTTATGGTGAAAAGGCCAGCTGAACTTGGCTTCGAATTTGGCCCCAGGCCCCTCCCACACTCTGTCGAGTGTGGTATGGAGCTCAGTGGTTCAATGTGGGTGAAATCTTGGCTAGTGGCGACTGGGTTAAAGAACTGAGTGGTGGGAGCAGGTCACTGGCAAACATCTAGGAAGGCTGACAACTACAGGAGACAGTGCTCAAGTCACTATGGCTACTTCATCACCCACTAGAAATGCTGTTGTTAATTCCAATAAAAGTGGAATATATTCAGGCTAGCTTAAAAGAGTCCCAGCAGCCTCTTGTTTGAGATGGACATCGGTCTCCCAAGTCAAATCTGCACAAATGACTTACCTGTCTATTCTCCTTTCTTACGGACTGTCCTTTCTTGTTCAGAAAGGGAATGTCACCTCAGTGAACCACGTTTGGATGAGAAAGTTGTCTTGTTTTAATTCAGGAAAATTAAGAACGTGGACTGGGGATTGACTAGAGCTGGAGAATGACCCTTGTCTTTAAGTTGTTCATCAAACTATGAATTATTATTCATATTTCATAGCTATAATATATGTTACTGTAATGCAGCCTCATCTGTCAAAAGAGCTATAGGAAATATCCAAGTGTCTTGCCAGTACAGTGACCAAAGGCATAGAAAACAGTGTGGAAGGAAGGCCTTGCCCAGTGTGTGCTAATGCCCTGAGCATGTACTTCAAAATAGAGCTGTTAAAGATTTGTGCATATGAAAAAAGTGATAGAAAATGACTTTTCATTCTCAGTGTCCCCGTCTCTAACAATGAAGTAGTGATGAATTTTGTCATATGTCCCTATTTCCCTAAGCTGACAGGGACACCAGAGCAACAAGTAGTAAGTGAGTTTTGTATCTTCCTGGGCCTATCTGCTTAGCATATTTTTATTCGTTTTTTTTCTTATTATATCTTGCCATCTATATGCTTCAGACTAATAATTGTGGTTAGTTATTCATGAAAAAATACATTTCAAAAACAAACAAACAAACAAACAAAAATGTGGGTCAAGGAGCCAGCCCAGCAATATAGACTTTTTGATCAACAGAGCAGCATGTTCACAACCTTGAGCTGCCATCTTGTTTTCCTGGAGAATCCCTCGCAACTGACATAACTTGGTTACCAAAGGATAGGAGAGATGGTAGAGGAACTCGGACCAGGTGGTCCCTTTACTGTGCTCTCACCACTCTGTACAGCAGAGACCTCAGGCTTTATCAGAATGGAACACTCTGGAAGTTATGGGACATGCCTCACTATGAGTACTATGTGCAACCAAGCAGTCTTTCCCGAAGGGGAAATTTAATTATAAGAAATTTATAAACATGTTTGGAAACAAAGGTAGAGGAGTTGTTCGGTAATTAGATACAAGCTGGTTTTAATCCCTTACTGGAAACCAGTCCCCTTGGGAAGCTGGTACAAATAAAGACTTAATTAGGGAATTACAAAAGGCAATTTGAGTCTGGCCACCTCTCCCAGCTGGATTGACTATGAATGTGTACGGGCACGTGATTTTTTTGCCCATGAGTCTCCATGTGTGTTTAAGAGGAAAGGCAGATAGAGGCAATTCTTGGAGAACACAGCGCCTGCCCCAATTCCCTACAGGACTGGATGATAGCCAGCCATCAGGCTCCCCCTTGCTTCAGCAACTGACCCAGTTTTGCTGAACGTCTGGATGGGAGTCTGGAGCTGCTGTCTTTCTCTGTAGGAGACTGTAGAGAGTAATTAGGTCATGTTGACTGCTCAAGAGGTGGGTCAGGAGAGGAGGCTTTGCCAGCTCAGCCGCGGCAGTTGAGGATTTACCACGAGTCCTAAAGAGAACACGTAATAGAGAAGGCTTGAAAGAGAAGTAAAGCTGTTGGGTCTGTACAGGCCAAGACGGAGGCTCAACGGCAGCACAAAGAAATCTGCCCTTCTGCTTGACTGTGAAAGGCTTTGTGAAAATGCTGTGGTTGGGAGTAACTATGACATCTATGGTCTCTTTCGTACATCGTTATCACTGGGCTTGAACTTACCATTATTTTCCTTTTCATAACTTTGTATGTGTGCAGACTTGACAAAAAGATGATGTGGCTGTTGTGGCCTTTGCTTGATGTTATCAACTCAATGGGAACAAATGTTATTCATGCTTATTGTGTCTGTGTTGGCTCTGGTACCAGAAATGTCAAAAATGACTATCCTTGGAGGGACTCCTATGCCTTGCGTGGATGTTGCCCAGCCTTTGAGAGTTCACTGTGGAGCATCTTTTCACTGCACTTCTACAAAACTGATGTTCGGTCTCCTGACAGTAATATGTATCATAGCTGTCTGTGCCCTTACATACATAAGTGGACCTTATCAGAAAAGTTCTTCTACTGATGACTGATAATAATTTGTGCTCATTTTTACTAGTTATTAAACATATTTCTTTATTCTTCCATATACTTTCTGCAGTTCTCATTTTAATTTCAAAGTGTGTGGGTCAACTTGACCCAAACTACAGTTCTTTTGGAAAGAGGAATAAACCTCAATTAAGAAAATGTTCCCAGATTGGCAGGCCTGTAGTGCATTTTCTTGATTGGTGTGGGAGGACCCAGCTCACTGTGGGGAGTACTGCTCCTGGGCTGGTGTTCCTGGGCACTATAAGAAAGAAGGCTGAGCAAGCTGTGGGGATCAAGCCAGTAAACAGCACTCCTTTGCATCAGCTCCGGCTTCCAGGTTCTTGCCTCAAGTTCCTGCCTCGGATTCCTGGGACGATGGATTATAAGCTGTAAAATGAAATAAATTCTTTCCTCCCCGCCTCCAAAAGAGAGAGAGAGAGAGAGAGAGAGAGAGAGAGAGAGAGAGAGAGAGAGAGATGGGCAATGGATCATGGGAGGGGCGGGTGCCTTGCTTCACTCACTACTTAAAAATATAGCTCAAATCAAAAGCAGAGGTGGGCTAATCCCAGCACTCTTGGGATGTCCTTAGATGGTAATTCATCCAGGTTTCCTCAGAGATGCTTGGTCTTTCACTGTCTTCAAACTAATCCCTCCTTTCAGATGCCATTTAGCTCACAACCGGGCTGTGTTATGATTGGGTTCCTTTTCCGCCCTATCTATAAGTTAACTGCGCTTTAATCAATCTTAAGTTACATTGAGTATGTTATTCCTTTGTTTAGAGATGTTGCTCAGCTGACCATTAGCTATAAAAACAACAACAACCCAGGAGACCCAGTATCCAACCAACACCCATCAGAATGCAACCCATCATACTGACCTTATATCTCTGTCTATATACCTTTCCTAGGATCAAAACTCACCTACTAATTACATGTAAAAATATTTTATTCATTCAGACAATATATAATGAGTATTTTCTAAGCCTAAATCAGCACAGTAGATCATAAAAAATTTGTGATAGTCAAGTGGTCCTACCATTTGCCAGCTATGCTGTGTGTAACAATTAAACTGGTTAATGAACAGATTTTCTGAGTGGACCTATTCAGAGGCAACGTGTACCTTGATTACAACATAATGGTGTCTTTTGCATTTTGCAGCAAATCAGCACTACAGGGCTTTGTTACAAAAACACTGAAAGTGGAATGACACTGTTAAACCCAGTTAAACGCTTAAAAAATGAAATTACAATGTTATTTGGCAATATGCGCATTCTACAATTCCTACCTTTAGTGTAAACAGTGGAAAAACAATGGTCTGGATTTATTATCCCTATACCTAATTTCTGTTTCACCATTTCTGCTGGCTATTTGTCACTGTGACGCAAGCTAAAATCACCTGGGAAGAAAGTCTTAATTAGAAATTACCTAGGTTAGATTGACTGGTGGGCCTGTTTTAAGGGATTGTTTATTGATGTAGGAAGACCCAGCCTACTATGGGTGGCACCATTCCCTAGTACAGGCCCTGAACTGAACGAGAGTAAAATAACCTAGCAAGCAAGACATAACAATCATAGACTTCATTGTAGATTTCAAGGAGTTTAAAGAAGACATAAACAAATAGCTTAATGAACCTAAAAAAAAAAAAAAAAGCGAACTTAAAGAAGAAAAATGACCAAGTGGTGCCAAAGAAAATACAAACGTAAGGCTGATGAACATGAGAAATGGTGAAGGCAATCACGATGTGAAAACTGAAGTCAATAAAGAGAAACGCTGGAGAACACTCAAGGAAAAATGAAGATGAGATTGAAAAATTCAGTAATACAAATAGAAAATTAGGAAAGACCTTGCAAGTAAGTGAATCCAGCAGAGGATAGAATATCAGTACTGGCAGATACAGTAGAGGATCTAGATGAAATAAGCAAAGAATATGAAAGATTAAAAAAACAGGAAAGGCACATACAGGAAGCATGGAACACCATGAGAAAAAAAACAAAGTTTTGAATTTTAAAGATAGATAAGAGAAAAGACTCCTGGTCAATAATATAGGCAGTATCAAAGAGGAAAATTTTCTCAGGCAAGGGAAAAATACACAAACACAAGAAGTACCCAGAATACTAAATGAGACCAGGAAAGAAACTTCCCACAACATACCATAGTTAAAATACTAAGTTTACAGAGCAAAGAAAGATGATTGAAAGCAGCAAGAGAAAAAGCACAAGATGTATATACAGGAAAATGCATTAGACTAGCAGCTGATTTCTCAATGGCAGCACTGCAATTCAGAAGAGCCTGGAGCAAGGCATTCCCAGTCCTGAGACCACATCCGCCAACCCACAGTAGTGTTCTCAGCACAACTGTCTGTCACATTTGACAGAGAAAGTAATACACTTTTTAATGAAAAGGTGTCTGCTAATCCTTTAGTTCTCTGTACACAGTGAAGTGATTCAGAGTAAGCTTAAAATAAATATTTTTTAAAATCAAATTGGCCGTTATACAGAAAAAAAAAAAAAAACACCTACTTAGGCATTTACTTCCCTAAAAGGAAGTCTTATTAATAAAGCTGCACCACTAAATTTACTTCTGGGGTTATTTATTGAATATTTGCAGTAGCACAAGAAATCTAGTGTAATCTAGAAGAAACTGGGATTTCAAGTCAGACAAAAGAGATCAATTCCTGACTTGGTCACATCCAGTTGTTTTATTACTGATAAATACATATATCTTAAGGACTCATTTTTCTTTTTATATTATGTGTATGTGTGTACCTGTGTGTAGGCATGTGAACATGGGTGAAGGTGCCCACAGACGTCAAAAGAAGGCATCAGATCCTCTTAAGCCATAGTTACAAGCATAGTCGGTTTGCAGACATGGATACTGGGAATTGAACTCTGATTCTCTGCTAGAATCACAAGGATTCTTAACCACTGAGCCATCTCTAGCCCCTCCCCAAGAGATTTTTTTTAACCAATTTTTAACCATGTAATGATATAAAAATAATTTTAAAACTATATCCCTGACATTTTTGAGATTGTACTTTGTTTGTTATTATTATAATTTATCACATTACATCCAGGCTGTAATCCCCTCACTCTTGTCTTCCTGTTCCCACCTTCCCCACACCTCTGACCTATTCCATTCCCCTAGACCTCTGACAGGTAGGGTCCTCATCCCCCCACATCTGACTACAGCCTACCAGGTCTCATCTAGACAGTCAACATCCCCCTCTCTGTGTTCCCACAGCGCCTCTCTGCCAAGTTGGAGTGATCAAATTCTGGGCACCAGAGATCTTGTCAGAGGCAGTCCCTCACTCCCCCTGACCCCACCCCACCTCCCTGCTTTCCATGTGGAGAATGAGCCATCCATTGGCTACACCGGAACAGGGGCTCCAGGTCCTCTCTTTGGACTGTCCTTGGTTGGTGTATCAGTCCGTGAAGACCCCATTGGGTCCAGGTCTGTCAGCCTTGATAGTCTCCTTGTGGAGCTCCCGACAACCAACACACTCCCCACCCCACCTGACCCCTATTCTTCCATCCATCATCTCTTTCATACAACTCAAGCTCTTCCCTAAGAGTCTGGCTGCAAGTCCCAGTACGTGTCCACATTTGAGATTGTATTTTAATAGCATTTCCTCTTATCTTTCCTCCTTCAAACCCTCCTATATACCCCTCCCTGTTCTTCAAATTTACAACCTCTTTTCTCATTAATTGATATAATATAACATACACACACACACACACACATACACACACATACACATTACTATGTATAATCTGTTGAGGCCATATACTATTACTTGTATGTAAACTTTTAGGGCTCATCATCTGGTACTGTATAACCAATTTATGTTCTCTTCACTGAGGAGGTCCATCTCTCTCATTTCCAGATTTACTTAGTTACCTGTAGTTCTTTGTGTATGGTTGAGGCCTCGTGGGCTTTTCTCCATCCATTTTGGTATATTTGTCAGTGTCTCCCTTATTCAGCTGACATTTGGGTGGCCATGTTGCTGAGACTTTGCAGATACAGCTTCTGATGTTACTAGGGGACACAATCTCACAGCAAAGCCACTGCTCCTATGTCTTATTTTCTTCCCACCCCCTTTTCAGCAACATTCCCTGAGCCTCAGGTTCAAGAATGTTTTGCAGATGTAGCCACTGGAACTAGGCTCTGCCACACTATGTAATGACTGGTTGTGGTTTTCTAAAGTGATCTCTGCAAAGACAAATTCCCTTGACGAAGAGTGAAGACTATACTTACCTGTGGGCATAAAGCAAATGTTTGTAGACTTTTGTTAGAGATTATACTGTCTTAGTAAATTAGCAGTTATGATCTCACTAGCGCTGGTTAGTTAGCTAGATTTCCAGTGCCAGATATGGTATACTTTTTATTGAGCAGGTCTTAAGTCCTGGTAGAGAGATGTTGGTTACCAACAAGGTATTGTGGGTTATTGTGTCCTGTTAGATGTTAATGCAATTCGTAGGTATAATAACTGGGAAGGACTGTTGGTTGCCTCCCTCCTGTGGGAGCTTGCATGGTACCTTCTGGTACCTTAAAAAGCTAGCCTTCATTGAGGGATCATCCAGGTCTGTTCCTATTCAGGGGCCTTCAGCAATAGGGACTTAGCTTCCACGTCTGGGTTAAACACCCTGACACACTGTAGCCATTAGCAATGTTAAATTATCATATGAAATGTCGATTTATTATGTGTGCACCATGACTATTTGCTTTAATTTCAGGATTCAAATATTTCTCTTCCAATGGCCTTTTCTGGATGCACAAGTGTGCCTCGCTGCTTTTCATTGTTGCCTCCATGTCCCACCATTACAGCTTCCGTGGAGAAGGAGCCTCCAGCCTCCACTAAAGCACTTCCTGCATCTTCTACCTTCTTTGCAGCAGCATCAACTTGTCAGAACTCAAGACCGGAATCAATGTGCTTTGGGGGAATAAAGGAGAATTTAGGGCTCTGATTCATGTTGGTTTGAATTCTTTATTTGCTTATACGATGCTAGACACATTAATTCAAATCATGCATTTGTCATTCATTTTAAGGTATTAAGGTACACACACTGTGCAGTGACTTAAAACAAAAACAGAGCCTTTCATGCCTACTATCAGAGGTGGAGCTCATAAACATTAGCCAGGAGCTTACTCTCACTCTACATGGAGTAAAAGGCAAGTCACCGCTTCGGCTATAAGGATTTTCTCTGGAATGGACGATGCTTGGGACAATCACTATTAGGTAAATGAACAGCATAAAAGATTCATGTGTAAATGGGTCTGCTACGTAAATCTCTCAAACACAAGGTTCTTCCTACACTCAATCTGACGACCCATTTAAAAAAAAAAAAAATTCCCTCAACCTCTCCTTGTGAAGATTTCTGAACTATAACCCAGGTATCTAGAAAGAGTGTGTCCTTCAGTGTCTAAGCCATTCTTATCCTGGCTTGGTAATTTCACATACGAGGCAACAGTTTCACCATCCATGAAGTCAAGGTGGTGGTGGGACTATTGAGATAAGGAACTGACTACACAGGTAAATGCCATTCATGTGATGTGCGATTGAACCGGAAGTCAGGCTGCCTTGGATTTGAGTTCTCCCTCTTCTTATGCTTGTAGCTAATCTTGGATTATGAAATATCTGTTAAACAAAAATAACATAGGGTATAAAGTCTCTTCTTGGTAACCTGCTATCCTTCCTCTGAGTGCCACCAGGTCCCCCCTCCAGGGGACATGGTCAAATATGAGGCACCAGAGTTCGTGTGAAAGTCATACCCGACTCTCCACTCAACTGTGGAGAATGTTCTGTCCATTGGCTAGATCTGGGTAGGGGTTTGAGCATACACAGGGGGAAGTAATCCCCCTTAGGAACAGTCATAGGGGAGGGGAATAAGGGGAAAATGGGAGGGAGGGAAGAATGGGAGGAAACAAGGGATGGGATAAACATTGAGATGTAACAAGAATAAATTAATAAAAAAATTTTAAAAAACATGTGGAGAAAGCTGGGGAGTGAGAACAAATGTTAAGTATTCAGAAAATTCCACGAACACATTCTGGCACACAGCATGTGCTTCATAAAAGTTAGTCATCGTCTTTAAATCCAAATCCAAGGATGTGCAAGTTATAACTAATGCCTGAGGGGTTTCGCCCGAGGACAGGCTTCTGCGCAAGGACAATCTTCCGGTGTATGTTACAATACACGGAAAGAGTTATTTGCCAGTCATTTATTTAGTGCCCCACCCCAAGCCTAAAGCCATTGCTGCCCCTTGGCTGAGGGGTGGAGTAGGGAGTAGATGCTGATGGGCTCTTGAGGTGAACTGCACTGCTACGTCTACTTAGAATGGAGTCTGCAGTGAAGCCAGTGAGGTGAGGGGCTCACTGGGAGAGTCCCTAAAAGACGCTTAGAATCCCCTCCTAGGAAGGCTTTTCTTTGAAAATAAGAACAACACATAGTGCTTGGGGAAATGACCGGACTGTGTTCGTGCTGGTACCTGTGGGGCGTCTGTTGCTAGTACATACACCCCCCTCCTCCCGCCTGGGGCTGAGTCTATTGTCATCTCATAACATGACATGTGTGCTCACACCTGCTTGCCTGCAGATCCCAGGGCTGAGTTAAATTTCAGAGACACATTTGCCTATTTACTTTCTTCAAAAAAAAAAAAAAAAAAAAAAAAAAAAAGCAACTACGGGCTTGCTTCGGGTCTCTACCCTCATTTATTTTGCTGCCTGGATGTAATTTAAGGAGAAGCACTAAAAATGTCAAAAATGAGCACACTGGAAACAGTGTTGCAATCTTACAGGTGTGAGACAAGTTCTCCAGGAAACTAGTCTTCAGAGTGTCAGGAAATGACTACACTCTTTAACCCTCCCAAGGTTAGTGGTGGCTCTTAGGCCGGGAGAGATGGTTTAGCCATTAAAAGCACTGGCTGCTCCTCTATAGGCTTCAGGTTCGAGTCCCAGAATCTACATGATAATTCTTAACTGTCTATGGCTACAGTACCAGGGAATCTGACGCCTTCTTCTAACCTCAGAGGGTATGTGGTGAACAGATATACAGTAAACACCTATACATGTACATTTTAAGATAAATAAATCCTAAAAACAAACAAAACCTAAAAGCGATGGTCCTGGCTTTTCTGTGCTAGGGACAACACATAGTAGCCATGTGCTACACAAATCAACTCTCTTTTGTTTCTCCAATCAGAAGCAGGACACCCCAGCCCCCAAGGCACAGTAGAGACACCCTGCTTCTTGCTGATGCTACCTCAGAAACAACAAATCTTGACCCAGGGGGCTGCTGAGACTGATGAACCAAACAAGGACCATGAATGGAGAGGACCTAGGCACCCCACTCAGATGTAGCCCGTAAGCAGCTCAGTCCCCATATGGGTCTGCAATTAAGGAGAGCAGGGGTTGTCCCTGCCACGGACTCTGTTGCTTGAACTTTGATCACTTCCTCCCAGTGAGGTCCCTTACCTTGCCATAGAGGAAAAGGATGCATGCAGTCCTGATGAGACTTGATAGGCTGGGGTCAGTTGGTAGGAGAGAAAGGCTCCCCCACTCGGAGGACTAGGGAAGGGGAACGGGGTCCAGGGAGAGGGGAAGGGAAAGAGAGAGGGAGGGGGGGAGAGAGTGGGGACTGGGAGGAAACGGAGGAGGGGCTGAGATTGGGATGTAATGCGAATAAATAAGAAAACAAAAAGAAATTAAAGAAAAAAAGAAACTGATGCCTGCTGTCTTTAAGCCGTGATCCTTACTTTGGTTAGTTCTAGTTAGGAAGACTCAGTTCCCATAAGAGAAGATCCGAGGAGGCCCTTAAACAGAAAGTTTCCCCCTCTGCCCTTGACAAAGGAGTAAGACTGATAGCCTCCCCCAATGTCACAAGATTCCCTAGTGTCACCTCACGCTCCTGCTGCCTCTGGTTGCCCTTGCTGTCTTGGTCACCTCCTGTCGCTCTTGAAGTCTAGTCTGGACATTGATTGCTTTTCACTTCCTGTTGGGAGCCTCTGTCCTTTGCTCATTACCCTCCAGCTGTGGGCCAGCTGCTGCATTCCACACTGGAGGGGGCATGCTGCACCTGGTGGCTGAGCTCTTTCGCATCCTACAAGAAAGCAAGATGCATTAGACCTTCCAAGTCTTTGTTTTTGAAGGCAGCTCTAAAAATGTCAAATCTTATTAACTGTCCAAGGGAGACTGGGAAAACCAAAAGGCTTAGGGAGCTGGATGATGAAGTTAAAACGTTTCTTTCTTCAGCATTTGTTTCTTTCTCCCCAGTCTTTTCTTTTTCACCTGCTGCTTTAACTTGGGTTTCCAGACGAGAACTAAAGCACTGGTGACCATACCCATGAAAAGGATAGGAAAATTGAAATGGGCTATTTCTCGGGTGATTTTAAATCCAGTGAAGGTGACAGTAAATATTAACTATTACAACCCCACTTGAGAGATTGAGAAACAAAAGTCACTTACTTATTTACAGTTGTCTTAAAGGGCATACCCAGATAACAATGCACATCGTAAGGTAGAATTTCTTCAAATTATAATAACTCCTTGTTAAATATGAATTTTAACTTATAGACTTCTGTCAATGCACATACCTCCAAGATGTAATAGCCATTCATTCCTTTCTCGAATACTAAACTTAGAAGAATCTGTCCGCTTTCCTGGTGTTTGGGCTTCTTTAGAATGTACGCATATGTCAAGCCTGAGGTACTGTTAGTAAAAATTAGCAGAACGAAAATCATCACATAAGCACCAAATTACTCAAGTTACGTAGCCAGACACAACTGGTCAAAACGTTTTCCTTGGATAGTGGGAGGCTCTTATTGGATTCCAAGCTGGCTGGGACTATGTTAGCAAAGCCAGACTTCCTATTGAAAGGAACATGTGAGGGAACATGCTGGCCAAGCAGATGTAGTGATTTGAATGAACTAATTCTGAACATATTCCTAAAGTGATTTCAATACTTGCTATATTCTAAGGTGGTTTATTGGGGTGCGCAACATAAAATGATGCTCCTTGGAATACAAATTGAGCTTGCCTAGTTATTGCTCACAAAGGTACCTATCGTATAATTATATGCAATTATAGTTATAAGGCTGACTCACAGTTGAACGAAGGCTTATATTCCACAGGCTTACTACCTTATGTTGCTATAACAATATCACAAACAGTGTCTCCAACAGCATCGAGTTATTACGTTGCAGTTTTGGAGGACACTCACAGTGGGTCTCTCTAGGAAAAATGAAGGTTCTCACAGGGTCACGACGATCCTTCTAGAGACTGTAGGAGAGAATCCACTTCCTTTATCCAGTTTTCAAAAGCCACCCATATCCCTTGGCTTGTGGCCTCATTCTTCTATTTTCCAAACATGAAATATTGAACTAAGCAATGTTTTCTGTTTCTGTTTGGTTTTTCCCTTCCGATTCCCTGTTCTATGTTTCAGAGTCCTCATGAGTATATCGATATCGTGCTACCAAAATGACCCACTGTAAGTTGCCCTGTGTCCATATTAAATAGCAGCTATGTACAATCCTCACTCCATGGGAAACCACATGTGTCTCTGTGTGAGTATGAGTGTGCCTCTGTGCGTGCATGAACATGTGCAAGGCAAGCACTGTACCGACTGAGCTGCTTCTCCTGTCCCTCTATCTGCAGTCTTACATCCAGTCTTACATGGTGTGAGGGAACACGTCATTTCTGGGCAAAGTCCAAAACTTTCTTGGGAGGAGTAGTGTACTACTAGAAGTATTAGTAGACATTTGAGGATGAAGATCAGTCAGTCAGTAGGAAAAAAAAGTGTCAGGGCATTGGAAATATGGATCAGACACAAAGTGCTTGCCTTACCTAAATTCTAGCTCAGAACCCATGTAAAAAGCCAGCATGGTAGTGCACACTTGTAAGTCCACGTTTTGGAAGGCAGAGATAGGAAGCTCCCTGCGGATCACAAGCCTTGTTGGTGAGCTCTAGGACAATAAGACACCCTGTCTCAAAGGAGGTGGACAGCATTGCTGAAGATGGTATCTGACATTGTTCTCTGGCATTCATGCACACAAACCACAGACAGATGAATACACATGTACACAATCACTCATACTTTTTTTTTTAAACAAGTAAAAAGGTAATGGGTCAGTCTCTTAGTAAAATTCAGCAGACATGGAAGACGAAGACTTGGAGTGAATTAGCACAGGTCATGAAAGGACATCCTGGATATTCTCTGAAGAGTTGGATCCCACCATGGGCTCTGTACTACCAAATATTTAGAAGGCTCACCTGGTCAACAGCAGACCTAATTCAATCTATGTGTATTGAAAACAAATTTTTAAAAATGTCTATCTGCTTTTCGGAGCTCTTCAATAAGAGGGAAATGCAAACATGCTGACGCTATGTGTAAAAGACAGACACTGACTGCTGTAAAAAGAGGAAGATGACTTTGTATGGATGTGGCATTTGAAAAGACTTAAATATACAGGGACCACACCCAAGGCTTCCTGCCACCATACATTGTGTGGTAATCTTAATCTCCTGGAATTAAGTTAATGTAGGCAGCAGCACAAAGGAAGAAGACTGACAATGGCAGCCAACAGCCTGATTTTGGGTAGATGGAAGTCTCAAAAGCAAGTTTCAACTTGCCATCTACAGTATCACTGTGAACTCCAGATATGGTTTTGGACATTGTGGTATAGGATGTTAAAGTCCATCATTATCATTTGATCTTGTCTTCAGAATAGAAGCTCCTTCCCAAAACTACCTGGTAACCTTATTAGTACATTTAATTCTCTGGTGACCATGCTCTAGTTGACAGACTCCTTTGCAGCTAGGGGCATGGCCATCTCAGCAATGGAAAATTAAAAGAAATGTAAATAATGTTGGTGTTGTTCTCGTTAAAGATAGACATGGCTTAGATTGTACTTGCTCCCTTCTCCCTTGTCTGTCATGAAGAAACAGAAAGGCAGAATAGCCACCCTGGGTTCTGCCATTTGAGAGTAAGAGAGAAAAATGAACTTCCACTTAATTGAATCTGCTGACTTTTGATGTCTTTTGGGTACAGCTAGAGTAGCACTGAAGAAAGTATAATAAATTAAAGAATCAACTCCTTTAAGATGTTTTGTGTCCAATGTTGAATTAAGTCTCTGCCTAGACTCTAGCTCATAAATAGTCCTAAAGCTTACTTGAAATTATTTATGAATTCTTCTAAGTTTCTGTACCTTGGAGAGGCCATATTCATCTTCATTCATAGAAAGCAGTCTTCCTGTCTCGGCATACCTTTGATGAGATTACAAACACCATTACTTTCCTCTCACTGGCTCATTTCCCCAAAAACATAATTGGATGCTTTGTGGGTGGGATCCTCTTTTTTCTCCTTCTCAACAGATTTTTTTTTCCAATTTAGCTTATTTCAAACACTGTGGGGGGAGGAATCTGTCAGTGTGTGGGTGACAGGAGTGAGGTGAGACTGGAGGAAAGGCCTGAGGTTTCAGGAAGTGGTTATTTATATAGCCCCATTGGTAGGTGCTCAAGAGATTGCAAAATGAAGCATTAAATCCAGATTTTCTGACTCACTCGCTATTCCTTTGAGAAAAGGGCTTCAGAAAACACAGATGTGCAGTGTAGTGAGCTCGTGGTTTCCTTTATAGTTTATTTCTGTGGAAATAAACCTTGATATTTTAATCCCATGAGCTTTGCCTCCCAAAGAACCCCCTGGGGCAATGTAGGTTTTAAGAATCTCACATGTGAATTTGCTTTCAGGGATTCGCCTTCAGTGATATCATTCATTTCTGGTTTTCCTCCTTCCTCCAGGAAAGATATTTTCCAGACTTTTCTCTAGCTTCATCTTTTCCTCTCGCTCCTAAGTTCTGAGTATTCCTAGGTCACCCTGAGCTTTCTTCCCTTAACTATAAACTGGCCCAATGCTGGGCAGATAATGTAAATTCCAATAACGTGAAAACTTTTACCTCTGACCTCTCCCAGCTGCTTACATGGAATTCTATAGAGATCTAGATCTCAGTGTGAGAAAACAAAAGGAAGACAGGACTTGAGAGATGGCTCAGGCATTAAGAGCCTTCACTGTTCTTCCGGAGGACCCAAGTCTGTTCCCAGGACCCGTGTCAGGCAGCTTACAACAACCTATGACTCCAGGATCCGTTGCCTCTGGCCTCATGTACACATACTTGCCTTTTAAGTTAAAAATAAATCATGTAGTAAAACAAAAGAAAGACAAAGCTGAACACCTGTTTTTTCTTCAAACACATATGCCACTTAGGAAATTTTCAGTTATGATAATGATGTAATACCTCCTTCCCAACCCCACTCTCATTATATTATGTCTCAAATACAGTGCATTTCTTCCTGTGTAATGTAAAAGACCTTCCTGACCAACAAGGGGCCTTCTTCAGGGAGCTCTGTTTTCTAAGTTCTCTCTCTGTTGTGGTTGTTAATTTTGGTTTTCAACTTAACAGGAATTAGAATCATCCAAGAGACAAACTTATGGGCGTGACTATGATTGAGTTTCTAGACTGGATTAGCTGAAGTGAGAAGACCCATTCTAAATGTGGGCCCTGCCATCCTCTGTGCTGGAGTCTGTGACTGAACACAAAAGAGGAAACCAACTAATGATCAGCATTCGTATCTCCCCAGTTTCTGGATTCCAGTGCAAAGTGACCAGCTTCCCTATGTTCCTGCCTCCATGCCTTTGATGCCAGGATGGACAGTGTCCTCCAACTGTGAGTCAAAATTTTTCAATTAAAAATAATAATCTCATATATAAATAATATGGTAATTTGCAATATGTACATCTATTAATAAACACAATGACAGGAAATACATGTGTAAAACATAAGAAATGAAATTTTAAAATTGAAAATAGATTCATAAAATATATCCTAATTGTAATTTCCCCTTCCTCTTACTCCTCCCAGTTACTCCTTACCTCCCCTTCCTTCCAGATCAACTCCCTTTCTGCCTCTCATCAGAGAAGAACAGGTTTCTAAGAGATAGCAATCAAACAGGACAAAATAAAATATAATAAAGTCAATCAAAAGCTATAATATTGAAGTGAGATATGACAACCCAACAGGAGGAAAAGAGTCCCCAAAGCAGCACAAGAGTCAGAGACCCACTCCTTCTAAAAGTCAGAAGTTCCATAAAAACACTAAGCTAATAGCTATAATATATACACAGAGGATCTGGTGCAGACCCATGTAAGCCATGTCCTGGCTGCTTCAGTCTCTGTAAGATCATATGTGCCTTGCTTTGTTGATGTAGAGGGATTGCTCTCCTGGTCCTCCACCCAATCTGGCTGTAACAGCCTTTCTGTCTCCTCTTCCATGGGATGCCCTGAACTCTGAGGAGAGGGATTTGATGGAGACCTCCAATTTCAACTCTCTCTTTCCCCCTCTCTCCCTCTCCCTCTCCCCCCCCCTTCCCATATAATGTTTTGCTCTGGGTCTCTGCATCTGTACCCATCTGCTGCACTGATCTATGTGTACAGATATCATTAAGAATCTTTTTTTTTTTTTCCTTTAGTAGTGTTTAGTTTCATCCTAGGTCTCTTTGATATCTAGTTTCTGGTTCTTGTTTACCCAAGCAGTGGTGGATATGAGTTACTACCTATGAAATAGGCCTTACTTCAAATCAGACATCTGTTGGATATTCCCACAAGTTCTGTGCCACCATTGCTATAGCATATATTACAGACAGGACTGATTGAAATTCAGAGGTTTTGGCTGCATTGGTGTCCATGTTTCTCTTTCAGTAGCCTGCCCATCCCAAAAAGACCAGAACATTGGGGTGAAGCTTCCATGTAGGCATCAGCTCGACTTATCCGTGTTCAATGAGTTGTGTGAGTGTTGTCCTGAGTAATGGGGCCCCTCTAGCAGTTTGCAGAGAGCAAACCTTTTTCTTAGCAACGGCCTGAGTTGTTTGGTGAGTCCCAAAGGAACCCATTGTCCAACAACTCAGTTGAATACAATCCAGTCCGGCCACTGGAAGCCTTGCCTAGTGACAAGAGATGGCCAGTTGAGACTTCATATCCCTGTTACTAGGAGTCCACATTAGAATCACCTTCATAGACTCCAGAAAGTTTACACTGTACTGTTTCCACACCACCCCAAATACTTCCCAATTCCAGAGTCTCTCTCTAAACTCTCTTACTCCACCTCTTATCTCCCCAAAACTTGACACCTAATTACCACCTTACCCCACCCACTCCTGCTCCCATCCACTTCTCTTCATCCCCACCCCTCCCCAAGACCCCACCTCAAGTACACCTGAAAAATCTATTTTATTTCCTTTCCCCAGGAAAATCCATGTATCTCAACTAGACCTCTCTTCTTTACCTAATCTCTCTGTATTTACAAATTGTACCTTAGTTATTGTTTACTATGGCTAATATTCACGTATAAGTCAATACACACCATATTAGTCTTTTGGGGTTTGGGTTACCTCACTCAGAATGATTTTTTTCTAGTTCTACACAATTGCCTGCAATATTCATGATATAATTTGTTTTGTTTTGTTTTGTTTCCAGGCAGGGTTTCTCTGTGTCTTTGGGTATTCCTAACTGTCCTGGTTCTGTAGATCAGGCTGGTCTCTAACTCAAATATTCACCTGCCTCTTCCTACCAAGTGCTGAGATTAAAGGCATGTGCCACCACAGCCAGGCTAGATGTCATTTTTAACAGCTATTTTGTCCTTCATGTATATGCCCAAGAGGTATAGATGGGTCTTAAGGTGGATTAATTTCAAACTTCCTGAGGAACTGCCATATTGATTACCACAGTGGTTAATACAAGTTTGCACTCCCACCAGCAATTAAGGAGCATTCCCCTTGCTCCACATCCTAGCCACCATGAGCTGTCACTTGTGTCATTGATCCTAGCCATTCTGACAGGTGTAAGATGGATTCTCAAAGTGACTTTGATTTGAATTTCACAAATGGGTAAGGATGTTGAACATTTTTAAAGTGTTTCCCAGCCATTTAAGATTCTGTGTGTAGGTCTGTACTCCGTTTTTATATGGTTTACTTGGTTTGTTGATATCTAGTTTCTTGAGTTCTTTATATATTTTGGATATTACTCTTCTATTGGATATGGAGTTGGTAAAAAATATTTTCCCATTCTATAGGCTGCCACTCTGTCCTATTGATGGTGGCCTTTGCCTTACAGAAGGTTTTCAGTTCCATTTACTAACTGTTGATCTCAGTGTGTTCTGTTCAGAAGTCATTACCTATGCCAATGAGTTCAAGTCTATTTCTCACTGTCTCTACCAGGTTCATGAGTCTGGTTTTATGTCGAGGTTTCTGATGTACTTGGACTTGGGCAGAATGATAAATACAGATCTATTTACATTCTTTCACGTGCTAGCATACAGCTTGTCTAGTGCCATTTGTTGAAGATGCTTTCTTTTTTTCCACTGTCAATTTCAGGTATCCATATGTGTGTGAATTTATGTCTGGGTCTACAGTTTGATTCCATTTATCAACATGCCTGTTTTTATGCCAATAGGATGAAGTTATGACTACTATTGCGCTCTAAGGTACAGGTTGAAACCAGGGATGAAGATACCTCCGGAGATTATTTTATTGTCCAGGATTGTTTTAGCTATTCTGAGTTTTTTGTTTTTTGTTTTTTTGTTTTTTGTTTTTTTGTTTTTTTTCATATGAAGCTTAGTATTGCTCTTTCGAGATCTGGAAAGAATTCTGTTGAGATTTTTATGGGAATTGCATTGAATCTATTGATTACTTTTGGTAAAATGACCATTTTTCCTATGCTAATCCTACTAATCCATGAGCATGGAATATCTTTTTATCTTCTGATATCTTCTTTAACTTTTTCTTCTAATACTTGAAGTTTTTATCATCCAAGTCTTTCACTTGGTTGGTCAAAGTGACCCTAAGATATTTTATATTATTTGAAGCTATTATGAAAGGAATTGTTCCCTGATTTCTTTCTCAGTCTATTTGTCAATTGTATATAGGAGGACTACTGGTTTTTTTTTTTTTAGTTAATCTTGTATCCAGCCATTTTGCTGAAAAAATTTAATGAATACAAATTATTTTTTTAAGTTCTGAGAAAAAAAATCTTTTTTTGCATTATAATTTTTTTATTAATTCATTCATATTACATCTCAATTGTTATCACCTCCTGTGTATCTTCCCATTCCTCCCTCCCTCCTCCTGCTTTCATCCTATTTCTCTCCCCTATGACTGTGACTGAGGGGGACCTTCTCCTCCTGAATATGATTCTAAGGTATCAAGTCTCTTCTTGGTAGTCTGCTATCCTTCCTCTGAGTGCCATTGGGCCTCCCCGTCAAGGGGACATGGTCAAATATGGGGCACCAGAGTTCGTGTGAAAGTCAGTCCCAGCTCTCCACTTAACTGTGGAGAATGTCCTGTGCCTTGGCTAGATCTGGGTAGGGGTTTGATGCTCACTGCACACATTGTCTTTGGTTGGTGTCATAGCTTGAGCAGAACCCCTGGGCCCAGATTTGCCCATCATAGTGTTCTTCTTGTAGGTTTGAAAAAAATCTTTTATCCCCATGCTAGTTTGATCTCTGTTGCTGTGATAAAATACTGATCATAACTAACTTGGGGAAAGAAAAGATTGTTTCATTTTACAATTTATATTCCATCACAGACAAAAGCCAAGGCAGGAGATTGAAGCAGAAACCATAGAGGAACAAGTCTCTGGCTTGTTCAACTAGTCATCTTATATATAAGTAGTACTGATGCCTGCCTGAGGATGGCACTGCACAGTGAGCAGGGCTCTTCCATATCAACAAACAATTAAGAAAACACCCCATAGACATACCCATAGGCCAATCTGATGGAGGCAACTCCTCAAATGAGATTCTTTCTTCCAAATGTTATGTGTTAGTTTGTGTTGTGTTCACAAAACATCTTACCAGACTAATCCTTTAAGTTGCTTCTTGTTGGGAACTTAGTCCTAACAATGAGTAAGAAGCATATATTCCCACCTATAAAAAGTATGGAGATGAAAGAAGAACAAAAGAATCATCCATCGAAGGATTCTGTAGGTAGTCCTGGAGATGATACACATCACTGTTTCAGGACTAAATTCCACATTAAACTATAAGAGAATCTAGGAACACAATTACCTAGTCCATGATACATTGTACCATTGTGCGCAGCAAATATCTATTCTCCCTCCTTGCTCTCTGTTGCAAAATACAATTCAGAGTCAAGGATCTCTACTAAATTCCTCATGATTAGCTCTGGATGGTATCTAACAACTGCACATCAAGCCAGAAAGCATGTCCATCTTTTGAGAGCTCTGGTCTCCCAACTCTCTGTGTGTGGTTTGGTGTTTCCTTCCAAATAGCCAACTTTTGCATGAGCTGATCTATTTCTCTAGTACTCTGAATGGTGGTCAAGAGTATCCTCCTATAGGATTTAGAATGAACATTTCTACCATGACCATGGTTATGCGTAAGGAATGGTTATCAGCTTAGTCACATTTATTGTGAACCATTTTATGCCTTGAACATGCCAGCAATTGTGTAAACTGGTAATTTGCCTGTAGTGATTATCCTCCTTGTAACTACTTCAAGCACAAATGTGAATTGTGTTTGTAACTTACATGGGTAGATTTAAGTGTGTCCTATTCAAATACGGTGCTCTAATGTCACTCATCTGATTTTAATTCTCTGTATGGCAAATGCAAGACATTCCTATTTGACTTTCTGTTCCCTTCTCCCTCACTTACTTCCTTTCTTCTGTTTTCCACTGCAATGTAAGCCAAAAACATGTTTAGCTTTATTACAGACCTATTATGTCCATAGATAAGAATAATATATTTTTTATGAAGATTTTCCTCCAGTAAATTTTTTACAATAAATTGAAGAAGTCTAGAATTGGCAGGGATTTTATTGATAATTAATGCTCTCTGTTCGCCATTTATTCCTTAACTAAATTAGTAACAGAAGTTTCACAGTCTGGAGATATTTGAAACATTGCATTTGTAACTATATGTTCTATGATTATGTGAAGTGATCTATTCAAAATGTCCAAATGTCATTCTTGCATACCAAGAATTACAACACTGTGTTACTTTGAAGTCTCTGACCATCTTAGTTACTGTTCTATTGTTATGAAAAGGCACAATGACTAAGAAACTTATAATAGCAAGCATTTAATGGATGAGATCTTACAGTTTCCAGGGTGAGTCCATAAAGATCATGGCAAGGAGCATGTTGGCTGGCAGGCAGGAAGGCAGGCAGACAGGATGGCAGGCAGGGAGGCAGGCTGATAGGAAGGCAGGCAGACAGGAAGGCAGATAGGCAGACAAGAAGGCAGGCACACAGGAAGGAAGGCAGATAGGCAGGCAGACAGCATGCTGAAGCAGTAGATCAGCGCTCACTTCTGATTTATAAGTTGCAGGTAGGAAAAGACTGGGCCTGACATGGCCTTTTGAAACCCAAAGTCCACTCTCAGTTATAAACATCTTCCAACAAGGCCACACCTCCTAATCCTCCCTAAACAGCTCACCAGCTGGAAATCAAAGATTCAAATATATAAGCCTATAGGGTCATTTGTCTTTAGACCACCACAGTGACTAAGTTACCATAATCAACATGTTACAGACCACCTCTTTACTCAAACTAGAAATTTGGTGAGGTCAGAAATAAATTCATATATCTAAAAGGTAATTAAATCTTTCGGTAATCTGATTCTAACAATAGGTACATACCTTTTGGCTTTAAAATATCATCATTCTTTTAAGCTAATAAACCAGGGCTTCACAAACTATAGTCTATGAATGAGACCCTGCCTTGTGCCTTTTCTAATAAAATTTTATTGGAATACAATAACAAACATCCCATTATATGTTGTGACAGAGTCCACTATTAGCTCAGAAATGTGATGTCTGGGGTTGGGGAGACAACTCAGTTCTCAAAATGCTTCCTATATATTTATGAGAACTTGAGTTTGATCCTCAGAACCTATATAAAAAAGCCAAGTGTTGGAATAGTCTCAGCACTTGAAAACAAAGACAATTGGATCCCTGAAACTTGCTGTTTGGTCAGCTTGGCCTATTCAGTGACCCTTGGCCAGGGAGAGATCCTGTATCCCCCTAAACAAGGTGAACTATACTGGAAGTTGACTTCTGGCCTCCACACATATAGATTGACGTGAAACACACACACACACACACACACACACACACACACACACACACACACAGAGAGAGAGAGAGAGAGAGAGAGAGAGAGAGAGAGAGAGAGAGAGAGAGAGAGAGAGAGAGAGATGCAGGGGGAGAGAGAGGGGGCATGTAATATCCCTTGTAGCCTAAACTATCTACTGTCTAAACTGTTTAGCATTTGCTATAGTAGTACTAACCCTAAAACCTTCCCTCTGAATACTCACACTGAACAAACATCCACTTTAGCTTATTATAGTGCCTTTCTTCACTACAAACCTTTAAAAGAACAAGCTACACATAATCTAAGCCCAAAATCCTTATGCTGCTTTATAAAATTACAATAAAATTTTATAATTCAATTATATCTTTGAAAGTGGATTCTGACACAAACAAATATTTCTCGGCAAATCAATAAAATAATTTTCAACTAACTGAAGATCAAGTACAGATCAGGGTAGACAACCTATCGATTGTCACACAGATTACTCCTTAAATTTCCTTAAATAATTGAATGCTAATGAAGAAATAGCCATCTGCTGAAACATTTTCCCAGCCTCTTTGGAATCTTACTGCAGTCTACCTATCTGGATGGGACAACTGCATGGATATAGATGGGATACGAGCAATTTCTGGCTTCTGGCTTCACTTTTCCATCTCTACCGCCTACTGATATGACTGCAGATCTAGTGGGAGAATTGGGACCAAGCACTTTGGACAATGACATACAGTTTTGTGTTGAGTTGGCAAAACTGTAAGAAAGGGTGTAATGCCTCCTCTCATTGGTCTGTCTCCTTAGCCCAGGGCCTTTGATGCTTTGATTACTAGGTTGATAGAAAAATAAATGAAGAACACATATATGCTCTATTCCATTATCTGGTACAAACTTGGAATCTGCACGCTGACAAGGGAAAAACAATATTAATATTGTCACTCATTTTTTTGTAAACATAGGATGTGTTTACAATAACTCTGTACCACATTCAGGCACCTCCTTATACATTTCATGGTAAGACACCTGGACATAAGGGAAAAAGTACATAGAATGCCATAGGATCTCATCTTGGGACTGACTCTGAAGCAAAATTCAGAAACAATGGGCTGACTCCTGAACCAGAGAGAGCAAGAGAATGAAGATGAAGGTAATTTGGGTGTTCTTAAGGACTTCAGTGATTTTGTTTTAATTCACTAGCATTTTTGTAATACCAAATGCAAAAATATAATTTATTGTGTTTGTGCAGTGGCATAGGGTTCTGTGAGGAACACGTTGGAACTAACCATCATGGTTAGCTTTCTAACATCTCTTTGTTTTTTTTTTTTATTCATTTATTCACATTACATCTCAATTGTTATCCCCTCTCTTGTATCCTTCCATTCCTCCCTCCCTCCCATTTTCCCCTTACTTCCCTCCCCTATGACTGTGACTTGAAGGGGACTTCCTCATCCTGTATATGCTCATAGGGTGTCAAGTCTTTTCTTGGTAGCCTGCTGTCCTTCCTCTCAGTGCCACCAGGTCTCCCTATCCAGGGGAAGTGGTCAAAACTGGGGTACTGGAATTCGTGTGAAAGTCAGTCCCCACTCTCCACTCAATGGTGGATAGACCCTAATGTACTTACACATGTCAACCAGCAACTGCTTGTTATGTGTGGGAGCCATTTTTCTTTTTCTTTTCTTTTTTTTTTTTTTTTTAGTTGTATTTTTTAATACCTATATTGAATGTCTATGATTTACACATCATGCACCAAAATCCCTCTCCTCCCCCCAGTAAAATAAAACGAACAGACAAAAAATCTTGTCACAGAAGCTGTAGTGTATCACGCAGTATAACCTTTTGTCCACATGTTTACTTTCAAATGTTCATTGCTACGAGTCATAGGTCTGATTGGAGGCCTACACTATCAGTACTGGATCCTCACTGGGATGCTGTCGGATATCCCATTGTTTCTGTGTGTCAAGGAGATTCTTAGTCTTTGAATCTGCAGGTCCAGCCCCTTCATGTGTTCCAGCAGGTCATACATGGGATAGATGTTGGGGTGAGGTTCACTCGGAGCTCTTCATCAGGACCCATGCCCTTATCCTTAGGGCAGAGTCTGCTCTCTCACTCCCATGTCATCATGGCAAGGCCAGCTCCCCTTCTGCTCCCATGTCCTCGGGGCAGGGCCAGCTCAACCACCCCCTTGTACTCAAGGCAGGGCCCACACTCCTGCTCCTGCCATCATGGCAGGGCCGAAGAGCCAATTTTTAAGTGTATCTTCTAGTCACAGTCAAGCAATCCCATCCATGAACAGCCTTATCTGAATCCTTGAGTTGCAAGACAGTTAATGCTCTCTTCCTATGCTTAGGTCTATAAGTGTTGGATGCCTTCGTTTACAGTAATAGGTCACTGAATGTTTCTCTTTGTCCTTTTTCTATATTGGAATGCTCTGAGTAGAAATGGTCAAAATTTTTCATCCACAAATATTAATCTAGTCAGGATACCCCAGAAAGAACAAATAGAATATAGTAGATAGATAAATAGGTAGATAGATAGATGATATGTAGGTAGATAGATAGTTTCACAGAGGAATTGGCCCTTGTAAGGGAGAGAAATCTCATGATATGCTCTCAGCAAGCTGGGGACCAGTAGTGTGGCTCAGGCCAAGCTCAAAGGTATCAGAACCAAGGAAGCTGATGTTCTAGGAAGGAAGGCAAGGATTCTATCACCCAAATGGTTGGAAGAGGAGAACATGTTCTAGCTCTAGGGAAGAAAATAAATACTTTTCTTTAGTGTTTTGTTCTGTCTGGGCCACAAGCTAATTTAGTCATGCTTACTGTCTCAGTTGGAGTTTCCATTGCTGCAACAAAAACACCATGACCAAAAAGCAAGTTGAGGAGAAAAGTGTTTATTTGACTTACACCTCTGTATTGCTATTCATTATTGATGGGATTCATGACAGAAACTCAAACAGGGCAGGAACCTGGAGGCCGGAGCTGATGCAGAGGTCATGGAGGGGTGCTGCTTGCTGGCTTGCTCCCTTTGGCCCTCTCAGCCTGCTTTATTATAGAACCCAGAACCCAATCAACCTTGGCACAGACCTACCCACAATGGGCTGGGTCCTCCTGCATCAATCTCAAATTAAGAAAATGCCTTGAAGTCATATTTTATTGAGATATCTTCTCAATGAAGGTCCCCTTCTTTCAGATAACTCTAGCTAGGGTCAAGCTGACATAAGACCAGCCAGCACATTAACTCACAAGGAAGGCAAGTCCTCCTCACTCAGCCTACTGACTCACATGTCAGTCTTTTCTGGAAATATTCAAACAATATTCAGAATTAATGCTTCCCCATTCTGCACTATGTCCAACACCACACTGCAAGACTAGAGCTAGAAGATGAAAAGCTGGAGTTCCTCCCTCGTCCATCCTTGCCCGTTTCATTTCTATTCAGGCATAATTTGACTCTCATGCTATTCAATTTATTTCCTTGCTTTTCTCCCTACAGTGACATCGATTGATGGAAACTCTAGGCATGATATCCTTGAGAGGCCTGGGATCAGTGAAGAAGATGAGTCATTGCTAGAAAACAATATCTCATGTACGCAAGGGGACACTCAAGAGTATCAAAATGGAGGTTATCACTATGGTCCATGTTTGAAATTTCCTTCTTAAGTAGGCCTCATCTTTGGAAATTGTTTGTTTTTCCAGGCATCCTCTCTTTTTTACCAGGGGAGTGTAGGACACCTTTCAAGAGGAAATGCAAGCTAATGATTGACAGTATGTGACAAGTCACACGTCACTTACTCTCTGTGATATTACCTTGCACCCTGCCAAGGAGATCTCTTTAATATGCTCACAAGTCAGAGCACAGGGGAAAAAAAAAAGAAAAAGAAAACATGACACAAAACTGTGCATGATACTTTCTGTAAGGAGGGAATGTTAGTCCAATTTCTGTGACAGGCAAGAAGAAAGCAGGAAATGAAACGTTAAACATTGAAATGTTGATGACAGCCCGGGGTGGACCAAAAAATGTGCTACATCTGGAGAACTTATTTGGAGACCATTAGCTAGCCTGTCTGCTTCTTCCTCTTGTCTCTCTCACCACTTTGAGGCAGGTTTGAATCAAGAGGTCTCTAGCTTCATTAGATTACACCTGGGAACACCATGTCTGTTCAAAATAATGCTTACTGTTCTACTCTGGGTTCAGGGTAGACATCTTACTATACAGTCTGTGAAGATCTTTCCAGAGGTCATTAGAATCCTATATAGAGGAGGGTCCTGGTCCTCTCTCCCTTTGGAGGCCCTGGAGGACACTTCTGCTTCTTGTTCAAATGATCAAACAGCACCACTAACATACAGAGGCTATAAAGGGAGACCACTGTGGACTGCATTCCAGTAGGTTCAGACAAAATGAGTTTGCCATGGCATGAAACATCTTTGAAAAAAGAAGCAATGAGGCAGCATATGAACCACTGACTCTTTGAAGCCAAAGGAAAGCAGCTTACAAATCCTAATGTTTCCTAGACAGAATTCTTCAGCTTTACCAACTCATATTTGACGGATAGCTCATTGCAGTGTATTTGAAAACAACTGAAACTCAATTGACTGTATGTTTAGTGGATGTCTGAAACTGGCATGCGGCTGACAAATACAACAGCACTTCTGTTGCACCCTGAGATGGAAGGTGTGATCTGTAACTCGAATTTCTCCTGCCCTCATGTGCACGTCCAGAAGAGATATGCTAACATTCCGCTGGATTGTGATTCTCTTAGCTTTCTTTACCTTGTGTGTTGTGTGAATATTATTTCAGCCCTCTGTTGCTAGGAATGCAATGGGCTGGCTCATCTGGGTTTATGAACAGCCAGTGCCTAGGCTTTAAAGGTACATAATTGTTGTGCTCACTACCCCTACTGCTCTAACGGAAACTGGGACCCTTTCTGATGCTGTTGTTGCAGCACACATGAGCAATACCATCAACTCCCTGCAGTTCAAGATCTCATTGTATCCCAGATGCTGTGGTCATGAGGAAGAACACATTGGGAGAATGACTATCTGCGTTCATTCAGAGAGGGACTCTAAGTAGGAGAGTTTATGTGGGTTTTGTTGTTGTTGTTACTGTTTTTGAGACAGGGTTTTGATATGTAGGCCTGGCTGGCCTAGAACTCTCTATGTAGACAAGACTGGGTTCAAACTCAAAGAGATCTGCCTGCCGTTGCTTCCTAAGTGCTGGAATTAAAGGTGTGTCACCATGCCTATCAATGTCTCAATACTTTAAAGGGATAGAGGAAAAAAAAACATTATCAGATTTTAAATTTTGTATTGCTCTATCTTTATCACATAATCTCTCATTCCAGGACAAGAAATAGGTTCTCAAGGGTAGAGTGAAGGCATGAGAGCCATAAGAAACCAAGCTGTGTTCAGAGTCACCAAGTCACTAACTCCCTTCAGAAGCTTAGAATTACTGTTGTCTATGGTGGGTTTTTTCTTTCTTCTTTTTGTTGTTGTTGCTTTACCCTATTTTTGCCTAAATGTGTTCCTGAAAGATTAATCAACCAGGCTGTCTGTCTGTCTGTCTGTCTGTCTGTCTATCTATCTATCTATCTATCTATCTATCTATATCAAATCTAGGGTTGCACATACTTAAAGATTTGAGTTATGTACACTTTGTTTGAGATCTGCTCAGAGCCCTTTGTGGCAAGGATCTTTCTAACACCCACTTCTGTGTACCCAGTCTCTCATTGGACCTTATTTTTCTGTGCTTGTTCACAATAATCCTACCTTCCTTCCAACTTACATGCAGCTATGGTGTCTCCTGGCTATGCTATGCTCCGTGTTATCACAGTAACCTCCGACATTGACCTTTTAAAAAGCATGTGGCTTTTCTTCTCTCTCTCCAATAATCTCTGATTTCTCCTTCAAGAGTCTTTTGAAGTACTTCTTGTTATTCTATGCTTGCTCATCTGGAGATGGTTTCATTGTAGCTTCTAAGGTGTCCTGTACCTACGTTAAGTATCACTGAGCCCATTACAGTCTGGTGTTATTTTTACCTTTGATATCCCCTAAATCCAAGCTCTTCTGGGGCAAAAAAAACAAAACAAAACAGTGTTACTTTTTGTTCTCTATTCCTTGCATAGGGTTTGGTATAAGTAAATGCTCACAGCTATTGGATGGAATCCATGGCAGATGCCTAAGTTTACATCATACATAACCATGGCCAATATCCCGTTGGAGTCGCTGCGGTAGCTACTGGAAGAGACTGTCCTCTCTTGTCTCTGGGACTTGTGTGAAATGAACGTGAGTGTGGAGTTGGACTTGGACCTCTGACTGTGTTCGTTTTGTAAGCTGACTCCAGCATCCGGTGCTTTCTTCTACCATTAAGAATACAAGGTAAATGAAGGCCAAACATGAATAGATCCTCATCCTCATTCCTGGAGTGTGTGCTCCTTAGACACTCATTTAACACTGGGAAATTCCCTCTTAGCAACTTTGGATAAATTAACTCAGAGATGAAGTCGGCATGGTATGCTGAAATCATCACAAGAAACTCTGATGCAGCTCCTCAGAGGAATGACCACAAATGGTGGGGGGAAGAAATCAGATAAACAAATATTTGATATGTCAAAACAAAATAACTAGAAGAGACAAAACGAATAAGCAAGCTAGTGGAGCATCTGTATAGGAGCAGAAGCTCCTGTGAATTATGCCTCGGGAACCTTCAGAGATACTCACATCTATGGATGCACATGTCCCTTATGGCCAGACCTTCTTGCTTGTGAGGGTCCTCTGGTCTACAGATAGGGAGGGTTGGCTTCAGGAAACTGGAATAGCTCTTGAGAATCTTCTTCTTCCAATGGTGGCAAGCAGAGATCCTGGGAATCTTTCTTTAAGACAACCTAGAAAGGATGGTGTTATTTTCAGTTTGATTGGTGTGAGGAGTCAAATTCTGAAATGTGATGTTTCTAATATCGGCACCCAAGCCCTTAACAGATACATTCTCACATATTCCATCACAAATCCCCATCTTCAGGTGGTATCAATTATCGTCCTCAGTTTAGAGTGCTCAAGTAACAAGTGATCCAATTTTGCTCATTATTAAGAAGGTTGTTTATATCATATGCCCTTTGAAGAGGGAGGGGTGGTGAGACAAGGCAGATAGATGCTCATTTTATAGTTCAAATTCTTGTGTCGGGAAACAAACTGGTTCTTTTAATGCATGTAGGATTCTATAAGTTATTCATAAAATTACGTGGCTTCTCAGTTTATGCATCATGTGGCTTTTGTGTCTATCTAAAGAATAATTACATGTCAAGAACTTATTTTCAACTTTTTATGATGAAAATTTCAGATGCTAAAGAGAAAACAGAATAACAAAGTAAATTTACTTATAAGCATTATTAGTTCCCACAGTTACTTATGGCTAATGTAATTTCCCCTCCCCAACAACCTCTTAACACACACACACACACACACACACACACACCTATTTTCTGCTTCATATACATTCTTTTAAAACAAATCTCCTGTGTTACTTTTCCTAAGGACAAGTAAATGCATATCTATTCACTGAAGACAGAAAGAGAACCAATAAACCAAAGAAAGGATTTCATTAAATTAGATACTGTGTGGTTGCTATGACAACATATCTGACAAAAGCAACTTAAGGATGGAGGGTTTCTTTTCGCTCACAATTTAGTCTGTCATGGTGAGGAAGTCATGATGAGAGGAAATTGAATTAGCTGGTCACATCATATATGCAATCAAGAAGCAGACAGCCATGAATGTTCCTGTTTAACTAGACAATAGTTAACATTGTCTAGCAGATAGTACCTTCCAAACATGCCCAGTACACTCTAAACATGGGCAATCTAGATCCTGTCACATTGACAGTCATTGTTATCACCAGACTATCCAAATCTGCCTTGGTGAAACAAGGTCAGAGGAGTGATTGACAGTTTTTATATCTGCCTATTTGAGCAGTTACTTACAGTGCCTGAGGGATCCTTGGCAGCAACATCACCATCAAGTTCTACATCCTCCCCCACAAGGCACACTGACTTCTCACACTGGACCACTGGAGAATACTAACCTCCAGGCCACGTTTTACCTTCTATGTACATTAGTGTCCTCTCCCCATACACGTGCAAGGCCAGAAGCACCAGAGAGTAAGTGAAATCTTAGAAAAGAGCCTTTTTCCTGTTTGCCACACTGCTGCTTGCTACACCTCTGACTCTAACTCAAAAGCCATGGCTTTCTCTCTCTTCTCCATCTCTCTTCTCTGGGCAGCTGCCAAGATCTCCAGCTTCCTTGCCTTGCAGAATAGTCCCACAGTTTAGATTAAACTTGTTAGCTATGGTGGGCTAAGTATTTTACATTTTTCCCCTCCCATGGCATTTCCTGGAAGAATGTGAAATCTCTCACTGTGGTTGCTTATCTGTCACACACAAAAACTATTCTATTTTATTTTTTTTTTTTACTCAATACCACTGTATGGCACAACACAGGAAATTTCTGTTTTAGTAGAAGATTGCATGGTCTCACCCAGAAAATCCCTTTAAGAGAGAAGATGATTATCATAGGTAATTGTAGAATTGGTGGTGAGGTCATGTGAAAATGCATTGAATTTATTCAGTAAGTTGTCAAACATGAGAGAACATGGTCTGACTTGTGCTTCTCAAGGCTCGGTGTAGCTATGTCATGAATCCAAGATGGAGTGTGCAAGGAATGGAGGTAAGCTGATTCACTAAAAGACTCCTGTTGATGATCCATACACAATATTTGCCTGAGTGGGGAGTAAGTGGTAGAGATTTTGAGAAATGGTCAGATGGCCCTGTATTTTGAAGAGGAGCCCCATGTTTTCTAATGTATTCATATAAGCCTTTCTTTTGTATAGTATGCATATAATAACTTTTCACTATCTTATGTTCAATCTTTATTTTTTCCAATTTTATGTTTTCCAGTTTTAAAAATTTCCCTTGAGGATTTAATAGACTATATTTTTACCACACAGTTTCCCATCTCCCAACTTATCCCAGCTCTACCCCTTACACCCTCACATGAACAACTTCATGTTCTTTTTCTCTCTTAAAAAACAAAAACAGGAACAGAGGATAAAAGCTACTAGAAATCAAGAAGTCTGATTTGTACTGGCCTAGTACTCCTAAGCATGGACCCGCCCTTAAGTGTGGTTGATAAATTCCTGCCACTTCCCCCGCAGCACAGAAGTGTCTTGAATTCATAACTAGACAACACCCAGAGAGTAGGAGACTCTGGAGTATTCAACCCTTGGTTGTATAGTCTGTCATACTTCTCAGCTCAAGACTCAGGTATCCATGGGAAAGAGGGGGTGGGAAGATTGTAAGAGCTGGCGCTGGTGGAGGATTTTTCCAAACACAACAGGGTTGATAGGCACATGAACTCACAGAGACTATGGCAACACGCACGTGACCTGCACGTGCTCAAGCCAGACAAAAGGTCAGTAAGAAGAAGGGAAGTGAGCACAAAGTTCTGCCCCAAGCCAAGAACTATTCATAAAACATAGCTACTGGGAGAAGGAAATTTTTTTTCTTCAATCTTGTTTTAAATACTTGTTTTGAGTTATTTTTTAAAAGTATATAACTGAATTTTTTAAAGTCTATTTTCCATTGTTGGCTTTACTTGCTAAGAAACAGTAGTCATATTCCGAGAATTTTTATCTTCTCCTGTGCCTTGAAGCAGTCTCCATCCTTTTTTTTTTTTTTTTTAATCTAGCAGCATCAGAATTTAAGGACTTATGTTAAAGTTGCTGATCCACACTGAGGTGATATGTTTGTGCAAGGTGAGAAGTAGAGATAGAGCTTTAGTCTTCTGTGTGTGGCTATCCAGTTTTCCAAAAACCATTTGTGGAAAAGGTGATATTTTCTTGAATGTGTATTTTTTGGCATCTTTGTCAAAAATCAGGTAGCTACAGCTGTGTGGGTTTATGCCTAGTATTCTAACCTAGTTCATCATTATGTGTGTTTTTGTACCAGTATGTAATTTAAAACCTTCTGTGTGTCAAAAGAAAATATTAACCAAGTGAAGAGATAGCCCATAGACTTGAAAGAAATATTTGTTAGCTATATATCTGATAGAGGATTAATATCTATACTATACAAAACTAAACCAACCAACCAAGAAACAAACAAGTCATAAGAAGCTGAACAACTTAATCAACAAATGGGTTTATAAAATGGGCAGTTTTGAAAAAATTAACTACAAATTCAATAGACATTTTTTAAAAAGTTCAGCCTCAGTAGCAACCAATAAAATGCAAATTAAAATCAATGCTCAATAAGATTCTATTTTCACACTAGTCAGAATGGTAGTCCTTAAGAAAATAAATAACCTCAGTACCAGACAGATCTATCTCGTTGAACGGCCTTAAGTCTGATTAGAGAGCTGTTAGTTATCACCCAAGTATGTATGCCAATGCTACAAACTTAGTGTTAATGTGCCATGCTGGTCGTTGCTGCAGTTCATAAGCACCATAGGTAAGCAGGACAATCAACTGTTTTCCCTCCTTTGGAAGTTTGTATAGCACCTTTCTGAACCATGAAAGTGAGTCCTCAGAGAGAAAGCTTTCCAGCCAAATACAGCTGTAGTCCTCTGGGCACTGTGTTCCAAGTGCATGGTGCCTTCAGCAATACTTACTTTCCATCTCTGTGTTGGGGCAATCAAGACTAATATCAATAGCCTATGGTGTCTTGGGTGTCTCTCAGACAACTCTGAGCACCTATTCAAAAGAGGGTATCTCATGCCTGGTGTTGGGGGGTTTTTGTTTCTTGTTGTTTTGTTTGTTTGTTTATTCACTCTACATCCCAATCGTAGCCTCCTCCCTCCTTTCCTTCCATTCCCACCCTTGCTCCCTCTTCCCCTATCCCCCTCCTCCACTCCTCAGTAAAATGGACCCCTCCCCTCCTAACCCACCCCAGCACATCAAGTTGTATCAGGACTGAGTGCTTCCTCTGTATCAGGACTGTAGCTTGTTGATATAGCCCTGCCAGGGGGACATCACCAAATAGCAGGGAACAGAGTCCATGTCAGGGTCAGTTCCGACTCCCCTTACTACCCTATATGAAGCCCAAGCTGCCCATCAGCTGCATCTGTTTACGGGGCCTATGTCCAGTCCATGCATGGTCCTCGGCTAGTGCCTTGATTAGTTGGCTTTGCTGGTCTTCTTGTGGAGCTCCTGTCACCTCTGGGTCCTTCTATCTTTTCCACAAGACTCCGTATGCTTTGTCCAATGTTTGGCTGAGAATCTTAGCATCTGTTTCTATCCACAGCTGTGTGCAGCCTCTCAGAGGACAGATATGCTAGGCTCCTGTCTGCAAGCATAGCAGAGTATCATTAATAGTGCCAGGGGTTGGCTGTCTCCTATGGGGTTGGGTCTCATGTTGCTATTTTTTAAAAATAGTTTATGGTTCCATACAAATCCATGTTTTAAAAAAAAAGAGTGGCAAGTGCCAGCAATGATGAGAACAAATGGGAATAATTATAAACTGTTCATGGAAATACACTGCAAGGGTCACTGTAGACAATTCTAAAAAAAAAAAAAAGAAAGAAAGAAAGAAAAAGAAAGAAAGAGAAAAGAAAACTTGATATTTTATATCATAAGTACACCACTCCCAGGTGTTTACCTCAAGAATCCCAAGGCAACATGTCATATTTGTTTAAAGTGCTTATGTTTATTTAAAATATTTATATTTGTTTATTGCATGCTTATTTGAAGAGGTATAAATAATATTTATCATCTGGCTGATGTTTTGTTGAAGAAAATCTCAGTCTGATTGCCTGAAGAACCATCCCCTCTCATCGCTTTCAGGGGCCATGGGTATCAGTTCTTCTGCCTTCAGCATCCAGTGTCATGAATAGCTATGCTTCTATTTGAAAGTCCTTTTCAACACAAGGATGTTCAGCCATGGCCATTTTTTTTTATCTCTTTAGTTTGTTTTTTGCTAAAAGCGGAGATGGATTCTTGGCTATATTTACAATATTTAGCCAGAAATCAATTTGAAACATCCTCCAACCAGCATTTAATTTTCCCATCCAGCAACTGTCTGTATCTTCTTCACTGTGGCTCCCTTCCATGTCTCTGAGCAGCTTGAACAAGCCTGTTCTTAGTGACACATAAAAAGAAACCCCCGTGTCACTGTCTGTCCACGGCACCATTTGTTTCTGTGCTTTGCCTATGGTTTCCTTGATGACTGTGAGATCATCCAATGTGTGCATCACTTTTTATTAGTGTGATTGTGGATTACACAGACAAAGGAGAAAACTTTCCTTTCATCTGAAGGTTTATCGAAAGGAACCGATCACAGACTAAGCAGAGTAAAGAGATAGACATGAGCATGCATGTGGAAGAACCAACCAGCATAATAATTACCTAGTAACTCAATGAACCCCAGATGTTGGTGATTCTGGGGGGTGGGGGGGGGAGTCTATAGCAGAATAATTTTGAGGAGTAGCAATCGATTATTCAAAGTATGGATTTGGGGTAGAAAATGGCTTACAAATGTTTTCCTTTGGAATGTGAATGCCCATGAAGAACAGACCTTATCTTGTGACAAAGTACGCCTACCCAGGTGTGGTTTCATCTCTTGGTCTTTGTTGTTGTTGTTATAGTCACTTGACCTTATGTAAACTTTTACACTGTTTTATGGTCGTGAAGAATTACCATTTTAATTCTGAAGCTATGATATCACTCCACTGAACTCATGGCTATATTTACTAAAAATACTATTAAATATTTACTATATTCAACCAGAAATCAATTTGAAACATCTTCCAACTAGCATTTAATTTTACCAGAATATTTAACTAGAAGTCAATTAGAAACATCCTCCAACCAGCATGTATTTTTACCACCCCACAGCTGTTCATATCTTCTTCAACATGGCTCCTTTCTGTCTCTTATTCAGATACATAATTGCCATGTTTTCACACTCTAACATTTTCTGTGCATGTTCTGTCTCTGTCTCTGTCTCTCTGTCTCTATCTCTGCCTCTCTGTTTCTGTCTCTCTGTCTCTGTCTCTCTCCGTCTCTGTCTCTCTCTGTCTCTCTCTCTGTCTCTGTCTCTCTCTGTCTTTCTCTGTCTCTCTTCCCCTACACCTGTGTGTGTGTGTGTGTGTGTGTGTGTGTGTGTGTACATTTGTGCATGCATGCATGCTTATGTGTTTCTGTATGTGTGGCACATACACTATCTGCTTCATGTTTGGGGCATTCTACTCAGTAACTCTTGTTCTTAACAAGGTCTAAGATCCCCCTCATGTTCTGTAAGTAGAACAGAAATGTGCTCTTACTTTGGGCCAAAGGGTCACAGCTCCCTAGCACCAGCACAAGCCAAGCCAAGAGAAGGTAGCTCTGACTACCATACTTACAAAGGCTTCTAGAAAGTACCTTACAAGTAATCTTCCACAGGAATGCTGTGCCCCACACTCGGGCTGAATTTTCTTCTATTTTTAAAGGCAGCTGCTTTTAATCTGGTGTCTCTGACTGGATAGCTGTCATGGCTTTCTTGTAAACCCCGAAGTTTTATGTGAAGCTATGTAGATATAGAATTTGTTTTAGGTGAAATAACCCATAGTGTTTATCTTCTGCTAGTGGGCAAATAATCCTAGTGATGACATGTGCTTTGGCTTGTTTGTCATATGTAAGCTTTGGTTTTGCAAACATCTCAGGAGGATCAGCAGGTCCCCAGCAACAGGAACAAGGCCTGCCTTCCTCTGTCCCAATCTTACACGGCCTAGCACTGCCAAGTGGATTGCAAGTATGTACTGAACGAATACACATGAATAAATTTGGGAAAGGTCTACACAGAACAGTGAAGAGCATTCTGAAAGGAGAGGGGAGAGTTATAGGGAGTAGCCAAGAGAGGAAACCGGGTACTGGAATGGGTATTGGAATTCCAGAGACAAACCCAACCTTTTTTACTGGACTGAAGGAAAAAAAAAAAAAATGACAGCAACAACAAAATCAAACTAATCAGACACAAAAGAAAATTTTATCCCCTTCTCTCTTCCTCTCTCTCTCTCTCTCTCTCTCTCTCTCTCTATGCATATGTATGTGTATATGTGTATGTGTGTGCTCTTGCATGTGCAAGGCAGAGGTTAATGTCAGTTTTCTTTTTTTAATCTCAATCACTCTCCACTTTTTTATACTTTTAATGGTGTTTATTTACTTCTGTGCATGGGTGTGAGCATACACAAACAATGTGTGATCCCAGGACACCTTTCAGAAGTTGCTCCTCTTCTTCTTCACGGGGATCTACATCAGGTTTGCCTAGTAAGAGCTTTAACCTTCTGAGCTCACAGATTCCCACCTTATTTTGTTGAGCCAGCATCTTCTCCAAATCTTGAGCTCACTTGTTGGGCTGGATTGGCTGGCCACAAGCCCCAGAGATCTTCCTGTTCTCAGCTCAGCTCTGGGATTTAGGAAGACAAGTAGCTTTCTGAGCAGGTGCAAGCACTTGACACCGACCGAGCTATCTCTCCAGCACCAAAGTCTTTAAGCTTCCATCTGAAAAACTTAAAAATGAATATTACCAACACAAAAGCAATGAAACAGCCTCCATCCTCTTTTGAGTAGAGGTGGTGGATGCTAAGATGGGTCTAACCCAAGACCACATGATCAGCAAATGAGAAGGGAGCTACACACACTCCACGCATAGCCTTTTCTATTAACCCATTGAAACATGCTGGAGAAAATATTTGATCACAATTTTCAGATCAACTCTCCCCCCTGACCTCTTGGAAGCCTCCATTTTATCCCAACTCCTTTATGCCTGGTGAAAAGACACATGACTTCTTTGTCTCTCAAAATAGGAACCAGGTTCCTTGGCCCGATGAAGCAAGAAAGCAATTACGTGCACACCAATCGCTTCCACAGACTGGAAGCAAAGCCAGCGGTGCACAGACAAGCTGCCATCCCTTCCTTCAGGGTTTCTTAATCAGGGCGGTGTGTGGTTGTGCAATCTTTTTCACTGTCTCTTTAGGTTTTATAGGTAATAGGGAAGGGACAACTGACAACTGGGGCAAATTGACGGACATCTCACTTTCATTTTTTTAAAGGAGTTTCATGGTGACACATCTAGCAAAATTCCCTTCCTGCCAATCTAATGCTAGCTTTGTCAAAATGGGTGCACCGGCTAAGTGGATTCAGGCTCTGATGCCTTTCATATATTTCTACCAGGTTTCCAGAGCAGCATCTGCTGCCAATCACAGTAGGTCGCTGGGGAGGAACACTGAGAGGGGAAATAAATCATACTCTGATTCCCGAAGCTTAACGAATAAAGAGAAGAAGGCAGGGAGAACCAAGGAAATGCATAGACATTAATAAGTGAGTAAATATATCCATATACATTAATAAGTGAGTATTTCTAGCAAGTGTAATATGTCTGTTGAGAATAAACCGGTTTCTTTGCAGATTTCCAGGTTTTTCTCCCCTTGCCGAACGTTCTGCCAGACCACTCATATCTGTAAACCAGTAAAGTGGGGTTTTGTTTCTGAAATGAAGTCAGAATCCAGGGCAGAGAAACCCTAGTGTAGCTTGAGGCCATCTCAAGCTTTGGAAGCAATACCCGGAACAATTTGAAGGGGACAAACCATTGTTCCTACTGTCCTGGCTCATGAAACATGGCTGCCCTTCTAGTATCATAAATTTTTCCGGGGAGAGTGCTGGTGGAGTAGTGCAAGCCCAGGACAAAGTGCTGGCTGCAGGGTCATTTTGAGATGTGTTAAGCCCATCTCTGGAGCAGAGTCTAATCACTGTGCAGCCTCAGACCTGCTCTTGTTGCCGTCCCAGAGCCCGTACTTAGTGGCTGGCCTGGCTTCCTTCTCTCCAGCTCCACCCAGATTCCCAGGCCTGCGCTATCATGAGCCAGTACCAAATTCACTACATTAGGGGTATGAACTTCTAGGAACAGTATGAGGGACTCATATTCTTGTGATTAAAATGAAGAATTCTTTATGTATGTATGATTGTGTGCATGCGTGCATGCGTGTGTGCGTGTGTGTGTGTGTGTGTGTGTGTGTGTGTGTGTAGGATAGAGCTCAACCTCAGTTCCTTAGGTGCTGCCCACATTGTTTTGTTGAGACAGAGCTATCCACTGTTGTAGAAGTCACCAGGTAGGCTAGGCTGGCTGGGCAGCAAACTTTAGGTATTTACTTGTCTCCACCTTCTAAGAACTACAATTACAAGAACTACCACATTTGACATTCTTTTACATGGGGGTCACGAAATCAAACTCGGACCCTCATGCTTGCAAAGCAAGCACTTTGTTAAGCTGGAGTATCTGGCCACGTTTAACATCAAGACATTTATCTCGGTTCTAATCTCTCAGTTATTTACTGTATCTGTGATCCTGACAGCCATTAGGTTTCTACAAGGCTCATCTCTCCTCAGTAAAGCAAAAGGTTCAGTGATTGCGTCTTTACACACACTAATGCGTGAGGTGTGAAGGCTGTTCTACTGCGTGATCATGAGTGTTGTCACTCTTGTCGATAAAACACTGAAGGCAAACAAAGAGTTTCTTGAGAGTAAAACCTTCACTATCACTGAGGAGGGAAAGGGACAAGAGCAAGGCTGCTCTGGCTCAGGCTTAGTCTACTGTCTATCTCTCATTTCTTATTTATCTACCTATAACTGTACACACACACACACACACACAGAGGACACATGAGGATATCACAGGTGAGATTTTAGGATTTGAATCTGGAAATGTTTTACAATCCATGAAATATAATATGAGCAGCTATATATGAACTGTGGTCTGTTTATAACCTCTGCAATTTTAGTAATTCCGATCACCCTGTTCACTAACTCGTTGCCTTATTCATTTTATCCTTTTATCTTATTCATTTTATCATGTAATCAGTATTCATTGGGATTCATCAAGTGCCGGACACTGGGTTAGATGTTGAAGCGACACTGAAAAAAAACAAACAAACAAACAAAAAAAAAAACTTCACAGTCATTGCTATAGAAAAGTCTATGCTTCCTTCCTGAAGCTATTTGCAAACAGTTTCAATGTGCCTCAACATAGAATGAATTTAACACTCGTTGAACTTTTATATGGCTATGCAGGATGCTGACCCCCACCTCTCCACAGCCCCAAAACTGATTGTTAAGGAGATGATAAGTAACTCAGCTCCCCCAGAGGGATATCAGCCCAATAGTTCTCCTTACGTGCAGTAGTGACATACACATTTCTCAGAAATGCCACTCAAAATGTGCCATGGCATACTCAGGATTCAGTACCACGTCCTTGGAGACAATGTTTTGAAAGTGCAAAGCCTAAGGCTCCTTAACAGAATATTAGATGTTGTCTTAAAGATAATTTTTATCAGACACAAGGGAGGGGACAACCATTGAGATGTAATATGAATAAATTAATAAAATAAAAATTTTTAAAAAGATAATTTTTATCTTAGGAGTGTATATATGTGTGTGTGTGAGTGCTTGCATATATGTTTGTGCACCATGAGCCTGAGGAGAACAGGAGTGCTCATCAGATGCCTTGGATCAGGAGTTACAGGCAGCCATGTGTTGCCATGTGGCTGCTGGGGACTCAACTCCTTCAGCAAGAAGAGCAAATGCTCTTAGCTGATGAACAATCTCTTCAGACTCCAAAGCGTTCATGTTTATTGCCATTGCAGGTGTTAGCATTTTATTTGTTTTAGTTTGTTTTACAATGTAGCTCCAGACGGCTCAGAACTTGTGATTTTTTTTCAGCCTCAGCCACTAGGCGCTGACTACCACATCCTGTTGAAAGTCTATTCTTGATCTGAGCTTGGGCAATGGAAAATAAGGAACATAGACTACATTACTGTGCTATTTACTTGCCTATAGCCTTAAGTGTTTGCTCTTTATCTGAAATCTTTGGTCAACCCTGAGAGTTGTGATAACAAAACACAGAAAATACACTAAATGAAGTAGACTCACTGAGGCTCCTGCATGTACCAATCCCTTTTGTTAGAGCTTTATTACTTCTTCAAATTCCTCAGAATACAAGTGCATGTTTGATTAAAAAAATATGACTCCTGCCTGAGTCCCATGCCAACCCTCCAGTTACTTAACTATTCTTCTGTGTCTCTTCTGGGACAAGTCTTTTGACAGAGTTATCTTCACACAAGCTCGGCACTTGATTCTGGTCACACCCCTACATTTGGACTTTTAGTGGTATTGCTAATGGAAAGAAAAACTGTAAATTGCCAGCTAAATTACTAGTGCTAAGGTGAATAGCATCATCTCTGATGACACACCAATAGCCTCAGTTGTCTTCACTGACTTCTCCTCAGGGCTACACCTGCTTCCCACCTCTCAAAACTGTCTTTTCCTGCACTGCATATTCTTTTTGATGGTTTAGTTTCTTCCCTCATTTCAAACCCCCTTGTTCTCTGTGACACCATGTGACTCTGAGCACTGACTCCCAAGGGCTGGGTTCTCACCATCCTCTCTTGTTCTAGACTCAGGTAGATGATCTCATCTGTTCCCATGGATTTGAGATCCATATTCAATGGTCATCAATGATCCTCAATAGCACTTCCATACAACCTCGTGACTTCACTTCTAAGTGTGTGTGTGAAAATGAAGAACAGTATGTCAGGGAGACATCTGTACAGTCGTATCCTTGGCGGCACAATGTGTAACAGCCAAGGTGTGTAATCAACCTGGAGTCTATTGAAAGCTAGGCATGATGGCATACACCTGTGTTCCCAGTGCTTGGGAAGCTGAGGGGAGAAGATGCTGGGCTATAGACTAGTCTGGACCAGACAGGAGTTGAGACTCCAACTTAAAAGAAAAGAAATTGGACACCTTGGTAAGGCTGGAAGACACTATGTTCAGTGACACAAGCCAAGCACAGGAAGACAGACATTCTATCACACTCTCATGTGCAGGAAGGAGCCACAAAATTGACTTGACAGAAGTCAGAAGTATAATGGCTCACTACAGACTGGGGAGGATGCTGTGGGCTGGGGGAAATAACTGATAAGTTGGTTCCAGAGTACAGTTAATATAGTCCAACAGAAGGATCAGGTTCTAGTGTTCTAGAGCACAGTGAGATGACTATAGTCATCAATAATGTGGACTATAAAGAGGAGGATTAAATGTGTTATAGACACAAACGGTAGCTGTTTGCTTGGATAGAAATACTAGATTCTCTGATGTCATCATTCACCATTCGGATATCAGCCAAAGCATCATATTATACTGAGGTATAGAGTGTTTTATGACAATTAAAATAAAGATAAGAAAAATAAAACATGACCATAATTACTAGATAATTGGGGCTGAATTGGAATGGCTGTTGCATACTGGATTTGTAGCCTCTCCAGGGTGCAGGCAGCCATTTTTGGACTACCCAGTGCACACTGTGTGAGCCGGTGCAATAAGTCCCCTTTGCAATATATTTTACTGATTCTGTTCCTCTAGAGAAGCCTGGTTAGTGCAGGTATGTCAAACTGATACCATTCTCAGACTAGGTAGCACACCTGAATTTTCCTTAGAGTTTTAAATTTATATGCTTATTGATTTTTGGATGTATATAGTATGCTACACGTGCAATTTATGCATGCATGCACGTGTGTGGAAGTCACAGGAGAAACTGCAGGAGTGGAACTTCTCTTTCCACCGTGTGGGTCTCAGGCATCTGACTCAGATTGCTAGACTGTGTAGCAAGCGACTGTATGCACTGAGCCTTCTTACCATTAACACTGTTTTCTCCTTTTAGTTTCTTATGCCACTGGGACCGTGATCGGCTCCATCTCAAACTGGATTTCCACACTGCTTTCCCCACTTGATTCTCATAATTCAGATTCAGGGGCAAAGGAGGCACGGGGCTTTGTTTTTTTCAGTAAAGAGTCTGGGTAAATCTTTCCAAATGACACCATTTGAGGCGGGAGGGGGATGGTGACAGGTTGACTATAACACAGCATAATTAGGAGGTTGGGGCAGGAAAGCTGCAAGCTGGAGGTCAGCCTTGGCTATTTGGTATGGTCCCTGTCTCAGAAATAAAGCACACACCCAACCAATAGGACATATAATTTGAGCTTCTTCTTAAAGGGAAAGGCTGTTACAAAAGAGATAGCCCAATATAGAGGAATCAGAGGGCTGGGAGGTGCACAAGAGAGGGGCCATGTATAGTTCCATGTGTCCAGGAAGGAAGACATGTAGTGAATGGAAACCTGGTGCAAATCACTGTCCAGATTCACACAGGCTGTGTCTGCTGCATTAAGGAGGTGGGAATTTGCCCTGAGGAGGCCATGACTCCTTGAGGAGTTTGGAACTCAGGATAAGATGCAGTTAGCTCAGATAAACATCTACCCTCGGGTTCCAAGAAAAACAAAAACCAAAGACTGTTCCCGTGTGATTAAGTCTGACCTTACCCCAGATCTGCCTACGCAATTTGCTGATGTTCAAATGTTTGAAACAACCAATCGCGTGTGGCTGCGCCAAAACTTCCCGCTCCATATAAACCCCAAACCCCTGGGCTTCTGGGCCAACCCCTGGGCTTCTGGGCTGACCCCTCTGTCTCCTGCATGAGATACTGTCGACCTGGAGCTCCGCCAATAAACTGCCTCATGTGTTTACAGCAAAAAAAAAAAAAAAAAGAAGATGCAGAATGAGAGCTGACAGTCAGCAAGCTCTAAGGCTGTGCCAGACAGTGTCCTGAGTGCTTTGCGTGGGTTAAGTTTTTTCATCCTCATGACACTCCGAGGAGTGTATTTATTCATTTGTAACAACCCATTCAGGGATATCAGGCCCTCCAAGCTCTCTTTGCCCCCTTCAATCCCAAGATAGCAGTAACTTCCTTAAGTAGCTAAATCTCCAGTTTCCCCATCACTCCCTGAGCTCCTTTGTCCACCTGCATCCGATCGCCCTATGTGGAGTAGTATTGTTTTAGACTTCGATATCATTTTTTCGGTGCTATAATCAACATATTAAAAAATGGGTCAACTACTGTTGGAATCATCTTTTCAATCTGCCAAAGGGATAGTTTGATTCTCAAGTGAACCTCCCTTTTTTTAGGAGTGAGGTGGGCTTAAAGTGTGATCCATGGGTCATATCCTTCAGAAGGACCTGAAAACTTGTATTTTAAAGTACCTATGTCTAGACTCATCTTTACTGAGCTAAGTCAGAATCCCTAAGGATTATGTCAGTTAACTGCCTGAGAGTCTCACACAAGCAACATTGAAAGTCAAGGGGTTACCATCTTTATCTTCTTAGGACTGTTTGAAAGAGAGAGAGAGAGAGAGACAGAGACAGAGACAGAGACAGAGAGAGAGACAGAGACAGAGAGAGAGAGAGTGTGTGTGTGTGTTTTTAATTGTCATTCTGGTGATCATTTCATGTCTTTTTTTTTTTTTTTTTTTTTTCAAGAAATACCATCTGTCAAGTCAAGATGTTTAGACACTGGTCACTTCATGAACATCACAGACATAAACTAAGTCCACAATCCATGACTTCTCCTTAGATCAATGGTGAACAGACCTGATTTTATCATTCCCTAAGGAAAATTAACTTGTGTGAAGGGTAGCATGGATTTTCATTACATTTCCAGTAAAAGTAAATTTTAAGGCATTATTTCAAATACATATCACCTAACATTTCCCAAGAAACTAAGCAGACATAGTGGTCTGATGGTTAAATACAGTAACAATCTTCCCTTAGCCCAGCTTCTTCCAAGAAGCAAAGTTCGAGGCAAAGATTTGGCTGCGAGCACTTTGTTTTTAGAAGTGAAATGTAAAGAAAAAGAGGAGGAAACTAAAAAAAAAGAGAGAGAGAGAAAAGAGCAATCCACAAAAGAGTGTGCTTTGAAGTGCTTTGTAACTAAGGGGCTGAGGCTAGACCACCCCAGAGATAGTTCAGTGATGTAAAAAAGATAAATGCCCTTTAGACACATCTCCAAGTTAGACTGGAGATGGAACACGCAGCCTATAGTTGCCCAGTGGTGCCTTGACTTCCCCCACTCTGGGTGTATGCACAGGCAAGAATGGCTGGACAATAGCAGCCAACCCAGGCAGTGGTTGCATAATAAGGCTAGTCATGAAAATGAGACACACTGTTGAGCTGAGTTACACTGGCAACAGGTCCACAGGCACTCAGTGGGCTATTGTATTGATTCCTTCTATAATGGTGAGCTGAAGATGAGAAACAGCCCCAGGGAAGTCTGACATGTCATTTTGTAAGTTCTTTAATAATTAGCAGGATCAAATAAAAGCAAAGGGGTGTGGGCTTTTTCAAGCACATGGATTATAAATAATCTAACCTCATAGTTGTTTGTTTGTTTGTTTGTTTTTCTTTTAACCTTGACTCTGGTTATACCTGCCCCATCTCTTCTTCTCCTGGCCTGATGTGAAACATTTGTCCCTTTGTGGTTAACATCTAACACTTGGAAGGTACCCATGAAATATAAAAGCAGATTAAAATAAACTCTCGATGATGTAAAATGAACCAGTGCAACTATGCCCTGGGATTGTTTATTTGGTAGCTGAAGCGAGTCTTGTTGGACATTGAACAGATTGTGGTGTTGCCACCAAAAGGTCTTCAAAGCATGGTTGCTTTTATATCATTCTAGTGATGGCATAAGCTATGGCTGCTAGTACAGGATGTGCCCTCTGTGCTTTCTTAACATAAGCGCCATCAGTCATCTCTCCTGACTCTGGATGACCTCAAATGCTTCACTAGCCTTCTCTGTGGTGTTCTGTCTCCCTTCCTCAGCTTCCTCACAATGCCTCTGCCTTTCTTCCATTACTCAGCTTTTCCACAGGGAAAGATGGAAAGAACATTTCCTGGTTTCCGTATTTCTTCTAGTATCAATCTGTGAATCTTTTTTTATCTACTGCCTTTTTTTTTTTTCTTTCTTTTAAATTTTCAGGTTTCAGGTTGAACTCAGTCTTGCATATACTAGTCAAAAGCTCTGCCACTGAGCAGCTTTCTCAGCCCCTAATGAAAATACACTGTTTTTGTTTTTTTGTTTTTGAGACAAAGTTTCTCTCTGTAGCCTTGGCTGTCCTGGGTTCACTTTGTAAACCAGGCTGGCCTCGAACTCACAGAGGTCTGTCTGCCTCAGCCTCCCTCAGTGCTGGGATTAAAGGTGTGTGCCAGCACAGCCAGTATGTAGGTGGATTTTTACTCCCAAGCTCCAGCTGAGAATTCTGGTGGCAGCTACTTGTACTTTCAGCTCTGGGTTATAAGCTGGGTCTTGATCTTGGTGAGAACCTCAACCCTGAAGTTTGTCAGTCTGGGTTTCTGTCCTGCCCTTACCACTTAAACACACTATCGATTTTCCTTATCGTTACTGTGAAAACTAAAGGAAGTAACATATAGGAAAGGCTGGGCATTGTAAGAGAAACTGAAGGTCCGGTAAATGATAACCACTGCCCTGACTCCGTATTATTCTCAATTTGCATTTTAATCTCATTCTTAGATGTTATCTAAGAGTTTAACAATAAATGTCAAGATGAGATTACTGGGACCACAGGCGCTTTAAATCAGTCTTGTCAGCCAGTTGGAAACTGACGCTCTTTGACCCGTGCTGCAATAGCTGGGTGTGCAGAGACTTGCAAACAGCAACAAGTCTGAGCAAGTGTTGTTAACAACAGATGCAGGCAACAGAAGCAATCTTTAGAAGTCTTAAAGCAAAACCCCCAGACTTAGCATAGTCAGCAGCTGAAATCCAGAGCAGGACCTCCCTCCCCCCCAAGATAGGAATCGCTCTTTACTGAGTTCCTCAAAGCCAGAAACGGTAATGTGTGTGTGTGTGTGTGTGTGTGTGTGTGTGTGTATGTATGTGTGTGTGCGTGTGCATGTGTGCATATGTATCTGTGTGTAAAGAATATAGGCTTCTGAGATGTAATCTGAATAAATTACTTAAATAAAAAATAAAAATTAAATTATTAATTAATTTTAAAAGAATATAAGCTTCATAAGTGCTTCATAGGTGACTACCAGCCCTGTTTTCTGTTTTTCAGTCCCACCTAAAGTACTTCAAAGAGCAGGAAAACTATTGCACTGAAGGCAGCAGGTCACATAGACAACATGAAGGGTAAAAAGATAAGGAAACAGGCTGTTGCCAGGGTAGTGACCCTGTGGTGGAGTGCTTTCCTAGTTAGTACATTTGAGCACTTGGGTTTCCATTCCCAGCACCAGAGGGAAAAAAATGAAAAGGTTGGGGAGTGGAGAGTTGTCCTGTGGGGTCTAAATTGCTGACACCACTGGAGCCTGTGAAGGAGGCAGAATTGGACTTGGTAGAACAGAATGGGCAGGAATCGAATCAGTGACCTGAATTCTATGTGAGGAGAGACCAGAATAACCAAAGGGGTCCCCAGTTTGAAACTGGGGGACAGAAGTGCGTTTGGGAGCTAATATCACAGGATTTTTTCTAGAGACTTCTCAGTAAAAATGGCCACTGGATGGGACAAGCATCAAAGCTGACATTGTATTGTCTACCAAGGGCTAAAACCTGATTATCACGGGCACAGGATGGCCTCAGAGAATTCTCCCAAGACAGAAATGTTGACACTGACCTCCACAAATGGCTTGCTGGGTGGCAGTGTGGTTAAGTCTCAGGTCTGACTATCCCAAGGTTAAAAAAAAAAAAGGAAATCTTGATATTATTCTTAGTATTTTGTACAGCGGTCTTTTTCCAACATAATATTTTTATTGGTTATTTGAGAATTTCACGTTATGCACCCAGATCACACACACTCCCCAGTCCTCTCTCAGGCTCATCCGCCAACCTTTCTGACTCCTCCCCCATAAAAAGAAAGAAAAAAAGAAAGAAAGAAAGAAAAAGAAAAAAAGTAAGTCCAAGTTGTGTTGCTCATACACTCACTGAAGCTTGGTCAAACTCCCAGTGCCCAGCCCCTTTAAGAAAACCTAGTCCTTCCCCATCCACACCCCTGCCAGAAGCCATCAAATGTGGAGAGCTACACTTCAGCATCCCTATCACAATATTTTAATAATATACTTTGTAAGATTTCAAAGACATTAAGTGCTACAGACTGTATTTTTAAGATTTATCATTTATACAGTATTCTACCTGCATGTGAGCCACCAGGCCAGAAGAGGGCACTAGATCACATTATAGATGGTTGTGAGCCACCATGTGGTTGCTGGGAATTGAACTCAGGACCTTTAGGAGGGCAGCCAGTGCTCTTAACCTCCGAGCCATCTCTCCAGCCACCTTACCACAGTTTTTAAGAGTACTTGTCTAGGCTTCTTGTCTAGGCTGTTACTGTGAAAGAGGGACATACAGGAATCTGACCTGAATGTACACATTACAGTATGAAAATCCAAACATAAATACATGCACAAATAAATCTGATTGGAAAGCTCACACAGCTCTTCTCACAGCCAGGCCTATTTTATCTTCTTCATCAGCCCAGGAAGCATTTTCTCACCAGCTTCTCTGCTCCAAATTGAAATCACCCCTGCCCATAACCAGCCACACATCCACTGCCTGGCCTGGTCTGCCCCTCATCCGTGGCATTTTCTGTAGCCATGTCACAACCTGCCATAACTTCCTGTTTATTTAGTTGTTGCTATGCATATATTACATGTGTCTGCATGCAAATGTAAATTCTCTGAAAGCCAAGGCTCTGCCTTTCTTCTTAAAGCTGTACCACTGGCGCTCAGAGTAGTGACTCCGAAACGTAGATGAATGACTGAAAATGGCTTTGAATAAATGGATTGGTGAGCGAGTGAATAAATTATTGAACTAGACTTGAGCTTGCCTTTTCCTGTTCTATCAGCAAATTGGTTTCAGCAACACATCCTTTTCCACCTTCAGTTATTGTCATTGATTTACAAAATGTTTGTGTGCCTGAATATAAATCTAACTGGTTCCATAATTTTATTTTTCTCCATATCACTGTTTTCATAAAATAAGTGATGGCAGTTTTAAGAATTCATATCAGTGTTCTCTCTCCTGAAAAGGTATTTGCATATTATTAAACCGTACTTAACTCTCCTAAAAACAAGCTACTTGATACATTATGGCTGTAGCAAAAGGTGACATTTCAGGACCTAGATTTCTGAATCATGCAGTGCAATGTATCTGATGCACAGTAGAGACTGGAGGCTCTCGCTGTCCCACTTCTCTGGTTCACTACATTTCTGTTTTTCTCTTTTTGTAATGTGTGTGTGTGTGGGTGGGTGTGTGTGTGTGTGTGCGCACACGCGCGTGCGCGCAGTGTACTTGCCACAGCAGGTATGCAGAGGGCAGAAGACAGCATTTAGTGGTTGGTTCTCTCTTTAAGATGGAGTCCAGGCATAGAATGTAGATCACCAGGCTGATATTGCAAGAGTACCTATCCACTTACCCATCTCATTTGCCTCTAAGCTCCTTTTGTTTGTGTGTCTCTTTTCCTCTCTCACATTTGCCATCGTGAACAAGACCAACCCTTCCTTCCTGAGTCAGAGTGCCCCCTTGTGTTGAAAAGGCACAGCACAAGTTGTGACTGGTTGGGCTTCTCTGGTTCTTCCAGCAAACTGACCTGCCAATAGCAGCATACAACTCTCTCAATCAGAAAACATACATTAAGCATTTGCTGAATGACAAATAAATCTGAAACCAAATCAAACACCCCAAACAACAGCAAAACCAACAGCTAGAATTGTTCCCTCTCTTTGTGAATATATACCTTAGCTTTCAGTAGTTGTTGCTGTTGGTGGTGGTGGCGGCGGTGGTGTTACTGGTAAAGTTTGGTTCCTTGCCTGTAGTGTCACCTTTTGCCTTGCCTAACCTGTACCCTTGGCTTCCCAGTTTTCCATTATGCTTGCTGATCCAGGGACTGCAACTCCCTTTGTAATTCTTTGTTATCTGTTGATAGATAACTCGCTTTTTCCACATCAAGAATCTAAGTGATCCTTGGTCTTGTGCCCATCACTTTCCCACCGTTTTACCACTTCCCTATGCATTACCTCTTTGCTGAGCACTGTGAGAAATGCCCCTCATTATTGTGGCATATAACCCATTTGAATATTTAAATATATGAACCAAAAGCTACACGCTTTCCTGTGCCTGCACTATGTAAAGTGCTAGACATTAAGCACTGTGGCTTTTGAACACTGGACATGTTGCTGATGGGATGTGAGGTGTACTGCAAGTGTGAAAGGCACCCAGGGTCAGGAAAGTGTTGCACAGCACACAAAGGCGAACATCACTACGTTTTGGAGAGCATGTTGGAATGAAAGCATCGCATATCTACCTCTATCTTTTGTTAAATAAAATGCATTATTGAACTCCAACCACTTTTCTGAATGTGGTTACAAATGAGTTCTAAAGGACCTACATGGTTCCCTTATATTTCTGATAATTAGTCACCACTGGTCATTGTAATCATAGTGTATTAATTCCACCCATAATCTTCAAAGGGCAACTAAAGTGTACAGTGGACTATTCTAGAAGACTGGCAAGTGTCACCCACTTTTATTGCTAGAATTTATTCTTAGAATTGAGTCTTGACTGAATGCTGTTCATTGGGAATGGTATGAAGCACCGAAGGTCACCAAGCATTGAGGCTCACTTACAAAGGCAGATTGTCCAAGCCAGACTCAGCTTTGTATTTGTAGTGGCAGCGATTGTTTCCAGGGTCAGCCACTTTCAGGCAGTTAATAACCAGATTGACTAAAGGTTCGTCGGTGCCCTAGTCACTCATTAAATCCAAGGAAACCCGTTACCCGGAGGTCAATACTCCTTAGGTCAGTCATACTTAATGACTGAGAAAAAGAATGCTGTCCTTTTCATTGTCAATAGTATTGATTGGCAAGTCTTTGGGTGGTCTTGGTCATTTCCGTGTGCCCTCCTTTGTTTTTAACTGCCAAGGGAATGACATCATCTTTCCTCTCACAATATGAAATTATTGCAAGACTGAGTGGCGAGTACAAGGAAGTCCGCTGTGTGACATGGACCTCACCTCTTCGTTATTATTGTAGAGTGACTCACGGGGTAAAGAAAATTCAGAGGAGCAAGGACACACATGCCATGAACCCTCCAAGTCACCAGCCTGATAAACTACCATCTTTACTACCATTCACAGTGCGTCCATTAGACTCCAACAGAAGAAGACGTATGACTAATTCTTCCCTTTACCACCAGAAATAAATCACAGCAGTGAGCTGGAATGAGACACAGCCTTTCCAGGATGAAGGGTTGAGTTTGGAGAGTGAGACAGCGGAAACATGTTGAAAAGGCGCCAGGCGTCCCTGAGCACAGAACTGCTGAACAAGCTCTCGGGACTTTATTGCCATTGAAGCCAACACGAGAAGTAGGTGCTAGTCCTTGAAGAGTATCTTGGTGTACATGACCTCTTACTGGCCATTAAATACATGGTCTCTGTCAGATCTCACTCGTGAATCCATTCCATAAGCCTCTGTGACTCACAGACTTATTCCATAGTGTTCGTGCTTAGGGGATCGCTCCAGATCTTCTCCCCAAATCCATACATTTAAAATTCATAGCAGTTGGCGGTCACATATCTTGCTTGTATCTGATTCACTGAAGAGCAATCCCATGGCCCAAGGTAAGCAAGCATTGCTCAGGTCATAAGAGCAATGAAAGAACCTGGATGCTGGGGCCAGACTAAGCTCTAGTGCCGTGTTTGGTGGTGAGGGGGTGGTGGTGTTAAGATTGGCTGCCTGTTAAATGGAAGCGCTAAAATGTGTTGTAGGATTAAACGTATGAAGGACTTACATGCTGTAGTACTAGTGATAGATGGCTATTGTGAAGGACTGAGATCATAGGGGAGTAACTTGGTGGAAGCATTCGATTACCTGTGGTTAGAATCAGTGTATTTATGTGCCCAGGATAGTGACTTACAAATAGAAAGCATTAAAATTACCAGATTAAAAAAAAACATATTGTGCTTATGTAACTGACATATTTAGAGTAATATATATAGTATGCAAGTTCCAATCTGGAGAGTTTATTGCCAGTATGATGAGTATTTCATGGGGGAAGTATTAATACTTAGCTCATGTTTTATCTGGCCATATGCAGCCTATCCCCCAGGAACAGATGCCTGTTCTTCAGACAGGCTGGACAAGACAGAGCTGAGAAGTCAGGGCCCGTGACATCTGCATCCTGGTTCCAACACTTAGCTATCACATGACCCAAGGTAAGCTGCTAAATGTCTTTGCACCTCTGATTCCTCACATTGATAACAGACTAGCAGCCCGCAGGCTACACTTGCATGCTTATGTTTGTGACAACTTCACTCAAAATGCTAAAGATGGAAGCAAAGTAAAATAGAACATGGCATATAGTTATTCTGTTATCAAAGCTTAAAAAGAAAATTCTGACAAATGTGCCAGTACACATGGACCTTGGAGATATAACACTAAGTGAACTGAGGTAGTCACTGAGGATGAGAGCTACGTGACTCCACTTGCATGAAGTACCCAGAACAAAGAAGCTCATAAAAACAAAGAGTAAAGAGTCGTTTTCAATCTTGCAGGAAGGAAGAATGTGGGTTAATATACTATTACAATTAACTAATTAATTATTGTGTGGTTAATGGATACAGAGTTTAGTGCTGTAAGATGAAAGGGATTTAGATTAAACAGTGGCATCAATAGTGAGGAGTCACTGTGATGGCATCTTCTGCAATTTAGCCCAGTGCTGGAGATGGTAAGTATCGGGAAAAAAAAAAAAAGTTTTATTTAAAAAAAAAAAGAAAACACACACACACACACACACACACACACACACACACACACACACACCAGAATTAAAAAAAAAAAAAACTTATAACTGTTGCTTCTGACCTAAGATTGCTAGGGCTAAAAACAGATCTTGAGTTTGCACAGTGAAATAAAACTATAGTTAGGTCCTTCTCAAGAGAGGACACTCATCCGAGCCACGATAGATGATATGGCTCTCACAATCCATGACCAAATGCAAGAGCCAGCAGGAGGCTACAAAGTGAGGAGCCACATGGAGAGCCATGTGAGAGAAGTTGCTAATCTGTGTGTAGCCCTGTGGAAGTCCAGTCTTTGAAATTCAGCCCTGACATTGAACCAAGAGGCGACTTTCCCTCACTCTAAATGCTTCTCTCAGGTCGTCTCCCCCTGGAAGTGTCTTTTGCCTGAAGCCAACAAGCTTGGCAAATTTGCTCTACTTAATAAAATATGGTGCCACTAGGAAACTTTTAAAAGACTAACAATTTCTAAACCACTGAGATGGCTCAGCACCTGTCAGATTTCTAAAGATGATCAGGTACCAGGACATGCCCAAGCCTTAAGTAGTTGGGGCTACTTAAGGTCAGGCAGCATCTGAGTTTTCTCCTATGCATGGCCAGTCTGTTCTTTCTGCTCCCTCACACTATCCCTACAAATCTGGCCCCACTTCCTTCTACTGATCTAAAATATTCCAGTTTTTAATTAGTTCCAGGCCAGTCAATGTGGCTGCTCCATCTGCACAATGCATTTGTGCCAATTCAAAGTCTGAAGTCGATGAACTAACAGAGCCAACTGAAGACCTGTTGAAGGAGGCGAAGGAGCCACACGGCTGCTGGAAAATCAGCTAGGACTCCATGCCAGCACCAGGGCCCTTTTCAAGCCAGGCCCGAACCAATGGGCCTCTTGTGAAAGACCTGTTGAATTTCACAGTCTTCTTCAGCTCCCCTCTTGACCAGCGGAACCCTAGTGCTGTGGGAGGCAAACTCCCCTTCATCGGGGGTGCTGCCTTGCAGTCACTAACATCATTGGCCCAGTTCATGTGAGCAAGTGCTGTGGCCAAAATTGAGCCAGGACCAACAGCACGGAGAAAAATAATTAATGCAGGTACAGTTCTTTCTCAATAGGCAGCCTTGTTTGTCACTGAAACACAGAGCCAAGCCCTATTGAAATTATGGCTCAGTTTGGCCTTCTCCTTCTATACTTGATGGCCATAGGGGTTTTTGTGTTCAAAATTATCCCTTAGTAATATTCCTTTCCACTTCTTAACCATACAGAGAAAAACAGTGCGGAGTTTTATTAGACCTGTGGAACAAACTAAAGTTTTTCACTTTAAGTATTAATATAAAACATACATTTAATGAATAAATTCAGTATATATATTATATACATATACATAACACTACACTACACACACACACACACACACACACACACACACACACACACACACACACACACACATATACCGAGTGACTGGACTTTTGTATATCAGGCTAAATGAGAAATTTGAACCAAACACTCTTTAGCAATGAGATTCTGCTGTTGTGGTACTATATACAGCCTGCTAATTTTCATTAAAAGAATCTGGAAAGTTGTGGAGAGAAGATGGACTGGTGTGCATCCCAAACCCCTTGAGTGACTATCACTGGCTAACTGGGTGAATGGTTCTGACTTTGCTAAGCTTGTAAATTGAATTTATGTATTCTATGGGTGAGCTTCTCTCAGATGATTTTTGTAATGTCATTCTCTTCTCCCAGTGCATTTCTAAGGCCACAGCTACAACTTCCTATACCTCAGGACCCTTTCTGAGTTCAAACTGGTTGGGTCACACTTCTCATTTGGGAATTGTGCATCCTCCAGTCTGGCATGTTTGTAGAGCCTAGTTGAGAGATGAGGAAAAAGCATAGTCATTCTCACTGAGCTGAATAAAACAAGCAGTCAGAAGGTGACTCGTTGCTAATCCCTCTTAGAGGAAAAAAAAATTTAAACAAAAACTCCTTGTGTCCCAGTGAGTTCAGGGGCCAGGATCTAAGGTTCATGTCAGTCAGTTTTTCTACTCTCCTCTCCTGGGCTCTGCAGCACCAAATTGGATTGCTCCTGAACCTTGTCCAGGCCAGATTCTCAGAAGCACCATACTGTCTTCCACACTTAAGGGATCGTCCAGCCACTCCCTTCCCCCACACCATGCCATAGACTTTTATTTTTCAGGGCTAGACATCAGATGAAGTCACTCCTACAGGTCTGCTTGCAAATGAAGAGTCTTTTCCTACAGCCGGATATGTGGATCAGGGAAAATAAAGTAGGGAGACAGCAATCTTCTGCTAGGATCAACCTGTCCAAAAGAGGAAAGTGGAGAAAAAAAGAAAGAAAGAAAATCGGAAAGGGGGCGATTTCCTTCACCTTGCCTGAATTCCAGGCTTAACTATGACCAGTGGTACTGACCAGGCCTGTCAGTAAAAGTAAAACACATTTCTCCCTGGCAGCCAGCCAATACCATAAATTCTGCCAAAAATTAAACATTGCTGAAGGTCTGCCTAGTTTCAACACATCTTTGCCAGCTCTGGAGTACACATGGTGTTGAGGATGAGGTTCTGTGAAACCACTGTGGAAGCCATCTACAGAAAGGGACTGATGAGCCTGATGCATCCCTATACCTAAGGTAGCATTCCAGCTTCATCCTTTATCTCCTATGAAGTAGCAAAAGCTAGGTAGCCTCAAGGCATAAACTCTTTAACTTGGTCATATGCATATCTGAATACCTTTAAGGATGGGAGTTTTTAAGAGATGCCAGACACAGTGATGGGGGAAGAGATGGTGGAGAATTGTGGGAAGACTGCTGGGTACCACTCAAGATATTTGGCATTACAAGTGAGAGCAGAGGATCTGGTTTTCATGTCTGGCTTGAGGAACCATAAACAGTTGCTTTGTTTTACTGCCTTTTAAAGTTAGGTGAGGCCTAACAATATCTCATAATGACACCATATTTGTGGGTTATACATCCCAGGTCTGGCACAACACAATGACATTTGGGAGCCATGTGGATGCACCCAATGACTGGGGAATGTGAGAGCCATAAATAAAAGGGTGTCCATCATCTAAGAATAAATACACGTGCATATTTTACTGCTTTTGTTTAACAAATAGTTCTGAGGGATTTCTATGCACTACTTCTGAGAACAGAACAATGAACTGTCTCTCCATGCTGAAATCTTCTTGGGAAATTCAGATGAGAAAGTGGGTAGCTGCAAAAGCATTGAGTGCTATTGGAGGGACAAGGATAAGGCCACACTGGGGTTAGGGAAGGGTATCTTATTCCATTTAGGAGGCATCCTGGAAATCAAAGAATTTTTTTTCTAGAAGGAACTAGAGGATTATGGAAGTCAATGTAATGAAAGAAAAAGAAAAGTCTTCTGAGCTTACTATATAGCACTGACCGCCCCCCCCCTCCCCAAATGTCGGCAAGACAGTTGGATAAGAAACTTGAACATTACATGGAGGGAGAGAGGAATTTATGACTTTAGAAGAATTTTTCTGGTGAAAGGCCCTGAGAAAAGTATATGAGTGGTGTTAAGAGCAAGGAGAAAGGCAAAATGGTCAAATCCCCATGGCCATGCCTGTCACCCAGAGTCTATTCTGATTTCTCATTCCCATGAACTGTGTTGGTATGAAGAGCAATCTCTGAGATCTCTTCACCCATGTCTTTTTGTGGTCCAGTAACTGATTTGAACTGGATTCCTCTTCAATGTTTGATGAGAATTTGAGTTTTCTTACTAATACCACTGAGGATCCCCTAAATAATCACAGGTTTCTTGATAAGGAATTGTTACACAAGTCTTGTCTTTATTTTCTCCTAAGGAGAGTGGCGACTACCTGAATCACCAGCTTCAGTTTACAACTGTGTTCAGAGAGAGGAACTTCCCTACTGTGGTTTCTTCTATACCTGTGTGAACCAAGTCAGCCTGAAGAAGTCTGCTATGTTTCCACACCCATCTGGATAGGTGCTTCGGACAGAGTGTTCACTGGTAAAGGACATCCTGATCTCACAGCTGGAAATCATCAGTTGAATAAACTGTGCCATCTCAGTGACCTCAGACCACACTCCACACATGATTCAGGTTAACTGTTTACCAACTGGTTCCTGACATTGACGTCCCAAAAAGAAGCTGGTATTGAAAGTGTGTAATGATGGCGCTTTAATTCAGTGTTTAAGATGTGATCTGGGTCAGAAAAAAAAAAAAAACATAAAAGTTTGGCAGTTATGGGTAGTGATGATCACCAACTTCTACGAACTTGCCCTCTTGTGTTTCTTTATTACCATTTGCATGAGTGCTCAACAGAAGATGGAGAAGCAACCATAGGTCTGAGACCAATGACGATGCCTCCTCAAGCCATGGGGCATGTGACAGAGTGGTCTAGTTGGGTGCACTCTATGGGACATTTTCCATAAAACCTATCTAGTTGATGTGGCACTTGTCCAGCTGAACATCCCCTACTCAGGTTCTGATAACCTGATAACCAATCATTAAGTATTTTAAAAGTTCATATGTAAAAATACACATTCATTCATCTTTCCTCTTAATGGTTATAGTATTTATTATAAAAATTTGCAAATAAAAATCACATTTATCTTTCAAAATGCCAATTAATTTTTGATAGAGTGCATTCATTTCAATATGACTAGAACCAAAAGATGACCTAAAGACAATTTTGTCTATTAGTTGTAAAAATGAATAGGTTTTTTTTTGTTTTCCTTATATTATTTTTATTTATTTTTAATTTTTTAAATTTATTTATTATTATTATTATTATTATTATTATTTTTATTAATTTATTCTTGTTACATCTCAATGTTTATCCCATCCCTTGTATCCTCCCATTCCTCCCCCCCCCCCATTTTCCCATTATTCCCCTCCCCTATGACTGTTCCTGAGGGGGATTACTTCCCCCTGTATAAAAATGAATAGGTTTTGTTCTGACATTTCCATACCTGTATAGTGACCACAGCCACACCTCATCTTTTTCTTGCCACCTCGCATAGTCCCTGTATCTCTGTGCAGTTACCATGGGTTTCTCCACAGAGTGGCAGTCTCAGAGTCACTGCCCTTTTAAACATGGAGTTTGGCTTTCTATACCCAAGAGCCCAAGATCAGACCCAAGATGGAGGAACCAGTTCCATTGCTCGAGAGAGAGGCATAGCCAGTTTAAAATTGTAAGTGTCACTGGCAAAATTCTTGTAACCATGTATTCTTCTGAGCATGGTCTCTCCTACAGTGCCTTCCAAGTCCTAAAACTGTGCCCTCTCCTCATCATGATCACTGTCTTAATTTTCATCAGAGAGAACATATGGTTACTTAAATTTCTATGACCTAAAAGTAAGTGGAATTTAAAAAGTTAGTCATGCATAGTTCAAGTGCTCACTAACTGCCTGTGACTGGCTTCTAGTTGGACTTGTCAAATGTTTCCACTGTCTCAGAAACTTCTGCTACACAGAGAGGAGCCAGAGAATTCTTTCAGTTAAGTGTCCTGGGACTGGGTCCTTGCCCTTTGACTCACATCTTTGCCTTACTTTAGCTTTAGTGGAATTAAAGTGTGTTCTTGAGGAAGATGCCACCATTTTACATGTATTACGTCTGAATGTTTGCTTTATACATTTGACCTGTTGGAAGCTCTTTTCTCAATGAAAGATAGTGTTCATATCATCTTGTTTAGAGCAGATCCTGGTCTGCAGGATCCCAGGAGCAGAACAGAGATGCAATTGGATTCAGCAAACAGGTTTTCATGACCACCAACCACCACCACCCCCTTTTCTTCCATGAAGGTCTCAAATATTTTCTGTCTTGGCTCCAATGGCCACTTTCACTTGGTCCTGATGTTTCTAGGACCACTTTCTGGTTAAACTTCTTGTAATGTCGCAAAGTTCGGAGAGGTAGTAACCACCCAACCCCAGGGGCTATAGAGGAAAAAAAATTGCAACTGCACCTATGCATGTGCCCATCCTTTGTCTTGTACCAGGCCAATCCAACTCCTTCCTTCAGAAGCCCTTGACACTCGCCCTCTAGAGTGGCCCCTCCCATCTTGTATTTCTGTGACCTTACACATACACACAGAGACACACACACAGACACACACACAGACACACACACACACACACACACGTTGGCATTGTTCTTTGCATGCTCTGAGGTTTGACTCTCTTCTCTCTACTCTGCTAGTGAGCCAGAGCCCGCCTGGTAATATCTATTGGACTTTAAGGAGAAAACACAGCCTGTCCAATTTTCTGTGCTCTTCCTCTCATCTTACGCTTCCATCACACCCACCTCCGGCACAAGGAGAATAGGCTGAATTGTAAAACAAATAGATATATAAATGCATGAAGGAACCTGTAGTGATATGGGAGTTGCTGTTCTGTACACAGACAGAAAAGTATTGGGTAGATATTTACCAAAGATGGCACGGCAGAGAACATGTCCCAATATGGTCAGCCTAAGTGGAGAACACCTACACTAGCCACAGGGAGACATGAAGCATCTGTTTAAAGAGTGAGCCACGTAGGGTACCACACCCCCAAAGAGCCTCCGGAATCTGTGCTTGCAGCCACAGGCATACATGCTGATCCTAGTTTACACTACTGTTCAGGAAAACAGAAATAAAGAATTTTGACATTCATTGCAAAGACAAAGACAAGTTCCTTTTAAAAGGTAGCATAGAGGTTGATTTTTTTTTTTTTAACGGACACAAACATACATGTATTAAAATGCCAATCTACCAATTCTGCAATTACAAAGTAACCGAGGCTCAACCATGTCTTATTCCATGAAATTTGCATCTTTTAAAAGATGTTCATCTCTAGTTACACATCAGAATGAGATCCCAAATGAGAATAAATATCCGAACCAATTCACATCTGTTCTTGTTTTAGGATAAGCATATTTTAAAATACACAAAATAAGAGAGGATTGTTCTGACATGATAAAACATACATTATTTGGAATGCAAATAAAACATCAAGCACAGATCTCTGCAGAGCTGCTCTTGGGTAATAGCTCTTGAAGCAGCTTAAGTGACGGGTCACCAGGAAGCCAGGGCTTCTTATTTGCTGAGTTTCTTGGAGGCTTTATATGGAAATACACATGGGGATTTCTAAGGTGCTGTTTGTACTGCTTTAACATTAGTCCCAGTCTTTCCTCAACAGGATGCTTTGAAATCCAGTTATCTCACAAAAGAATGTCCACTGTTAACAAGCATGAATTACCTTTGTTCTGGAAATTTCAGCCAATGCCATGTAACCTTAGCATTCAGGAGTTTGTGAATACTATAAAGAATAACAATAATTTATTGATTGTTATAAATGACTTACTTGCTCTTTTCATTAGAGAGAAAGAAAATCAACTGATAACTGTATGCACTAGAAAAACAATCACTTTTCCTAACTGTTAAGAACAACAAAATGAGTCTACTATCAGAGGTAGGTAAGACAGACTGTGCCACTGCATAGGAATCATATGTTTGAGAGCTAATTTTAAATTAAATATAATGAATTTTTGATGCTATTAATGAGAGAGTAAGAATGGAAGAAAAAAACTGATAACATCACTCTAAGGTACATCTGGAAGAACAAAGACTTGAGACAGGCTGGTGAGATGCGTTAGAAGGTGAAGGGACCTGCCACCAAATCAGAGAAGCAGAATTTGATCCACTGGGGGCAACATGGTGGAGAGAAAGAGCTTACACCAGTACCAACAAGCTCTCCTCGTCCTCTTCTAGCACACTGTCCCATGGGTATAACCCAAGACAGCTCTCTCTCTCTCTCTTATCTCTCTCTCTCTCTCTCTCTCTCTCTCTCTCTCTCTCTCTCTCTCTCTCTCTCTCTCACACACACACACACACTCTCTCTCACACACACACTCTCTCTCTCTTTCTCTCTCTCTCTCTCTCTCTCTCTCTCTCACACACACACACACACACACACACACACACTCATGCACAGATATACAGTTAATTTAAAGTAAAATTAAATTTTTACTTATCACTAAAAATAATTAAAAATTATTCTTAGCAATGCTGGAAGATAAATAATCCAAGAATGAAGAACAATCACATGTTCACTTTGCATTTAAATCATGATATACAATACCAGCCATAAAATTAATTTATTTTTATTTTTGTATGTGTGTGTACATGTGTGTGCACATTGTGTGTGTGCATTGTGTGTGTGTGTGTGTGCATGTAACACATGTAGGTGGGTGCCAACATACGCCAGAAGAGGATTCTGATCTCCTGAAGCTGGAATTACCGATGGTTATGAACTACCTGACACAACAAGCACTGGGAATTGGACTCTGGTCCTCTGGAAAGGCAGTGAGCACTCTTAGTAATCAGGCAGAGATACAGTCACCCCTAAATGTTCCGATGATTGCCGGAAAACAGGCAGCACCCAAGCCACTACAGAAGCAGATTGGCAGAAACACGTCACCACCCTGCTCCCACCCAACCCCACCCACCCCCACCAGCAGGACTCAAGCCCCCAAGCCACATGTGCTCCTTCTGCGCATGCGTATGTCCTTCCCGTTCATGTGCTAGGTAGTTTATAAAGGGAACTCCTCCCATTCTTCTCTCTCCCCACTGTGTCTCCAGAGACGATCTCTGTGTGTCTCCAGAGACGTTCTCTGTATGTCTTAGAGACAGTCTCTGTATCTCCCTAATGAAACTCTTAAGTGGATCCGCTGCGTGGTGTGATTCCATCCCTCTGTACAGCTCCACCGTTCGTTTCTAATAAGCACTTCCAACTGCTGAGCTATCTTTCCAGTCCTGAGAATTCCCATTTTTGAAAGATATTAGTTAATAGCTTCAGAATGGATTATGCTACATTGTTATAACAATAATGAAGAAAACAACAACAACAACAACAACAACAACAACAGGAGTGGCTGCACGTGGGAGTGTAGGATGTTCCTGAATCATCTTCAAAGAAGGCGGAGTGGAAAACAGAGCTACACTCACACGATTACCAGTCAGTGACTGTAAACAACTTTTAAATACGCAGCTTAATCTTCGCCACTTAAAAGAACACCTGAAATAGAATTGCATACATGCTCATGTACAAACAACACGTGCTCTGGTAAGCGCTGGATTGGCTGAGTGGATAGCACATTCTCTTGGGTGTTATTCCAGCTCTAGAGCAGAAGTGGACATCCACCCAGAACTGACTTTCCTGAAATGCCCATCGCTGGGACAGATGCTAAGGAAATAACTATCGGTCTGCACATCTTCATTTTTGAGATGTGGGATGACTCTACAAAACTTTAGAGGGCAAATAAAAGTATATGAAAACAGCCTTGTAAATTATACAACCTACGCTTTTCAGAGACAGTGACAGAAACAGCAGCCATGTATTCTGGTGGAGCCAATGGGGACAGACCAGATTATAATAATGCTTACGTCTGCCAAGGTTTTATTCATTTGTTTGCTTGTGTGTTATTTATTTAATATATGTGAGTGAGTGCATCTGTGGAAGAGTATTGGATGTCCTATCTACTAACTGGCTAGTAAAAGCCTCATCTCGAATACATAGCTTCTCATCACTTCTGGAAGCATTCTCTTAACTTTCTTCCACAGACAAATATCTTATTGACTGGTGCTACTGCTTTCTGGCTTGTTGTATTTAAATTGTTTAAAAGACATTATTTGACATCACTGTGGAAGGAAGAGCACATGGAAAGAAATTTTAAGGGACTAACACAATGGTTATACAGGTGTCCTAGTTAGCTTCAAGTGTCACAACTTGACACAGACTAGAGTCACATGAGAAGATATTTCAGTTGAGGAGTGGCCCAAATAAGACTGGCCTGTGGGTATGTCTCTGTGGGATTGTCTTGATGGTCAGCTGACATAGGAAGGAATGGCCCACTGTGGGAGGCACCATTCCCTGGGCAGGTGGTGCTGGTTTACATAAGAAAGCCAGCTAAGTATGAGCCTGTGTGTGAGCCCCAGAGGAAAACAGTAAGCAGTGTTCCCCAGGGTTTCTGCTGGGATTCCTAGGGTGTAAGTGTCATCAGATTCCTGTCTTTGGTTCTCTCAATTAGCCACATTAACTAGAAAAAAGAATTGAGAGTCAGAACTTCTGATGGGTTGATGAGCCTGTATAACTGTTCTAACAGTCTCAGGCTGCATTCTTCTCCTGTAGTTCTCACAGCACAGAACATGCCAAAAAATAGGATAACTCATCAACATGTCCATCCTCCATTTGGTTCTATTTTCCTAGCAAGTTTCATCTGAGTAGGGCCATGACTAGATGTTCATTTTGGTTTGTTTCTATAACTATGTTTGTGTGTTTCCCTTTTTAGTGGCCATAATTCTAGAAAGTCTGAGCATGGTCCTCTGTTCTACATCACTTTGTTTCCAGAAAGAGTTTTAGAGGTTTACAAGATGTAACAAAATACATACAATTTGAAAGTTACACAGGAAGCATTTATTCTGCACAGAACGTCGGAGTTTGGGCAAGTAGACCAGAGTGCCTTGCTTGCTTTCTCAGCCTTTCTTCCTTTCCTTTCTTCCTTCCTTCCTTCTTTCTTTCTTTCTTTCTTTCTTTCTTTCTTTCTTTCTTTCTTTCTTTCTTATTTTAGACAGAGTCTCTCTGTGTAGCCTTGACTGTTCTGGACTTGCTTTGTAGACCAGGTTGGCCTCGAACTCACAGAGATATACCTTGCCTCAGCCTCCCAAGTGCTGGCATTAAAGACATGTGTGTGCCATTACCACCTTGATTTCTCAGTCGGGTTGGTAGAGCTGTTGGTAAGGGAGAGGGCAGCAATCCGAGTGAGATCACTCAAGAACATCTATCTCTCCCTAGAACCAGGACAGCAAGCATTTCATCCCCAATAAAGGAAAGCTCTGAGCATTGCAAAGTCAGGAAATCAGCATCTCTTCTGCTCTTCTCTGTGGCTCAGCCGGGCCTGTGTCTACCCAAGGCAGAAAGTAAGCTACAGAATCCTACCTCATTGGCAAAGTGTGTAGAACTGGAGCCAGTGTGATCTCTGGAAGTCTGCTGTTGAAGTACTTGGTTAGAGTTGTTGGTAAGGAATTGGGCTTCAGCTTTGTGACCCTGACATTTCAATAATACCCAGTGTTGTCTCCATATTAATGTCTACCTCCTTACATTGGAAAATCCTTTCCACACACATAAGGAAAGGCTGTACATGTTTATAAATTACTGTTGTCTAGTTCTTAAGACATGTATTCCCATTTTTTCTAGTTCCTTTGTAAATGAAGTCCAGAATTTTATAGTCTACACTCTAACATGCAGACATTCTTGCGTGATAATATCTGTAGCCTATTTTATATATTCATGAGTTTTATATAGAAAAGTATTTGTATTTTTATTTAAAAACGTTGTTTGCAGTTGTTGTGAGACAAATTAGCTATCAGTCCATTTGACTTCACTATGGAAAATTTTATTAGTTTAGATTTTAGAATTGCATGAAAATAGCAGTTTAATACAGTTTGTAAGTGAGGATAATGCATCAGGAGGTTTTTGTCCTATCAGGTCTGATTTACAGCACCAGCTTCTCTATGAACTGCCATACATGCCCCTGACCTTGGTCACTGCTATTCTTTACTTCCTAAGCTGTCTAACCGAGGCCTAGTCACTAGGCCAAGAACTTAGCTTCTGAGAGGACATTATTCTTGAGTCTTATAGTTTAAATGTTTCCCAAGGTAGGGAATGACATTTAAACAACAACACCAGTTCCCTTCAGATAGGCAGCTGTGCCCAGATGCTATCGGTCCCAGAAAAGGCAATGCTTATGCAGTCTGTCAGAGCCATTTCAGTGTCACCTCTGGAGGGCTTGCCACTCCTCTGCATGAATCAGAGCAACTGGAGTTAGCTACCTTGGGCTAAGCACGTTACATTCCTGGTTAATTCATGTTTCCAGGCCCATAAGGTACCCTACTGAAATACCCATCTGAGCATATAAACTCCGTAAATTACCCAGCAGAAATGGCAGAATGTCTCCAATTGGAGTTCTAAAATGGAAAGTAATTCCCGGTGCCAGGATACACTCTTAGAGGTCAAAGTTGACAGGACGGGAGAGGTCTGCTCCATCCAATCGACTTTCCAGCTGGGTGTGGATTCCACACAGGCAGGCCAAAGTCAGGAGAGTGGGAATCATAAACATAAGGGCTGGAACAGTCCCCTGTACCTTGGGCAACTGAAAGCTGGCAGGCAGAGGCTGACAAGCAAATGGCTCCCAACACATCTGTCCAAGTGAGGAAGGCTCTCCTAGAAGCAGTCAAAACCAGCCGCTTCAGTTTCAATGGGGAAGACTGGAAATTGCTTCTTGGCATCAAAGTTACCTAAGAGCATATGTTAAATACCTGCGCTGGAGGACAAAGGGACACTGGCTTTTGTTCCTGCCTTTAGAGAGTGTAACCCAATGGCTTGCCGAAAAAGAAAAAGAGGGAGTCAATGGTGTCCTGGACTCTGTTGCTGCCGTGGTCTCCTCTCACACTGCATGTGTCACCAGTATTATAAACATGGTAGGATTCGTTTTTGTTCAGGGTGTGCCAGAATATAACTTGGAAGCCACAAATTGTCATGTTTAATAATTATTAGAAGAATTAAAGAAATGCTCAAGGAGATAAGATAAATCATTCTTAAGGTTTAAACTCTGTGAATTAGAAAGGAAATTTCAACATTAAGAAATAAGGCCAAACTCTAAGGGCTCATGTGGATACTGACATCAGTGCTGTGCTGGGCTTCTGACTGCAGATGGCCGAATTTTGTGAGCTGGCTGTTATACACAGCCATCATTAAACAGAAAAATACCTAAACTTGATGATTAAATAATCTTAAAAGTAGTAAATCCTCAAAATTCACTTCTTCCTAATGACTGTCTCCTCTCTCCATCCCTCCCTCCCTCCCCTCCTTCCTCTGTGTTTTCCTCTTTTTTTTTTTTTCTTCATTGGGGGGAGGAATCTAAGTAGACCCAGCTTGTCTGGAACTCACTATGTGCTTGAGGGTGACATTTAATTTCTGATCCTCCTGCCTTGACCTCCACAGGGATGGGACTACATATGTGTTCAGCCATGTCCAATTTTACACAATGCTGAAGAGTGAACCCAGGACCTTGTGCATGCTAGGTAAGCATTCTGCCAACTGGGGTGTATTCCCAATCCCACAGGTTTTACTCTCATTCAAGAACTTGCAGCTCTTTGTATCATTTGAGCTCTGTGGCTGAAATATGATAAAATTGTGAGCTGCATTTCCAGTCTTCCTTTTTCCGCTTTATCTTCAGTGACATCAAATCAGAAGCCTTCAGTTAACCTCAGTGCTTATACATTGAGAATTCTCTAATGGCAAAAGTATACGCTTGGTTTATTATTTTGCTCACTGTATGCACTTAAGAAAGTAGGTATAAGCCAGGTGCGGTGGCACACACCTATGATGCTAGCACTTAGGGAAGCAGAGGCAGGCAGAGCTCTGTGAGTTCGAGGCCAGCCTGGTCTACAAACAAGTCCAGGACAGCCAAGGCTACCCTATCTCGGAAAAAAAAAAACAAACAAACAACAACAACAACAAAAAAGAAAGAAAAAAGAAAAATAAAGGGAAAGAAGGAAGGAAAGAAGGAAAGAAAAAAAAGTGAATGTGGAATAAATATTTTTAGTTAAGAGTGCATCTAACATATACCAATCTGTAGTTATCACATTATGAATTTTATAAAATGTCAGTGGAAATGTTCTTTACTCTTGGAAAAATGTTATCTGATTTACTAGGGGAAGCAGTAAATAGAATCCTGGGACCCATTTGCTTTCATTTTATTCACCTAAGTAAAAAATAACATTTAGGAGTATTCACAATGAGGTAAGCAGTGGAGGTCAGAGGACAGCTTGCAGGATTCCATTCTCTCCTGTTCTGTGGGTCCCACGGATTGAACTCAGGCTTGGCAACAGGAGCGTTTCCCCACTAAGCCATCTCAATGGTTCTACGTTTGCATTTTCCCCAGCAGGTTGGTTACTTAATGTTTAGCAATACATCAGTAGGAAGAATCCAGTGAAAATTATGGGCTGTAGTTGGGAGAGTTTGTAATGAGACTGTAAGTAGCCCAATTTATTCCCCCTCTTCCTAATCTATAAGAAAAGCAATTTCATAAATCTTAACAATTGAGAACTTTCTCTTTAAAAAATTCCTCAGACAAATATGTAGTCAAACACCATAATCAGTTAATTCTATCTCTCACAGCTTCCAGTGATTATAAGAACTAGCCCAAGAAAATCAATCCATAAAGGGAGGGAAGCTGATTTGTCTCAGTTTGAGAGTGACAGTCCATGGTGAGTGGACTTCTTTGCTTTTGGTACCACGAGGAGTCAGAACATCATGGCTGGACAGCTCAACACAGAGAAGGCACCTCACCTTACTTCTAGGAAGCAATGAGGGTGGTGCAGGGGGCAGGGGAAGCTCAGGTTTCCACAATACTATTTACATGAACACTACTAATGACCCAAAGACTTCTGTGGGCACTCCTCCTTCAGTGCCTTCCAACAGTGCCAAGTTAGGGGCTAGATTCTAACACCGGTCAACCTGGAGCACTCTCATATATAACAAGACCAATGAAACACGAACACTACCTTCTCTTGTTTAAACTACCTCCCAATAAGGCCACCCAGATCAGTCCCTTCATCTCCCAGCTTCTTTAATTGTGGGTAGACATCCGTTGGGTCACATGTCTGAATGTTGGGGTCATAAAAACATTGTGCCACAGTAAGAAGTTTCTGAATACACAACAAACAAAAGTGAGAAAAAAAAAAAAGAAAAGAAAAAAGAAACAGGGAACAAATCCCAGGCATTACTGACGGTGCTCACCCACTCAGCAACAGGCAGCTTCACTGCATTAGTGATTCTGAACTCACTGCAATGCTTGCTTTGTTCTGCAGACCATCCCGCCCCACTGCTCCCTCTAGCCACGGCTCAGATTGGAGACCATGGTGTACTTTGAGTTGCAATGTTTTGACTGTACAAAGCTTCCTTCTCTTACAGAAACAGGATGCTTTAACTCTGGATAGAGCCACTCCTTCAGGAATGAAGCCCACAGCCTGCATGAGTCTCAAAGTGATTCAGTTAGTTAGGACTGTGGGACACCTGTGGCCATTCCCTCCTCTAAGTGGTGGACGTAAGAAGAAAGCTGACACACACAAGGACAATTAAGAGACACAGAAAGAACTGAAACTGTAACCCCCAATTAAAAAAAAAAAAGTATCTGAAACTGACTTAATCTTTAGACTTTTTTTTTTTAGTTGACTAAGGCAAATACCTTTCTTATTTCAACTGGCTCTCAGCAGGTGTGACTCTGGCAGCTTGAATGTAGAAACTGAACATACCCACAGACGCCATGTCTGTGTGTCTTTCTCCTGCCAGGATGATGATCCCGGTCCCTGGCTACCTCTCAGTCAGTACCCCTGAGAAGACTTCAGCTGTGCTCTCTACCTCACTGTTCCTCTAGTTTTTCATGCCTTCACATGTTATCCACATAACCATTTACCATGCCTTTGGAGTAGGAGAGACAAGGGAAGAGGATTAGGCAGGCATAAGTTTTGTTTTGTTTTTTGGTTTTTGTTTTTGTTTTTGTTTTTTACGATCAACAGAAGCAACTCAGTGGCTCAACCCCAATCCTCCTTATGGTTAAAGCACACCAGCTCGGGCATCTATTAGCCTTGCTTTTATTGACATATGTTTTAAATAAAGATGAAGCTCTGAAGCCTCCTGGACTCAATAGAAAACAGGAAAATTCTAGAACTGAGTAGGAATAATGTCCCCGCCACCTCCCCCACCCCCAAAAAAGCCAGAAAGCACATTTATAAGGTGACCTGGGGTCAGTGTCCATCATCAGAATTTCAGTGCTTGGAATGCTTTTCTGCTGGGGACATTTCCTTCAGAGAATAGAGAATTAGTCATGCAGAAACTCCCCTGTAAGCACTTGCTGTGAGTAATAACCAGATTAATAGAAACACTTATGTTTTTATGTGGGATATTTTCCCAGTATTTGCTAATTCATGTTAAATTGCTCAGTGTCTATTTCAATAACGTATCATTCCCTTCACAAATGAGAACCTTTGTCAGCTCTCAGACAGCTGTAAAACTTGACCATATTAGGAAACGCAGCTAAATTGCTGAAAAAGTTGAAAGCTAAGGTCTCTTACACTCCAAGGTGTCTCTCTACAATGTCTCTCTTTCTCTGAGTACATATGCTTCTGTAAGGCAGGCTTTCTGTCTTCTAGAGCCCTGAGGCATAACCAGCTCTATCAGAGTTGGCAACAGTCTGGTCCAAAGCCAGTCTCTGTGTACACTCTGACCCATACCTCTCATTTTCATAAATCAAGCTTCTGTAGAGCAATAACCTTGATTAGATATTTGGAAGGTGTGGTTTCTTTTTAAAACAAAGTAGCAAAAGTCTCCCAATTCTAAAGCAACCTTTGTTGACATTTGATGAATTTGTACATTCCTATGTAGTTGCTTTGCTAACAGACAAACGTGAATCTATATCTGTACCTATAATCTATGTAATGTGATTAGAATATTCTAATGCGGATTTGTATTAAAATATAATATATATCACTACACTATGTATATAACTTTGCTGTTTTAAAAATATTTATTTTTATTTTATGTACATCAGGTGCCCAAGAAGACAAGAGGAGGGCATTGGATCCCCTGGAACTGGAGTTTCAGGCACGCATGAGCTTCCTCCTCCATTGTGGGTGCTGGGAACTGAAGCCAGGTCTTCTACCGAAGCAGCAAGTATTTCAAACTGTTGAACTATCCAATCTTTCTGGACCTTAAGTTACCTTTTTATTTGCTACAGCTATATTGTACTTCCTTCTTAAAAAAAAAACCATATCTCTACTTTCTCGTTGCAATGACTATTATGAGGTAGGTAATTACAATAATATGTATAACTTAACTGTAATAAATATGTGTTATATTACAAATAGTATACAATATATATATATTATGGGTAAGTTATATATAAGATATAAATATATTTTACACACACACACATACACACACACACACAATGTGTTTAAATGGATGTTTCTTCAGCCATGGCTGGGCCAGCCTAAGCTTTGCCAGGATATTAATGCTTTGATCAGGATCAATGGCTGGATAGATCATAACTTTGCCTTTCTTTTTCCAGTTACAGTGGTCAGTATTGTGATTCTGACCCTTGTAATGGATAGAAAATAAAGCTGCTGAAGTAATCCCTGAGCTGTAGTCCCCAATAAAGCACATGTTCTATTTGCAAATCATAGCATGCCTTACCAAAAGCAAAGAGTGATATTCTCTTTCTTCCCTTCATTTTCATGTGGTCAGGTGTTTGCAGCCAATGCATAGAACAGCCTTAAAGAGGAAAGCCTCCCCTGGATTCCTTCTTTGATGCTAAATCTGGTAGTTCCATCCAAATGCAGGGATCTCTGCTTTAGACAGTAGAGTTCTGAAACCCAGCTACTCCAGACTCTTAAGAGTTCTTCACTCAACTTCTCTGATTGATTCTTTTGTTTCTAGGCTCAACACCGAGTTACCCTTGATGCATCAAAACCACTGCAGCTCCCTTTAATACTCCCACAAAGAAAATCCAAGCTTCTCTTCTCTCTCTGAGGATGAGGCAGCCACTACTCTGCTTGCTAGCAGCGTTTTTTTGTTATTTGCTCACTTGCTAGTCTCTGAATAATGACTTTTTCTAAGCTATTACTCAGACTCGGCCACTCCCTATATTATATGCTGTGAATGACTTATGACTGCTTAATGGAATAACTGGGAATACATTCTGGTTTTGAATGACAATACTATGTTCCACATCACTTCTATTCTAAGTTTTTTCTCCAATCTTTCCTTGTCTGAGCTACTTTCTCTGTACATCTTCTAGCCCTGTGTTTTCACCATCTATTTTACCTATTAATAGGTAAATATTTGTGTTAATATTTTAACACAAAAAAATAATGAGAATTCTTGGCTTCCACTAGTAAGTTTCCATCATATACTCATTTCTTCCTTTGGACACTGTCTTGGTTTTGTGTTCTTGTAATGAAATACCTGACGTTGGGTAGTTTATAAAGAAGAAATGCTGGTTTATCTTATAATTCTTGTTTCTGGAAAGGCTAAATTGCATAGTTCCAGCACTTGATGGGGAGCTCCTGGGTCAAACGATGCAGAAGTGGAAGGGGAAAAGCATATGAATGGAGGGATTCTGGGCAGGTGCCAGGCACCCTATGGCAACCTACTTTTACAAGTATTAATGTGGTCTCAAAAGACCTAGAACTCCTTCTACACAACCCCAATCCAGCTTAAAGTACTGATCACTAATCTTCAAGGTCCGACCTCCTGAGGATCATTCATTACTTAGGATACTATGTCTTGCCATAGCATTTGATGGGGAAAATTGCATGTAGCTCCCAGCCAGCACTAAGAGTTTCCTTTTCTTCTATGGTTCCTGTGAGGCGTTCGTCTCACTTGGAGCTAACCCTACACTTCCTTTGCTGCTCTGTGACTCAAAGCCTCACTCAAAGCAGCTGTTCTAAAATCTCTCTTAGGTGTCCCAAAGTCAGAAAAGCACAGATGGGAAAACATGTAGCCTGCTGCATAACAATACTGCCTGTTTAAACCCGAGTCTCCTTCCCAAATTGTTAGGTCCTGCTTCAAGGCGTGGCTGGCATGCCCTGCCCTCTACCTAGGGGCGGGGCTTCTCCCCTCCCAGAGACACACTAGACATTTTGGTTCCACTGCCCTTGCCACCCTTGCCCTTTCCCCATCTCCCTGCCCTCTAGCCTTCCCTTCCCCTGACCCCTAGTGCCTGCTCTCCCTCCCCTCCCCCTCCCGTATTGCTTCCAATAAACCTGCATTTATATATTTTATCTTTGTCGCCATTAACGCCTTCCGATTATTTAATCAATCACAAATGATGCCGCTCAAGTCCCACCAGATACCCGATGTTATGGAATACATAACATAATTCTAGAAGCCTCAGAACCCAGGGAGCAATAGCAAGGTTTCCACAAGATGGTTAACCCCACTATGGAAACCTTATTCCAAGGGAGCTTTTCCAAGGCCGACACTGCAATGAGGTCTTACTCCACTTTCCACAGCAACCAAAAACGTCGAGCTCAGCTTAGGTCTCCGAAAAAACCCAGAACTAAATTTTCTCTTTAAGTTTAATTTATTGTTGTTTCTCCAGGTCTCTTTTCAGAGAAATCAGTGACAGCTTGCTTGCTGTTCATGCAAGGCATGACCCAACTTGAATGAGTCCAAAAGAGTAAGAGATTTCCACTATTGATTAAGCTGTTCCCACACCCTCAGCCTTCAACGGGAAAAAGATGAGGCAGCTGAAAGACTGAAGAAACTTAAAAGTAGACATAGTTCTGGCAAGTGCAATAGCTATAAATGGATTCCAATTCTCTTGTTTGTTTTTGTTTTTTGAGACAGGGTTTCTCCATTTAGCCCTAGCTGTCCTAAACCTTCCTCTGTAGACCAGGCTGGTCTTGACCCATAGAGATCTGCCTGCCTCTGCCTCTCCAAGTGCTGGGATTAAAGGCATGTGCCACCTCCATCTGGCTCCAAAAATCAAAACAAACAAACAAACAAAACTGAAAATCAAGCCAACAAACTTTTTTTTAAGCAGAGAATTATATAACTCAGATAACTGATTGATCATACACACGTGTTAGTTTCATACTGTTATTAGTGCATGCCCTGGATCAATGTACCGAATGCTTCCAGGCAGCGAGAGCCCAGACGACTGCACAGGCAGGTCCTTCACTAGCTCTCCAGTGTCTTTAAGACTCAAACTGTGTAAGACTTAAAGCTCCTGCGGTCAACCCATACCACAGCCTTCCATTTCTATTTTTACACAGGGACACCCAAGCCTGCCATGCCATACTCTGATACATGTTGGAATCCAGTTAACAACTGGGAACCTTTGACAGACTTTGGAAGAAAGGAGTGGTGTGGTCATGTGGGCCTTCCTTGAGGGAGCTGAAGACATGAACAGCTTTCATCTTGGATGCTCCTCTTCTGCGGGTCTGGAATACTGATTCCTGTGACCTAACCTTTCCACATGCTCCAAGGCCCATGTTAAGCATGTGGGTGGATCTAGTGCAGGTCATCCCAGCTCAGAGGGGAAGGCAGCTTTCCCTGGAGATATTCTGGGCTCTTGCCTAGAAGCATTCAGTCCATTGAAGCTTTGCTCTAGGTCACTGCCCACCATGGTCATTTAATGTGTGTCTAAGGCATGCTGCACACATCTACTAGATGATTAGCTTCTTGGGATGTCTGGTTAGATTCTACACATTGCTAGATCCAGAAGACAAGTTAGCCTGAGAAGTTTAGCGTAGCTGTGCTATCCATCGCAGACAAACTTCACTTGCACACAAGGACCTGATGCTGGGGACCATTTGCAGCTTCCTCTGGCTCCCTCTAGTGATGCCTGAAACATAACATGAAGCCAGTTGCATGTTCTGTTCCCATCCATCTGCTGGCATTTTACAACTTTCAGATGCTGCACAGAGATTAAATTCAGCTTCCAATGGGAAATTAAAATACCATATTCTTACACCCCCAAATGTATCAAGGTCCTCTGCATGCCAAAGCTATGAAGGGTATCTATAAATATTTTCATCTCACTGGCAGGAAGGTCTGGTGTTTAGGGAGAGGAGACTAAGGCACGGCAGTGTCAACAGAGTTGCCTAAGGACCCCCGTGTGGTTTTCCCTCATTGTATGTCATGAAGGTCACAGGGTGCAGAACTCCTGAGCAATTGGGCTATGGCACTGGTGTGTACTTCTCTTAAACTTTATTAGGTATCTTAATCAGGATGGATGCTTATAACAAGCTTGTGGGAAGAGCAGGCAGGACTCAGGTCAGTTTGAAAGAAAATGAAGATTGCATATGCCAGTGAGACAAAAAGCAAAGGCCCATGCTGACAGACTACATTGAAATCTCCCAAAATGGACTATATCATAGAAGCCTAATGCGATATTGCCTTGCCTATAAGAGGCTTCCTCAAAACCTAAGACATCAGGGCCAAACACACGGCTCAGGGCTAAGGACACTTACTGCTCTTGCAGAGGCCCCAGGTTCAGTTCCCAATGCCCATGTTGGGTGGCTGGCACCAACCTGTAACTCCAGTTTCAGGGAATCTGATGCTCTCTCTGGCCTTTGCAGGTACCTGCAGGCATAGACTGCACATACAAATAAACACCTATTCCCATAAACACATACACAAACATCAATCAAATTAAAAATGTAAGTGATCTGCATAGCATCAACAAGTGTGCTTCCTCATCTGTTAGCACCACAACTTAACACTTAGACAGGAAAGCAGTGCCACCATTAGTGCTGGTGCCATGTCGGAACTTACAGCGATGCATAAAAAAATAAAAGCCCTCTTTCTCCTATGTTATCTTCTCCCAGGGATGTGAACAATGTGGATGACTTGGGCTGGTTATTTTAATAGAAATTTATTTCTATTGTCACCAGACAATCAATATATATATATATATATATATATATATATATATATATATATATAGAGAGAGAGAGAGAGAGAGAGAGAGAGAGAGAGAGAGAGAGAGAGAGAGAGAGTGAGAGAGACAACGTTTAAATAGAAGTTCCCCCTTTCTTGAACACAAGTTATGATTAACAAGAGACATCTGTTTGTGCTTAGCATTGAGAGAGAAGATCTATATTAGAAGCTATGGTTTATGGACATGCTGGTGAGGAAAATTAGCCAGTCCTTCTGTCTCACGTGCATTTGTAGATTTGAAGTCATTTAATCACCAGCAAATCTTCCTCCTCACTCCCCCACTGCTTTTGGAGTTAAATGTTATAAAATACCTTTCACTGTATTTAAGCCATGCGAGCCAGTTAGCAGGTTTCTTTGCATGAGCATGAATGCATTCAAAGAGACTGGAGAGAGTGAAAGGTGGGGAGAAAGTGTTTTTGGAAAGAGGCTCCTAGGCTGCAATTCCCAGCAAGCACTTATCTACCACTAACCCATGAGGAAACCCCATCTCACAACTTCTCCACAGACTTATTAAAAACTATCTTTAGGGATTATTTTGGCACTAGGAAAAATAGTCAAAACCTAAGTGACCTGTCATTTAACAACTAAAAGGGAATTAGAAGACCTCAGTGAGGGGCACAGGGCGGCCAGTGGTAGCCAAAAGCTGAACAGAGCCATGTGGTAGGAAGAGTCCAGAGTCTAGAGCTGCAAGCAGGGACCCAGCAAGACAGCCCGTCTGCCAATGGCTTGTGCTGTGACCCTGAGAAAAGGAGGTAGCCTTCCCAAGCCTCTCCTTCCTCCTCTGTAAATGAATATTCATTCCACAAGACTGTGCTGAGGAGAAAAGCAAATGAGGCTTCCTCTCAGCTCCTTTGCTAGTGCCAAGGCCCTGGGCAAGCACTCTCAACCAGTGTTTGTTGCCGCCCCTGATTTCTTTCCGCTTACTTTGGGAAGACTCCTAGCCTGTTACCATCTGCTCATCACATCCTTCTCTGGTGCCTCATATTTGTCCATGTCCCCTGGAGGGGGAGACCTGGTGGCACTCAGAGGAAGGATAGCAGGTTACCAAGAAGAGACTTGATACCCTATGAGCATATACAGGGGGAGGAGGTCCCCCTCAGGAACAGTCATAGGAGAGGGGAATAAGGGGAAAATGGGAGGGAAGGAAGAATGGGAGGATACAAGGGATGGGATAACCATTGAGATATAACAGAATAAATTAATAAAAAATTAAAAAAAAATAAACACATAAAAAAAGTGACTGATCCTAATAACCTGAGATAAAATAAGATAAACAGACCAGAGAGTTCGGTTCCTCCTGGGCTAATTAAATCACGGCTTGTTCACCGGGATGCTGGCCCCTGAGACAGAAGGAAGTCCAGTATGTTGACCCGGCAGTCCTCACAGAGATGCTTGTGTTCCTTCATTGCCAAAGAAGGAAGATCTAGATTTAATTCTGCATTAGAAATTAGAAATAATTAGAGTACAGAAAGTTCCCATCTTGCTGATGGACATACTTTCAGTCTTCATAGACCCAAAAGCCTTACACATTAAGAAGGGAGCAGATTTTGAACTTTGCTTTTTTCCCCAGGCTAGCTCGACACATTTGGATGCTTATTCAGAATGTTAGACAGTGATAGCCCAGAATCAGCCATGAGATTATAGGAAAGGAGACCAGGAATCCACAGCAGTGTTATAAGATAATGCATGTTTTTTTAAAACCAGATATTTTCTGTTTCTTTTTGGTGCATATTTTGTTTGTTTGTTTGTGTTTTGAGACAAGGTTTTATATCACTTAGCCCAGGCTGTCTTCCAATTTGCTACATAGCCAAGGATGACTGTGAATTTATTTTAAAAATGTTTTTTTATTCTTTGAAAATTCTTAGATGCATATGCTGAGTTTTGATTAAACCCACTCCTGCTTCTTCCCCTCCAATTCCCTCCTATCTCACCCACTGCTTTCCCTTCCCAACTTTGTGTGCCCAATTTTTTTTCTTTCCTTCCCTCACTATATAGCCCCAGCTGGTCTAGAACTTGCTGTGAAGAACAGGCTGGCCTAGAACTCATAAAAATCCATCTGCCTCTGCCTCTGCCTCTCAAATGCTGGGATTAAAGGCCTAAGCTACCACACCTGGCTATGTCTTTAAAACAGGAAAACTTATTGCGTGTCATACGGAACATTCCTGCATGGATGTGGACTGTAGAATCAACAGCCTACTCGAGCATGGGTCGCTTTTCAGGGACCACATCCTTTAAAAAACATCGAGTCTCCATCTCTCATCAGGCATCAATTGCCAGTGGCTCCTCAGTCAGTGGTGGATCATCGCGAGCCCCTCCTCCAGACCTCCAACTTCCAAGTACTGGTATTACAGGAATCTACCCCCATATATATGGTTTATGCTGCACTATGGACAGAAGCCAAGGCTTAGTGCATGACAGGCAAGTGCTCCATCCACTGAGCTAAATCCCTAACCTGGCATAAGATGTTTTCATCAATGATAATGAGTTTTTGGCAGCATAGCCCATGGCACACTAAGGACAACCTGTAATTCTGTGCACACCCCGTAAGCTTACATTTACTTCCTTCTTCCCTGCATTTCTATGCCTTCCGCTCAAAAATAAATAAAGAAGAAACATTTGATTGTGGGAAAGTAAGCCAGATGGGTTCAGGAAAGCAACTGAAAGAATAAATAACTAGAAATCGGTATACCCTACTGGAAGAATGTCCAAGAAAACAACATGTGCCCAAGTTATGTAAACTCTGGCATTTCTATAGCGCAGGAGAATTATTATACCCGCACATCTCCCTGAAAACCATGTTTTCAAGGGTCTCCTTGGACAAGGGCCATTGACAAGTGTTAGCTTTAGAAACTGTCTTCAGTGGTCTAGGGACCAGAAGTAAAGACTCAAATCAAGCTATGAGGAAATGAAAAGCAATTGCCAATGCTGACGTCATGGCAGCTGTCTGCAGAGCAGTGCTCCGTGAGTTGCATTGTGCTCAATGCTCAGCAAGTCTGTGCTCTCAGGATTACTACCCCTGTCTGCAGATGAAATAACTGAGTCCTGGCACCGGGAAAGAATATGTCCAAGTGAGGAGGATACTGAGTGAAAGCTGGAACTTCAAGTCAAAACTGGATGAGCCTGTTGCTTCTTTCCTCTTGTTGTTCTGAGAAGGAAGAAGTTCCCTTCTCTGGAACCTGAGATAATTTCCCTAACCAAGGAATATTTCTAATGCCACAATTAACTAATTTCATTCATAGAATTCAGATCAGCTCTGACGCACTTATTTTCATAAGATAAAAATGAGCAGATAGCTGCAATTGGGTCCTGACCTAAAACATGGCTGGATATTCCCTGAGGGGCGATGTCAAGGACTTTGCACTGCGCAGTTCTTTCATAAGTAATGATTAAGACAAAGTGTAATTTGATTATCACCACCCAATACTTGTGTTTTTAAATTGTTTTATATCTTATGTGTTGGTACATTGTGTGAAGGTGTGTCTCTGTATAGTCATTTATTGATTCTGTACTTGCAGAGAGCTACATTCTAGCCTGATCTTGGTATTGTTCTTTCTACAGCCCATCACTGACCTTATATTTTGTAAATATTTGTCCCTTTTTCACCTGCCTAAGGCAACCTAGAATTGTCTGTGATTGTCTGCAATAAAGAGCTGACGATGGCCAATAGCTGGGCAGGAAGGGAGAGCGAATCAGTTAGGCAGAGAGAGGGACACCTGGGAGAAAAATCAGAGGCAGGAGATTCAGCCAGCAGCCAGGAAGGTCAACAGATGGGCCAAAGCAGAGAGGTAGACCTGGCCACGTGGTGGGACATAAGCCAGGACTATTTGGGTTAGAGTTATCGTTATCGGGAGACTGTCCAGAAAAAAAATCATAAGCTTTAAAATATTAATAAGCCTCTGTGTCATTATTTATATTGCTGGAGGGTCTGAGATAGTCTCACGACACTTATGCATTCATTATGTGAGAATAAGCTCTATTTTTTTTTTTTTTTGAGACTACATAGTAGCCTGGAATTGCTACCAGATATAAGGTGGGCAAGGACCATTTTACCACCTAGGCACTTACGTTGTTGTCCAAGGTTGGCCGTGTCGATTATAGGACCCTGGCAAATATTTTCTAATAGTGTTTTTTGAGTAAGTAGATAGTTTCAAGACCCACAGGTATTTGCATATAGAGACTTCAAATCTTACTCATTTGATATTGTCTACACCAATTTTAGTATTTCAAAAAGACAATTTTCCACTTTATTTGTTAGTGAGCAATATAATTGAGAGTTCCTGTGCATAATTCACACATTTCAAATGAAAATAAATGCATACTCTTTTAAACAAAAATTTCAATTTTGTACCTGGTGCATGAGGGGAATGAAAATAAAATTTCCTTTACAGTGTTCTGATTACAATTTCCTTTTTAGCCAAAACAATCCAATCACAATCTAGTTTTATATCCCCTTATACAATTATTCTGAAAAAGAAAAAAAACGAGACATTTTGTAGTGCTTCACCCAGTACAGAATGTGGGGGAAATAATTGGTGTAGATATTCTCATAGGGCATGTGAAGTTTTCTTAGTCAGTTTTCCATTGCTATAACAAAATACCTGAGGCTTGGTGGATTTACAAAGAAAACATTTATTTTGCTGACAAGGTAAGGAACAGATCCCTATGCCTTTAGTTGTTTCAGGGTTTTTAACACACTAGGCATATGCTTTACTACTGAGCCACACCCTGAGCCTGTATTGGTTTTGAAACAGGATCTCAAGATGATCCTAGATTTCAGTTCACTATGTAGCCCAGGCTAGTCATGAGTTCAGGCTTCTCCTGCCTCTGCCCCCTGTGCCAGGATTCTGGTCACACAGACTCACACCTGGATTGGCTCCCTCTTCTATTTCACTTCACTCTTGGAATAAATTACCTCTCAGGACTAAATCCACTTCCCAAAATGTCAGAGTAAGAGGCCCCAGATACATAGAAAAACCCTAGTTGAAAATCTTGTCTGAGCTCTGCCTTGGAGTCATTCCAGCCCATGCTTTCAACCTGTGAATGATTTCACCTTCAAATGATTCCATGCCCGATCTTCCCCACTCAAGCTATTATTACCTTACCAGCTGAGGCCCCAGACACAGTGGAACAGGATCAGCCCATCCAGCTGTGCTCTGTTTAAATTCCGGACTCACTTGCAAATCACTATTAATCCTTTCTGTCTTCCACGGACCCCAGGAGAGGAGTCAGAAACATGTGGGCAGTGGCTATAAGGGGGGAGGAAGTTGCTTCTCCCAGAAGTCACTTCACTGTGAGAAAGAATACCAATACAGACATACTTACCTTAAACTTGATGATAAGAGCCATCCATCACGCAAAGGGAGAGGAAAGGCCTTGTGGTCACCACCTGGTCTTAGAGATGGGGATATGAACAGATCAGCAAGAACCTGCAGACATTGAGAATAAAGAAGAATCTGCATTTTAAAACATATGAAAATAAGTAAATATAAGTAAATAGTTCTTCTAATAAGAAATTGTCATATATTTATTAGATGGCTGATGCCTGAGAGCACTTTGAGGGTCTGGCTTGCTGGTGAGGAGACAGCCTATGGAATAGCTGGAAACAAGAAGTGTTCATTTCCTTCAGCGGCTGCTTGACTCTTCCTACCCAGAGTGAGGTGATTCTTAAGCTAATATTAAGCACATGAAATTGGTCACAGAAGTTAAAGTCAGGCCCTCGTGTAGCTGGTCTTTGCTACTTTGTGGCTTCTTCTTTTTCCCACCCTTTATTTTCCTGGTTTCATGGCCCCCTCCCCTTCCGTCAACACCAGATAGGAGAGAAAGGATAGAAGGGGAAAATGAGAAAGATCCCTGAATCTAATTTCTTTCTTCTTGTTCTTCTTTGAGCATGACTACTAACAAACCACCACCAACAACCTGACATGACCTATGCTGCTCTAGCATTTATATACCCTGGAAAAAATTCCCAGCATTCCAAACATCACACAGCTGCAGAAACTATCTGCAGCTGGCCAAAACACGCCTCTGTAATAGTACAAAGCAAATAATAGTCAGCTGCTTTGGATGGTCTGAAGCAGCCTCACCTCCTCACACCTGGGAATAAAATGAAACTATCTTCTTAAAATATTTCTGTGTGTTTTTAAATTTGTTTATTAATTTACTCTTGTTACATCTCAATGTTTATTCCATCCCTTGTATCCTCCCATTCTTCCCTCCCTCCCATTTTCCCCCTTATTCTCCCCCTCCCCTATAACTGTTCCTGAGGGGGATTACCTCCCCCTGTATATGCTCATAGGGTATCAAGTCTCTTCTTGGTAACCTGCTGTCTTTCCTCTGAGTGCCACCAGGGCACCCCGTTCAGGGGACATGGTCAAATGTGAGGCACCAGAGTACGTGAGAAAGTCATTCCCACTCTCCACCCAACTGTGGAGAATGTTCTGACCATTGGCTAGATCTGGGTAGGGGTTTAAAGTTTACCACCTGTATTGTCCTTGGCTGGTGCCTTAGTGTGAGCGGGACCCCTGGGCCTATTTCTCTGTTTTAAAGGAAACCAAAATTGCAAAATTCTCACTGTACCCTTAGGTTTTGGATAAGCTCTAAGGGAAAGGTTGCCAGACAGCAGCCTTAGATTATTTGAGACAGTAGAATATTCCCTGAAACCATTACCATGTGTACTCTGCCCCTTCCTCTATCCATTCTCAGTGTCTTAGCCTGGTGTCCCTAAAAGCTCTGCTCAAACTTTCCTCTTATGCTCATTTCCTGGGCATTTGTTCTGCATGAGTTTCTACCAGGCTTGAGCTTGGTGCTCCTTCTCCCTGCCTGCCTCATCTACTGGGGGAGAAACTTGCAACACCACCACCTTGCTGCCAGGTGTTGAGGTGAGTCTGTGAACAAGGCTTGCACACAGGGCATCCTACTAAAGCTCAGGAGAGAGGTGCAGAATAAGACAGAGCTCTAAATCCCAGAAAAGGACTGCAGCTGGAAGGGCTGCTAGGAGTGTCCTCTGATAGGGGAGGGGGGGGGAGGAAATTCCCTCAGGGAAGCAAGGGTGGGGAGGAGGGGAAGAGGCTACATGGCAAGGTGAGCTGCACACACAGGTGCCTGGAAGATGGGTGAGCTGAGGAGCAAGGGTTGTCTGGACTTCTAAAGACTACACATCACTACCTAGTGCTCTACTGTACTCACTATTTGTTTAGTAAGCTTGGTTTGAGCCCATTAAAGGGTGGGCTGTGTGGTTTATTGGCTCAGATTAGCTGGATGCCTCATAGGCTTAGTCTTACTTAGCTCCACGTGCATTGACTGTCAGTGCCAGGTTGAAACACCAAATGACTCAGCTGTTCAAGATAAATATGTCTTCAACTTCATTCTGAGCACAAAAATCTCACTAGAATAAAACACTAATGACTATTGGGCTAACACCACCAGTTTACTGTGAATTGTCATCTCCTATAAGCAATTTGGCCCCATAATAGAGTGAGCATTTTTTACTCTGAGTTCTATCCTTTGTCATTTGACTGGTCTTGAATGTTTTCCATGTCACTTCTTCGCTGTGAAGGAGGTAAGATGGTTAAGTTTTGAACTTTGTACTGCTTGGCACATATTAGACCCTTATAATGGGCAAGTTGAACCTCTTTGGTTCTCTCCTCCCTCTTCCAAGATCACTTTTATAGTCTATCCTAAAAGCTATAATGAAAGTGAGAGATGAATTTTAATACAGATCCTCTTTCATTCCTGTGAGCCTTCGTACTGAGTTCTTTGTTGTTGTTTCTTTTATTATTTTTGAGATTATAATAAAGTTTCATAATTTTCTCCTCCCATTTCCTCCCTCCAAACCCTTCCATGCATCCCTACTAGATCTCTTTCAAATTCACGGCTTCTTTTATAGTTAATTCTTGTCACATACACCCATGCATACATACATGCATACATATTTCTAAATACATAAATATAACCTGTACAGTATCTATAATGTTACTTGTATGTATACATTTTCAGGGCTGACCATTCAGCAATGGATAACTAATCAATATGTTCTTTATTTGGGGAGTCTCTTCTTACCACTCCGCATTTCTTAGCTACTTGTGTAGTTGAGGCGTCTAAAGCCTTGTGAGCTTTCCTCTATCCACGTTAGCCTGTCTACTGGGGTCATCCTTCATCAGTTCATGTTTGGGCAGACTTTATAGGTGTAGCTTTGACATTTCTAGGAGTCACAGTCTCACAGCAATGTTGGAGATTGGTCTGGTGCCTTGTATTTGTTAATTGATTGCCCCCTGAGAGTCTTACTGTTCACAACCAAACTGTCACACACTCCAAGTATTGCTGTTTAACCTTGCCTCCCAGATTGGCTAATAAAAACAACTGATACCTGGGCAGGGCTCGAGGAAGGTAGTCATGGTGAAGGGTCACGGACTGGGGGAGAGAAGGATCTTTGGGAGAAGCAGATAGGTACCAGAGAAGGAAAAAGAAGAGGATAACCATGGCATAGGAACAAGCCATGAGGGCCCAGAGAAGGAACTCTGAATTTCCACACACAAAGAAGTGGGCCAGATGAACAACGTTAATAAGTATTTTGGTATTCTGGATAAGAAGTAGCCCAGATAGAACTTATAAAAGCAGATGGCATGGGATAGAGGCTGGGAAATAATGGAAGGTAGCTTAAGAGTTTAACATCTGCCTTGTCCCAGGTGAAATAAGGCTATTCTAAGATATATCAAGTGTCTGTGTCTTTGTTGATTGTAAAAGCAAGTTACATATTACTGCTACAATAATTATAAGCCTAATAAGAAACACTTTTTTAGGCCATACCATTAAACTAACAGCAACACAGCAAACTGACCAGTGTATGGCTCTGCAAAAACACTTTGGGACACACAGATTGCCAAGTTAAAACTCTGGTGAGCATTGCCTCTTCTTTTCTCTTCTTTCTTATCACACCCACATCAATTAAGTAATGGCCAATTAACAGATTGAGGTTTTCTCTTCTCCTTCAAGCCTTTCAAACTACCGTCATAGCCGCCCTCATAGCCAGTCATTAAGCTAGTTGTTCATACAGTGTAGTAGTCATGGCTCTGTGTCTGAAATCACCAGTCAGGCTATGGGTATCTATCCTGGCAGGGACAAATCTATCCCGAAGAGAAACAAATGTGCCCCTTCCTTTGGCTATCAGACTATTGAAACAGTGGGTACCAAGGGATTGACTCTCATTGCTGGGAACAAGGGGAAGACTCAAACTATTCCAGCAAGGAAAGGAATTTGTCTCCAAGCGTGAGATTTCACACAGTTCTGACAATTGGTCAGAACACTTGATAAGAGAGACTGAAGCCCAGGTAATGATGGGTTAGTGATGGATGGGCTAGTTATGTATACCTATCATCCTCTTTTTAAGCCTAAATCAGGACCCAAAAGATGTACTTGGGATCACTGGTCTCTATCTCCTGCCTGAAAGAACCACATTGGATGAATACCCTTTCTCTACTTTTCACTATTGTCTAATTGTTATATACTCTCTCATTAGCATATGGAGGAAGTGTGGTAGAGCCTAGCTTCTCAGGGCTGACAGAGCTAGGCTTTGACCCTAACAGCTCTGCTAACAGCCAGGACATCTGAAGTAGATTAAACTTTCCAGCGTATAGTGTGGTTCAGGAATTAGAAAGGTTAATGCTGGTGCAAAACTTACAGTAGTCCCTCAAGCATAAGCATCACCTATAAATGCTTGTGTTGGTGTTCGGCTTTTGATGTCGACAAGAACATCAACTTGTAAGCCAATACATATCAATCCAGTTTCCTTGCTCACCCCTGAGGCCTGTGTGAGATTTCCTCTCTGCTCTCCTTCACCCCAGCATACAACGCATAATGGCCGTCCTGGCCCATAGTACTCGCATGTATGCTGCCAAATGTCCATCACTAACATTCCTTGTTATGAAGCCCTGCCCTCCTAATCGCACAGCTCCTAGAGGGCCATGCCTTCTGGCAGTCTTTCCTCGTTACACTTCTGCAATGGTGAAGGACTTCAAGTACTTGGGATATAGCCCATTGTTTCTGGCCAAATTGGTGCCTCGTTAGAGATGTCTTCCTTAGAGGAATCATTGAAGAGCATCATTGTTAGACTTCCTCTTCCTTCCGATCACTATCGCTCATCTTAACATGATTTTCTTCTCATTTCAGCCCTTGACTGTTATATGCTGTACATTTATAACTAGCCTTACATCTTGCTGGGAAGAATTTTAGACAGACCTGTTGTCACTCACATCACTGTATCATTAGAACCTCAAATGACATCCAGTTGATATAAGATGTGCTTTTTTTCAAGTCTTTCTTCTTTCTTTTCTTTTCTTTCTTTCTTTTTTCTTTTTTTTTTTTTCTTTTTTTTTTTTTTCTGTCTAGGCTTTGATACAAAAGCCTTTCCCCACCTGTCTTCCTTGGAAACTCTGATTCAGGCATTCATTCAGGTCTGTCTTCATCAGCAACTCTGAAGAAATGCTTCCCTTGGTCTTTTAAGAAAGGAGAGACTTTTACCTCAGCTGTCCTTCTGACTTGGGCTTTCAATGACTGCAACATGTGTAAGCATTAAAAAAAAAAAAAAATTGTTCCACACACATATTCTCTGAGCTTCAGCATGGAGACAGGTTTTGATGGATCTGACTAAAAACTTGCTTATACATATGTCGGGCTTTCAGTAGAAGGTAGGTGACTGATGGGATGGACATGTCCCCTCCTCCCTCCAGAAGTTTGCACAGTACCTCCAAGATGACAGTCCTGACAGGAGGGATGACTGAGAAGGGATATCTTCAAGCAGATGTCCTGGTCACAAGACAGAATCTACTAGCCAAGTTGTTTGTCAGCCTTGGCCTTAATGACTTCTGCTTTTCTGCAAAAGGATCCCAGGAGGAGAGATATTAATTTCAGTCTATGTTAGTGTTTGGTAAAGAAAATTCTGGAAATTTTCATCTTGAATCAACCCAGGCACCCAGCTTGGGACATAGTGCCAATTCTGTCTACTAGCCTGTTGTGTCTTTTTCCCGCCTAGGTTCAGAAAAAGTCACAGGAATCCTATAGATTGCAAACGAATCTACACTACAAAACAACACATTCTCTCTCTCTCTCTCTCTCCTCTCCTCTCTCTCCTCTCTCTCTCTCTCTCTCTCTCTCTCTCTCTCTCTCTCTCTCTCTCTCTCTGTCTCTGTCTCTCTCCCTCTCTCTCTTTCTCTCATGCGTGTGTGTGTGTGTGTGTGTGTGTGTGTCCCTCTTTCTAAGTCAGAAGGACCTTAATTTTAATTTCCTGTTATGTGTAGAAGCTACACTGAATAACTGGGAGAAAAATATTTTGGATGTGAAAAGTTCCACCTGAGCTAATAGATGAATGTTTGTAGGGGAGTTGAGAAAATGCGAAGCACTAACGTAGGGGAACGAAATCGATAAACACACACACACACACACACACACACACACACACACACACACACTCACTCACTCCACTACCACCACCACCACCAGCAACAACAACCCTTCATTGTTAAGATTGCATCTTATCAAATATATAGATACCAAATTTTTAATATTTTTACACTGCAATTCTTGGGTCTCAGCTATAGGTGGAGTTGGATGTTTGGGGGGAGGCTGTTTTAACTGTTGTGTGGTTTCTAAAGAGAATCCTTGGACACCCATCCCTCTACACAAAGAGACAAGCAGGCAAACCCACTCCCCCAATTCCTATTTTCGTATAACCTCTTACATTTTTTACGTTCATTAAAACAGTGACATATTTTCTTGTATCACAGAGCGAACACTGGACACTGAGTATTTCCCTGCAAAAATACCAACCACTAGGATATAATCTTAAAACTGTCACTTTTTCACTTTGCACCCATAGATACAAGCTGCCACCATGCAGTCTCTAGGCTCTGACAGCACACGATTCAGGACATTAGCCAAATAGTGCATATTAGGAGAATTCTAAAAGCCCTGATGATAGACAAGTTGTCATTCACCTACAGAGGGTGAAAGAAAGGCGTTCTGTGCAGGCAGAGTGGGGAAAGCATCCCATGTTTTCTCTTGCTTTCTGTTCCCCGGGAGGATCCGTGTGAGCAGAAAGCCATGAAAACAATAGGCCCAGCTGCGAGGGCAGTAAGGCAATTTATTAGGGAGATGACATGTTTAATGAGAAACACTTGCGGGAGGAGAACAAAGGGCCTGTTTGGTCAGAAGGATGCTCTCGGGTCTCCTCTGAAGTGCATGAAAAAGTAATTTCATCTTCGCGTCATACTGCAAGCCATGGAATTTCCTCAGACTCCAGATGCTGTCCAGCACAGATGCTGAACAAATGTTATGAACGTCCTAAGAGTTTTAGAAGAAAAAAAAAAAAAAAAAAAAAAAAAAAAAAGGTAACCCAGGGGATTTTTATGAGTTTTGTGGCAAAAAAAAAAAAAAAAAAAAGCAAATAATGAGCTTAGGAAAGAAGGCTGAGGTTAGCAAGATGGGCCTGGACACACAAAACTGCTCACACAGCCATCTGAAGTAAATGGGGAGCTCAGTTTTCAACGTAGAAAAATAGGAACCTGTGGGTGGAGCTGCGGTATTTGACTTCCTAATCAGCCTTCTGCAAACAATCTTGTGAATATTGTTTTGGCTGGATTCTAAAAATGATTAAAAACATTATGTTTACTCTTTAAAATGTGAAAATCAGGGATTATTCGCTGGTACTAGTACTTTACACGCCCCCAGAAAAGGAACAGTTCCAGCATCCTAGCCTGCTTCCCCTGGCAGGGATGACACTCAGTGTGTGCTCAGTCAGCCCTGGCCATTTCCTCTCTCTCTCTGTCTCTGTCTTTCTGTCTGTCTGTCTGTCGCCCCCCCCTGTCTGTCTTTCTCTCTGTTTCAAACTCTGTGTTTATCTGTCTCTGTCTCTCTTTCCTCCCCCCCCCCCTCTCTCACACACACACACACAAGCAAAGCTGCATCTAGAAATTGCAGTATAGAAGGGAATGGAAGGAGGAAACAGTTTCCCCTCCGAGCTGACATCAGGGGCTGCTATGTTTCCTAGGAAGCCACTGAGAATTTTGCATGGGCTTTCTAAGCCAGTTTTTTTTACCCACTTAGGCAGGGGCCTGCCTCTGGCTTGGAAAGGCCATGATGCACCCTGTTTCAGGGTAGAATCCCAGAACTAATAGTGTCTGAAAAAAAAAAAAAAAAAAAAAGACAGAACAAAAGCAAGCCTCTGAAGTGAGGTTCATGATCTCATGAGTCCACCGTCAGTTGGGAAAGCCGCTATGGCAAAGAACGAAGAATCCAAAAGGAAGATGCTATTATCCATGAGCTAAGATGGACAGGAATTCTCTTAAGTCTTGCCAGGCTTCCATTTAACAGGACTCACCAGCAACATGGTCAGCATCATCTCAGCTCTACGTTTGTCGCCATTCATCAAGCCAGTCAGTAGTGACAACTCAGCATAGCCTGGAAGTTTTACTAATCCCCAAAGCATTTTGGGCCATGAGAAACCCCCCCCCCCCAAAGCTCATAGAGATTAAGTAAAATTGTCCTAGATTACCTAGGCAGCTCGTGGTGGGGAAGGTTCCCAAGACCCAGCACCAGCCTTCTTGGTCCTTACCACTTAATAATCGGCCCTTGCATAAATGTATGGACCATGCTCACATCCTTTGGGCTCAGCAAGCAGAGATGCATAAACTATGATAAAAAGCCATGCAGGCCATACATAGAACCTCAACAGAGTATTGTACCAATGAGCAGTTCAGTCTAGCTCTGGGAACGGTTTTAAATAAACATTTTGAAAGAAGTAAATCATCTTAAGGGATGTTTTAAGCAGATGGGAAATAAACAAAGTCAATGAAATTACATGTGTATTTGAATTAATCCAGCAGTGGAGAGATGTGAAGGGGTCTTCAGTCTACAAAATGAGACCAAGGAGTAGTACAGTGAGCCAAGGTCAGAAATCTCCACTCTCCTTTCAAGGGCAGCTTTCATCCTTGCTTACTGACACTGTCTACTTGTACTGGCTCCGCCACATGCAAAAGATGACAAGGGTCAAGTGCAATTAGCTCACTTCTCACAGATAATTTACCACCTCCCGCAGGAAAGACAGCATCTGAGTTGTTCCTGGCAGCTGTTGTCCTTCACAAGCAAAGAAGCATTCAGCATGGCCTTGAGCCAGCCAAGGATGATTACACTTTGAAGAACGAAGGCCAATCAGGGATGTTCATCTTAAACATACCAAGTACTGAGAGTAAGAGTGTTTGAATAGAGGAAATTAACTACAAATTTAAATGTCATTGATCTCCTACATGAGCCCCCTTCCCTAACTCAGAAGCTTTGTCCAATTGATAACCACTCACAAAAAAAGAAAAATTAAGTTTTCTTCAATGCTGTCTTACTGGGGAAACAATCAGTGGCTCAATGGTATTTTTTAGAAGGTTTTCTTTTTCTTTCTTTCTTTTTTTTTTTTTAGGTGGGGAGGGGGATTTGTTGTGGTTTTTTTTCCAATATCTTATGGTTTTTGATTTTGTAATAAATTGAGCCTGTCTCAAAGTCTCTATATGTTTCTTGTGCTTATATTTGTTGGCTCTTTTTTTAATCTGTTTGTTTTGTTCTATCTGGTTTATTTGTATTTCTTTTAACTATTATTATTATTATTATTATTATTATTATTATTATTATTATTATTAAAGATGCCTGTTTGTATTTTAATGAGAGAGAGAAAGAAAAGCTGTGGATTTGGGTGGGTGGGGAGAGGGAAAGGATCTGGGAGAATTTGAGGAAGGGGAAACCATAATAAGAATATTATATGAAAAATAAATATTTTCAATAGAAATTATTTTAGATTTTACACAGAGAAAAATCATTTCATTAATCTCCATGTAGCTAGTGCCTGTGAATTGGGATAATGAGCTAACTATTCTAGAAGCAAAATTCAGAAGAATAATTTTAAATTGGAAAAAAAATTCTCATATTAATATTAATATCTGCCATGTATGAAATCCCTTCCTTAGATCAAATACTATATTATGTGTTCTTAGCATGTTATTTTTATTCTTATTTTTCAGAATTATTTTTATATGTATGTCTATGGGTGCCAAAGCCACTTGTATGGGGGTGCATTTGGAGGCCAGAAGATTGTCTCAGATCTCTTGGTTCCCTGGAAGTTATAGTGACAGGTGACGGTGAGCCACTCAATACCAATGCTTCCAAACTCCATCCTTAGAAAGAGCAGCATTCTATACTGCGGAATCATCTCTCAAGACCCTTGTTATACTTCTTGTTGATAATCCAGCCAAACACCTGTTTTCTTTCCTTTAAGCACATTAAGAAACTCAGTCCCAGGGAACACAGTATTTGTATAAGCTTATCCAGGTGTTCAGAAATGGAGCTGGCATCACAGCCAGGTCTCTCTGAACCCAAAGATGAATAAAGTAACAAGCAAGATGACCCTTCAGTCATTTGTATAAGAAGCCAAAATGACCAATGACCCAAAGAACACTTGAACAGAAAAGGTCAAGGAAGTGAGCTTGGGGAATGTTTTGAGAAGCAAAGTAACTCAAAATCTTCTAAAATTTCTCTAAGAGTTGAGGTCAGTTTACAGAAATAAGATGTGCTTCTTCAAAGGGAAGACCGACAACAGCATCTTCATCACTTCTTTGTGTATTCCTTTGTTTCTTTCTTTTGCCTTCTTTCATCTATGTGTGTCTGCAACATGCTCACTCCCTTTTCAGACCAGTTTTCCCACAGGAATGTCCAATACCTCCATGGTGTTCTTGTTCTCAATGCAACCAACCAGTCCAGAGGGTTACAAATCACAAATTCACTGGCTTTCTTTGGATTATGACAACCCACTGTTCTGTTCTAGTTTGTGTCAAGCATTGGATGGAACGGCTTGAGCAACTGGCTGCCTTCTGTGTTGGCAGGTACAGCAGTCTCTCACACTGCAGGACTTTTGCTTTGATATCAAATTAGTCTTTATATTCTAATGAGCAGAAGTTAAGGATTTGGGATTCAGATGTAAACAGCTCAACCACTTAGCCATTCTGTGATATCAATCCATTTAACACTCTGAGGTACAGCTTGCTTCTTTGTAAAGTGACCAGTCATCACAATTACCAGTGCCGGGATGAGTCAATAAAATCTGACTCAGTGCATTTGTTCACAGAATGCTACCCTATGTCTTAAACTGTAGCACTGTCAACCAACTTCTAAGGTGAGCAACATAAGGATACTGTGCCCTTTTACAGATGTAGAGTTAGAGATGTCCAAAAAATTGTATAAAATTTTAAATGATGTAGAAAACTCCAGCAAAGAGTAATCTCAATGGAGGGGGAGAAAGATGTTTGGTGTGGGATGGGTAGGGTGAAGTATGACTCTGGTGACTTTCCAATAGACAGAAACTACGCTAATAGTGAAGACTTTTACATGGCTCCTATTTCACTGTATTCCTATCTTGAATTTCAAAATGTATCTTAGACTAAAAGATGTTGGTATAAAATATAATGTTTGTGCTAAGGAGGAAATAGAAGCACATACCTGTTCCTCTCTATCAGGCCCCCCAAACCATTCAGAGAATTTGCTGCCCTGTGAAGGAGGGCAGCATGGAGCAGAGTCAATGGAAACAAGAACATGCAGAGCTTATCAGAGAGATGCTGCCCCTCCCTTCCACAGTCTAAGACTAACTCAATAGGCAAGTACACTGCATTATTTTTACAAAGAGCTAAGTCACTTTAGATTATTTGTTTATTTATTTATTGAAAGATAGTCTTATTATATAGCCCTGGTTGGCCTGGAACTCTCTATGTAGACCAGGCTAGTCTTAAACTCACAGACATACATTTTGCCTGTGCCTCTGAAGTTTACCAGCCCTGATGGTCAAAAGATGAAGACAGTTAGGGATCATAACTAAATGAGGCTATGGGGCATACAGAGTTCTAAACACTATCAGTGCTGAAACAGAGGACATTAGGGATCTTAAGGATTTCAGCAACTGTTCTTTTGTTGAAGGAATGATCTAAGTATCGGTGTAAGGAGATTTGGGCAAAATCAGGATGAGTGCATTTAGGCGTAGTAGTTAAATGGGTGCTGATGGTGGAAGGAGAGAGGAGCAGGAAGCTCCTGGGTTGTGTAGAAAGAAACTGTGTCGCCACTCTAATACCTGATACTTTCCTTTAGGACTAACTGGGGAATTAGGTGGGATAAAGCCAAAGGTGAAGGACTCAGTACTATAATAGAAGAAGCTGAAAAAGAAAGACAGTTAACGACATACAAGAACACAAGCACAAAGGAAAATTATGGAAGTATAAAACTTAGAGCGCTTAAATGCGTATCCTGCGGAAGGGTCCGAAAATTGCTGAAGAAAGACCCCAGACTCAAATAGTATGTAAAAACAAAGAGTGTTTACCCTGCAGAAACAGCCTGCTTGCAGGGGTCAACCATCCATACAAAATGGTGGAGACTCTGAGGAGGTGCTTGCAGGCTCTTTTAAAGGCTCCTAGGGGAATCTTGTCTGTGGCTATGAGAGTCTGACTGGGATTGGCCAGTGGCTATAGAGGTGGGCCAGTGGTCACGGAGCTACGGGACTCTAGCCTCGGGGCCTTTTAGCAGTGTCCAGTCCTCTCATACTTTAGATTCTGCAGAACCAAAGTGCTACAGTTCTGGGTCTTCCCCTAGTGCTATAGTCAAGTATGGCAGTCAGCAGGTATGGCGGTCAGCAGGTATGGTGGTCAGCAGGTATGGCGGTCAGCAGGTATGGCGGTCAGCAGGTATGGAGGGAGTTCAGTAGGTATGGCGGTCAGCAGGCGTGGTGGTCAGAATGTGGAATATTGTGGGGCTTTTGATGATCTAGGATCCCACTTGAGGGTTATCTAAGACACGGAAGCATCTATATAGTTTAAGGCTATTGACTTTTTGCTGGGGAAGTCTTTCAGCTAGCTTCTGATTTAACCCAACTCCTCTGCCACTTTCCATGTGGTTCTCATTGCCTGCTCTGCAGCTCTATCCCATCCCCTTCTGCCTCTCTCCTCACCTCCATGCATCTCTCTGCTCTCCTGCATCTTTATCTTGACATTCTACTAGTTCTTCCTGCCTCAGATCCACCATCCAGCTCTTTGTCATATAAAAAGACACACTCTCTACTCAATTGGCTTTGGGGAGGAGGGTCATCTTTCCCTGAGGCAGGGGAGGATGTGACATTCGTGTTAATTGGAGCCAACAGCACCAGGTTGCAGGATACATAAACTCTTTCTGCCATAAGTAAGTCGCTTTTGGCTTTGACGCTTTCCTATAATATCAGGAAAGTAACTGATATAGCAGGCGTTCTGGTTCTCCAGCAAACTGGAAGGGTGAGTCTACTCTGTTGGCATTTAAAAGAGGGAGAGCCATGTGAATTGCGTTAGGTAATGAAGTGACTAAAGATATGTGCAGTGCATGTGAATGCCTTTCTTCTCCTGTAGAAATTCTGGAAGTGCATGTTGTAACAAAACATGCTTCATGTGGGAGCCAAGGTGAGCAGAGCCTCTGATGAGTCCTGTTAGCTATTAGTAAAGTTAATCTTATGTTAATCTGTCTAGGTTAAGGGTATATAGATGGTAAAACACTACTTAAGGCTTTATCTATGAATGTGTTTATGAAAGAGATTATTAATTGGCTGACTGAGACAGACCCACAACCTCCTAAACCCTGCTAGTGCAGTCATCATCCACTAGTGTGAAGACCTGAGCACAACTAAAAGATGGTGCGAGGGAAAAGTCATACATTCTCTTTCTCTTTGGGCTAGGATACCCAATATTCCCTTGCCATTAATATCAAATGTACTAATTCTAAGGCTTTTAGGAAGTAAAAGCTGCTGGTTCTTCCTGTTCCTTGACAATTAGTCCCTGGTATCAGCCTATGAATGAGAACTGGATTACATCCCAGCTTCACTGTACCTCCAGCTCACAAATGATATATTATGGTCTTCCCAATCTCTCCAACTGTGTAAGTCAGTTCCTATAATAAATCTATCTGTGGTGGGTTGAATGAGATGCCACCCCTACCAGAAGTCTCAGGCATTGGAGTAATTGGTCTCCGGCCTGTGGCTTTTGTTTCGGAAGATTCAGAAGTGTGACCTGGCTGGAGGAAGTAGGTCACTAGGCTTTGGGGTTTCAAAAGAGTCAAACCATTTGGACTTAGAGCTCTTTGCCTCCTGCTTGTGGATCCAGATGTATTCCTGCTGCCATGCATTTGCCATGCCATGCCAACATTGACTCTGAACCTTTGGAACTGTAAGTCCAAGTAAATGCTTTCTTTTATAAGTTACCTTGGTCATGGTGTTTTGACACAGTAATAGAAAAGGGACAATGAGTATCATATATATATCATCTTTCCACCTACCTATTATTTATTGCCTGTTACATCTATCTATCCATCTATCAATTGTGGTGCAAGTTTTGGTTTCTCTTTATGTGTTTTTTGTTTGTTTGTTTGTTTTGGTCCAAAATGTGGGATGTGGAAATGTTTTAGTTCATCCTCAGTTGAAAACAAACCCATGAGAGGGCACATGATATTTTTATGGAAGCTGTCTTGTGAGAAGGCATGTGATGTTTTGCTGAAAACAGGTATGTAAGAGGGCACCGATGTTTAGAAAGAATATAAATAGAAGCTCACAGTGAGACAATGCTTTGCTCCGCTACACCTTGCGATGGTTTACATTGCTTTAATGGTCTTCCTTGCTCTTTGCTTCATAGAGAAATGCTCCAGAGAACTTCTCATGGTACTGTGGCTGATTCTGGCCATTTCTGCTGACTCATGCCAATTAAGTGGAGCCTTGCTGTTTCTGCTGGATTGCACTACTGGTGCTGATTCCTGTTGCCATTTGCTGTTTGCTATTTGACTGGACTGTTGGCATCCTGACAATAAAGAGTGAAACCCTTCAAAGAACTACTTCTAAACTGGTCCACAACCCCCTTTTCCTATTTACCTTCTTTTCCCCTACCTATGAAGGGAACCCAGGACAAACAAAAGTAACAACTGACCAAAATACAACTTGGTGACCAGTGAGTTTTAGTTACTACATGGAGTGTGGGTGAGAGGTGGCTTACAGGAGCAGAAAGGACTCAAAATCAGCTGCCTCTCTATAAAGTCCAACCCAGTCCTGGTGATGACTCATGAAAGCTCCAATCATAGAGCTCTCTGCCTAGCTTTAGATGAGCCCAACGGGCCCCATCAATCTCTGCATCAGTGCTGGCTAGTATCTTTTCCTCAACTTGTTTCTGTGAAGATAGGGAAGAACCTTCCAGAATTTTTCCCAGTTATGTGACCTTTGTTTACCTAATGGTTTTGCAGCTGACCTAGACTATCCTGAGTAATGAATTATCTTGCAACCATTATGTTTCTAGGATATTCTCAAGATCTTTTGGGATTTCTGAAGCAGAACATGACTGGGGAAAATTCTGTGAACACAGCCGCAGATTTAGAGACTACATCTATTTTTTGGAACTGAGGAATTCACTCAGGCCTTCTTGCGTTCCAGATAAGAACTCTACTACCTTAGAGTAGACGGAAAAGAAGACAAAGGGGGAGCTCTCTCGTAACTCCTGTCTTTAGCAACAGATTTTATTTAAGAGCCTTTTAAATGGGCCCAAGACAAAAACTAAATAAACACCATGTCTAGTTCACCCTGTCTGGCTTATTTAGGCTTTTCATGATCTTTAGACTATTTTAGTTTTGGATGTTATAGACAATTGGTGATGTTACAAATTGATCTTGTTTATAATCCTGTCTAGAAGATGCAGTAAATTGCTCTCCAGGTGATAGGCCCATTTGGCATCAGTTTCCTCTCAGATTTCTGTTTTGCAAAATCTTTTAACCATTTGTATTAGTTACTTTTCTGTTGCTGTGATAAACACAGTGACCAAAAGCAGCTTGCAGAGGAAGGGGGTTGTGGCTTGAAGGTCACAGTCCATTGTCAAGGGAAATCAATGCAGGAGCCTGTATTCAGGAACTAAAGCAGAAACCATGGAGGAACACTGCATGGGGGGAGGTCCTTAGGGTGAAGACCAGGCCTGCTCGCCTGTGAATGACACTGCCTACAGTAGTGGGCTGTGCCCTCCTGTATCAATTAGCAATTGAGAAAACGTCTTGCAACTGTGATCACAGGACAGGTTGCTGGAGGCAATTCCACAATAGAGATTTCCTCTTACCAGGTGTGTTTAGGTTTATATCACATTGAAAGAAACAAACTATGACACCAATCATACCTTTTAAGTTGGATCCTTTATTAGTTTATAAACTAACATATCTATCTGTCTTTGATATCGGTTCATTTCACATGCTTCTAAGAGTGTCAATTATACCATCTCTATTTTTAGATTTGTTTTTATTTTAGGAATATGAATGTATGTGTACTATGTGCATTCAATGCCATTAGAGACCAAAAGAAAGAAACTTATCTCTTATAACTGGAGGTACAAATGGTCGTGAATCACCACATGGGTGTTGGCAACTAGATCTAGGTCCTCTGTAAAAACAGCAAGTACTCCTTCACTGCTGAGTCATTTTTCTTGCGCCTGATTATACCATCACTTATAAATTATCATCTCATAGGTTTAAAAACAGTTTGTGTTTCTGGTCTCACCTGGGGAAGAAGATAAATAGGGGAAATATATGATTATTTTTTAAACAAAGTTCTTGACATAAAGAGACACCGCAGATCTCCATTTCATTCCTGTACCTCTAATAAGAAAGGAAAGCACAAACCTTGGGGAAATTTCAAGTTGGGACTGACAACAATCCTAAAGTTCAGAGAAGAGGGTAAGTTTGGTCAAACAGCATGGGTTAAAAATCTTTTTTTTTTTTTTTTTTTTTTTTTTTTTTTTGATATGAATGTTTCTCTAGCATATAAATATGGACATTTTTCTCTGTAAATGAGATCTTGGTTCCGGATGGCTGCTGAGCCAGATCAAGCCTGAGAGGATAGCAGGAGTTCACAGGGTGAGCAGGGTGTTAAGACTACATCTGCAGGGGAAGGGCGGGATGGTGGAGAAGTGTCCTCTCACACAGGCAGGCAGCAGTCCTCTTCAGGTCTTTCCCTCACCCATGGGATCTCTCTCAATCAGTGGCATGCAGATGAAGGAACTGGAATAAATTGCTGGGGGAGAAATGAGACCCAGGAGAGTACAAGAGGAAATTCAGTCCTGTAAATTTAGAAACAAGCATGGCCTTTTCAGCCGCCAGAGATAGGTGAATGGAGGCACAATGGGAACATAAAATTCTCCCTGGAAAATCTAGTATGTTTCTTAAGTCTAGTTTTATTTGAAATGATCAATAGATTTAAAATCATCATCATCATCATCATCGTCATCATCATCATCATCCTGTCCTAATGTGGTAACTAACACATTCATAAATCTAGTTTTATAGAATTGAATTTATTAAGTCAGAGGAAAAACACTGGACACATTATGTTAACAAATGGAGAGTAATGGAGGTTCAAAGGAGAAGAGATTGAAGGGGTATGAACGCTTTCATAGATAAAAGTTGCTTCTTTGTTTTATGTGTGTGTTAAAGGGAGATAACAGTTGTTTTCTGAGAAGCAGTATCAGTAAGAAGAACCATTACTCCTTTAATGCTTTTTTTCTTCTGTCATGCCCAACACAGTGAACTACTCTAAAACAATTGATGACCAACCTACTGCAATGCAAGTATTCCCAGGATTGCACTTTCTGGTAAGCTAACATTTCTTATACATGATGAGCCACCTACAGATATTTGTTAAAGTAAGAGTGGGTTTAAAAATGGAGGTCTTATAGTTTAAAATGAGATTCTTTCATGTATTCAGTAGTAAATATAAAATACTGATGGTTATAAAATATGCATGCAATGCATATGGGAATTAAGAAAAAAGATGTGAAAAATCAAGACAGCACCAATTAGTCGGGATGGCACTGATGTCCAATGTAGGAGCATAATTTAGAAATGTAAATATATTTCTGGAGGGCAAATTGAGAACACACACACACACACACACACACACACACACACACACTTAAACACATAGTTTTTGACTTACTGATTTTCATTTAGTAGAATTTGTCCTAAGGAAATAACTATGGAAGTGCCTGAGGCCTTGTTTAACACCTTTTAGATTAAAATAGAAACTAATCAAGCAGAAAAGCCCTGTGGGGTTATTGAGAACACACAATGTCTGGCATTGAATACATTTGAAGCAAAATGATTTGGAAAAAAATTTAATGTCATGAAAAGCAAAACATATGGCAAAAGTTTATAATATGTTTTAAGAGGAAAAGACCTAAAGCACCGAGGAAGAGAGAGAGAGAGAGAGAGAGAGAGAGAGAGAGAGAGAGAGAGAGAGAGAGAGAGAGAGAGAGAGAGAGAGAGAATGTGTGTGTAAGCAAATGCACCTGCACACTACATGTGTGTATATCCATGTAAACATACAGTAACTTTATTATGCTGAGTTCCAGGTGATATATGTACATAAGCATTTTTAGGGTTGTCTTATGTTTATTATTTTATTTTGAAAGATGTGTGTAATAAATATTGCACCAGTTTTCTCTATTTTACTCATTGTTAAGGCAGAGCACCTGGAGGAACTCCTAATAACTCTCTGTGAATATGCTTGACATCTAAGGCTAGCTGTCCAGTTTGTGCTATATCCAGAGCATCTAGTGAATTCTCATAAGCAAACTAGCTAAGAACATGTAAGGGACTTGACAGAAGACTCGGCAAGAGGGGTGGAGCTGACATCCAACCTCTTGTCTGGCTCCAGAACCTTCTAATATTTTTTATTAATTTATTCATATTACATCTCGATTGTTAGCCCTTCCCCTGTTTCCTCCCATTCCTCCCTACCTCCCATTTCCCCCCTTCTCCCTTCCCCTATGTCTGTGATTGAGGGAGACCTCCTCCCCCTATATATGCTCTTAGAATATCGAGTCTCTTCTTAACTTGCTATCCTTCCGCTGAGTGCCACCACGCCTCCCCATCCAGGGGACGTGGTCAGAAAAGGGGCACCAGAGTTCGTGTGAGAGTCAGAGTCTCACTCTCCACTCAACAGTGGAGAATATCCTGTTTGTCGGCTAGGTCTTGATAGGGGTTCAAAGTTTACTGCCATGATTAGTGTTTTGGACTAATCATCCTAACAGCAAAATGTTAAGCACACATGTCCAATGTATATATTTATTGGCTTGAAAGTTATAAACAGGGATGATGATGATATTTATATAGTTATGAGTATTGTAAAGTACTCATAATAGAAATGTTTAAATAGAATATTATGTAATGCTACTTTACCCTGAACACTAGTTAAAATATTGCCCAGTACTGAGGTCTGCAACTCCAAGGCGAGGTCAGCAGCAGTGCACATTGCCTGCTTACCCAGTGTGCCATTCCTATTTATGTGTGCACTGTGGTCTGTCCTTTGCCAAAATTGCTTTAGTTACCAACAACTTTTATATAGCTTGCACTATGCATTTGGGACTGGCTGAAGAAAAGATAAAAGTGAATATTTCCTGGTGACGGTTCAGTTCTTCTTCATAGACAACCTCTATGCTCAAGTAGGTTAGACTTGCTTTGTTGGGCTCAAACACCAATACCAGTCTCTGCTGTTAACTCATGGTTAGTGACCTCACCTTCTGCTCCCCTGGGAGACAGGTTGTGCATAGTGCCTCTGTTATCCTTTCATATAGCTATCTCAGCCATGGCTCAGCCTTCCTTCCTGCTACTATGAATGGAAAGACTCCCGCTCCTAAATAAGAGCAAATTATTATAGGAATCAAGACATCACACATTTTCCTCTACACCAATAGCAAAGGCACCTACTTATTATTATGTTTTTAAGACTATAATATAATAATATCATGTCTCTCTTTCCTTTCCCACCTCCAAACCCTCCCATATGCCTCTAGTTGCTCTCATTCAGAAATAATGGCATTTATTAAAATACTCATGACAGTACTGACTAGGTTTGCCTTTTCTCTTCAATGAGTGTGATGTTATTCTCTTCCATTCTAATTCCTGTTTCTGATTCTTTTATTCCATTCCGTCTTGAACTTATTTCAAACCTGAATATTGCCTACAAATAATATTGCCTAATTCTCTACTGAAAATTTGCTTGAAAAAATGCATTTTGTATTATGGTATGGCCACAATCCTTTGGGGGCCAGAAAGTGGAATGTTAGTGTAGGTAAGAATGGCCCCCATAAGTTCATATGTTTGAATACTTGGTCAAGAGTTCATCCAAATGTTTGGGAAGGATTAGGGCATGTGGCCTTGTTGAAAGTGTGTCACTTGAGCAAGTTTTGAAATATCAATAGATTTGTGCCATCACCCCACCCCTACTTGCAGTCAAAATGTAAGCTCTGCCCCTGTTCTGCCATGATGGACTCTAACCTTCTGAAGCTGTAACCCCAAATTCAGTACCTTCCTTAAAAGTTGCCTTGATCATGTTATTTTCATCATAACAACAGAAGAGGAAGTAAGACAGTCAGTGACAAGGCAACCCTTCCCTTTTGACACTGGAGTCATGTGAATATATGACTAACTGAAAAGGTCATTAAAACAAGAAAAAAAAAAGCTCTATCAGTTTCCAGATGCTGGAAGATCGCACAGTCTTTTCTTGCTGTTTACTCCTTCTCTTCCACAAGGTTTTCTCAGAAGTCCTTAGATGACCCTTGCTTCACGGTCTCTGCTGATCAGTTGTACATTGAGTTCCTGGCCCACAGACAACATTCAGTCCTGGATTATATAAAGGTCAGATGAGATTCTCGACAGCCCATTCTACTCAGTTTCTCCTGGAGAAGATTACAGCAGCTGAACGGAACCCTTGCCAGAACCGCTCTAGTAGCCTCAGATGGGTAGCTTAGAAAACTCCAACAGCTCAGCAAAGACTGGAAAGAGAGGACTCAAGAAAGCAGCACTTAATCCCTGCTCTGTGTCAGAAGCTGCTCTGGGGACTCTTGTTATGTCTCTGGTGGTCATTACAGTGTCAACCATCAATGGTCTTCACCCTTGGGAGGACTTACTTAACAATGTTAGTGTATTTTTCAGAATTCTGGTCCTGTTGTGCTAGGTCCTCTGAAGGGTCTTCTTGGATCTCTCTCATTATAATTTGCTTTTCTTCCTCCAGAACATCTCACCTTCAACTCTTCAACACTGTTAGCACGATGTTTTGTCCTTTTTATTACTATGTACCACTGGGAAGCAGAGATTTCTAAATTAATAATCCAATTTTCTGCCCTCTGATGCCTCAATGAATTGCTCATAATAAGTCACTTGTGAAACTTATGAATCAATGGGTAACTAATGAACAGTTTATTTTGCCAAGTTTTGATCATTAAAAAAAAATAACCATAAAATCGTATGTCAGTGAATAATGACGAACCCGTCAGAAGGTAACATTTAAAAATATCTAAACAAATACAAAAGAAATGCTAAATATAATGCTTAAGTAAACAAACATTTCCTTTTCTGCAAGGTTCCTGACACGAATGCCAAATGAATCAATAACTGAAACCAGTGCTCATAAATAAATACACTCATTGTATAATGAAATAGTATGTTGAATAAGTCTGATGTCTATGTTTAAAGTAAATATAGTTCACATGAGAGGCAAGCCAAAACCAAAGCAGCTTTATGAAAAGGCAAAATTTAGTTTACCTCATCCCACAGAGGACAAAGGTGTCTCAATTCCAAGCACTTATTAGAAAAAACGGACTCTGGCTATTCTCATATAAAGGCTTAAACTGTTGTGACAAGCAGGACCTTACAGTAGGGTGGGTTAGAGGAGTCAGGGACTTAGCAGTCTAACATCACATGGTTTACTTCACCATTGCCTTTATTAGAAAGAATAGAGAAGACCCAGGTACCACAAACTGAAAGCTTCCAAGTTATAGCACAGACTTCTTAGTTCTCTCTCCTAGCTGCAGGAAGGGATGGTCTGATGTATCCATGCTGTGGGCTCTGTCCTTTTAAAAAGTATTTAAAAATCATGCCCTTAGTCAAGCTACCTAAGACAGTGTGGATATTAGGTTCTCAAGAAGAACAGGCTTAAATAAAACAAATCTGTATGTACACGCAGAGTATTTATTAGAATGTCTTACAGGTTGCCGTCCAGCTAATTCAACAGTGGCTGCCGATGAACAGAAGATTTAAGAATCCAATAGTTGTTCAGTCCACAAAGCTGGATGTTGCAACTGGTCTTCAGTATATGTTGCCACCCTAAGGAAACAGGCTCCAATCCCAGCAAAGGGAGAGCTAGCAGGCAAAAAGCAAAGGATTACTTCTTTCATGCCCTCATATAAGTTGCCAGCAAGTGTGGTCCAGATTAAAGGTAGGTCTTCTCACCTCAAAAGATTCACATCAAAGGTTAATCATTCTGCCTCAAAGTTCTGGATTAGAAGTGGATCTTTCTATGTCAAATGATGAACCTAGAAAAAATATTCACACTATTCTCTGATGAATGCTTGTGTAAGCATTCACATAGGAAATAAATATCTCTGTATTTTTAACCATGTAGAGAGACTTCTACATATTTTATTTCATAGATTTCACATTAAAAATTATATTCATGTTAGTACCTTAATGCTTCAGCAAAATCTCTGCTCATGGGGTCCACAAAGCAACATGTAACCAGATGTCTGCTCATTCTCCTCCATAGAAAATCTTCCTGGACTGCTATGATAAACTGGGATGATTGTGTAGCTTAAATGACACATAAAAAAAATTAATTTTAGAAACTAGAAGCTCAAGATCAAAGTGGCAGCATGTCCGGGTTCTTGTGAAGGCTGGCTTCCTGGCTTGCTGTGTCTTCAATGGATTTCCTCATCATTTTCATTTAGAACAAGAAAAAATAAATATCTCTCCCTCCTTCCCTCCTTCTTTTTATAAGTCTACCAATACTATTACACATGCACACCACAAGTAACCTCATTTGAGCTTCTTACCTTATGACCCTTATCCCAACTAAGGTTACACCAGGAAAGTACAAGTTCAGAGTGGGTTTTAGAGTAATACTAATCACCTTACATCAGGGGTTTCAACACAGGAGTTGACTTTACCACTCTTTTCTCATTTCCCTGTTGAGAACATATCTTATGTATTACGTGGATGCAACACATGCCAATAAAAAAAAAAATCTGATGGCCTATAGGTTAGTCAGGAAATAGGCAGTGGGACATCCAGAAGGCAGAAAGGATTCTGAGATAGAGCCATATGTAGAAGCTAGCAAGATGTGAGGAGAATAGATGCATGGTGCCTGAGCAGAGGTAACCAGCCACATGGTAAAATGTAGATTATTTTAAGTTATGAGCTAACTTAAGTTAGTTAAGAGAAGAGCCTAGCTATAAGGCCTAGGTATTAGGAAATATATTTTTGAGTCTCATGAGTCATCCTTCTGAAAGCATGGTTCCAGGAAAATAAACAAACAAACACTACACCATACTACATTTCCTAAAGATCAGAATGAAAATAAAGAGCACATGCTAAGACCTACTTGCTAAAGGCAGGGCCTGGCCCCTTGGATCTTAAGGACCAAGGAGGAGCAGCAGTTACCAGGGTCAGGGCCTTGCAAGTAGAGCTGTCACATCACTGTCCAGCCTCTGGCTCTGTTTTCCTTTCCTTTCTGGCCCCTGCAGGTCAGATGTGAGGAAATGGACAGCCGAAAACCTATGAAGAAAGATGGGCTTGTAGAAGTGACACAGTTTTCCAGGCCACTGCCAGGACAGTCATTGCCTCAGCTGACACACAAATGCCCTGTCAGTTGAACATACTAATATTTTTGGAAGAAACATTCCTCTCGGAATGTTTCTTTTTCTTTTGGAGAACTCATACAAGGAAAACTGAATCCCCACCCCCTGGCCTAAAGAGAAGAAAATGGGATGATTAATGAGATGAGACTTGGTTGTCTAGGTAGGATAGGGGGTGCTTGTTTGGGTCACAAATTTCTTCAATTTCTGGAGACACCAAGGACCTAGAGGTTGATCCCTTTTTCCTTTCAGTGACCCATTACTCGCCCTTGTCTTGCTTATTTCCTAGGGACACAGGTTCTCTGCTTAACGGTGCAGGGCCTCCTTTACAGTTGCCAAGGGCCCCACCCCAGGCCCTTACACTCCAGGGTGAATGCAGAACTGTCTTCCATGTAGAAGCAAAGCTAGATGCTGGAAGAAATTTCAAATGGCAAGCAACAAGAGAAAAGACAATTGTACCTAACTCTGTGTGTGTGTGTGTTTGAATTTTAACTACATTTTAAATTCCATAGCTCAAGAAAGAGATATAGTTTATTGTGATAATTTATTAATTTGGCCTGTATTTTGACTAACTAATATTAAGACCAAATATCTTACCCCCACTAATATATTGCAGTGCCTAAGTAGACAATATTTACATTATGACAGATAACAGGAGGTCACAGCCACTATGGATGACTGATGATTAAACAATTTACTTAACTTCCGAATTCTATATTCCCTTGTCTATAAAATTTCATATTTGTACTTTAAATATTAAGTTTCCTTTAGGACATAGAAATAACTAGCATATACAGTAATCATTGTGGTACCTGCTTTGTAGTAAAGACTTAGCATATACTACTTAGATATTTATTTCTCCATGATTCCATTCCTGACATGTAAAATGCTGTGTAGCTAGAGTTACTACATGTACAGCAATCGAAGTATTTTCTACCTCATGCTATGCATTCCATAAGAAATTACTTTTTTACTTTCTCTTTCATTACCATATTCTTCTCCCAACTATTTCTTTTTTAATGTGCCTTGCTTCTTTTAAGTAATTAACATGGAAACAATTTCTCATTGTAAAATAATCACTCAGGGTTTTGTTTTGTTTTGTTTTGTTTACCAGACCTTTCCAAAGCAGTGACTATTTAGCCTAACTGTTGCGAATTAGTGATTAAAACAAGCACCTTCAACTCTGGCTGACAAGCTCAGCCTCCATTTTTACACTGGGCACAGACAGACAGACAGGTCAGGCCAGGATGAAAATGGCCTTGCTTGGCACGAGACCACACTATGCAAAGAAGACATTAGTGAACTATTGAGTTCATAATGAACTTTTACAGAGTCTCTAGAACTAAAATCACCTTGACTTACTCTCCATAATTTCACTGCCAACATATTACTAATTCTTGGATTCCATGGCCAATTGAGTTCAGATTCATAGCGCTGAGGCAAGAAGATTGGCTAGTCTATTGGAAGTCAGATATGACACTGTTGACTAGATGTGACAGACAGATCTTATTACATTTCTAAATCTAAATGAAATTGGCTGTTCTCGTGAAAAAGCCGTGATAGATTGAATTTAAAATGATATTTTCATTAACTATAGATGAAAAAAAAATTTAAATACAAATTGTTTTATAGGACCATCCTCTCAAGAGCTAGGAATTGGTGCATTAAAATATGTTTTAGACAGGTATCCCAAAGGGATTATTAAGATAATTCTCAGATGTTCTGAGCATCTGCCTTGACTGGCAGAGTCAGAGAAGCTGGGTGGCCATTGGGTAAAATGCTGCACAGAAACAAGCAAGGGCCACAGTTTACCTGTAATCACGGGTAATTGATTCTTCAAACGTCTTTACAAATTAGAGAGAGGACAAGATAGCATTTGAAAGTAAATCACTGGGGTTCCAGGTGAGAGAGGTAAGGGAGATTCCTGAGGGCCCGAGAAACATACAAGAAGACCATCAAGGCTGGCAGATCTGGAGCCAGGGGGGTCTGCTCAAATTACTGTACCAACCAAGAACAATGCATGCAGTAAACCTAGAACCCCTATCCAGATCTAGCCAATGGACAGCACATTCTCCACAGTTGTGTGGAGAGCAGGGACTGACGCTGTCATGAACTCTGATGGGGAGGGGAAAATGAAGAAATTCTACATTTTACCACATTTGGGATGAAAAAAATTAAAAATTATAATAAAGTAGTTGGTAGTAGTGGTGCTGTTAAAGTTTTGACATGGCAAAAGAGAGAATCAGTAAAATAGTACATGAATCAGTAGAATATAAAATATAAATGATATAGTAAATAAACCAGGCATATTGTAGATAACAAGTTATACATAATATTAATTTCAAAGGACATGAACAAGAAAGGTTAAGAAGAATTCGAAGACATGATGACTGAAAATGGTCCAAAGTCTGGGAAACTGTCCAATCTATAAAGACAAAGAGAAATAATGCATCACAGTAGGCACAGCAGTAACATGAACAAAATGAAGGTGACCAGGCTGCAAAGGGAGTATGAAAACTGTCCTTATTCAAATAATATGCATTACACATAGAAAATCCCAGGGAACCCACTAACAAGAATTATAATCAATAAATGAGTTTGGCAAATAATAGGACAAATTATAGATAGAAAAAAGCCAACATGGGAAGCAAGGTTGAATTTCTACCCAGTATCAATGAATGAACAACAACAACAACAAAAAATTAAACCTACATAAACCTATGTGTACTACCATTAAAAATTTTTAAATACTTAAAACAGCAGTTTATTTTTAAAAATCACTTGTGTTCAAGAAACTCAAAACATTACAGAGATAAGTTAAAGACTTCCCAAATGAGTTTCAGAAATTACATGCCTATTGATTAGATACCATATTGTATACTGGCTATTATCTGCATTTTAAATACAGCCTTTACAGATATTTCATAAAGTATTGTTGTAGAATTTACAAGTTCATCCTAAAAGTCACACAAAACAGGAAAGAGAATTAAAACTTTTTAAGAAAATAAATTTAGAAGATTTGCCTTACCTGAATGTAAACTTTGCTATAATTACATGCAATCAAGACAGTAGAGTGTTAACTTGCATAATGCACAGCAAAATCAGATGAATGCAATCAGGAACCATGAAATAAGGTTTTATATTTATAATTTGTCTTTCAGAAATAAACCAAACAACTCAATGAGGAAGGATCATTGTTTCCCAACCAAGGACACTAGGTGTATGGTTGTAGGCAAACAACCCCAACAGGAGCATGAATGACCTTGAGTGCTTACCAGATTCACATAAGAGGTATTGCAAAGTAGAGTGTCATTCTAAGACTGAAAACTGTATTTCTAGACTTGCAGTGAAACATAAAGGAATAACCCCTTTTGAATTCTTTCTTTTTATTTTTCTCTCTCTTTGTGTGTGTGAGATCGTCTCACTTTTAAAATGTATTTTATGGAAGAGATTCTTGAAGGTTTTTTCTTTCTATAAAAATAAACCTTTGTTTATTCTTTGAAAACTTCCTATGATATATTTTTGTCATATTCATTCCCTCAATCCCTCCTGTATCCACCCTCGCCATGGTCATCTCCCTACTCCCTCAACCTTGAGCTACTTTATTTTTGTGTTCTCCTTCCCTATCAAGTCCAGTTTGTGTTACACAACTATTCTTGGGAGTGGAGCCTTCCCTGAAGTGTAGCTAGCCTACCAGAGGCAATGTCATTACAGAGATCCGGCTCTCCATCTCCTCACATTCATCAGACGCCAATAACGCCCCAGCCTGTAGGATTAGCTCATAAGTTAGAGCTTTCATGAATTTGATTATGAAAAGGGGGCTCCCCAGTGAAAAAGAGACACTCACCACCCAGATGGAAACCCTTACTAATCTTGGAGTCCTCACTTCTAGACTTGTGAGAAGTAAATGTCTGTTGTTTATAAATGACCCAGCCTATTGTGTTCCATTATATCAGTCCAAATAGTTTTGTAGGTATAAATAATCAGTAACCTATGGGGGCATACTTTGAGTGTAGTTAAACTTTTTTTTTCTTATACATTCTTTCAGTATAATGTAATCATTTTCATTCATTTTTATTAGCTGGTTATCTTTCAAAAAGAGAAACTCATTCTACTCTATTTTCTTTGTCCATCACTATTTGCTGGATGGTTTTATGTTAATTTGACACAAGCTAGAGTTGTTGAGAAGATACCATTGAGAAGATACCTCCATAAAATCAAGCTGTAGGGAAGCCTGCAGAGCATTTTCTTAATTAGTGGTTGATGCTGAAAGGGTCATCCCACTGTGGGTCACACCATCCCTGGACTTGTGGTTCTGGGTTCTATTAGAAAGCAGGCTGAGCAAGCCATCAGGAGCAAGCTAGCAAGCCAGTAACTGATAGTCTTTGCATCAGTTCCGGCTTCCAAGTTTCTGCCCTGCTTGAGTTTCTGTCTTGGTCAGCTTCAATGATGAACTGTGATGTGGAAACATAAACCAAATAAACTCTTTGCTCCCTAGACTGTTTTTGGTCAAAGTGTTCCATTGAAGCAATAGAAATCCTAAATAATACAAACATGGACACTTATTTTTTTCTATATAATATGGTATAGCTATCCTTTCCCTTTGATATTTTATTTTATACTCAAGCTATAAATTTGGCCATCTGGAGTCTCCATAGATTGATTGTTTTTTCCTGGGTATTTGCTCATCAGTCCTTATCTACATGGCTTTCTAAGACAAGATACTACAGCCACACCCTGTCCTTTTCTTGACCCAGTTATTTCTCCATGCACCTCTGGTTGCTTTGGTAGCCAACTATGCTTAATATGCAAAACTATATCCTCGTTGTTCATTCTCTGAATCTACCCAGTTGAAAGAGTTGCTGAGCCCATAATAAATATTTCCAATAAGTGCTAGTGAGATTAATTCCCTTACAATGATGTGGGAACACCTGAGTGTCCTGTGATGGATAGAATGGTCAACAAGAAGCGACAAGGGTGGATTAGAGCTATAGCTGGCAGCCTTCATTGGCTAGCACAGGTCAATTTCTCATCTGATTCACTCTTTCCAACTGTCAAAATAATTACCTACATCCTAAGAGTTCTGGGAAAATTAATTTGCTAATGCATTTAGAGGTGTTTAAAGATCAAGAGTCCTATGGATATGTTAATATTGTTATTTTAAATGGTGCTCTTGAACCTGAATGAAACTGAGCTGGCTAAATCACAGTGGCATTGTGAAACAACATGAGATTCATCATCACAAATCTTAAGGGTACATGAGCAGGAGCAAGCCCTACCCAGGATTAAGAGAGTGGCTTGTGAGTTCTAAGGTCTATATGTGCATGTGGTTGAACCAATGTGCTTTGACAGCCCTTGCCTGTTACTAGGTATAAAATATTGAATGTGGCCTTGCTTCTGAATTAGGACTTTTATTTTTTCTCTGTGTCAAAGCACTGGGGATTAAAGTTATGGTCTCTCACATGCTAGGCAACTCTATTACTGAATGCTACCCCCAACCCAAGTCCTTTTTGTTGTTTCCTTGAACTTGAAACAATCTTCATTCAATGGATGATGAAAATGTGAAAGATAATTGTGTCATTATGTCATGTTGAAGAGAAACTGATGCACTTATGCTTGGCAGAGGTGAGGCATGTCACCTCTCTGTGACTCTAATCTATCCATATTCTGAGAAGCTGATACTATGACACTGCCCAGGTTACTAGTGCGGTATGACAGATCACATACAACAGACAGCAACAGCAAGAAGAGAATGAACAAGTGAAGAAGAGGGAGACAGGAATGTGTGAACTATGAGGGTAATACTGGCCACAGCCTTCAGTTTTGAACTGCATAGGTAGATGATAAAGACATGGAAGAGACAGGTGTTTTGGTGAGCTGTTTCTAAAGAGTGCTATAGTCATTCAATATTCCCTCAGTGAACACCCCTTTTTGAAATCTGATACTGACAAATTTCCCTTCAAAATGGGATGTCTATCATTTCTGTGAATTTAGACTTGTCCTGATATTTGGCCAAAAAAATGTATTTTGGGGGATATTATATGGTTCCCAGACTTTGAGCTTAAGAGTCCTAAGCAGGGGGTTGGGGATTTAGCTCAGTGGTAGAGCGCTTGCCTACCATGCCCAGGACCCTGGGTTTGGTCCTCATCTCTGAAAAAAAAAAAAAGAAAAGAAAAGAAAAGAAAAAATGTCCTAATCAGGGTCTGCTTTCACCTGATTGGAACTTAAATGAGAGTGCTGAATAGTAGCCTGGGAAAGATGAGGAAGAGTCCCAGTCAGCTTATTCAACCCTCCCACCCTCTTGACCAAACATCTACTCTGTGAGATCTGGACAGGCCATTAGAGAACATACCACACCTCCTAACAAAACTCACAAGTGACAGTAGAATGTCAACAGTGTGCTTACTGAGGGCTACACCTGTGTTAGCTCTTCACTGCGGTGACAAAATACCTCAGATAATCAACTTATAAGGGGAAAGCGTACATCAGACAGCAAGTGTAGAGGTCTTAGTTCCTGGTCACTTGACCCTGTGGAACTGTTGTAAGACCCAGGTCACAGCAAGGAGTTCTGCCTACTATGTATCATCTGGGGAGCAAAAGAGAGTTGCAAAGGCCGTGGGTTCCAATAACCTTTTTAGAGTTATGCCTTCAATGACCTAACTTCTTTCTCTAGGCTTTGCCTATTTTGGGCCCTACCACCCCCTAATAATGATGTTCACTAGAGACCAAGCCATCAGAATTTGGCCTTTGGGGGACATTTAAGATAGACTCCATACCAATGGGTCAATGCCACCCAAGCCCTTACTTTGTAATAATTCGTAAAATCCCTTTAACAACATTGTGGATTAAGTACCATTTTGATTTATTTTTAATAGATGGAAAATCTGAATCAACTAAGATCTAAACAACTTGACAATGTTTTCATGTGTACATAGTGAGAGAACCAAGATTTAGTCCCATGGTAGGTTCATCTTTGAAGAATGTTGTTAACCTATATGTTAGAAGGCATTTTCCTAAAGGTATATAGGTTAGTCTTGCGGTCTATAGACATTTGTAGGTAGATTTAGGCACATTTGTTATACTAAGATTTGCCCCAAAGTCTCAGTGCTGGAAAAATTGGAGCAAATACCTAGCCTCCTTTCAGAATGTCACTGGACTGAGAGCATGTCTTTAATTTTGAAGTACATTGTGAGTTCTGGGCATCCTTACTTGATACATTCCTCAGAGTGTGAACTCATAGTATCTTGTCATGTTGTTCTGAGACACCAACAAGGTCAGAACAGCAGGACAGGGTGTGATTGTCTGTTCCTTCTGAATAGAGCCCTCTTAATGTGAAACACCAGCTTGCCAGAAGTTTCATAGCTATTTCCCCTGAACTGAAACAGCCCATCCCAGAGAGAGGAAAGAGGATGAAGAATTTAAAGATTCAAGGAACTCAAGGCATGATTAATGCTCAGAAAGCTATCAGATTCACAGGCCCTTCCCCAAAGTTGTGAAATCAGTAAGTTCCTACTGGGTGAAGAGGCTCTCAAGGCAGCTGAGCTGCCTGAAAGGTGTCCAGGGAGCTTTAGGGGTGCAGCATTGTGAGTCATTGCTCATGTTGAGCCTATGATGATGCAGCTGCCTTTGAGTCATCCATACACCTGCAGGTATCCCCAGTAAACTCACTCAACTCACAAACTAGACTTGGATGGGATCTGTTCGCTGGTCTGTTGTCTGGTACCTTATCAGGGATAAATAGACGCTTGCTCCTGCATCGCTGGGAAGTCACACAACAGCAGGGGACAGCCACTAGTTCCTTGCTGTACAGAATGAGTGGGGGAGTTGAGGCTGTAATGTGATCAGATCAGACAAGAGGACAAATGAAGTGCCAGCAGCAATTACGTTTGATACGCAAGCAGATAAACAATCAGTGCCCTCAGAACCAGGTTCAAGCGTCCAGGAAAGCTGGATGCCAGAGCAGATGTGACATTCAACTGTGAAATCTGGGCATGAGATGTCTTATATAAGGGAAAACCGAACTGGCTCCTGATGATAATCACCATATGGGTCATCATGAGAGATCTCCAAGGAAATAGGAGCATCCACTGTACTGTGTGGAAAGAGCAATTACAGACTGAATCTGGCTGAGAAATACAGAAAAGATAAAGCTTAGCTTATCTGGTTAAACTACTGCTATTTGTTGAGTTACTTGCTGTGATGTATCTTTTGTGTTATCAGCAATATCATAAAACATAATTACAATAACAGTGGGGTGGTCACTGAATACAGTTAAGAAATTGCTTGCTGTGCTATTTTCAAAGGTTCACTACTAAGAGTATTACTTTAAGGATGGAAACACTTAAAGAGTTGGAGGATGGTTACATCCACAAGAGTATTTCTAGGCTATCTTGTACCCTGTGATCGGATGCCATGGCTCCAGGCAACCCCTTGGATTCTCAATGCATCTGCGTGAGGTGATGCATTGAGCTGGATGAGGATGCTACACAGCAGAGGTTCTAGTTACCCCTGAAAGAGCTACCAGTGCCAGGCAGACCACTGTGAGAATAAAGTCAAATTACTAAAAGGGTAATAGCATCCAGGGAACACAATGTGTTCATTTGTGCTGTAGCACAGGGCATGAATCATATAAGACAACCCTGAGAACAAGCTGCTTAGGTACATGCACGATGCCTCTTAGGGAAATAAAGAAAGGCTGCAAGAATAAGAATGCTCTAGATCAAGTACCACATTGCCTCCAGAGCTCTAGCTTTCCGAAGATAACTAAACTCTTTGGCCCCATCGCAAGTCTAAAGTTTGTATTTAACTGTAAATCTCTCTTCAGTTATCAAGCCCTACTCCAATGGCTCCACTAGAAGTCGTTAAAACTATCCTGAGCCACACTGAAATGGCCTAACAATCAGATACAAATATAAGAAATGTGGAATTATTCCTTCCTAATATTTATAGATGGATGTGCTACTGCCTCCATTGTTTTACTCCATGGCTATTTTTCCCCCCCTTTGGAGAGTTATTGATCAGCAGTGTTTATTGAGTCCTGTTATGTTATTGTTACGGTGTGGATTGCTACACTTCTTTTGATGAACTGTTCTGGGCCTATTCATTATTATTAACTGAGCACATATACGTAAGTTGTTATGTTGTCCATTAAAAAATCAATAGCACTAAATATTTAAACTGTGCCTGTCTTTCACCCAAAACACTCGCAGACAAATACAGAATAATAAATATGTTTCCAAGTCTTAAAAAAGAAATCTATAATGCTATAGGGTTGTGCTGTCCAAGGAGTAGCCACCCGTCAAATATTGACATTACTTTAAATTGATTAAGACTAAAATAAAACAGTCTGCAACACTGGCTACATTTTGTGTTCTCAGGGGCTTCTAGGGGCTTTTGAAGACTGTGTTGGAAACACTGAAGGAGAACATATTCATGGCAGGAGAAGGGGCTAAGGAACTAACTGTTCTTATCCTTATCTTGTGGGTTTTCTGTCAGATGTATACTTACTCATCTCTTCGCTTACATTAATTTCTTTGTCTTGTTTCACACCTGGCAGCTCCACTGGCTAGAAACCCTCTAAACGGCTTTCTGCTTACCGCGCTCCCTTCAGTGTCTAACAAGGAGCATGCGCTCAGAGAAAAAAAAAAAAGCTGCCAAGAACTCAGCTCCGAATTGCCTAGAAGGGAAAGGGCTTTAGAGAGGAGGGGCTCCCTGAAGGAAGAAGCGGCTGAATAAAGACTTCCTATGACATGGATTGGGGAAAGGTATCGCTTTGATCCTCTGTGACTAGAATTCTCCGGTTCATAAAGAAATGCGGGCGCAATTTGAGCTGGCACCAGTGAGGAGAGGGAACCGCTCTTGTGCGTCCTGGGGGAAGGAAGTGCCTTCTGAGAGAAAGAACTGGGATCCTTCTTCAGTCAATTTGTACAATACGGAACTGGCCGTATAGTCTCATTTTTGAAATTTCAGTTCCTTCCCGTTTCTAAACATCTCTGATCTGTGGCTAGCTTGATGGAAGCCCTGCTGCCTCTCACTTCTTTTCCCAAGAGCTGTCTCTGCTCATGAACCCCATGATCATTCTGACCGAATGATGCTCCTCACTGCCAAGTTTTTCATCACGAATGCCCTCTTCCTCACGGAGCAGTTTTGTAGACTATGTCTAAGTTCAGAGCATGTTCTAAGCTTGTCCCATGGCTACCTTCTTTCTTCTTGAGAGTCGTTCCCTGAGTTGGCACTTCCCCAGTTCCTGCCACAGTCAGGCCACCCTGCTTCCCACCTACCCTTTGGGCTAAGTTCCGACCCAACTTGCTCTTGATAATACCTGAGGTACGAAGATTCGGTGCCCTCATACCTGTGCTTCCCAGCGGTAACCGTGAGATAAGATGCATGTTCTGGAGTATGTGGTGTCATGGAAACTCATGAGTTTGGGTCACTTCTGGGATACAAGAGGTGGCTCTGTTCTGACAAGCTCACAGGACAGAGCAGAGAACAGAAATCACTATAATGCTTGAAGAGAGTCTTCAAGAACTAGTCCCGTGTGCCTAAGGCCCAGTAAATTATGCGGATTACACAGCTACCAACTGGAATATACTGAATCACTCACTCCCTTTGCTGCTTTTTATACTTAGCATATGCTTTTAGATAACTAAGTTTGGGATACAGAAAACCAACAATAAAGTGATAGCAATCTGATATGAACGCAGAGATAGAGACGGATAGATATTGAAGGCCAGACAATGGCACATGAGAAATAGGTAGGTAGATAGAGACCAGCTAGATTGTACATGCATTCATTCATACATATTCTGTCTTTGTTTCCCCTGAACTAAGAAAAGAATGTTCTATCCCCTCAGCCTCACTCATTCCTTTGTGAGTCTTCCACCAGGGAGCCTCTGTAGAGCAGCTTTTGAACTCTTCCTAGATGCAAAAAAGAAAATAGCCCAACTTAGAAACACCTGAAAGGTACTGCCAGGCAGGGAAGACTTAGAACACAAGCTTCTATGCAATGACCTGTGCTAGAGATGGGAGGCACAGGGGGAAAGAGAAAGACTGGCTAGAGGCGCAGGTGATGTAAGGGGGAGTAAAAGGAAGTGTGGAAAGAAGAAACAGAGGCTCGTGCAGAAATGATGGTCAGTTCTGTTGCTTGCCAGAGATAATTCTTTTCATGTGGTCACAAAAACAGTAAAGTTCTTTTCAATTGATTTTCTGTTTGAGTTGCCTTCAAAAAGGTCTCTGTCCTATGATGAGGACTTCAAAAGAGGTTGATGAGGTGTAGTTTTGATATTCACATGATAATTTGTATTTCAAAAATCGGAGTCATATGCACAAAAATGATTATTTAGGGGCTAAAGAGATGGCTCAACAGTTAAAAGTGTTTGCTGAGGGTCCACAGAGTTCAGTTTCTAGAACCTAGGTCCTCTGGCTCCCAATGCCTGTAATTCCATTTCCAAGGCATCTTATTCCCTTTCCTGACCTCCACAGGTACTGCCTTTAACATCTGTATACACACACACACACACACACACACACACACACACACACACACACATACACACACACACCACACACACGTGGGTAGCAACCCCTGGAAGAATGTTTTCCCAAATGGTCTGTTTTCACTCAGTATACCACAAGGCTATAGGCCTGATGCACGATGGTTAGGGGTTCCAGAAAAACGCAGAAATGCAGAAATGGTCCTTACAAAAGGTTTTTTTGAGGGTGCAGGGCTCAAATTTTATGCCACGAGCACTGATGCTCACACACATAAATGCGCATGAGCAAGCTCCAGATTGGACTTGTGCGACTGCAGGAGAGTTACAGCTGATCTGCTTGATGATATTAGACTTTCATAGTACTATGACATGTTGTTTTGTTTGCTTGTTTGTTTGTGGTAAACAAAGCAGAGCTGGGGAGATGGCTCAGTCAGTGAAGGGCTTGCTCTGTAAGCAGGAGGACCTGAGTTAGGATACCCAGCACCATGTGAAAGCTAAAAGAGGGAATGCTCACCTGGGAGACAGAGGTAAGATCTTGGGGAGCTACATGTTTAATGAAAGACCTTGTTTCAAAAATCAGGTGGGGCAGAATGGAGGGAGACACCTGACCAGTTAAATGCATTCCTCCATATGCTAAACGGTACGTGCTTATTTAAAAGTGGCTTTTTTTTCCTTGCTACTTTCCCTCTTTTAACACATCCACCTCCTTTGATAGGATTTTTTGAGCTGGTAATTAAACCCACATATAAACATATGGTTATGTCTAGTTACACAATTAATGCTAATATATGGCATGTAATCATCATCTAATTTGAGTTATATAGCATGTGGTGACATAATTATAACATGTCATGATGGAAGGGTTTTTATGGAAGCTGAGTGAAATGACTGCAGTTTGAATTGGGTGATTCTTAAATTACAATTTCCTAGTTTCTTTAAGAGTCCCTCTGGGCCAGGGCCAGGATGAGCTAAGCCTATTGTTGTGAGGAAAATAAAATTTAAAAGACCTACATATGAAAAATTAAGGTGAAGTAAAATGTGATATTTTTCATTTTCATCAGATAGGGGAAAAAAAACCAGCTACCCTAAAGGTTACTTCTAGATTATTTGTTAAATAAAAATTGCTTGCAAGCTGAGACAAAATATATATCACTCCGGGGCTACTATTAAGCTCACCTGCTCGGTCCCCAGAGGGCATCCATTAATTATGGCATGGGACACAGTGCAAAACCATGGTGGTCCTGCTCAGCCCCACCCAAGAGTCACCCCTTTATTCTGGTCCCCTGTGGCTATTTATCTGCACCAGGCATCCTGTTACAAATGACTTGTCCTTCTTGGAGAATTTCATTGCTGGAGAAGGCTAAAGATGACATCCTTGACTCACAGCCGTAATTGAGAGGAGGGAGGCTTTGCTCTGAAGGACATGATGAGAGTTCCCGGGGCTCCGACTAATAACAGGAAACATGTAAGTGCAAGAAGCGTCTGGTATCAAGAATTGAGTCAGGGAGTAATAGGAAAAAAATAAAATGAGCAAAAAGAAACCATAAGGGTGAAACGCAAGCGAGCTGACCTGCTTGAAGTGCAGACGACTGCCAAGGAGAATACTGGGAGCGCCTGGGAGAGTCCTGGGGAGAGTGGGCGGAGTCTTGGGGAGAGTGGGCGGGGCGTGCAAGTATGGGGGCGGGGCTCCAGACTCCTGGGCGTGGTCCAGGAGTCCTGGGTGGGGTCTGGGAGGGCGTGGGTGGAGTCCTGGGGAGAGTGGATGGAGTCTTGGAGAGAGAGGGCCAGCTTGCTGAGGAGTAGCCCCTTCAAGCAGTGAGATTACAGGCGACTTTTGTTTTGCTTTGATTCTCTACAACCTCAAGTAGGATCAGGAGACATTGCAGTAGGTAGGTTCTATTGGCTTGCAGGTTAATTTTGTGTTTTGTTTTTTTATTTATTTTATCTTTAATTACGTGTATATATGTGTGGTGGGGGGCAGGGTGTGCGTGCATGTGTGAGTTGCTGGTACACTGAGTCCAGAAGAGAGTATCAGATCCCCCGGAGCTGGAGTTACAGATGGTTGTGAGCCACCTTGAAATAGATATTAAGAAAAGAACTCAGATATTCACAAGACAGCATGTGCTAATAATGGCCAAGCCAGCTCTCCCTCAGTGTTTTGTTGGTGTTGTTTGCTTTTGTAGTTTTGGTTTGGTTTCTGGGAAGCAGCTCATGCAGAACCCTGGTGTAGAAGCCTGTGCTTTCCATATCATCAGGTGGCAAGGTGGTGGTCCCAGGGCCATCGGGGTCCAGGCGTTGTCTCCAACCTTCTGTTACTATGTCCGAGTAACTGTATCCACTTACACTTTTTACATCAGTTGTCAAATGGAGATACAAACTAGGCAAGGTGTGATGCAAGAAAATAAGTTTTCCTGTTAGAAGCCTCCATCTTTGTCTTTTCTGGCTGTTACTCATACAAAAGACTGAATAATTTATTTTTTTTTTAAATGGTTCATATAGTTTTAGAGGCTGGAGAGTCTAAGGTTAACATGCAGTGTCTAATCTAGGCTGTTAGCTGGTATTTTCTTCTTCTGCAGAATCCCAAAATGGTTCAGGGCATCATATGAGCCAAGAGGATTTGTGTTTATAACAGAGCTATTTCCTTAATAGCTCATTAGCCCATTGATGATGACGACTCTGCCTTTCAAAGCCTCCACCTTCAAGTACCATTCATATATGACACCAGGAAACAAGTTTTCTCTACATGAATTCTGAGGGACCCAGTCAAATCTTAGAGGAGGACTGTGATTTGAACTCTAATGTCACGGCTGCCGGTGTTGGAAAGGTGTGCCGGCCATATGGGGCTCTCCCTGAGCTGTGGGATTTCTCCTTCTGACTCTGTTGTATTCATCACAGCAGTGTCTGCTCAGCTCATAGGTTCAGGCCAAACCACAAGTGGCCACCAAACCCAAACAGTAAAGCAGGATGTGTGCTAAAGTAGAAACTGCCATGCTGTCATACTCAAGTGCCAACAGTCTCAGCCCAGGAGCCCTGCAGGCCTAAATATGTTAGAAGGGCATAGTGACTCTACCTGGAGAGGGCATAGTGATTCTACCTGGAGAGGGCATAGTGACTCTACCTGGAGAGGGCATAGTGATTCTGGCTATAGTGAGTCAAGCTTGTGCTCCTAGCAGCACTTGGTAGGCCAAGATGAGAGAAAGAGAATTGGGGGTGGGGGGATGGTAGGGATGGCAGACAGATGCATAGACATAGACAGAGAGAAACGCACACAGAGAATATAAATCATTCTGTCCTTTGGGTAGTTGCCCCATATTGACACCATGGCCCTTGCCTGCATGTTACATGTCCTGTTTTCATTTCCTATGAGATAGAAGACCCATCTTGAGGCAAGACCAGGTGCTAGAGGGACATTGCATCCATCATCCTTGCTGCAAAAAGGCTGAGGTAGGGGAGGCTCTGGACATTCCTGGTGCCCTTCCATTCCCTTCCTGCTGTACATGGTAAACAAATGTTTCTGTCCAGAGATGAGAGGAATTGAACCTGAGAGGAGATAGTGGGTGAGAAATGACATGTGAGTTTACATGGTGTGGATCTGGTCTAGTAGAGGACCTTGTGGACCCCTTAGGCCTAGTGTGGTGTCTCCAGATAAGTATCTTGTACAAGCCCCACTTAAAAAAAACAGTGAGTCCAATGCCCACAGGTTGTTCCAAGATTCGGAGCGTCTCTCCATAGCTTCGTGAGTATTAACCGGACTTACAAATGCTCCCTTCTTTCTTATCACTATCTTTTCAGAGGACTCACAGATCTCAGTCCCGAGGCATCTGCTGGCTCATGTGCACAAAAATTCCTGTTGCTGTTCCAGCCCACAAATATGTGAGAAATTTGGACCTGCACGCTTCTCTGTCACAGTGTTCCATTTATTCTCTGCAGTGCAACAAGCATGGTGTCATCTGCCAGGTGTATAAAACACAGGAGTGTGCACTGGGCTGTACACGCTGAAAGAAGCAACACCCATCTCTATGTACTTTTCCCACATAAATCTTTCTGAACATTCTTGAGACTTCCTCTCTGTCTTGGGGTTTACTTAAATTTAGGATCTTGGGTTGGAAATTAGTGTAAAACTCACATTCTTCCCTTTGAACCGAAAGGACCTGTAAAGTATTTGAACACTCGGTTTTGGGGGCCAGCTTTATGCATGGCCCCTCATGTACTCAAGCTCTGCGATCTTGTGGCTCACTCACAAATGGTGAAGAAAACTTCAGAGAACTAACAGGAATAGGACTTAGGGAAGGTTCTGGATCTTTGAGAACAAGTATCAATGCGAATCACAAAAGTATGTGGTGATGTCACACATATTGACATGGAACTCAATGTGAGTCTTTGCCAGGTAGCAAGATATTGCCCACCCACTTGAGGTTGGAGATAATTCACAACAGGTCCAAATATGTGGACTAGATTTGGCTTTGAGACTCTCAGCCCCCTTGGCATCCCCCAGTCCAATAGGAAGCTATACATACCGAAGAAGCCAACGTGAATTTTAAGAGGAGCCTTTTGAAGAAACTTGTACAGTCTTATCAGAGGCTCTTCCCAGAATTGTGTCCCCTTGGGTGGGGGGCAGGCAGGGCATGTTTGTCATGGTCCTCTAATCTAAATGAGGGGGTTCACAGAGTTGGTTGGAAGTTTTATGAGTTCTGGCTTGAAATGACTAGACAATGTGAAAAAGAGAGAGAAAGGTTGCAGAGTATATTTTACATCACATCTCTTTGAAAAGCACAGTTGCTGACCAGGAACCTTGTTTGTGGCCAAAGAAGCTGCATGGGTACCTCCAGCATAAGGATGAGTACAGCAGCATCGGGAGCTTCCAGGTGAGAGCACCACCTAGCATTGTATGCTCCCTGCCACTGCTTGTGGGAGGAATACACTGTGAAGGGCAACATCCACGGGAAACGGCCTGACCCTCCTAAGCAATCTGTGGAAGGGTAGGGACAAGCTGAACTTCTGCCTTTGTTACAGAATTTAGAGGGATGTTTCCTTTCTAAGCCTCAGTTTATCTATCTGCCAAAGAGGATTGTAATCCCTGTTTTGTTAAATTACCAGAAAGACTAAGGGAATCAAACCAGCAACACACAATCAATTAATCCCTGTGGCTGGCACGCAGCTAGGGAGGATTAAGAGTGTTAGTTCTTTTCTCGTTTTAGTGTAAGCAAAGAAAGCTTGTTAGGGTAAGAGCTGAGTCTGAGGGAAACTGTAAGACCAAGGGTTTTTGGGGCAGTGTGGTTCAGCATCATAGACTTCTTAGAAGAGGTATAACTCAGAGATTAGCAGTTAGAATTGCTTGATTATGCTGAACAATTAAATTTAACATATCGATATGCTGAAATATATCAGCACCTATCAACGTGTATTTGATAATGAGAGCATGAATAAAGCACAGGTATGAATGGAAATCCCCAGCCCTGTGGGAAAAGAAATGTGTCCCTATAAACCGTCTCACTGGGAAGAAAATTATCCAATAATTTATGCTTAAAAGCTGCTAATGGTACAGCAAGATTACTATATGCTTACTGTAGGCCCGACATTGTTGTAACCATTTTCTTCGTAGGTGTCACCATTTTCTCACAGGCATTGGTATTCACTCACCTTCCAGCAGTAACTCAGTGACAGAAACAGGTTTCCCACTGAGATAAGCCCCTGTGCTAATCTCCTGCAACACAGATCTGCCTTTTGAGACCCAGCAAGCTCTGTCACAGTGAGCCAAATGAAGCCGGCCTTGAGAAGTTGCTCAGCAGTGACTGCCACGTTTGGGGAAGGCTGTTGCACAGGAGCAGGGCCTGCCAGGCATCTGCTTCCTCGCCTGCTGGCTTCCCATCCTGAGAGCTGCCTTCGCCATCTCCTACGTGGATCACATTCCAAGCTGGGGCCTTGCTTCTTTGGATACAGGCAGCTGCTTGAATAGGGCAAATCTGCAGCTCTTTATTGTCCTTGTGGGGATGGGAAAAGCTCTGGTAGGAATCTCTCCAGACACCTCTGAGGACTCCCTGCCCACCCGGGAACCTACGTTGATCGCATCCTACAAAACTCATGAAAACATGAGATTGTGTATAGTTTTACTTTTTGTTTTGTTTTGTTTTTCGAGACAGGGTTTCTCTGTTTAGACTTGCCTGTCTTGGACTCACTTTGTAGACCAGGCTGGCCTCGAACTCACAGCAATCCACCTGCCTCTGCCTCCCGAGTCCTGGAATTAAAGGCATGTGTCAGCACGCCCAGCTCTTATAGTTTTAAAATAAAGCAAACTGCTACCCCTAGTTCATGCATGCATATGTGCTAAATAATATTAATTTATATAGTCAAAAGCTACACCTTATGTTGTTGAGGTAGATGATTCTTAAAAGGTTTTGTTCCTGGAAGAAAAATCTTCCCTTAACATTTCAAAATCTGCAACATAATTGTGTGTGTGTGTGTGTGTGTGTGTGTGTGTGTGTGTGTGTGTGTGTGTGTTTTATAGGCCATTTGTATTAAATAAAATATCTTAAAATGGGCTAGGAAAAACTCATACATCATAATAGTATATAAAATGACATCTGTGGGGGTGGGCAGAAAGGTGGCTCAGTGGACAAAGAACTTACTGTGCAAGTATGAGGATCTGATTTCAAACCCCCAGGACCTACTTAACAGCAGCTGAGGTAGCACTCATCTACAACCCCAGTGCCCCTGTAGCAAGGTGGGAGCTGGAGACAGGAGGATGCCTCTAAATTTTGGGGCCTTGCTAATCTAGTTCATCTGGCGTTTGCTACAGAGAACAATGGAGACCTGGCCTCAAGCAAGGTAGAAGGTGAGGACCACTCACCTGCAGTAGTTCTCCTCTGATCTCCATGTGCACATATGCACAAGAGAGAGAGACAGACAGACAGACAGACAGACACGTACACACAGAGAGAGAGAGAGAGAGAGAGAGAGAGAGACAGACAGACAGACAGACAGACAGACAGACACATACACAGAGAGAGAGAGAGACAGACAGACAGACAGACACGTACACAGAGAGAGAGAGAGAGAGACAGACAGACAGACAGACAGACAGACACGAACACACACAGAGAGAGAGAGAGACAGACAGACAGACAGACAGACAGAGACAGAGAGACAGAGAAACAGAGACACACATACACAGAGACACAGACAGACAGAGACAGAAACAGAGAGACAGACAGAGAGACAGAGACACACAGAGAGACAGAGACAGAAACAGAGAGGGAGGTGGGAAGGAATTAATCTATGAACTCCATACCTCATTTACTAAGGCAAAAATGTTCTCTGGCAATTTGAGGACCTTAGCTCCTGCATGGAAACACACCTTCAGTGATTGACTGGGGTCATACTTTTAACAGTGATATCGGACCCTTTGTGGTTATCAGTGTGATACTAATATCATCAAATATCTCAAACATTCATTAATATAATTTCTAATTTTATTATAAAACAATAAAAGCTAGAGCAAATAAAAGTGCTACAGGGAAGTACTGTTTCCTATGCTATTGACAAATTATTTTGGTATGCAATACTGACTACATTCTTCATGCAATACTAATGATGCTTGTGTTTCATTCACTGGGTCATTTATTAGACATGTTTTTACTGAACTAGGAAAGTATATCAGAAATGGAATTAGCAGCAAGGAGATAAAAGGATGGACAAAAGGAGCATGTTTCCTGTTTTAATGGAGCTTATGACCTTGAACAAGAGTTGACAAGTCTTGTTTGAAGAGAGGCAGGCATTTTAAATAAACGGTCTACATGGTCACTGATATTGACTCCATCCTGCTGTGCCTCTGTGAAATAACTCTAGAAAGAATGAGATGGAGGGAGCATGGAGATATTGCAACACAAGTTTTCTTTGCAAAAAAAAAAAACTGTTGGTGGAGTAGGGAGGACTCAAGAATTTTTTTTTCTTTCCAGTGTTGTTTTAAAGGCAGCTGAATTAGATAATTAGATTAGTGATTCAAAACTGTAAACTTACGATAGGGTCTGAGCCACAGGTGAGATTATGAAGGGCCGAGTGGCTTACCAGAGATATAAAGGTCAGGGAAGTATTTCCTGGGAGAGGGATAGCTGAGCTGACCGTTGAATGATGGGGTTGATATTCACTCGGTGAAGATGTGAGATGACAGCACTCCGTGAGATGGGGCATCACTTACAGTGTCTTAGGGTGTGAAGGTACTTCAACTTTAGAACTGAAGAAAGGCCACAGTATTCCAAATGAAATAGCCTAAGATGGAGAGATGATTAGAGGTTTTCATATGAGCGGCATACAGAGGAATGCCCAAGCCAGAAGCATCTTGTTATGACCAGCCAAACGACCAACTTTGCGCTTGCTTTTGTAAAACTGGCCTGAAAGCACTAAGTTGTGGCCACTGCCCCCAAACAAAGGTTGGGCTGTTTATTTCAGTCCATTTTCTCCCCAAAGTAAACGTTTTCATAACTGACTACAGTGCTGTGAGGTCACTGTAGCATAGCTAGAGACAGCGAGGTATGAAATCAACCTTGGGGCAGGGCATTTGAAAGACAGGTTTGAAGTCTTACTGTTTGCTATGAGACCTCCTTGAAATTAAGAAGTCGCAATGTAAGAAAATGTATCTGTTCTCTATATATGTCCCTTTCCCTTCTTCTAAGGTACTTCAGAGGACACTGAGCAAAAAGGGAGGCTCATGGTCAGCTGTCCAAGGCTTCAAACCTATCCACTCCATTGTGATCTCAGAAAGTAATGGAACACTGGGTCAGATTCCATCTCAGGGAAGGCACCAGAGGGGAAAACAAAGTTGAAATATATTGTCTCATTGTTCTGAGAAAATATCTGACAAAAACAGCTTTAATGAAAGAAGAGATGACCATGGGACACAACTTGGTGGGGACCTTGGTGGAGAAATCATGGCAGCAGGAGCTGCTGGCCACACTGCTTCCAGCCAGGAGGCAGGGAACAAGCACCGCCTGTGGGCAGTTTGCTCTCTCTTTTATGTTCAGTCTGGGACTTCAGCCTATAGTGTGGCGTGGCTTATATGCCTTCCCACTTCAATTGATCCAATCGAGAAACATCCTCACAGGCATGCCTGAAGTTTGTCTTCTAAGCGATTCTAGGTCCTGCCAAACTGACAGTCTATATTGGTCACTGCACCCGCTAACGTTTTCTTTTGTGGGCAAGGACAGTAGGCCCCTGAGCTCGCCACCTTGCTTGATGAGAACAGATCCTTAGGCCTGCTCTGTTCACATCTGTGTGGTTTCTATGGATCCGCTTGGCTAGCACTTTCCCAAGCAGTGATTTCTTTACCTGAATCAGGAGGTGAGGAGGAGGGAAGGTCAGGATGGACACAATCAAAGTGGGATGTTCCCAAACTGCCACCACAGAAATGAAAATAAATGAAAAGGGAAAATTCAAGGAACTTGGGTGCTGTAGGGCTTCAATACTTCATCTAATAAAAAATGCAATACAAACAAAACTAGAAATGCATGAACCCCAGGATCCTGCATAGGATGTCAGAGAAGAGATACAGTTCAAAGTGAAAGGAAATGGGCAAACGAGATGATGAGGAGAGCCAGCCCCAAGACATGGAGTGGGGAGACGGGAAAGTTTTCTCCAACATCAGTTAACCGCTCACTGGGAAAAACCTGGGGTCTGCTTTCTGTGCGTCACCCACCTAGCCCTATACCATGTACCCTGAGCCTGTCCTCTGAAATGGGCATTGGTCCATATCATTTTCCTCTTCACCAGTTTGTGGTTCTGTCCAGAGATGCCAGTGGAACAAAGAGAGCAACTCTATAAGCTGAACTGCGATGTTCTCAGGATATGGGCACTAAGGAGCCTTGAGTGCCAACTTCAGTGGTTGTTTCCAGATCTCTAATCTCAGGTGTGGCCCTGGGAGTTGATTTTCAAGCTCAAAACCTTCCATGTCCTCTTAAAGCTGAGTAACTTCTGCTGAGTCCATAAGATTCAGTGTAGTATCAATAGCAGGCACAATACTGTATTCACAATAAATCTTTTTAAAAAGGGCTTCTGTCCCTATGAACTCTTCATCTCCCCATTTTTTGCTGTGACTATATTACAGGTGGCATTCTCACTACTCTTCCCACACTCCCACTGGGCTTGGCATGTTGCTTCCTGAACCACGTCTTTTACCACACAGTTGAATGTGCAGTTTTGTTCTCTGGTGCCAGCATCAAGCAGAGTCTGGGTAATGCGGGAATAGATTCTCATTCTGGAGTTGGGCTTTGTGTGCTAAGCCAGCTTTACTCAAAATTGGAAGTGGGGGAAAAAAAGTAATCTACCTGCAGTTCCCTCTAGTCCTCTTTGTTAGCAAACATGCAGCAAATGACTCTAGGGACTCAATTGCTCAAAGAAGATTTACAAAGCCCTCTCAGGCAAGAACGACTCAGACCAGGATTATCAATGCACAAGTAGCTCACTGGTTTTAGTCACTTAGCAACTTCTAGAGTGATACTGATTACTTTCTAGCTCCTTAGCTGTGTGAAGGAGAGAGACACAGAAGATACATCAAGAATCTCTGTCCTTAAAATCTCCACTGGTAGACGCTCATAAAGTCCTGTCCGTTGTTAGTTTTTTGTTTTTGTTTTTTATTTATTTTTTTTTATTTTGGGGTGGTGTTGGCTGGATTTTGCATGTTAGCTTTTCTGTTGGCAGTGAGATGGTCTACTCTCCTCACCTGGTCCCCAAACACATTGTTCTCTTATCACTTGGTTGGAGGACTAGATTGAATTGTCACCATAAAGGGCATGGGCTGTTTGGATTCCCATAAGACAATATTAGAAAATATCCTCCAATTTTCATGTGGATTGATTACCCATCAATCCATTACTCTTGTGCTCCTCTCGAAAGGGGCAAGAAATAAAAATAAACCTATTTGAATTGAAAGTAATCATCCACACGGGTGCCTTTTTAAAAAATTTATGAGGTCAATTTTTAGTCCCTGAAGCTTTTGACTGAGGAGAAGAAAAATATGGTCTGCAGGAAAAAAAGAAAAGAAAGAAAGAAAGGTCTAAAGAGAACTGCAGGCAAGAAGACTTTGTAAGCTGTAGCTAATGTGGAAAATGAAATAAAGTTAATGAGGTCGAAAGTGTGGTTTTAAGACAATTCTCTGAAAAAAAAGTTCCTTTTAATGGCTACAGAAATGTGTATTGCAGGAGCTCAGGACCTAAGCTCAGCTGATGAAGCGCTTGCTTTAAGCTTTAGGTTGGTTTCTATTGCTGTGCTAAAACAGTGACCAAGACCAACTTGGAGAGAAAGGGGTTTATGTCATCTTACAACTCACCCCAATGCCACACTCCATCACTGAGGGCAGTCAGAGCAGGAACTCAAGATGGCAATGCAGAGGCAGAAACTGAAGCAGAGACTATGGGGAAATGCTACTTACTGGCTTGTTCTCTCTGAGTTGCATTTTTTACACAGCCCAAGCCTGCATGCTTAGGGATGACACCAGCCACAGTAGATTGGATCCTCCTACGTCAATCATTAATCAAGGAAGTACCAGTATGATGGAGGCAATGTGTCAATTGAAGTTTCCCCTTTCTAGGTTGCTCTAGTTAGTGTCAAGTTGACAAAAGCTAACCAGTGCCCCTTGTAAGATTGAAGACCTAAGGTTGATGCCCCACCCCCATATAAAAATACTTGGTGAGATGGATCACATTTTTAACTCAAGGACTGGAAAGCCAGAAAAATCCAATGCTTAAAATTTATCAATTTTGTTTTACTAAAATATTAATGTTCTCCTAAGACTGCGGTTGTTGTCACATTATAGGTTGATGTGATATTGTCCCTTTCTTTCTACCTTTACATTGATAGGGTCAAGTTGCCACTTTAAGTAGAGCACAGCAGCTATAGCTGTACCACAGAAACCAGCAAATGCTGCAGACCACGTCTTCATGTGTGGTTTTGCAGTTTGTACATAAGCTATCCATGGAGGAAATGCTACTAGTGCATATTAAACGTGAAGTGATATCCGTAGAGTCATTGGACTACCAAAGACACAAAAAAGTAAAAAGCTATCATTTCCCCACTCAGAAGTTATTCTTACTAGATTCCATGCGCTGTCACTTAAGTTGCTGATGAGTGAGTGACATCCTCCATCTGTCTCTGTCACTCTACTTGTAAACATAAACTGAACGGCTACCAATATTCACTTCACAACTACAGTTGTTAATCATAGCCATACGTTCTCTGTAGGTATAAGATTTTAACAAAGAGTTGAGTTATAAAAAACTCAAAATACAGAGAATCATGTGTTATTACTTACACAACTCAGGTTATATATCTTCAACTTAATTTAAATTGCTAGTACATATTCATTACACAAACCAATGTGTTTTATTATGACATTTTTACTCATTTTATAATGTGTTTCAACTTTATTCACCCTTCCTTTCTTTTTCTTGCCAACCCTCTGCCTCCTCATCTCTCTTTCCTCTTTCTAAACAGTGCCCTTCACACTCTCATATATTATTACTATAGTTAAGATCCAGAGTCCACACATGAGAGAAAACATAATATTTGTCTTTCTGATTCCTTTATTGAACATCATGCTCTCCAGCTGTGCGTTGCCTAATGTGGGTGATAAGGACTGACTAGGGTCCCTTGCAAAAACAATAAGGACTCCTAGCCACCAACCCACCTCTCCAGTCCCACAGTATGTAATTTTAAAGATCCTACTGTATAAATCACTCAGGTAGAGATGAAGCATCACATGCATCAGAAAAAAAGGTTTTGTAGACCTCAGGGGTATAGGGTCTCTCTTAGGTTACCTTTTCCGTAGATGTCTCTGTTTTTCTATAAAATCTTTTTTCCTTTCTTTGTTTTCTTTCTTTCTTTTTTTCTTTTCTTTTTTTATTTTTTCTTTCTTAGATGCCGACAATGCTTGGTGTTATAGATAGAACACAAATCCATTTTAATAACTCCTTCTACTTTTATATATCTTGAAATTAAATATACCCAATCCTGACCAGATCAGAGCTGCGTGGGTCGTTTGTCCCTTATGCCCCAAAGATGAATGATCAGCCGGAGCATGGTCATTTTCATCTCTAGCTTCCTCATTTCTGCATAATGGTAATGATGAAATAAAGCCATTACGTTTTCACAGAACCTTACCTTTTATCATGCACTTTACTACTGCTGTGTCTTCTGATCCTCACAATAGTGGTGAGAGACCGAAGACTGATCTCATTTAATCTAAGAGGAAATTAAGGTGGAGGAAGATTAAAGCTATCCTGTGCAGTTTTTGCCCTATTACATTATAACTCACATCTTATTTTTCATGATCACAGTCTTTAGTGGAAATGCAAATAAAATTATGACAGTTCATTGAGCAAAGTGAGGTAATAAAGAAAGATTACAGTGTCCAAATAAATTGAGCAGCAAGATGCCCATCAGAAACCAAAGAGCTAGAACAGGAAAGAAAAAAGGCACTGAAGATGAAAGTGTGCTCATTCTGAATGATTTTCTCAAAGACATAAATATTCCAGGCAACTGCGGAAAATCCCTTTATCATTGATGTAAGTCCATGGTATAAATGAGCTGATTCTTTTATTGTAGAATCAAGAGTACGGAAATTCAGGGCTGATGAGAGAGATGGCTCACTGGGTAAAGTGTTTGCTCTGAAAGCATGAGAACCTACATTTGAGTCCCCAGGACTCACGGAAAGCCAGGTGCGGCAGTAGATGTCTACCATCCCAGAGCTCCTAAGGGGAGATAGATATGCAGACAGGAGCATCCCCAGAGCTTTCTGGATGGCTAGCATGGCATATGCAGCAGTGAGACACAAAGACCCTGTTGCAAGCAAGGTAGAACATGGGGACTGATACCTGGGATCCTCTGATCTCCACATAAATATACATCATGGCACTTGTATATTTGATAAATTCACACACACATGTGCACACATACACACAGTAGGCACTTATACAGAGATTATTTTTTATTATCTTATTTGAGTATTTTTCGAGATAGGGTTTCTCTGTGTAGCCTTGGCTCTCCTGAACTTGCTTTAGAGACCAGGCTGGCCTTGAACTCACAGAGATCTGCCTGCCTCTGCCTCCCTGAGTGCTGGGATTACAGGCATGTGCCACAGTGCCTAGCTACTACACAGATTCTTAAAGACTTTGACAGTGCACAGGTTGAACGTCCCTAACCTGATTATGTGACACGCTTCAGAGTCTGATCTTTGAACCAGCATCACGCGCGTGGAATGTTAGGATTTGGGGTTTTCTGATAGAGCACACTCAAGCACTGGTTCATACAAGTTCTGAAAAAGTAAATCTCCAAGTTACAAAAGACTTCTGCCCACAAACATTTCCCATAATAACTGTTCTACCTGCCCTGCATATCACTTCATATTTACCTGAAGCTTGTTTTTGCTGACATTGAGCCAAATGTTTCAAGACAGTCTATCACGCACTGATTCCTCAGAATAATAATAATCCCACTTTGTAGTTGTTCCAGTTTATAAATAAGGAAATCGAGGCCGAGAGCTTAGCAAATCTTAAGACTTAGATTTCAGTGTTTATTGAGCTTTCAAAACTGTATTCTGAATCCTATGACAATCCCAAGATAAAACAAGTTGCCTGTGTCTGACACCTTGTGCACAGCAGCTGCTCTGTTTTTAAAAACCTAACACTTGGTGTTGTGTATACTTGGCAATTAAAGGCATACCTACCCCTCTTCTTCATCAGGTTGTGAGTGAATCAGATATTAACGATTCAGTTCAAAATCCACTGTGGTCACATTTGATGTCTATTCTTTGCTATGCATGTTTTTACTTCTTCTATACACAAGTCTTAAAATAACTCACAGGTCCTCTCGTTATTTTAAAATTTCTACATTGTCTGGATTTTTTTTTCTTTGCATATGACTATTTTGTCTGCATGTATTTATGTCCACCAGGTACATGTCTGGTGTCAAGTGAGGTTAGAAGAGGGGACCAGATTCCCTAAAACTGGAGTAACAGATTTGCTTGTGAACCTCCTTGTGGGTTCTGGTATCCAAACTTAGGTCCTCCGCAAGAGTAATAAGTGCCCCTAACCACTGAGCCATCTCATGTCCCCACCTCCACTGGGCAGCTTCTTTTGATTGAACTCTGCTTGTCACAGAGTCAAGTCACTCTTAGGGCCAGCACCAGCCTCTCCACGATCCTTAAATATCAACACAGAACCTGTGTGCTGAGGTCAAGTCCACCTACTATTGTTGTTTGGGCAAATGGTACCATCCTTGAGGCCCAGAGCCTTCAGGCAGATGGGACCTGTACTTTTGAGAGCCTTCCCTGGGGTAAAGTGGATTAAACTGCACAGTGCTGAGAGGCCTGAAGTTTTTGTCACCATTGTATACTTTGGTGACATGTCATTGGGAGGTTCAGGTAAAGTTTTGTGGGTGTACATTAGCCCCTAAGAAAGTATATTAGGAGGTGATGGAAAAGCCATTCAGAAAGGGAATGAGTGAGCAGACCATTGGTTGGGCTCTCCGCATTGTACCTCACAGACATCAAAAAGGCATGCATGGACTGTATGTGGAGCTGCTCGATGCTAAGCCATGCATCTATTACTGATTATCCGCTTAAGACCCAAGAGACCAGTGCTCCACAGGCTCACCCTGGCTATGGCTTCTGAAAGCCAAAGAGACAAAAGTATTTTCCTCCTTTGTTTCTTTGTTTCTACCTTTTCCTCTTCTCTCTTTGAACCCAAATTCCTTTATTGTACTTCTTCCAGAATGTTCTTGACTCTCCCCTTCCCACTGAGTAGCCAATTATTCCATCCTAATAAGGAAAAAGCTGTGTGTACGTGAAATAACAGGCAGGAATTGGGCCCCTTCTGTGTCTTGTGTGGATTACGAAATCATTATCTTGGCTTATTGAGCTTCTACCTCACTCCCAGTTTCACCCTTCCTCTGTGATAACTCCTCTTAAGCTCAAATCCCACCTCTTCTCTCCCAGCTAACATTCTTTCACTGGACCAAAATCTACACCATCCTAATGCTGTGACCCTTTAATACAGTTCCTCCCTCATGTTGTGGTGACTCCAGCCATAAAATCATTATATTGCTATTTCATACCTGAGCTTTTGCTCTTATTATGAATTGTACTATAAGTATATTATATGCAGAATATTTTATATGTGTCCCCCCATGAAAGGGTTGTTTGACCTCAAACAGATTTCACAACTGAGGATCAGTGCACTAGCCCATTCAGACACACCCATTGTTCTTAGAACTCTAGGGACCCGAGTGAGTCCTTCACCTCTCTTAGCCATTTTATCACATCTCTGACACTCTTTGCATTAAATCCTTCACAGTTTCACTAGTTCACATCTTTGCACATGCTTTCTACCGTTTCCTCTTCTCTCTTTGAACCCAAATCAGCATCTTATCTACCGGGATAGGAGAAGCTGAGGGGCAGAGGTTGCGTAGAGGCATCATCTACTAGTCACAGTCCTCACCTTCAAGGTTCTAATAGTTACTTCCAAGTCTGTTGCATTTGCTACTTCAGGAGGTTCTAAAAAGAGAGAGATTCTGTCTTTCACTCCCTGGGCTTTTGACATGTTTTCCAAACTTCATACATGATCGCCCCACAAATATTTATTAAATGAACACATCTTGTGCATTGTACACAATGGGCTTGGATGCATAAACAGGCAAACAGGCACAGCCATAACTATCTCTTTATCTATGGCATCTGGAAAGAAGTTTTACAAAAGATTTAAGGTGGAAAATATAACTTTGAGTCCCAGCTTTGCTACTAATGTGCCATGACTATTTGGCAAACCAATAAACTTTCTGGACTCTTCATCTGTATACAAATGACTACTCCCATGCTACTTATGTCATGTTTGATGACAAGGCGTGACTGCTTAGTGACTCTGTTGATAACCATTCCATCTGCTCTTCTACCTACCTGCTGAGCCATCCTTGGCTCCTTCTTTTGTATCTTAGGATGGAGAACCGCCATTGGGAGGGTTTTACTTCAAGGTCTTTCTGAAATGCACCACCAAAATGATTTTACTTTCCATCCTACTGGCCAGAACTCAACAATGAGGAATAAATAAATAAATAAATAAATAAATAAACAAACAAATAAATAAATAAATAAATAAATAAAACACTTAGATAAGCAGTTTACACCCTCCTATTCTGCCCTCAAAAACCAACTCCATTTGATTATAAAAGAAGAAATAAAACGTATTTACTTAGGGAAAAAAAATAAAGATAAATCCTGAGAGTGAGAACACTATCCATGTGAGTTCACAGGAAGCCACAGGCCCATTTGGCCCCTCTTCGTCTGGTGATATTAAACAGTCCATGTTCTCTGAAGAGGATGGAGGCTAGGTAACTGAGTCTAAGCTCAGATGCATGCCTCTAACTACCACCATGCCACCAAACTGTGTGCAAAGAACATGAAGGAAAGGAGAGGATGAAGGAGGAAGATTAGTGGAGTGTGATGGGCATTCAGATTTAGGCTTAACTGCTGCTTCTACTTTAAGTGCAAGTGCGAGTAAATGAGCCCAATTTGTCTAGATGGTCTTATGAGATCAACTGCAGGAGGCACAGACTTGGGCTCCGTGTTGAGGCACATTCTTCTATTTGTTTCTCAATATCATGTTTTGTGCTGTTCGATCAGCGTGGTTTCCTGAGGATCTCTCATTTATGATGCTCAGGAGGATAGGACTGGTGCCGCTGGCTACCATGCATTGAATGGGCTCCAGGATGGCCTTGATCGGGTGTGACTAGGCAATGCTCAGGCTCCCTGAAGGCTATTTGTAAATGCAGCACCAAGCTCCGGGAGACATGGTCCTCCTCGGAGGACTGGAACAGCACCAGGACAGCTGCCGCCTCTCCCCATCTCTGACTCACATACTTCCTCTCCAGGCTGGAACCCGATGTTGCCAAGACAGCTGAAAAACTCAGTAAACTTCTATTTAAATAGAAGCTAATCAAGGAGTTGAGCTTGGACATGGATTCCGATTTCTTTGCTGCTACAACTCCATGGTTGCCCAACACCACCGGCAAATGGGTTCTCAGCACCAAGGCTCGCCCCCGGCCAAGCTCAGCAGCTTTGGCTGGGCAAGTCTGAGGCCAGAGCTAGGAGTTCGTCACACCCAGCTGCGGCACAAGAGTTCCAGATGGCAAGAGCACCACAGCTGGGCTCGGGCTGAGTCAAATCAAAACGCATTTCTCTTCATACATTTTGACCAATGGGAAGCCAAATTATATATAGTATAGATTGTTTGGGCTGAATGTAGAGCTACTGCAGGAATAGAATAAAATAAATAGAACAAAACTGGAAAAAGCCATCTTACATATTAGCTCCTGAAATGACTACTGACAAAATGGCTAATGCAATGAAGAAATATACTCTATTAATACACATTATTTTAACAGTTCATTTCATTATTTCATGTATTTGCACTTTACTGTAGATTATCAAAATTATAAATGTGCAATATCTTTTTAACACTATGATTTAACTTCCCCTGAATTTATTTTTATTTTTCTATATAATACATAATAATAATAATAATAATAATAATAATAATAATAATAATAATAAGTTCACTGTATACTCACAGTGTGGCATACATAGTGTTCTAAATGTATCATATGTACACAATAACAAGAGTCACAGAAAACTTCACATATGGGGAAACTGAGTCTGACCATGAGCTGACTTGCTTCACGCCACTCAGGATACTTAAGCAAGGGCTCAGACTCCAGGATTCACATGGTACTATGTGTTAGTTGGCTTTCTCATCTTCATGACAAGAGTCCTAAGAGAAACAGTTTAAAGCAGGCAGAACTTTCTTTGCTCCTGGTTTGCGGGCTTTGGTCTATCACAGCTAGGAGGACACTGCGAAGGTCAGCAGCTCATCTCCCATGCTTGCTGCACCACCATTCTCAGTCGCCAAGACACAAAAGCAATCCCAATGCCCATCGATAGGTAAAGTGATGAAGCAACCTTGGTGAGCTAATATAGCAGAGTGACATTCACCTTTGGGAAATAGAAAGCATGACATTGGAGAGCTTTAAGCTAGTCCCAGTAAGACAACTAGTGCATGGTCTCGACTATTCAGTCCCACAGAGCAGATAATTCAGGTGCCATGGGCTATGAGGAAAGGGAAAATGGAAATTTCTCTGAGAGTATACGGAGCTTCAGTTATGCTACATGGATGAGTTCTAGGCAGTCTCTGCTCCATCATTAGCAGTATGCTACTGTGCGCATCAGCAGTTGTTAAATGGGTAGATGCCCTGTTAAGTGTTCTTAGCACATGTGCATCCAAAGCAAGCAAAATACAAAGGGCACAAAGCAACCTTGGGAAGTGTCTATGTTCCTCGACTGTGACAAGGTCATAGCTCCTGTGCACATCCAAACTCAGAACACATTCAATATACAAAGCTCCTTGTGCATCCATTGTATGCAAATAAAGCCATAAACACTCAGCTGCCCTGCAGCATCTTCCATCCTCACAACTCCGTTTGTTCTCTGCCTTGATCCAGACTAGAAATCTCACTGATCACAAGCCCTGAATGTCAGAATCTAGTTTTCAGAAGACCTGGGTGGTTGGTGGTCCTTAAAGAACAGATACATATCACTCAGTCCTCCCGGTCCTTAAAGGAACAGGGATGACTTGACAGTCAGGCCCAGCACCATCTTCTGATGCAGGGTCCTCTCCTCCCCTGCAGTCTGACAGGGCCTCCATGTAGCCTCCCTCCAGCACTGGCTCCACGGAGACCCCAGGATAGCATTGCCATCTCTCATTCACTTAGCCTCTTGCCTGCACCTCTTTCATGCCTAATTTTCCATTTAAGGAACTGTGCCCTTGGCCTGAGGCACTTCCCACTCAGAAGTGTAGTCTTCTGTAACTAGGAGTTGTTTTTCTTTTCCCAAGAAGAAAATCATCTTGACAGGAAGAAAAACAAAAGTCTTCTCATTAGAAAGAAAATATTGATTGTGGTTGCCATTTCATTTTTATTCTTAGGACCCTTAGCTCAGCTAAGGCATCCAATCTCTTGGGTGCCTGGTCACTACAACGATAAATGTAATATCTCAGTTTCTGTCATAGTTTGCCTGTTATCCTGAGTAGAAAGTAAGTGGGCAGATGACTTGCTTGATTTGTTGAGCTGCCCACAGCAGCCCGGCAGTCATGGTCAATGTGAATTCCTCTTGCTCCAGTCTAGAAAGACAGTTATGGACTGTGGGCCTTAGCTCCCAGTCCTAACTAGAGGGCTCTGCAATGTTATCTCAATAATTCTGCCTAAACATAGGTCAGATTATTAATGCAGCATTCACAAGCAATGCAACCAATATAAAAATGCCTTGGGAAGAACAATACACCTCTTTATTGTAGGTGTCTCAGGCATGAACAGAGATGGACACTACACAGAGCACCGCAACCATCTCATTAAACCCTCTCTCTCACTGCAGGCATCAGCTAGGAAATTCTCTCCTTTCTCTCATCACCCTTACTCCAATTAAGCTCACCACTTATCACAATGCTATTCCCCTTACCAGCCTATCTGAACCCCTGAGTTTAGAGAAATAGGGTTTGGTGGCTTGCTTTGAAAGTGTCTTGCAAGAAGCCACACCTTACTTGATGCCAGCAAAAACATAACTAGCAAAATTGAAAACTTGGCAGAGAAGAGGAAAAATTACGGTTCTCTTTAATGATCTTAGTGAAAAGGAGCCGGGAACAAGTTAAAATGTTTTACCACCAAGCAGAGTTCAGAAGTGTAGGAGACATTATTAGAACGAAGCCTAAGGAGGCTCTTTTGTGTTGAAGAGGCATTTGCATGTAGCTGAGTTCTCAGCCCTGCTCCCAGTCTCTCTGAGTGCCTTGAGATTCTGAGGTAAGTTCTCCCTCTTACTTCTCTTTCCTCAATGAAACGTCCTTACCTATACAGCTAAAGTAATGGTATTGATTTTTATGAATATGAAAAATAAAAGTTTATCCTAAAACAAAATATATAAAATTGTGACTAAGTAATAAAAAGAAAATTATCTTGAGGAGATATCAATTGCTAACATTCTGATGTATTTTATTTATAAAAACACACATACACACATATACACACATATATATATATATATTACCTCAAATCTCTCTAATAATATGTCTGTTCTCATTTTGTATGCACTTAGATCATTCTATTAAATTTCTCTAAAATTATTAAAGTAATATGCTTTAATGTAATAAGAGAGACAAGGTGAAAATAGATAATGAATGATTTCCTGTTTACAGTTTCTGTTTCCTGTTTGCGGTTTCTGTTTCCTAAGTCCTCTCCACTCCTTTAACTCCTTCAAAGTTCTCAGACAACTCTCAGAGAACACAGGGCTCTCTGAGAATAATGTCTTCCACTTAAGCCACTGGCAGAAGAACTTGATCTTGTAGGTCCTACAGAGAAACTGAAAAGGCCTGGGAGACAGAGTAGGCTGGGATAGGAGACAGCACCCACTGTTTCTCACAGTCCCTCAAACTGTGTTAGACCCATGGAAACAACTCACATCAGTGGTTCACCCAACCAGGCAGAGGAGCCCTGCACATGCACACCTGTATTTCTTGCAGAACTAGCAACAGTTGCTATATTCTTGAACCATCCTAGGAGCCTGTCAATCACTCATGAGCAAACTGTCAGAGATATTTGAATGTCTATGTGTTACCACGATTCTCAAGGGAATTATAAAGGGAAGAAAAGAAGGAAGGGAGGAGGAGAATGAGGGAAAGAGAAGGGAGGAGAGAAACCAAGTAGTTTAGATGCTCAATAATGGAGAAGTTTAAAGGCACAATCGTAGACGTCCTTCTGAGAGAATGACATCCTAACTTTATAGCACAATAATAGCTAATGCTACGTATCACAGTGTTGTTGCAAGGAAGAGGAAACAACCTATGATCCCAATCACAACTGAAGTGTAGCTTATTGGAAAGACTGGAAGCTCAAAATGGTTGAGAAAACTGGGATAGGGTGGGAGGGCTTGGATGTGGAAACTACAGAGGTCCCTGCATTACTGAGAGTCTGAGTATGGTGTTGCCAGGAGATGGGAATGTTAATCATTTTGCTTTGTCCTTAGCATCTACAGCAAGAGGGAAATGTGGAGGCCATCACTCCCTTTATTCCTTTTAGCGTCAGGCTTTCATTAAACTTTTCATCTCCTTGAGCACTGGACTGAGTTCTGTTACACTTCCTGGTGCTCCTTTTCTACTCAAATTACACATTTTATATTTTTTTTTCTTGCTCAACTTGTTCCTCTTCACTATAGATCTGCCACTAATAACCAAGGAATACAGTCAACACTAAGCTCTCTGGAATTGTCCTCTGCCAATGGCATTAATACAAAATTCTTCGATTTAGCTTCAGGCAGACTTTTCAGACAAGGGCAAAAGCAGCCATCGTCTTCACCAAAACATCATAAGAGTGATCTCTAGGTCACTTACTAATAGTCTTTTCAGAAGTCAGGCCATCCTAATCTACATTGTTATCAGGATCACTGTCCTGCATTCTCTTATTATGGCCTATTAAGCCCCAGTTAGAGTCTTCAGCTGTTTTCCTAAACCAAAGAGCCAAAGTCTCTACATTATGCCAACAAGCAGCATGGTCAGGCATGGCACAGCAATAGTCCACTCCCTGATAACAAGTTCTTAGTTTATGTTCTATTGCTATAAAGAGACACCATGACCTTGGATTAGGAAGTGTAGCCTTGTTAGAGTAAGTGTGGCCCTGTTGAAAGAAATGCGCCCTTGGCTTTGAGGTTTCCAAAGCTCAAGCCAGGCCCAGTGGCTTTCTTCCTGATGCCTTCAGATGAGGACGTAGAACTCCCAGCTATTTCTGCATCAGCGTGTCTGCCTGTGTGTTGTCACGTTCCGACTATGATGCTAGTGGACTAACCCTTTGAAACTGTAAGCAAGCCTCAATTAAGTGCTTCCTTTCGTAATAGTCATGTGACCACTGTGTTTCTCCATAGCAATAGAACACAGACAGACAGGCCTGGTTCTGGTCTCATTCTCTGCTTCCTAATCCAACAAGGAATGATAAGTCACATTGCCCAAAGCTAGGCTACTCCACCATGCTTCCCTCAAGGCAATGGACAATGCTCTCTAAAATCTTGAACCTTCTTCCCTTAAGTTGCTTCTGTCAGAATTTTGTTGTGGTAATAAGATGAGCGACTAATACCACAGCTTGTTGTAGGCCTCATGGGGCCGCTGTTCCACCACTGAGACTCTGACGATGGCTGCACTGAATCAGCTCCATTAGCAGCAGCATCTGCTACAGATTTTTGACCACCTCACATTTCAGCCAGCTTTATGTGCCTCTTAGGAAATTTCTTCAGGCAGCACACCCGCCTCTCCCAGCCTAACTCAGAAATCTAAAGACAGCAACCTAAGGCAGCGCCTTCTTAGCCTATTGGCCCTTCTCTTGAGGGAAAATTCCTTTGAAAATGCCACAAGTCTCAGATGCCTGGGCATTTCAGAGGCGTCTCATGTGAGAGTTTTCCTCTTTTTTCTTTCTATCTTGATTCTAGTGGAAACTGCACATCTCAGCAGGGTACATAATAACCCTGCTATTTCCCATTTCCTACATGCTAGAAGCATGATTTCACCCACTTGATATGAAAGTATGATGTTCTAGGAGACAGTGACTGTATCATAGAAGAGATCTTTCCAGCCTACTCACCCATGAAATGAGAAAGTAAACAATATTACTACTCCTATCAGGGGGAAATAGTGAGATTCTAGCACTTTCTGATATAATAATTCAGATCAAATATATTTGCTAGATCAAAAAGCTCCTCTTAGGTACCTGGGGCTTATGATTGCATTCTCTTTTTTTGCATTCTTTATTATTAATTTTTAAACAAATATTTGATATTTTAGCCTCCATTCCATGGAAGGGTTACTCATTTTTCATATATGTGACATTCAGGCACAGCCATGTGACCTTCTTTGTCCAATGAAATATATAAAAAGTGAATTCTGTTATATCTAAGGAGTTGTTTCAAAAGCCAGCTGCTGGCCCACTGTATGCTGATCAGTGAACCTCTGGGATCCTATTGCATTTGCATCCCCAGTGCTGGGATTACAAAGTGCACACCGCCATTTCTTGCTTTTTTCCCCTGGGTACTGGGGATTGAACTCAGGTGTTTGTGCTTTCATAACAGGCACTGATTAAGGACTTTCTCCAGGCCCTGTCTGAACACTTTTCAGTCAGTGACTTTTCATAAATACAAGTGAAATGATTTTTAAAAGAGTCCATGGCTCCCTAGAAAACAGGTTTTTTTTTCACCTCACGCATTAAGCATATGATGATTTTTGACTCTTTCCTGTTATCTCTAAGGTCTGTGTTCTCTTAGCCCTAGATCAGTCAACATAGAAGGGTTATTCTTGATTGTTGTATGGGTTGTTTATATATGGTAGTTTTTATTTGAAAAGTATGAAAAGAACAACAAAGATGTGTAAATTTTATGAATTCCAGTCAATATTTGATTCAATTAACATTTTTCCTAAACATAGCTGTTCACCTATGAGTGTGAGGCTTTCCATGAACTTATAGTAAATACAGTGAGCAAGTTATCTAGTATAAGGAACACAATTAACCTGAGGTAAATGTACCCTTGGAGAGCCTTACAAGATATTTCAGAGTCCACAGATCTTTCAGGATCTGACGTCAGTGTCAGTGGATCATCTAAATGTTACAGCAGCAAACCCACTTCACAGGTGTTTCCCCAAGTCAATAACAGCTCAAATATGATGAACTTTAACTCTGCTTTCTCTTAGACCCACTAGTTTCTAATAATTTCAGCACGTCTCTCTAATTTTAAATATTCATCCAATTTCTTTTGGGCTAAAAATGTCAATGAATTTGTAACGACATTTCTGCCTGTGTCTTGGGTTTTCACTATCCTCTGACATTTAGGAGTTCCTTGGGCACCAATATGTAAATAAGGTGACGGCTCCAGACTTCCTCCAGGAAGGAGGAAGGAAATACCTCACTAGAGCGAATGTCACTGAAGTATGTTATGCGCCAATGGATTTACAGTATCCTATGGTTTCCAAATGCCTTCCTTTGAGTAAACCAACAAACAAGCGTGTAAGAACCTGCCCTGTGCCAGATTTCTTGGGAGATGACAACTGTGATAGATCATAATTAGCTTCAGGTCATCTTTCCAGGATCATCGCCCAAAACTGAAACTGGAACATTCCCCCAACTGAGTGCAAGGATGACGAAATAAATATGGAGAGGGGAGGGAAGGCCAAAGTCTTAGAAACCAGCTCCAGTGAAGCAGGGGATGAATTAGGATGGCTTACATCAGTGTGATGGAACTAAAAGTAAACTGTAAGCAAGAGGAAAATTAGAAGGAGGTAAAACTGAGAGACCACAGTGATTAATTAGAATTGTGGTGAGGATATTGGGGAAAGACAGAAACAAGTGAAGGACAAAGCTCGGGGTCTAGTTTGTGTGTTTGCTTTCCTGTCTATGAACAGCAGAAAGCTGTGTCACCCCTTGGTCATCATTGGAAATGATAGGGTTCAATTACCTGGAAAGTGGTGAAGAAGTAGCACATAGATGATAGCTTATAATCCAGAAGCAAGAAATGGGTTAGAAATTGCCATTATAACACAATGAGAACAAGCGGCTTGCCCAAGTAAAGCCCGTGATACCTGCCACTTACAGGAATATTACATAGCCAGCATATGAAATGACCAGCTACTGAAAGAGTGAGTGACACGAAGCGATCTCTTTCTAATGAAGATGTTCATAGTCTTTCTCTACATTACTATATTTTGGTAATGAGCATTCCACGTGAGAAGATGAGTTCCTATAGAAAAAATATTACATGTGACCTGTTCCACAAATGTTTAGACTAAACACAGTGGGTTAGATGTAGAAGATGTTACTGTTATTTGTATCATGATGTCACCAAGGCTAAAAAAGGGCACTCTCCTCCCAAGGACACAGATGTAACTCACTTCGTTGGAACCCAGATTTAAGGTGATAACACCTTTCTTTGTTATTGAATGAAAGGATATTGGAATGCATATTTTCCTGTTACCTCAGAAGTCCAGACTCAGAAGAGGGCGTGGCTAGCAGGGAATTTGATCCTTGGACTATGGTGTCAAATGACCAGCTTGAAAGCAGGCACCTTCATAGACCACAGCCACATGGAGAAACTGCAAGGCTGGAGCCTTGAGGTCCTTCCTTTCTCAGAGTCACAGTCAGCCTCTCAGATCCCCATACATCCCAGACTCCAGAACGTGTTCTTTTTCTGCTAGATGGACAGAAAGGCACAACCGTTAACCAGTGTTAATCCAGTAATATGATTACTTAATAATCCCATCTACCAACGCATGACTGGAAATTCCTTTCAGGTCCTCAGATTTGTGATGGAATTTTTGTTTGTAATTTAAAATGTGCCCCAGATTCACATCTTTTTATCTTCTTGTTTCTAAAATCCTTTCTTTTGCAGTTGTAATAGACCTACTATAGAACTACAACTGCACTTGCAACAAGAGCAACTTCCTTCCTTCTGCCCAGGGCCTGTTCTGAGTTAGTTTTCATGAGACAATAGAGTTTGAGTCTCTTCTGATCCAAGTGAAAGTTTCTGTTCCTGTGAGGTTGCTGAGCTTTCAGGGAAAGCATAGGGAAGTCAGGAGCCCTGCAGAAGGAACTCTCAAGAGAAAAGCCAAACAGAAATGATGTTCTCTGTTTGATAAACCGTAACCAAGAGATCAGAGCCTTTCAAGGGGGAGTACAGCCAGCAACACTATTCTAGTAACCCTGGCCAAGAAAGAGGAGCTGTAATTTAGGGGAACTTACCTTCTATTATTCAGAATTATCAGGAGACATTAAGACACTGGTTCAAGAATTTTAGCCCTGGATATATCTATAAGCAGCCCTGACTTCTTTTCCTCGGTTTTTTTGATGTAACAGGCACATCTGTTTGTTATTACGTCTCCTGGGTTGACCCTCACACTGGCTTGCTTTTTGTTTGTTTGTTTGTTTGTTTGTTTGTTTGCTTGTAACCCGTACAGGACAATTATCCTCACAGATACATCCTCTAGCATGAGTTAATGAGGATCTTCACACTTACTCATGACCACTGAGAATTGACTCCTGTCAACAAGTTCTAAGCCAGATATAGCCTAAACTGGTTCACACTGTACCTTTTGTGTTTCTTTCGAGGGTAGCAGCTTAGAGTCTCATCTGTGGTTCATGCTAGCCTTAAGCTTGCTACGAACCCTAGACTAGTCTCAAATTTATGATCCTCCTGCCTCAGTCTTCTGGATACTTGGGTCATTGGTGTGTACCACCATGTCTGGCACTCTATGTTTCTTAGTAAACAAATCAGTAAGCCCAAAACTAGACTTTGAACCTCTGTTGAAGAATAACAAAAGCCTTTGCAAAGTTAATGAATTTTAGACCTAATGAGACAGTATTTTATCCCCCTGCTTACTGTGTGGTAGGTCACTATATTCAGACCTAAGATCTGAGATTTAAATTGGTCTCTTTCCTATTGAATGAGAGACACTCAATGTATATACTATTATTTTCTTATGTATGCTTAGTATAAGGTTTAAATTATATATTTAATAGGAATATTGTGGGATCTAACAAGAATCACTAATAAAATAGAATAATTGTAATACTGTACTGTAATGAGTCAGATAAATTCAGTCAAAAATGTTTTGGTGCACATGTATACAAGTGCTTGTGTGTGCATATACATTGAGGTATGTTTGTGCAAAATGTTCACATCCATGTGAAGGGCAGACATTTATGTCAGGTGTCTCTTTCAGTTATATTCCACTTTATTTTTTTGTGACAAGGTCTCTCTCTCTCTCTCTCTCTCTCTCTCTCTCTCTCTCTCTCTCTCTTCACTGATCTGGCTAAGTTGGTTGGAGTGAGCAGCAGGGATCTGGTTTCTTCTCCCCAGCCCTGTGATTCCAGACTGTAAATGCTGTGAATTCAAACTAAGGTTCTCATGTTTACATGACAAGCACTTTGCTGAATGAGTCACCTCCCTAGCCCCTCAAAATATGTTCTTGTGCTTTCTTCCATTACTTTTTTCTATGGTGAAGTGAGATGAAGCTTAAAAGAAACATTCAACCCTTCCCTATGGTATAGCTGGTGGTCAGTGTCTCTTCTCTCAAATCTTGAAGTCACTATGAAGTAAATTAAGGATTGTTTTGAACACAGGCACTCAATAGTTCTGGAGTCTGTCTGAAAATAGAGACAGCTTCAAAGAGGCTGGCAAGTTGGTCCTCCCTTCCCCTGGATTGTTGGCCTCCAGCCCACAAGGACAGAAGCTACAAACATGGTTTGAATAGCCCTGAAGTATGACAGACAAGACTCCAGGAATCAGTTTCAGAGAGGCAGCTCCTTTTGCTGTTTTAGGGGTAAGATATGTAAAGATGCTTAGGGTTACAGGAGGGAAGGACTAATTGGTCATAACACAGTACCTAGTTATCATACAGGCAGGGAAGTCAAATTGATCATAACATACTACCTAATTATCATACAGGGGGAGAAAGGAGTGGGACTCATGTGCTAAGTCATATAGTGCTTGCAGGAAGCTCTGTGCAGGGTCATCTTCCAAGCAAGGTCCAGCATCTATGCCTAGGACGCTCTCCAGATAAGGTCAGGCAGAGAAGAAGAAGCCCTCCATTTTAAGAAATGGAGTCCTCCATTTTGCACTGAGCATGGAAAGCTCTCCAGACATGGTGGACTGCAACTTTAATAGCAGGGTCTTCCAACAAACAAGAAAGCAGCATACACAAAGTGGATACTCAAAGCAAAGTGTGAAACTTCCAATTGCATCCACTGTGGCCAGCTACCTCATGCTCTACTAGCCATGCTTTCTCATCTGCGGGAGGGGGTGGGGACTGAGTCTTTTTAACAGCAAGCCAAAATAAGTTCTTCATTGCTTAAGTGGCTTTTCAGCAGGTATGAGGTTATAGTAACAAAGAAAGTAACTTACACCATCTCTAAATCTTAAATTATTTGGGAGAGGGAATGTATGTGAGTTTTCTGTGTAGACTTTTAGTAATGTTTTCAAAATGTGTCATCCTTTCTAACTTGAAAAATAAAGCACTTTCATTGAGGAAAATATAATTGCAAAGCAAAAGAAGAAAGAAAGAAAGAATAACAACAAAACCCCAATAATCTAGCTCCCCAAAGGAACCTCTTATCAACATATCTAGACTTTTGCCTTTTCAGTTTCATGCATCTTACCATAAAATAACTCACAGAAACACTTTCTTAAAGTGTAAGATTTTATGATTATTTCCTCCAAAACACAATTACCATAAATCACATTTTTAAATGGCTTCATAGGCCTTAGTTGACCTTTGACCTTTCTTATGCTTGTTAGGGCTTGGATTTATTTAGCTAGTGTAAGGATTAGGATTAGTGTTAGGTTACTGAAGCATTTGTTTCTCTGTGGATCTTCATAATTACCAACTTGCACACAAGCATTCATACTTAATGTTTTTTCATGTTCCCGGGTCATAAAACTTTGTGTGCAGGGTAAGCCCTGCCTATGCATGTGTTCTTCAACAGAAACTTCTCTAGAAGTGTACCAGGGAGCCCCTGGTCCCGGCTCCAGCTCCTTCCTCTTGACAGCCAGTCCTGGCTTTCAGACTTTCTAGAGAACACACGCCATCATTCAGTGTCCACAGCTGCCATGAGGCAATGTCCACTTTGCATTTCCCCTTTTCTTATCCATGTCTGGAGAGAACTCACCAATTTGCCTGTTGGCTTAGAGGGAAGGCTCTGCAATTACATAGGAAGCTGACTGCCTTTGGAAATCATCCCACTAAATGTGAGAGAAGAGAAAGCCGTCTCTGACACTTCGGTACTCTAGGCTACCCTGGGGCAAGTCTAGCTATGAGGGGATGGGATTGGCTGAGGTGAGGAGAGCCCACACTTTCCATTCTGGACAAGGAAGACCAAGTACAGACTGCTTCGACAGCCAGGATAAAGAAGAAGAGCGCTCCTTGAACTTGAGCATTCAACAACAACAACAACAACAAACTGGCCTTTGAAACCTGCAGTATATCCCTCCTACCCCTGCATTTTAGAATGCTCACCATTTCACCCTGGTACCCTGTGAAATATATATTCTGAATAGGATTTAAGATGCCACAAACACAGAGGCTCTGGGGGAAAATATACCGAATCCAGGTAAACTTATATTTCAGATGCATAACAAATGATTTTCTTTTTACATACATAACCCATGACCTGTGCCACATGAAAGTTGGGACGTGTCCACACCAGATACCTTTTCACTCTCTGAATCTGGCTGGCTGACATAAGCAGTCACTGTGGACTTTTAAAGAATGGGATCTAATATTCTCCTAGGATATTTTAACATAATCTCATTTACTTCTTATAATGGTGCATTAACATGCACATGACCATTTCTATTAACAGGAGTAAACTTCATAGAGTTGAAGACCTTTGCCCCATATCTCACTTCCCATGAGTGGCAGATAGATCGCCTGACTCCAAAACCTACTATTATTCCAACATCTCTAAGGGGTTTCTAGCGTGTCAGGAGCACTTGACAGCTCACTCAACTCCATGATGCAAGCTAATGCCTCGAAAGCTGACCTTAAGCATTCAGAGCCCTCTTCTGAGGTTCACAGTGTAATTATAGTGTTTGGTGTTCAATGTAGACACACACATCATCATACTAATTAAGCAACTGCCTTAATTACCAGGTTCCCTGGGAAGCTGCTGTGCCAAGGCTGGTGTCTCATGAAAGTTCTGAAAACAGACATTATCTCTTCTCGCAGCAGGGAGTGATGAAAGCTCAAGACAAAAGATGGTTGTACAACAATGCCAACCGCGACTGCTCTGAAGGGCTTGCAGCAAAGAACAGTCATCCTCGACTATATATTCCTGAGAAGGGTTGAACTATGCTACATTGAGAGACTTAATGGCAGTGAGGTCCACTGCGCTGAACCTCTGCCGGTGTGTCACAAAACAGAAAGACAGCCATTCCCTTACGGCTTGCTCTCATCAACATCTCACCAGTGAGTTCACTTTAAATATTATATATAACACACACAAAATATATATGTACTCCACTCTTCCTAAATGGTGGAGGGGGCTCTGGTTCTTATAAGCAGAAGGGCCTATACTCTCTGACCAGAGAGAAAAATAAGTCAATCATCTCCTGGTTCAATTGGCTTCCAGCGGTGTTTTAAGTTTGAAAGCAACTTTAGATTGTTTGTTAACTACACCCTACTCACTACTAACACCACTGTCCCTTATTGCTACTCTATGTGTCAGGCCGTAACCATAGCATAACATTAGTAACTTGTTTCGTTTCTGAGGGTTAACAGTGAAAACATTTTAATGAGAAATAGCTTTCTAAGTATCAAAGAGATAAGAATTATCTGGAAACTGATTAGATATTGTCAGTTACTACATTGGCTGGTAGTAACTGTGATTTTTAATCTCCATAGTCAACTGGATTTGAATTTGCCCTGGGAGACTGGCAAGGCGTAGGTGTGCCAGTGAAGGCATCTCCACGGACGATTCATTGAAGTGGAAGGGCCACCTAGCATGAATGTGCATGGTCTTCTCTGATGAGCTAGGTGCTCAGATGAAATCAAAGTAGAAAATGAAGGAATGCAGCTGCGTGCTGGCATTCTCCCTCTCTGCCTCCTGGATTGTTTGTGAACTGCTCTCTGGTCCATCGGACTCTCCCTGCCATGATGGACTGAGCCCCCGGAATCTGTGAGCCAACACATCTGCCTGGTGTTTTGTCATGGCAACCAGAAAGGCAATGAATGCACTTTCAACGCAACAGGCACAATGAGCACTGCATGTCTGCCAGGCACAGAGGTTCAGCTTTCCTAGGATCCCATCTGATGCTTCTTATAGATGGGAGCGCAATAAATTCAGCTTCTTCTCACGTCTATGGAACAAGGCTATGATATCGCTAATTCCAAACACAACCTCATAGCCACTGTCCTCTACTGCTTTGCCAGATGGCTGGATAAGAACAGAATCCTAACAGACTAGGCTGACAGTGAAAGACAAACGTGATGTGATATGATGTGTGTGTGTGTGTGTGTGTGTGTGTGTGTGTGTGTGTGTGTGTGCACCCCAGAAATGGAACTCAGGCCTTTGTACATGCTAAGCACCTTTTCTACTACTGAGAAATATCCACAGGAATTCCTTTGCTTTTCAACTTTTATCATTTACCAAAACCTGAAAATATAAATACCCCTCATTCATACTAGGGTATCTGGCATAAACACTTGGAAAGTTGCTCTTTGTGCCCCTGCGGGGGTACTGATTTGAAACTCGTGTCTGGTGGAGGCTGATCATTAGTCTCCCTCATAAAGAGGTTGTTTCCATCCTTTCCCATGTTGGGCGGGCCATCCAAGTTACTTTAAGAGAGTATTAGCATCCATCCTCACCACTAATTGCTACTTACTAAGGAGGCATACAGTGGTGTACACATCAGAGATACACTTGAGAAAGCTCCTGCTCCAGGAGGAGAGAGAAGGCAGGGACCTGAATTAGTTTCTTTTCATGCATATAAAGATGCATGTCTGTCCTTCCCTGGCTCTCAGGAATGCCGCCAATGAGGAAGGTTGTGGAATCCTAATCTATTAGCACTAAATAACAGGACAAAGCTGGCATGATTCCAAATGACAGGATGCCTTCCACACCTCCTGTTATTAATTCCAAGAGCCAGAGCAGCAGTGAGAGCTTTGGATCAGCCCCTTCTCCTGTGAGAAGCCCGTCCCTTCTATCTTCTCGTAAACACTCTCCTATGGAAAGGTGGGGGAGGCTGTAAGGGTGTGAAGTTGTCAGAGACAATGAGGGGCCGAGAGCCATGATGTACCAGAAGTCTCTTTGGTGCTCAGGGCTCAGTCACCATTCTTCTGCCAGAACTTTTCCCATGGTTCATTGTTAAGGCCCCCCCCCCCACGCCAGTCTGCTGACAGTGCTGGGCCTCTTGACCTTTCCAGATTGTACCAGCTTTTCTTGCAAAAGATGCATTCCTATCTGCTTACAGAACACATTTTTTCCCTGTGGATTTGTCATCATTTGCAGGATGTCTTAGTTTCTACAATGGTGGAAACTGAATTCTTCTGAGGAGCGAGGAATACTAGAATCCTTATGTAAAAATTAAGACCCTAGACACAGGGAGAGAGACCTTCTGGCCACACCTTGGGACTTTTGAGTTTACTTTTCTGTGATCTCCTGTGTCTCACATGCATGGGCAACAGTCACAACCACAGAAGGACCTGGCATCTCATTCTACCCTTCTGAAAACTTGGAGGCCCAACCACATTTCCACACCTTGTACCAAATGACTATAATGGAAAGACAAATGCCTTCTCAAAGAAAATCTGAACAAAACCAGACCCCACCCTGCAGAGATGTGATAATTCATGTTTGTGTACTTTGCATGGCATACACATTAGGAAATCAGTTTTTTAAAAAGCAACAATAAAAACCTATTCCTGTTGGTTTATTTAGGTCATGAATACATTTTTAAAAAATAGTTTGACAATTTTTTCTAGAGCCAAAGTACTTGGGATTAAATTTTAGTCCCAGCAATTGTTATGTGACTTTTGGCAAGTGACTTAACCTTTCTGTGCATTCTTTTCCACATAAAAGACACTAGAAATAAGCTTATACATCAAAGTACTTAGAACAAGGCTTGGCTACTTGTCATTCCTGAATGAAAGTTAGGTGATAACCACATGTTGTTTTGTATATTATATTTTCTTTGGATTCCTAAAATTGTCTGTTCTATCATTATTATTGAAATGCTTTCCTACAGTATTTGTGTTAATAAACATGCTAATATTATATATTTTACAGTGTTCTACAACATGTTTCACATCTGTGGGAGTTATAAGAAAGACAGGATCTGGGCTGGTGAGATGGCACGGTGGGTAAAGGAACGTTCTGCCAAATCTGCCTGAGTGTCTGAGTTCAGTCCCTGGAGATCTGCATGGTAAGAAAGACCCAAGTTCATCGGGTTGTCCTCTGACCTCCACACTTTCTCTCTCTCTCTCTCTCTCTCTCTCTCTCTCTCTCTCTCTCTCTCTCTCTCTCTCTCTCTCTCTTCTCTCTTCTCTCTTCTCTCCTCTCTCTCTCTCTTCTCTCCTCTCTCTCTCTCTTCTCTCTTCTCTCTCTCTCTCTCTCTCTCTCTCTCTCTCTCTCTCTCCCTTCTCTCTCTCTCTCTCTCGCACAGACACACACACATACACTCACTCACTCACACACTAAATACACATATTTTTTAAAAATAGAATCTGTCACTCTCTTTATGTTCACAACTTGTATCAGGTTTTGGTATTTGTTCAGGAGAAATACTTCGAAACTGACTTCTTCAACTATACTGTGGGATAACCTATGACCACAACTACCTACGCTTTAAAGACTTTCCCTACATTCCTCCTCCATGCTCCTTCTGAGGACATGGACTTCATAGTGTGTGGTCCTTCCTACAGCAAATCTTGGGGATTTCACCATAAAGGTTCCACTCCATTGAGATTTTCAAGCCCTCTGTCTTCTGTAGAGCAGCATAATGATTTTATTGCCTGTGCATCTTCAGTCTCTCCCCCTAACTGTTTGCCCCTTTGTGCTTGTTTTTTTTTAATTTTTTAATATGTATTTTATTAATTTATTCATATTACATCTCAATTGTTATTCTATTCCTTGTATCCTCCCATTCCTCCCTCCCTCTATGCTTGTTTTTGTGTCATTTGTCTGGTGAATGGCATCATAAAATCATGTGGCATAGAGTACTCATTCTGTTTCCCTGAATGACTGGCTTCTAACATTTTAACTTCTTAATTTGTCTCTGTTGGTCTAAAGACAAGCCCGTTTTGTTGTCTTTTTTATCCCTCTTGGCTTAAATGCAAAGTCTGAGAATTTGGGATGAGACTATCGAGCTGCATCAGCTCGAAATTTTAGTCAACTTCCACACACTGTTTAGATTTTCATAATTTTCTTGATAAGCTAAGATTACATAGCATGTATTTTATTAGTGCCAAGCATATATGAAGAAATAACTTGTGAGTAGCCACCCAGGTAGAGGATTTGTCTCTGATTGTTAATGTGAAAGATTTATTGACATGTTATTATGTAACAGTGATGCTTTCTTATTTGTGATTTATAGTGGTGTACTTACAGACTTAATGTACAGCTACTGTTTTATGTGAGTCATCAGCAAAGCCTGTTCTTTCTTATTGAATAGCCTGATAAATTTCAACCAGATCTGCTTTTTAAACTAGATAATTTTATTCATTTATTTATTAAACTGTTTGGGTTTTTTTTCCTTTTCTTTCTTCCTTTCTTCCCTGTTCCCATCTTCTTCCTCTTCTCCCCTTCTCCTCTTCTTCCCCCTCCTCCTCCTCCTTCCTCTTCCTCTCTCCTCCCTCTTCCTTTCAATGACAGACTGGCCTCAATCTCACTATGTACTAAGTGCAGACCTTCAGCTTCCTCATAGGCACTCAAGTGTTGGGATTAAAGGCGCATGCCATCACAGCCAGGGGATTTAGACATGGGACATTTTCGCTTACATTTGTCTACCTTAGAATAATAGGGAGAAGATTAAATCAGCTCTCTCATTAGTGTTTGTGTTTCTCTAGCTAGTGACAAGCAGTTGCTAGTCATGAGCAGAAATGCTTTCTCTTCTCCCTCCTCAAGTTCAGGGATATAATTCCTTCACTGTGCTCTGTTCGCATCTTGGTTTCTCTAACACACTCTGTCCATGATGAAGACGTGATTTGTCACCCTGTAGTGACTGGTGATGCAATATAATGTAATGACTCTCTCAGCTCCAATTTCTGTGCCAAGTCTTTGCCATACTCAGGGGTGAAGATCCATCCTATTTTTTTCACCGGGCATGTTCTTCTTTCCTAGTCATTAAGTGCTATGGATTAGCCACTTCCAAGTCTTCACTTTCTTACTTCAGTCTTTTCTTGGTTCATTTAAATTTATTATCTATCATTTTCACAAAAAAGGGATCAGCAGGAACATTTTCTGAGACTTTTTTTCATGCTCAAAATTGTCCATGGGCCTGAGGATATGGTTGTTAGTAAAAGGCTTGCCTGAAAAGCCTAAGGATTAGAGTTCACATTCCCTAGAAATCATGTGGAAAGTCTTGAGTGGCTCCCATATTTGCTGCACTAGAGTGTCCCAGACAAGTAACTTCTGGCCAGCTTCCGAATTGATGAGCTTCAAGTTCAGGAGATATACTGTCTCAAAAAGTAATGAGACAGTAACTGAGCAAAGTCATATCATGTCAAACTCATGGCTCCCTATGCATTACACTCATGTGCATGTGCAGGACACACAGACTCACACAACACAAACAACACACATGCACACACATACACATACACACATTTTCTGAGAACTAGACACATGAAATCTTAGCTTGATAAATTGTTGGCTTACACACTTTCTTCTAAGTGTCCAGGATGTATTGGGCTCTTCCAAGCCTTGCTTAGGATAAATGAAATACACACCTTGTGTCTATTTTCCCTTGTAAGTTACTTTACCTTTTAAAATATTTTATTTACTCTTTCATGCATGTACACAATGTTTTATCTTGTATCCACTATCTACTTCCCCTCCAACACCTCTAGACTGCACAGCACATTCATTCCCCCTTCCTGTTCTCTTTTTTCATCTCTTACCTTGTTTGTCAAATGAATCTTGTGTTTTATTGAGACCACTACTGTCACTGGAATATACAGCAGACTCTGACAACTCATTTCGTTAACTGTCCCCTGGAACATTTCATAGCCTTTTCTATTCAGGCTCATTTTTTTTTAATGTGGTAGAATATATTTGTAGTTGGAGATGTAAATATTTGTTTTTCTGGGCTAGAGAGAAGGCTCTGGTTAAGAGGACTGGCTGAAGACCTCGGTTCAATTCCCAGCACCCACATAGTTGCTCTGGAATTCCAGTCCCGAAGGATCTGACACCCTCCTCTGGTCATCTTGGGCCCTGCATTCATATGGCACACAGACATACATATAGGCCAAGACATAAACGTAAAAATAAAGACTAAGATATGTTTAATTAATAGCTTGGCATTCTTCCTCAAGCAATAGCAGGGACATTGACTAGTTTGTGACTGTCACACAGCTTACCTAACACTTTTTAAACATTTCACACTTTTTCCATTTTGTATTTGTTTTCTCATTTCAGACTCCTTTGTCTTCGTTGAAAGTTCCTCTGGGGTTATTATGTCTTTTACCCTTGTCTGGGTTTCAGTGATGGTTTTACTTCTCCAGGATCTTTTTCCTGACGTTTGTCAGTTCATATTATTATGTTTTGTGTTCTTTCCTGTTTCAATTCTCTCATTCTGGTTTCCTGGCCATTCTCTTGAAGATAATCAACTCTGTGGGGGTGAGAACATTTACATCATGGGGTTGAAGAGATAACCCGGCAGCTAAAATGTTCTCTGCTTTCCCGAGGGACCCAAGTTCATTTTCCAGCACCCTCATCAAGCAGCTCACAGTTTCTTGTGACCGTAGCTCCAGGAAATCCTCTCTAGCTTCCTCAGGCACTAGCAATCACACACACACACACACACACACACACACACACACACACACACTTACAACCACATATAAACACACACAGACATATCTAATTAAAATTAACAAAGATATACCTTCAAAACTTTCTATCATACATGTTTGGTGATAGCTTTATCTAGACTATTCTAGAATCTCTCTCTCTCTCTCTCTCTCTCTCTCTCTCTCTCTCTCTCTCTCTCTCTCTCTGTGTGTGTGTGTGTGTGTGTGTGTGTGTGTGTGTGTGTGTGTGTGTGTGTTTCAGATATTTAGGACCAGAAAGTTCTGACCATGCCCATTTTAGTAGTTCCCACTTTGAGCTCCCAGCCTTCCCAGATATTAAATGATGACCAGTTAGCAGCGGATAGTCTAGAGATGTCTGGTTACAGGCTAGCAATAAAGAATTGCTAAATTAATGTATGTGATAAAAGATGTGTTTGTGTTAAACATGTAAGTTATGGCTCCTCATGTATCTACATCTAATATTTCATGAAGTATATTTAAAATACAGAAGATTATTCAATTTCCAGGATTTCTGAGAAGCACATTAGATGAGATCTTTGGCAGTTTCATGTATTTCTTTTGCTTTCATCATCTAATTTTGTAGAGATGAAACAAAGTCACAATCAGTCAACACAATCAGAAATCTTAGAAGTTTAATGATAAAGAATTTAAAAAGTTAAAAATAAGGGGCCTTTGTATGGCCTGATGTTTTGTAGCCTAATGTCTATTTTGTTTGCATCACTTTCTTTCTATAAGAGTATTTGTTAAAAGACTGAGTCTAAATAGTTTATCGCTGAGCATTCCACACTTCATCGCACCGTTAATTAGTTCAAATACTCCGAGAAATGAGATCATTACTTTCTCTTGGTGGCAACTGAGGAGTTCTTTGTGTTGGAGAAAAAGACCAGGTGTTTGACTTCAAATAGGAATTACCACCTAGATGTCTGCCCAATAACAACGAAATGCTTGTGCTTCAGATCCAAGAAGAGGAAGGGCGTGCTCTTCTTTGCACCCTTTTGAATTATGTTCACAAAAATGTATTAGTAAATAAATTAAGTGTCTCTTGTGGTTTTAAAATTACCCCACAAATAGTCCCATACAATAAAAATAAACACTATCTTAATTGACTGCTGAGGCTCCGAACTCTAGGAGCAGCTTTTCTGGGTGGTTCTGGATCTGTACCTCTCACGAGGTTTTACTCAAGCTTCTTCTAGTAGTGCAACCATCCGAAGGTATCTGGAGCTGAAGCATCTGTCTGCAGGGTCACCCAGGTGGGTAAGGAGAGACCGCAGGTCCCATTGTGTAGGTATCCCCGTAAGACTGCTGGTAATAAGGCAACTCTGGACTGTGAGAGAGAAACAGACACGTGGGGTGGGAGGGAAGAATACCATTCTTATGATCTAACCTGAGAAATGGAATACTATCACTTCTGTATAGATCACCAATAATACAAACATATTAAAATCTGGAGATGAGTATCATTTGGAACCATTTTGGAAGTTGATAGTGTTAAAGTACTGAACTTGGCCCAGGAAGTAAAGCAGACATATGCCCCTTCTGTCTCTGTCTCTGTCTCTCTCTGTCTCTCCCTCTCCCTCTCTCTCCCTCTCTCTCTCTCTATGTGTGTGTGTGTGTGTGTGTGTGTGTGTGTGTGTGTGTGTGTGTGTAAATGTAACTATTTATTTCCTTATTCATTGCTTTGGTTACTCTCCCGATCAATAAAACATTTGATAGGCACCATGATCTATGTCATTCACAAGGGATTCAAAAGTCCTTACATTCTATCAGGAGAGAAAGAGAGAGAGAGAGAGAGAGAGAGAGAGAGAGAGAGAGAGAGAGAGAGAGAGAGAGAGAGAGAGAGAGAGAGAGAGAGAGAGATTTGTCAGCAAATAGACAATAGACAGGGACACTCTACTTCTGGATAAAAGAAGCCTGAGATTTATTGTATAAGAAATTTTTATGGAAATATTTGTGGGTGCCTGCTACAGAATTTAAAGATAAGAAAGTGTGCTACATTTTTCTTTTAAAGGCACATGGAAGTTGAGAGAGAGTAAAAGAGTCATTGACATCTCAGAAGGCAAGAGAAGAGCTTGGTCATTGACAAATGGACACACTAGTTCCCAAGGTGTCTGTTCCTCTACACTGTGACCTCTTCCCATAGAGATGGAAATGCTGTGGCTCCATACTTACATATGAGACCATGGCTTTCCTTACAAGGCCATGGTAATGTGGTGTCATGCGTTTATCTGTCATAACCCATAACTATCAGAGCACTTGCTAGGGCCTGCTCCATAGAACATAATTTAGGTGCCTATGCTATAAGAAGCTAAGCCTAGTACAGAAGCCATACAAACAAGAAGACATATGTTTGGAGAGAGATGGAGGACCTTTTGGTGGAGAAGTAGTGGAAGATTTCCCAGCCCTGATTGATACGGGCCATCAGAAGTGATCACCTGATTAAGTATCCTATATTCTTGAGCCATAAAGTTATAAGCTATATAAAGATGATTGCTCTTAGCCACTGAAACTTGAAGGACTGTCCATTTCCTGCAATTCTGTCCCACCATCTCTACACACCAAATGTAGTTCCAGAACCAGCGCTCCAGTTCACCTGGTGAGTTCTTCAAAACATTGTCCCTAGCACTGTCCCCGCACTTTCAATTGTGTCTTGAAATGTACAGCTCTTGAAACCAGCTTGCCAATGAACCTTCTACACACTCTTGAGACTAATCTCAAATGTACATCTCCTGCTTTGGCCCAGCCTTGAATTTCATGAGAAGCTTGAATCTCTCATCAGACACAAAACCACTGAAAGAACTTTACATGCCCGGGTCATGTTGCAAAAACACAAACATTATGAAAGTCCAAGGCACTATGTACCCCTCAAACACACTAGTTCTATAGAAATGTTCTTCTTTGAGGATTACTAAAATGAACCCATTACACAGAAATTAAAAGATTGACCATATACCTCATCGAAGAATACAAAAGGGTTTAATGAAGACATGAATAAACAGGTCAAATAAACTTAATGATAATGATGAAAAACACCTGCAGGAAAACACAAACATACAGCTGAATGAAATGAAGACACTTCAGGATTTAGAACTTAATTCAGTAAAGAGATATAAACACTGAAGAGAACCTGAGCTGAAATAAAAATGAAATTAAAAAAATCAATAACCCTCCTGGAAAACTTAGAGGAAACCTTACAAGTAGAAGGGTTCAAGCAGAAAATAGGATGTTGGCCCTTGAAGATAAAGTAGAGGAGGTAGAAAACTCAAGCAAAGAATAGGGAAAAAAGTTAAAACACACATGTGAAAGCACACACACACATGCATGCGCCATGCGCACACACACACACACACACAGGAGGAGAGTGCAGGAGAGATCAAAATTTTAATTATGTGCCTAGAAGGAGAAGAACTCCAAGAGCCAATGGCATAGACCAGATCTCCAACATGATCATAAAAGAAAACTATCCTAAATTAAGGAAAGTCACGCCCACACAGGTGCTGCGAGAAAGAACAGAAATAATGAGCACTTATAATTGTCTTCACTGAAGCAATCTATGGAGCTAGAGACTCCATCATAGAGTGGGTCAGGGAGCATTAAATGGGCACAGGATTCAAAGTAAAAGCATATTTGTTTGCCTGGTTAGCTGCTGTAGAGGAAACAGTAGCCATTCTAAAGTTGTTGAATGGTGGAGTGACATGATCCCATGTGGGATTAGATACTCGAATCCAGAGAGACACAAGGGATGGACAGGGGGAGAGGCTAGAGGAGCTCAGGACCATTTGTATATTCTTGAGAAACTGGGCAAGCCTCGATGATGCAGGCAGTGCTCCAGAAGTGTCACAGTGTGACCTGGATCAACATGCTTGAAAGCACTTCACAATAAAATGCCAGTCTGGTTGAAAGGAAGGTAATAGCTAGCAATGACTCTGGGTGACACTGTGATACCTGTCATGACCTGAGACAGAAAATGAAGGAGAAGAAGAAAAACCAGATAGTGGCCAGAGGGTGAATAACAAGTTTGTTTTCAAGTGTTGAACTGGAGGTGTCCATGAGATTTTAAAAAATGATTTCAATCAAGTCTTGGACAAGCAATTTAACTGTGTTTTTACTCTCTCATAATTTTGCCTTCTCCACACATCCTAATTATGTTTAATTTTAATAGAGGGCAGCAATCCAGGAAGATATTGGCTGCTACCAAGTTCCTGCTAATAGCTCCACACAGATCTTCACGGTGTAATGGCCCTACCATACCACCAACCTACTTTTCCCATTTGGTATTTCTGAATTTCTCATTACAGGCATAAGATCCAGATAATGACTGGGCTACAATCTCTGCAAGACAAATTATGTACCTAATTATAGGCACATACTCACAATGATATCGAAGCATCGGGTGCTTCTGTAGAGAAGGTAATTGTCAACCTTTGCACTGCAATTAAGTCTAAATGGGAATCGTCATCATTTTCCAAATGAGCAAACAGCAAGCCAGCTTTGATTGGCTGTATCATGGCAGCACATGAAATGGACTTGCTGCACAGGTTAATTAGTCATCTATGGATGTCACAACCCTCTGAAAACTCCACAGTGAATCTAAACAGCAGAGTTAATTTACAGTACATTGTTGACACTCTGTATGGATGTTTTTACTTGCCTTATCTTTGGCAGGCTCGCCTGTACTGTTCTACCATCTATATGATTTATGGCAAATGGTTGGGATTTTTGGCCAGCAGTTCAAATGTATACATGAGTGAGTCAAGAAGAAAGAGATTAGGTTCAAATTCCACCTGCTCCCATGCTTAAACTGAAGTTTTGATTACTGTTAATCCTTCTTTTTTTGGGGGGGGGGGTTTGGTTTTGTTTTTTTTTTTTTTTTTTTTTTTGGTTTTTCAAGACAGGGTCTCTCTGTGTTAGCTTTGGCTGTCCTGGACTCGCTTTGTAGACCAGGCTGGCCTCGAACTCACAATGATCCACCTGCCTCTGCCTCCCGAGTGCTGGGATTAAAGGCGTGCACCACCACGCCCGGCTAATCCTTCTTAACTCAGAAGCTTATCTAAAATCTATATGTGATGCATCTTATTTTCTCTATATCTCTCGGGCATTAACAAGTCCCAGCTACTCCGCTTGCACAGAATTCACTACAGCGAGACATCTGTCTATAGCTGGTCCCTTGGTGACATTTGTTGGTAAGGCATTCTTCTTTTATTAGCTTTGTATTTGCTGACTCTTGAAATTTTAGGGACTCAGTCCCTGATAAAGACATAGAATAATACAATCTAGCCTAGAATTCTAGAAAGTTCTCCTAAACCTCTTACTAGTCAAATCCTATCCTAACCCTCTAGAAGCAACACACTTTCTCACACTTTCTTCTTACTTCCATCTCCCTTAGCACTGTGTGTCAATGCAATATTGTAGACTATAATTCTCTTATGATGGGCCTTTTTGAATGTGTTTTGAGATTTTTGTATGACCATACCTGTTGATACATCATGTGAGTTAGTTTTCCTAAAGTTGGCAGTAGACAGGGTCATTTAGGAAGAGGGACTTTCAACTGAGAAATGTCTCCATCAGGATAACCTGTAGACAACTCCCTGGAGGCATGCTCCTGATTAATGCTTTTAATGATTGGTGTGGGAGGATCCAGCTCACAGTGGATCATGTCACCTTGGGCAGTTGGTCCTGGATTGTATCAAAAAGCAGGCTGATAAACTTATGGGGAGCAGCACCCCTCCATGACCCTGCATCATTTCCTGTCTCCAATGTCCTGCATCATTTTCTGCCTTAACTTCCCTCAGTGACGGATTGTGGCATGGATGTGTGAGCCAAATAACCTCTTTCCTCCCCAAGTTGCTTTGGTCAAAATGTTATGTCACAGCAATAGAAAATAAACAGGACATATCATGGTGGAAGAATATATTTCAAAAATTCTATTGCATAATATATTACAGGTGTATATCTCAGTCATGTCAGAGTACAACATAGATTTTTTTTTTTAATTCAAGAGTAGCTTTCTTGAATGTGAGGAGCTTAGGTTTCTGTGTTCTGCAATCTCACTTTTCATTTCCATTTTTTAAATTAATATATTTTTACATATACCTTTATATTATTATTTTTCATTTTCTTAAGGCTTTCTCACATACTCATTCAGAAGTGGATGTCCTGAAAACAAAAATGGAAGTCCCCATGACCTGCATACCCGCCTCAGTATTGGTCATCATTCTGCACACGAGTCATCAAGAAAGATGGGTCATGTGATCAGTGTGTGTACAAAAACAGTAAGTAAAGACTCAGGTCCAACAGCTTCATAGAAGGAAGGACTTTCCCCCTATCTAAAGTAGAATGATGCCCAAGGATTCTGTACTTCTTAGATCTTGAAGGCAGTTCATCAATTTCTATGTGCCCTATTGCATTTTATTCCAAACATGCCTTCTCAAATGGCTATGCTACCGCTTCTATGGACTGCTGGGTGGTCTCAGAGGCTATTGGTAATCTTCTCTCAAATTTTCACTTAGAGCTCTCCAATGTCTTCTAACCTATTCAAATACCAGCAATGAGAAATTGTTTGCTTAGGTAAGAATCTCTCTGGTACTCAGAAATTATATTCTTGAAAAAGTATTAAATAATAGAATCCTTGACTGGAAAGCACTCCTAAGTTTTCAGGAAAGTACTCCTAAGTGTTCAGTTGCATTTTTAAAAGAGAGAGTTAGAGAGAGAGAGAGAGAGAGAGAGAGAGAGAGAGAGAGAGAGAGAGAGAGAGAGAGAGAGAGACTGTATGAAGAAGCTAGAAGAGGGTATCAAAAGCCCACAAGCTGAAAGTGGTGGTGAACTGTTTGATGGGGATGCTCAGACCTGATCCAGGTCCTCTAGAACAGCAGCAAGTATTCTTGACTGCTAAGCCATCCTTCCATCCCTAATTCATCTTTCTCATCACCATTATCAACAAGACCCTTGCAAATATATGGAACATTTACTATTTATATGTCTTTTTTTAGAGAGAATTTTCAAATATGTTATTTCTATATACTATGGGGTATTTTTTGTTGTTGGTGGTTTTCGTTTGTTTGATTGTTTGTTTCTTGTCATTCTAGGACATAGTTGACTAAGTCTCAGGGGTTAAATTCTAATGCCCAAACAGAGAATGGTCCAACATTTGATCCAGATTATCTGTAGAAATGATCATTAAAAAGCTATCTGTTTAATTTCTTCATTTCACAGACAAGGAAACAGACACCCAGGGCTCGAAATGATTTGTTTATGACAGAGGTAGGAAGTGGCAGCAACAGGCATAAGACTTCTAAATCAAAGCTGAATTTGAATTGCTTAGTTCTAAGAATAAAATGTCATTGCCATTCTACACTGAAAGGACTACTACATAATGTTTGAATTGCCTCTTGTTATTAGTCACCTGAGGACATTCTTCATGGACACTCTCGACTTCTACCTAAATGTGGATGTACCAGTCAACCAACTATCTTCCCAGAATGAAAAACAAAAAACAAAACAAAAGGCCCACACACTTTGCTTTTGGTAAACATTGTCTCTTTTTAAAATTAATTAATTATTTATACATATCCATGTTACAGCCCAATCATAGCCTCTTGGGTCCCCCTCTGCCTCCCCCTTTCCCCTCCCCCATCTCCTATTCCTCAGACTAGGGGAGCCCCCACCCCCACCTTCCCACCTCAGCTCATTGTTGCATCAGGACTAAGTGCATCCTTTTCCCCTGTGGCCTGGCTAAGCAGTCCCTCCAGGAGGAAGTGATCAAACAGCAGGCAATAGAGTACAAGTCAGAGACCGCCCCTAACTCCTCTTATGAAAGGACCCACATGAAGCCTGAGGTGCCCATCTGCTACATCTGTGTAGGGGACCTAGGTTTAGTCCATGCATGGTCCTTGGTTGGTGCTTCAGTCTCGGCAAGACCTTCTGGGTCCTGGTTAGTTGGCTCTGTTGATCTTCTAGTGGAGATCCTGCAACCTCCAGGACCATTTATCCTTCCCCCACTTTTCCACAAGACTTGCTATGCTTTGACCAATGTTTGGGTGTTAATCCCAGCATCTATTTCGATCTGCTGCTGGGTGGAGATTCTCAGAGGACAGATGTGCTAGGTTGAAGAGAGGGAACAAGGGAGGAGAGGGAACACAGAGAGAAATGAGGATGGAGACCAGACCTGGGGAGAGTGGGGACAGGAGGACAGTGGGCATACAGAGAGAAGAGAAACTGTGGGTGAAGACATTTCTATGACAAGCTGGAGACCAAAGAAAAAGTAGGTACTGGGAAGATATGGGAGTGACTCTAATTGAGGTCTAATTAGCAGGGGTCATGGAGACTGAAGAGAATACCCTCTAGACAGGACTTCCAGTTGAGGAAGGGGAACACCACCCCACTCACAAAGTCATCGACCCAAAATTTACCCTGCCTACAAGATATGCAGGAATAAAGATAGAACAAAGATTGAGGAAATGTCCAACCTGGCCCCACCTAAGACCCACTCTATGGGAAAGAGCCAACTGCTGGCACTATTAATGATATTCTGCTATACTCATGAACATTGTCTCTTTTGATGTCTCCCCAAAAGCCTTTTAGCAAGACAAAAAGGCTTTAATAGAATGATACTTGGCCCAATGCTGTGGATTAACTGCAAAGGTGCAATCCAAGGTCCTCACAGCCTTAAAAATCAGCCTCTCATATCCCCTTACGAGCCTTTGTTTTTATTGAGCAAAATTCATTTTGGCTCAGCACTGTAACTATGCCACAATTAACTGCAATAAATGTGTTTTCTCTGTATCCTATATCTTTTATTGACTATAATAAAACTCATAAACCATCAAAGATTAGGAGTTACTCATATACTAAAAACGAAATGGAAAAAAAAACTGGAGGCAATACTATATGTTCTGAAGGCAACATCTAATGCTGCTTAGTATGTTCTTAGTTGGGACACTTGTAAAGAGCCAGGCACAGTCTCCCAAACTACACACCTTTGATGATGTGTGTCTTCCTAATGTACAAAGGACAGAAACACAATGAAGTGCAATCATTCTAGCCAGTCAACAAAACACTTTAGTGAGAGCGCACTTGCTAGAGCGATACGCAACTTGTGGGAAGCCACTAATTGCAGCTTATATAATGTGGTTTTAAATCTTTCCCCCAAAAGTACACAGCTCATTCAAAATGAGGCATTTAAAGGCTGCAAAGCTTCCAGAAGCTCTTGCCTGGGGTGACTGGCATTCTCCTGAACTTGTGCTTATAATGACAATTGAACCTCACTATCCTGTGGGGATAGTGGGGCTGTTGGCCAGTAATGAATGGAAAATGCTAAAAAAGAAAGCTGCTGTTTGACCGAGGGCAATGTAATGTCAGGCCACAAAACTCCTTTTATGGATTGATGGTTCCACAGTGGCAAGGCTGGACTAGCCTTTATTGTTTAAAAAAAAAAAAAAAAGGAATTAAGAAAAAAATCAGGTCCAAATGATTCACTAACCAGAACATCACCTTCCAGTCAAGCAAGCAAAGGGCACCAAGGTCTACTCTTCTGCTCTCTAGAGCTACCACTGAACTTAGCATCATGCCTGGTTCCTGGGGTTACCCTGGGCCATGTGCTCACATCTAAAGAGTTGGATCTAGGAACCTCAGGTGAGAGAAAGAATGTGTCTGGATTTGAATTTGGATAGGAGTTGCAGGGACACAAAAGGAATTAGAAAGGGGAGAAAGTAAGGAGGAAATGCTGTCAATAGAGTATTTATGAATGAAATTCTCTTTTTAAAAAACTACAGAAAGAGAATGAATGGTGTGGGTTTTTGTTGTTCCTTTCTTTTCTTTTTGTTTTTAAATGTTTCAAGACAGGGTTTCTCCATGTAGCCTTGCCTGCTCTGGATCCTTTTTATAGATCAGGCTAACCTGGAACTCACAGAGATCTGCTTGCTTCTACCTCCCAAGTACTGGGATTAAAGGCTTGGTGAATGAAACTATTTTTGAATGATAAACACCTTTCTCAGTTACTAAAACTCTGCCACATGGCTGTGTTCTGCCTGCAGGCCAAGCCTAGCTCTGGAAATTTTGTTTCTGTTTGTAAACTAAGGAGTTTTTGAGCCTTCATTACTAATATATGCCATTAGGGATCATTTACCCTGGCAACTGGGCCTTCCCACCGTGCGCGCGCGCGCGCGCGCGTGTGTGTGTGTGTGTGTGTGTGTGTATTACCTTCTATGACACCCAGGACGTGTTTTTCTCATATCAGTACTTTATGATAAGAATGGTTTAAATCTTTAATTTGCAGATAATAAAACAGAGCAGGTTGGAGAAGAAACTGAGGCATATACCAAATTCTATGACACACTGCTTTGCTTTGGCAGTTCTTACCACAGGAGCTGAAGAAAGGAGTGCAAACCAATGCAAGTAAATCTATGTGAATTTTACACATGTAACATTTTAACTACAGGTGGTGGCAGTCTTGGTATACTTTTCTTGATGGCTCAGGAATATTATCCTAGGGGGAAAAAAAATCAGCCCTCAGGCTGGGAAAATGGCTCAGCAAGTAATGGTGCATACTGAACAAGCATGAGGAACTGAGTTCAAATTGTCAGGATCCAGTGAAACTCTGGAATGCCTATAAGTCGCATCAATGATGATCAGAGCACTACAATCCTAAGAGTACACTAGTGGCACCCACAACTTGGTGGTAACCAACAGTTCTCTAATTGGACTTAAGACCCTCTCAACAAGAGTGAAATCTTTCCTGGTACTGAAAACCTAAATCACTACTCGGCCTAGTGCATAGTTATTGTAGAATCTACAACTACTAATTTACTAAGCCAGCACAATCACTAATAACAATCTATAAATATTTTTCCTTTTACCCACAGACAAGTATAGTCTTCACCCCCCATCAAGGAAACTTCTTTTTGCAAGAGACTGAGACCACTATAGAAAACTACAAACAACCAAAGTGCACACTTGTACAGTGCAGCTTCAGTAGATATATCTAGAATGCAATTCCCACATCTAAGACTCAGAAGACATTTTGGAAAAGAGGGCAGAAAGGTTTTAGTAGCCGGAGGATCAGAGTGTTCACCGTAAGATTGTGTTTCCTTCTAATGTCAGAAGCAATGCCCATAAAGTCTGTCCATCATGACTTCCCAAATGTGATCTGAACAAAGATGGGACCAGTGTGCTTGCCAAAGCAGATGGGGGAAAGCCCATGAGGTCTCAACCTTACAAAGGTCTGTAGGCAACTGGGGAATGTTGGGAGAAGAAGAGAGGTGTTCTTCTCGAGGAAATTGGTGGTCCAGTGCCAAATAATCAGCCCTAAAAACCTAAATACATGTAACATTATATGTACTGAGCAGGCTATTATTAGAAATAACTATGTATATGTTTATACACACACACACGCATACACACACACAAGCAATAACAATGAGTGAAAGAAGAGGACATGAACTTGAAGAGTAGGGAAGGCTGCAATGGGAAGGTTTGGAGGAAGGAAAGGCAAGTGAGAAATGTTAGCATCACATTATGATCTCAAAAATAAATAAAAGTTAAAAAAGAAATAAAGTTACCATTCCTACAATAGATATTTTGTGAATAGTTTTCTAAATGTTTGTCATTGACTCACAATCAAATTATAAACATGTATTAAATATCAGTGTTTAAAAAAGAACCTGGGACTGGCCTCACCTGACATGGCTATAATACCAGGTCTGTCTGGGGCAGAGACAAGAGGATGACTGGTATTGGTGCTAGTCATCAGCTTAAATGAGGTTCAGTTAAGGACCCCCTTTCAAGGGAGGAAAGTGGGCAGATTCTCCTCTGCCTTCAATGCATGAATGAGGACACACACACAGCTCTGTCTCTCTGTCTCTGTCTGTCTCTGTCTATGTGTCTCTGTATCTGTCTGTCTGTCTGTCTGTCTGTCTGTCTCTCTCTCTCTCTCTCTCTCTCTCTCTCTCTCTCAGAACATTATTTTATTACTTATTTGTAAGGGTATGGATCTTTTTCTTGCATATATGTCTATGTGCTGTGTGTATATAATGCTCAGGGAATTTATAGGGCCCAGAGTGAGTCAGCGCCCCTGAGATTGGAGACACGGAGAACTGTGCACAGCCGTATGAGGGTGTTGCAACAATTCCCTCCAAGCAGGAAGGTAAATAACTCAAAATAGCTTCAGAAAGTTCCTAAAACTAATCCAATTCACTAGGCCCCATGAAGTCCTTTTTGGGAGCTTGTTAACAGTACAGATAGAAACATCCCTGGAGCGGTATGAGGGCTTCCATAGACATTGTGGGGGAGATTGACAGTTTCAACTGTTGACCATTTATCTGGAATTAGCAATGACGGTAGCCACTGAATTGTCACTGACAGGTGTCTTATCATGCTACTGACCTCCCCCTCCCCACACACAAACAAAACAAATTACAAAAACCAAGGCTTATTTGAAGTTCAATGACAAGAAGTTTATAGGTGCAAGAGCAACGTCCCTACGAATGTCTGCCCCTCAGTTTTCTCAGAGCAAAGGGGGGCAGAACATGTGTTGAACACATTTAAGTGGGAAAGCCCAAATGTGATGATGCCCTAAGATTTGATAGATATGACCTATGGAAAGCTTGATAACAGAAAACCCCCTCAGCAAGCAGAGGGTTTTTTTTTTTAATGGAAGATTCCTAAAGCCAAAGATTGAGGGGTAAAAGGAGAAATGTGCAAGTATAGGAGGTTGTGGTAAAATTCTACGAGAAACTAAGTCTTATGGCCAAGAACTAATTATATTCTCTTATTAAATAAACACGCATGACACATTTTTCTGAGTCAGTTTCAGAAAGTGCTAAATTCCAGGACTATGGAAAAAGAATTATACAAGGTACTTAATACGTTATTTTTCTCCACCATGATTTCTTGGTTAAGTGAAAAAGTCAGCCATGTGGACAGATAATTACTTTAGTAGAGAGGTGTTTCCACATCCTTGAATTGCTCAGCACTTACAGAGTTCCCAACCCACACACTGGAGAGTTAGGAGTGTAATGTGATTCTTGAGGAATATTATCCCGAATGTTAGTCCTGCCACTCATTGGAATAGGCCCACACTGAAAGAGGGGAAGTCTGCAGAACGCTACCATAGCGATCCAAGTTCCAGCATTGTAAAGTCTGAAGAAATAACATCTGGTATTATAAATTTCATGAATATTGAATGAGGAGCGTGCTTTCCCATTGTGTTAGTTACTTCACGCATTGCTGTGGGAAAAGTACCTTAAAGGCAGAAGGATGTATTTGGCTCACAGTTTACGGAAGCTTTTGTTCATGGCGCAATATGAACTGAGGCATGGCACCTGCTTGAGAGTAGGGGACACATCATGTCTGTACTCAGGGAGCAGACAATAGGATGCTAGTGCTCAACTCATTTTCTCCTCCTCATTCAGTCTGGAACTCCAGACTATAGATGCTGTAACCCATATCCAAGGTGGTTTTTTTCTTTCCTGCTCAGGAAACACCCTCGTGGACATACTAAGAGACGTGTTTCTCGGGGATTTGAGATAGCATCACAGTGACGGTCAAGTCTGAGCAACACACTCCTTCCTCCACTGCTTTTCAAGCCCTTGCACTCACATTTGTGGCTAGGATACCCAGCATTTGGCTCTACTTCCAGCCTCCCTAGCACTATTATCAGATCATGTTCATTTAAAATAAACCCAAGGACCCATCTATCCTTTGCTGTGGTCTAGAAACAGAGCCACGAACTACTAAGGTGAACGAAAACAGACGGCACTGAGTGTGTTGTCAAGTAAATGCCACAGCTGGATAAGTTTTCAAACCAAGTTTTGTCCATCTTGAGCACATCCTGATCCTTTCTTATTGTTTTTTCCAGTCTGGTAGCACATCTAGGGAGATGGTGTACTAGAGCGACAATCACATTGGTCTGGTCGGACAGTGGGTCAGAATGCATCAAAATCACATGGAATCCTCAGTTTCTGGTCAGTCTCGAGGGAAACCAGGAACATTAATTTTAACACATTTCCAGAACATGTTAATGTGGCGGTCCATGAGCCACACACTGAGAGCTTCTAAAGACACCACCTCCCCATCTTTTCTCCCACGTTACCCTAGCCCCAAGAAGCTGCCCATCCCTTCCCACATTCTTAGCATTAAAGTTGAATTTTACAGGTAAGTTTCACATATGGACCTTTTTCTCCACAGGACTAAGTTGGGCCTCGTTCATGCCAATAGCTAGATGTTCATTAAATTGATTAGCTTGCTTTATAAGGGACCCAGAAGAAAAGAAAGTAGTTTTTTTTTTTTTTTCTGAATAGAAGGAAGAGTTTGGCTTAGTTAACTAATCAAAACCTTAATGATTATGTATCTGAGAATTTTTCTGCATTGAGACTTGGACTTGCATACTCTGGAACAGTTGCGTCTAAGACAGTATTTGCTCAAGGGCTTAGGTCCCACAAACGCAAGTGGAGTTTTCAATGTTTAGAGAGTGAAAATGCAAGCATGGCAATGAAACCACCCAACCATACTCTTAACGGAAAAAAAAAATGAAGCTTAATTCTGGTTCATGTAGACTATAGATACAAATAAAAAGAAAGATCCAAATTCCACATTAGAAAAATCACTAAAGAACCTCAGTGTACCTTTAGCCAGGGTAGCAGCTACCCAGGAAGTGAGTTCCCAAGGCCAGTATCCTGGGGACTATGTGGATTTACTGTATCGCTCCTATGCACTTGTAAATTGAAGTCAAAACTCTCGCTTATAAGTTAGATAGTACATTAATTGGCACAATAGCCTATGGGCTTGTCGCACATAAAATTAACTGTTCTAGGTTCATTTCAAGTGTTTATAGGTATTTTCCTCAATATGCATCTGGCTAAGTGCACTTACATTTCTCCCAGGTTCACACATAAGAAAAGCCAGCCACTGTTCCATCCAGCATATGTCTCAGGATCGCTTTACTTTAGGCATGCAGACTGGGGAATTGAAGGGAGTACCCGTACTACAATGGCCAAACCCCCCGAAAGAGAAGGGCTGAGAGGACTCTATGTACAAAGAAGTTTTCTTTTCTAACAGAATGAGAATACATGACTTCCCATCTGAATTACACATCTCCACCCAAGGCTTGGCACATGGCAAGTAGCTCATAAATACTTTAGAATGTGGAATTTAATAGGAATAAAGAAGCCAAAATTGGATGAGTTCTACTCATAAACCCGCAATTAATTTTGACCTCAAAATATTCCCCAATATAAAATATTCCCCTATGGACTTGGTCATCCATATATATAATATATTATATGTATGTGTGTGTATATACATACATACATACCATGTAATTGTCCATGATAAGTCCTCAGCAAGTCTAAGTTGTAGCAAGCTACACCCTGGGACCATGAGAAAGAAGTAACATCCATAGGAAATCATATTACAGGAAGCCTGGTGACTGGAATCATCACATCAGGCTTGACTTAACAATGCTGCTTTTCCAGATGGAGAATGAATGGCAAAGTTTTACAAGCACTTGTTTTCCAAATGTTGAAGAATTTCAATTTTTCTCTTCTTCCAGCTGTTGAGATTGTTGTAATCTGATCTGCTTTTTGTCAGGGAAAAAGTGTCTGGCACATGTCACACGGTTTCCAACAATATACGCTAGAACAGGGACTACGTTCTTAGAGAAGTGTCAAATATAACCTTACCTACTGATGTTGTAAGGAGATACTGCAAATTCAGTTTGGAACCCAGAAATATTTGTAATTTTCTTAATGAATGGACAGAAAGACAAAGAAATTATTCCTATACTTTATGAGCAAAGTTATAGCAAGTTAACTGCTAAGCAAATATGAACAAAATATGTACACATGTCTTGGCCATAATCTACCCCAACAAACTTATATGTAATCTGTACACTTCTCCAAATACTTATTAGTAAATCATTTTTAAATGATAATAATTATTGTTTTTAAATGTATTATAGTAGGAGTCATAGCTGGTGCCTGTAAGCCCAGAGCTTGGAAATCAGAAGCAGGAGAGTCACCATAAGTTTAAAGCCATGTGCACGATGGAGTGGCTTCAGGGAAGGCTGAGGTCCATAAATACACCATTTGTGTCTCAAAAAGACAAACATACAAATTAAATTTACAGCTTTCTACTTGTCTGCTATCTCACCAAAGTCCTTAACTTGAATTCGCTCATTTTGTTCTAATAATAATTCTAAAATATGTTCTGTATCCCACTTCAGAGAAAAATAAAAAAGAGGAATTGAAAACATAAGCAAGACTATCAAGAGAATAAACATTGAGTCAATCCACTATAAAACCAGTGTCCATAACATGTTAGAATGTCAACAGTCTTGGAGACATGGTGGGAGAGCCAGCAGCCAGGAGAGTCAGCCAAGCTCCTGACCACCCTTGCTGGTGATGCCCAGGTCCATGCTGCTGCTGAGGACCATGTCTGGATTGGAGATCCTACTGCATCGATGTCTGTGGCCCATGTTCTTACCAAAGTCCATGCAGATGTCCCTGGTCTGTGCTGCCACCTGAAGTCAAGTCGATGTCCATGGGCCATACTGCCACTGGAGGCTATACTGATCTAAGGGTGCTGCACTGCCACCTGAGGTCATGGTGATATCTGTGGTCTAGGCTGCCTCCAAGAGCCTTGTCTGTCGATAGGGAGCCATGTCCATGGTCTGTGCTGTCGCCTGAAACTGTGTGAAGGCCCATGATCCACACTCCCAATGACTGTGAAGAGCAAGGAGACTACTTTTGCTGTGACATTGATGACTGCAGATGCACAGTTGAGAGGGAGGGACATGAAAGGCTTCTGTGACAACTCCTACCCCACCACACCCACGTCACACCCCACCCTACCTCTACCCTCTAGCCCAAAACTAACAGCCTAGGCAGGAAGCCACTGAAGAGAACTTTTAAAACATGCGAGGGAGATGCTGAAGTGTAGCTCCCTACAATTGATGCCATCTGGTGAGGGTTCAGGAAGGGCCAGGCCACTGAGAGTTTGATCATCCTCCACTGAGTATATAAATGACACAAGTAGACTTGTCTTCTTCTTCTTCTTCTTCTTCTTCTTCTTCTTCTTCTTCTTCTTCTTCTTCTTCTTCTCTTCCTCCTCTTCCTCCTCCTCCTTATTCTCCATCTTCTCCCTCTTCTTCTCTTTTTCTCCTCTTCTTTTTATTTTTTACTTCTAGTTTTAGAAGGAAATGTCATAAGAGGTGGACACAGAGGACTGGGAAGGGATTGTAATGGGGAATATGATGTAAAACTACAAATAAAAGTGTTGTAAGGGACAAATATCATTAGGCTTATAAATTAAATATTCCCTATTTTTAATTTTTTATAAATTTCATTGTAAAAATCTTGCAAATTAAAAACATCACACATCAGAGTTAACAAGACCCAAAGGCTGTTCATCTTAACAAACTTCTATATGGTTAGATTGGTGGTTCTAAGTCTGTGGGACTTTGCAGTGGATTCTACAATTGTTCTACAGATATCATTTTTTACATTTACCCACCACCAAAGCCAAAGATCCAGGACAGAATAGAGATAGAAAAACAATTAGCTTTATATCCTCTTTTATAACTCATGCTCATTACCTGCATTCAGTCCTTCCATAGCCCATAACACATAGTCTTTCTTGTTTTATTTTCTGCATATCATCCAGTACCCACAAGGACATTTGTTTACATATATACCTATATTATACCTAGAATCCCTGTATGAAGGAGGATATGTGGTGGTTTTTTTTCTGAGATAATGTGATCTTGCCTAATATTATATATTCTAAATACATCTATTTTTCTCTAAATTTTTAAATTTTATTTTTCTATTGAGTAGAGTAATATTCGTGTGTGTGTGTGTGTGTGTGTGTGTGTGTGTGTTTCATCTCTTAATGGATTTTAAGCTGATTCTAACTATTTGCTATCGTGAATAAAGCAGCAATAAACATAGGGATGCAAATATCTCTGTGGAAGGATATGGAGCTCTCTGGTTATATGCCTACTAGTGAAATGGCTGGGTCATAGAATAGCTCTACTTTTAATTTTTATAATGTGATGTCAGGCTGATTTCTACAACGGCTGAATTAATTGACACCTTCAAGCAACAGTTATCATGAGTTCCTTTCTCTCCATATTCTTTCCAACATATGTCATCAGATTTGTTGATGGTAGTCATTCTGACTGAGGTGAACTGTATGTCTAAATAGTTTTATTGTGTATTTCCCTGATGTTCTGGGTATATTAAACATGTTTAAAAATAGTTGTTATCCATGTGTTTCTCTTTTTTTTTTTTTTTTTGAAAAGTATCCATTAATTTCATTTGCTACCCCCTTTTAAATAATACCTTATTCTTTGAAAATTCTATACATTTATACAATATATTGATTATATCTATCTACTTTTACATCTCTTCAACTCCCCTGGGTGCCTTCACTCCTTCTCCTTCCTGGCTATATATTCTATTTTTATTTTTGTTGTTAATAACTGCTTGAGTCCAGTTAGTGTTGCCCATATGTGCATGGGGTGAGACCATCCACTGGGGGATGAGAAACCTACTGGCTGCCATACCCAGGAAGGATAGGGACTCATTCCCTTAGTAGTTGTAAATGTCTAATAGCTCTTTCAACAGGAGTTGAGACTCTGGACCCCTCCTTCCATCCGTGCTGGAATTCTGACTAGCTGGATCTTGTGCAGGCTTTAATTCTGGTAACCATAGCTGCTGAGGGTTGATTTGTGTGACAGCCATATTATGTCCAGGAGTCAATATTTCAGAGTTCTCTACTTCCCATCTATCAACTCTCATGTCCTTTCTGACCCCTCTTCTCCCAAGTCCTCAGCCTTGGGATATGGGAGGTTGCTCAGATGACCCAGTCAAAGATGAGCCCTCAGAGTTATTTATACTCTACTTGGAGCAGTTGTGAGATTCAGCATTAGCCACTAACCACTGAAATTCCCGGAGCCTTGGGTCTGGAGGCTGATGCAGAGGACCCATCTACAGCCGAGCACTCAGAGTTATTTATATTCTGCACTTTGAGCAGTTGGGAGTCTCTGAATTGACCACTAACTACTTTAAACAGAAACTTCTTGGACCAAGGTTGAGATCATCATCAACCTGTGGGCATGAACACAGATATTTAGATGCTCCTTGATAGCACGTCCACTTAGCAAAACACCAAAAGCAGGTTTCTCATCCAGAGCCTAAAATCTTCCTCAATATGGGTCTTTTATCATTTTTTACAGTAACATGCGTGAACTCCCTCCTGGCCCTCCGCCGCCAAACCCAATGGGAAGGAGAAGGGGAGAAGAGAGACATCTGTTTATCAAAGCCAATAGCCTAGTCTATACATTACATGGCTTTTGATGTATTATTTCTGATTTTGCATAAATGGCTCAGTTTCATATCTCAACTCAAAGAAATTATATTATAGTCACTTTCAGACACAAAATGGCTTACCTGAAACACAGTTTATTTCACAAATAACTGCCTTCTTTGTCATGTACATGGTGGGACCATATTTTGGTGTCTGAAAGTTGCTCATCTTGCGGTGGAGATTATCTGGAAAATAAAGAAATGCAATTTTAAGTAAAAAAATTCAACATGAATAGGAATATTTGTCAGCATGAAGGAAGTTTCAGGTCATAGAAGGAATAACTGGGCACAAAAGAGGCTAAAAACTGTGGCAAGACTGAAGACTTTTAGAGACCAAGGGTAAGAAATACTGCAAATGAATGAAATCTAACATGCACCTTCTCTACGAAAATCCTAGAAAAACATTTAGAGAAACTGATGGCGCGCGCGCGCGCACACACACACACACACACACACACACACACACACACACAGTGGTAGAAGGTAAGATGTGTATCCAGAAAAGGTTCGAGAGGACATTAAGACTACCTGTGAGCTAACTGATCTCAAATCCAAGTGGGTCTAATGCACAGAGCTGATTCTCTATGCCAGTCTGTAAATATTGCAAAAGGTGTGTTTTCAAGTATCTAATTTTTAACAAAAACATGCGAAGAAACATAATATGGTCTAAACAAATAAATAAAATAAATTTCCAAAAATAGTCCAAGAAAGGACAAATGATTTGTACATACATTTCTCTGGAGAACATAGGTAAATAAGTAACAAGCATTAAAAGTTTTCAAGATCATTAATCACTGAGGAAATGCAAATATAATTCACAACAATGCATGTTCAAACAGTAACTCAGTGTAGTGATAGATAGTTTATTAATTTGATTATGTTAATCATTTAGTAATGTATATGTAGTACCTAATCACATTGTATACTTTGAATATAATTTTGTCAATCATATAGAGATAAAAAAGGAGATATCCATCACCCAATTCATCTTCTGAATAGTTAATATAAACCAAAAGAGAAAATAATAATTGTTAGGAAGTATGGAGAAAACTTGAGAGACATGTGAATTCCTGCCAAGGATGTAAAATACTACAACTTCTATGGAAAACAGTAAGCTAATTCTTCAAAAACTTTAAATGAAAAATTAATATATGCCCCAATAATTCTACTTCTGGTATATAACCATAATAATTATAAGCAGAGACTCACATGGTATTTGTACAGCTATGTCCACAGTGTCATTACCACCACAGTGAAAAGGTGGGCGCTAGAGAAATGTCCATCAGTAGACTAGATGAAATAACATATGTGACACAACAGCTGAAGGTTCTTGTCTTAAATTTTGTCATGTGGTTCAAACATGGATGGAAATATTCTGCCATATTCAGTAAGCCAGTTGCAAAAGGACAGATACAGCTACGGCTGCATTTAGATGTGATCCTTAAAGAAGAGCCAAATTCATTAAGACAGAAAGTACAATGGCGGGTGTCAAGATCTCAAGAATCAGATCTCACTCTCCACTCAACAGTGGAGAGTGTCATGTTCGTCGGCTAGGTCTTGGTAGGGGTTCGAAGCTTACTGCCTATATTCTCCTTGGCTGGTGCCTTAGTTTGAGGAGGACCCCAGGATCCAGATCTGCCTGTCATAAAGTTCTTCTTGTAGGTTTCCAGTACCCTGTGGGTCTTACTATTTCCTCTTTCTTCCATGCTACTCTTGCCTAAAGTCTCAATCGGATATCCTCTCCTCTGACCCACTTGGTGCCCCCTTTTCTGACCATGTCCCCCAGATGGGGAGACCTGGTGGCACTCAGAGGAAGGATAGCTAGTTACCAAGAAGAGACTTGATATTCTGAGAGCATATATAGGGGGAGGAGGTCTCCCTCAGTACAGACATAGGGGAGGGGAGAAGGGGAGAAATGGGAGGGAGGGAAGAATGGGAGGAAACAGGGGAAGGGCTAACAATCGAGATGTAATATGAATAAATTAATAAAAAAAGATCTCAAGAAAAGGAAATGAGGTATTGATGTTTAGAGGATATGGAGTTTTAATTGTGCAAATGGAAAACTGTAGAGATAAATGTATAGATGTCTTCAGGACAATCGATTGAGACAGTCAACTTTATGCATGTTTTATTACAATAGAAAATGCCAAAAGATGACTACTTGGCTAAGCCATGAAGTTGTTGCAGATCACTGCTTTCTGGGTTGTTTCAGGCACTTACCAACCCCACCTCCCTGATATTTTTTTTAGCAAGAAAGTCTTATTTTATTAGTTTTCTCATTTTGATTACCCACTGCTATAAATGGCTTCCTAAAAAAAGATTTTTTTATTTATTTTATGTGTATGGGTGCTCTGTTTTCATGGACACCAGAAGAGGGCATCAGATTCCATTACAGATGGTTGTGAGCCACCATGTAGTTGCTGGGAATTGAACACACATCATTATGTATGTCTGCTTTTAACCGGAGTAAATTAATGTTTGATGCTTGGTGAGTGTGAGTCAAAGGAAATTCTCTGTTCTTTATTTCAAACCGTTTCCACACAAGAATGGAGGTTAATTAGGAGTGACTCCACAAACAAAGCAGTAATACTCGCTTGTATATTTTTAAAATTTTGTTAAGAAGAATTTTCTCTTTCTTTGTATCTACTTATTTAGTTATTCCTCTGTGCATGGTGTGTGTGTGTGTGTGTGTGTGTGTGTGTGTATGCACACGCACACCTGAATGCATGCTTTTATATGCCATACCTGACATATAGAGGTCAGAGGACAGCTTATGGGAATCAGTTTTGTCTTTCTACTATATGGGTTGCAGGAATCAAACTCAGGTTTTCACGTTTGGTACCAGTTGCCTCTACCAACTCAGCCATCATACCAGCCCTTTGAGAGACAGTTTTGAATTAAAATTATAGCTAGAGTTCCATTCCTTTTCCGTACACTATTTTATCTTACTCTGCAGCTGAATAATGCCCCATTGTGTATGTGTGTTACGTTGTTTAATCCATGCATCCACCGGTACGCATTCGATCGAGTCTGTGGCACGGCTGTTGTAAATAGTGCTGCAGTAAACATGGGCTTGTTGGCATGTCTGTGATGCACTGACTGATTCTTTGGGTGTGTATCCAGGCATGGGATAGCTGGATCATGTGATTGATCAATTTTTAGCTTTGAGGAACCTCCATACTAGTCTTCTGACTAGAGATTAGCCTGTTAAGTGGAGGAGGCCATACTCAAAAAGACAAGTGTCTCTTATCTTTCTACATGTAGGGAATCAGAAGGAAGGAAGGAAGGAAGGAAGGAAGGAAGGAAGGAAGGAAGGAAGAAAGAAAGAAAGAAAGAAAGAAAGAAAGATAAGCTTGTTTTCTTCAGAGACATGACCATCTGCATGGTGGTTTGAATGAGAACACCCCCACCCACCACCCTAGGCTCATATATTTGCATGTTCAGTCCCCAGCCGATGAAGTGTTTGGGAGAATTAAAGAGGTTGCCTTGTCAAAGGAGGTGTGTTTCCAGGGGTGGGCTTTGAGGTTTCAAAAGACCAGGCCAGTGTCTCTCTTTCTTTCTCCCTGCCTCCTGCTGCCTCTGGAGCCAGATATAAGCTCTCAGCTAATTGCTCCAGTGCCCTGCCATGATGATTGTTAACTAACCCTCTAAAACCGTAAGCAAGCTCCAGTTAAATTATCTTGTGATAATTAATAATATTTCCATAGCTGTCACTGAACTGTAGGCTCAATTGCTATCTTATTGTCCACACATATGACCTCAGGATTCAATTTACATGAATAAATTTGAGGCACATATTTCTCTTAGCCTCTGTTGACCCAACATGGAATGGACACTATAATTTGCATACTTAGAGTCACTGTAGTTTCTGGCTCAAACTAACTGTCCCACAACCATCATCAATAGTGTCCAGTTTCTACTCTAAGTTTAAATGGGAAATGATACAGTTACCCCTTCGAGCCAATTGTGTGTTTACAAATGTTCAGGAAACATTTCTAAAGAAAGAAAAAAACATATAGTATGTAACAATCACCATGATGTAAAAATCCACCACTCTAGCCAATTTTCCATTACTAATAGGTTTAACTCACAAAATTCTGGAAGGTGTAGTAAGACAGTCTTGCAAACCAGTAAGAAGTGGCTTAGAGCCAGGAAAGGTGGCACATGCCTGTAATTCCAGCACTCAAGGAGGCAGAAGCAAACAGATCTCTGTGAGTTCAAGGCCAGCCTGGTCTACAAAGGAAGTCCACGATAGCCAAGACTACACAGAGAAACCCTGTCTCAAAAAACCAAAGGGGGAAAATAGGAAGGAAGGAAGAAAGAAAGAAAGAAAGAAAGAAAGAAAGAAAGAAAGAAAGAGAGAAGTGTCTTAGCTACCACTGATGATGGCAATCAATGTTGGCTGGAGATTTAAACAATTTTTGTGATTTTAAATATATTTGACCTCCCAAGCAAAGCTTCTGGTGGTCAAAACTGGACTGGAATCCAAATGTTAAAATGTTTACATCAATTATTTTAATACACAATGAATATTGGGAAGTCTTGCCAGTGGTAAATGTTCAATAAGTAATCACTAATTTCTTTGCACAGAGGCCTCCAAAACGACCCCACTTCCTTTTGTAGAGATTTCAATATGCTCAAATTAAATACATACAGATATGCAAAGCCAGAGGACCACTTGAAAACATACATTTGAAAGACGTCCTCTTTTCCAATTTAAGTCACCATTTATGGCTCACTCCCTATTTAGAAATTAATTTGTCGTTTCAACCTTTGAGGTCCTGCTGACACCACATCTAACTTATAACACACCCCCTGCCCCACCACACTGCTCTATGTAACGTATTCTGAAGCTTTCCTATGGACTGTCATTCATGGAATCTGTGATATGAACAGAAAAGAAAAGACATAGAGATCACCCCAAAGGGTCGCAGAGAACTGACTTGGACAGATGCTAGTATTTCAATGCCATGTACCCCAGGGATGAGAAGAAAGCAGCCACTCAGTCAGAGCCAGGGTATAGCAAAGGGCCCTGATGGACTGACAGCATCTGAAGGGGCAGGGTCACCTTGGAACTGAAAAGGCATAGGCTTTAATATTTAAGGTGGTGGAATCTAGTTATGTGTCTACAGAGTTTGGGGGCAAGAATCCTATTCACAGAGAGAAAGGTGATGCTGAGCCATGCTTTAAGCCAGTCGTTTGAAAGGGGTGGAGTATGTCACAAGCTACAATAGGCTTTTGTTGCCAGACCCAAAGCTCCCTGACAGACTTCAGATTAGAGATAGACAGTTTATTATGCTGAATCGGTCCCTGAAAGTTTTCCCATAAGCTTCAGCAATTCCTTTCCTTGTCAAAGGCAGTTTCTATACAGTGTTCTACTTAGTTCCAGAGGACACTGACTGTAGGAAAAACACAGCAAAAGCTGGACTGATTGGGAGGATGATAGCCTGAAGGCAAAGTCAGTGTGTGACATTTGTAGCAGCTAGGACAATGAGCAGCAGAGCAGCGGAGCAGACTCCAGGGCTGTGGCCCAGGCATCCTGAATAGGACACTTTGGGGACAAGGCTAGAGCATGGGTATTTTACCAAGTCTTCGCGTGATTTCATGCATGCTGCAACTGCTTTCCGCAGTCCCAGTGTGCACCGTGTCCTCCCCAAATATCTGATTAGTTCTGAATTCCAAGCATATTCATGCACTCACTTAACCAACCATGCTGTGCCCATTCAAGAAAAATTGTCATACAGGTGCCAAGCAGATATATGCTCCCCTTGGAAACAGGGAGGGGGATGTCTATGTCCCTCCCCGGGCCTCGATATGGTAACATCTGTTGATTTAGGTTCACATTTTATCATGATCTCTGTGCCTCTTGTTAAATCCTACTAACTGCTGCAGGTCTAGATTGCCAAGACAGCTTTGCAAAACCAGTAGCCCAAAGAGAGTTCTTTGTCGGGCCAGCATCAGTGCCTGGCTCTTAATCAGTCTTGGTCACTAATAGAAAAGGACAAGACAGGGAAGTGGCATTTATTATATTTCAGGGTTTGATGTGTTTGTGTATGTCGTGCGTGGTAGGTGTGCACGTATGTGTTCATGTATGTGTGTACACATGTGTGTACAAGTATGCATGGATGTAGAGGCTGGAGATCAAAACAGGGTGTCTTCCTCAATCATTCTCCACCTTACATTTTGAAAAAGGTGTTTCACTGACTCTAGAGCTCACTGACTTGGCTAGTCAGGCTGACCAGCAAGGCCGGGAGTCCTCCTGTCCCTGCCTCCTCGCCGCATGTGCTTCTACACTGGACTTTTTTATGTCAGGTCTCAGGGGTCCACACTCAGATGCGCATGCTTGTGCAGTGAGCACATTAGCAGCTGAGTCATCTCCCCAGCCATGGAGTTCTGTGTTTTAATTTGCTAATTATATGGTTCATTATTTCCCCACAAATTCTAGGGTAGGCATTTCCCTTCCTGATGAGCAGGCAAAGACATCCGGTTCACACAGAGAATACTTGACAGTGCCAAGAGAAGAATCTAAGCCTGTTTACTGCCAATGGAATAAACTACTTTCTGTTGCCATAATAAGATTAATACATGAGGTTTTTGAGGGTGAAGTGGCCTCACTTCTGCAGAAATGAGTGTCCGAATTTGAGAACCGAATGAGCGTTTATTTTTCTGTTCTCTGTTTCCTCGTCCTGCTGAGCTCTGCAAGGAGTAAGGTATTAATAGTGTGGTTTCCATTTTCAAGAAACAAACATTTGTTTAAAAAGAATCAGAAGACAATATAAGGGAACTCAAACAAGTTCTGAAATGTGTGGTACAGACACAGATGACGCGGGAAATCTGGATGAGAGAAGGTCGCTGCGGTCTAAAGGACGCAGGACAAGATTTGCCGGAGGAAGTGAAAGCGGGATGGGGCTTAGAGCTTAGCAATATTTGGACAGCTGGAGGAGAGAGCAGACCCACTAGCTAAGCAGATTTGTAACATAGCAGATCTCGTTCAAGCTGCAGATGATGTGATTAGGTTCGTGTTTCCTTCCTTCCAGGGGAACTTTATTGAACGATGGCCTCCTGCAACTTCTCAGAGTGCAGGGTGCTACCCAGGTCCTGCTCGGCTGTTGACAACTCAGAAATCACTATTCAAGTTCAGAGAGGAAAGCCAAAGAAATTTGATGATTATTCCCTGGAAGGAGTCAGAGTGACATGCCTCTTGAATCATGGTGCTTTCTTAGCAACATAATTGTCAGATTAGTGTAGTTAGCGATACTGTTTTGCTATATGATTTTTTTAATAGCTAGATGCATTTGTTTACTTTCGTCTTCGTGCCGTGTATATCGCTTTCAGTGTAGTAAGGTATAGCAAGGTATCAACGAAAAAGGGTAGTTGAAGTCAGGAGTTAATAGTAATCCATTACTGGAGCAGGGCTTAGAGTGTGTAAGGTAATCATGCTGAATAGAAAAATAAGGATCTAGATGGTTGGTTCTCCCCACAACATCAGATGGTGACACATGCAGGTTTAAACAGCCAGGCCCCAAACTTGCTTCTCTCGCTTTTTTTTAAATTTTATTTTATTAATTTATTCTTGTTACATCTCAATGGTTATCCCATCCCTTGTATCCTCCCATTCCTCCCTCCCTCCCATTTTCCCCTTACTCCCCTCCCCTATGACTGGGACTGAGGCTTCTCTTAACACAATTCTAACCGCTCAGCTCAATTGCAGAAATGAACTGTGTATGTTCAGCTGAGTAAGCCATTCATCCTTTGTGATTGTCTCTGCTGCATGGGGGAGATCATGAGGCCTCCGCCTGCTGTGAAAAGATCCTCAAGGCTCTCCCTCCAGTTCCCTGCTTATAAATATGTTAGCGAGTCCCTCGTATCCACATTCATCACTTTCCCCGGAAATGGACCAGACATTCTGCATGGCCTACTCCTGCCATCAAAACCCAGAAACTCCTTTTGCGTTGAACCCACTGGCCAGAAAACTAGAGGCATTAATCTGGGCTGTTATTGCTTTTACTTAATTTTACCTCAGGAGAAAAGCATAGCAATCAATTATAGTACTATTAAAGGGGCTTGTATAATTTCTTACACACTTGTACTTCCGTCACATTCTCATCCTTTCAAGGTTAACTCCTAAAATGTACGTTTGGAAACTCCATCAACTTCATAATCTCCCTCATCAAGAGACTTTAAAGAACATTCCTCATGAGGAGTTAACCATTTACTTTGAAATCTGTTGCTAATTTATCTGCTGTGGAATAGAGAAAGGACAGGGCTCAACCCCTTTCCTTTTGGGCGACAGCTGGGTATGAAACCTCAGCCAGCTGCTTTACAAATTGTCTAGTTATTAAGTAACCATTTTCTCATCACAGCAGCAGCAGCAGCGGGGAGATGGGGGAGCTTTCCTGCCCATTCTCATGCTCACCGCTCCATGCCCCCTCCTCCACAGCACCATGAAGTTACTCACGCCAAAGGAAAGACCGTGCTTTCTTATTATCTATAATGGAAGAGTGCATGTGTCCATCTTTACAGCTGATTATTTTCAGCATTCTTGTAGTCAGTGGGGACAGACACCAGATCTCAAAGTGACAGGAAGCATTGTCTAGGGCATCCTCCTTGTTTTGTTGACAAGTAACTTTGCTCTGAAAAGTGCCTTAGCCAGCAGCAAGCCTGACTCTTGGGTTCAGGCTTTACCAGCGCTGCCACAGTGGGGCATTTTCCCATGACTCTGTGCAATGGGACTTGAACCATGAACTCGCCTTGTCTTAATAGCCATCTAGATTCCCTCTCTCTCTCTCTCTCTCTCTCTCTCTCTCTCTCTCTCTCTCTCTCTCTCTCTCATAGCTACAGTGAAAATTTAGCAATTTGCATATACTATTTCAAAATGTATATAAATGCAGAGATTTGGAAGCCAGTTTTTAATGGATACATCTACAATACAACTCCCATGCCTAAGGCTCAGGCGCAGGGAACATTGCAAAGGAAGGGGCAGAAAGACTGCGAAATCCAGAGGTTCTGGGAATTTACTGTAAGATTGTGTTTCCTAGTAATGTCAGACACTACACCCTTAATGTCTCACCAATATAACTGTTTGAACACGAACTAAAGAAGAAAAACAACGAAAGATATGCCAAAACGGGCAGGGAAAATACCTCAACCATACATAAAGAGCTACAGGCCACTAAAGATGTTCAGAGGGTAAGAAATAGTCTTCAGGGAAAAGCATATCAATTGGCTGTCCAGTATCAAATTTTTAGCCCTAAAAACATATGTGTGTGTGTGTGTACGTACATACATATGTATATGTGTGTGTGTGTGTGTGTGTGTGTGTATATATATACATGTAACATTATACAGTCTGAACAGGTTATATTTAGGAATATTGCATGGACATATGTATGCGTGCAATGACAATTAATTAAAAATGGGTCAGGAATTTTTGTTTTAGTTTTTAAATTACCATTGTTTTTATTTCTTAATCTTACTTATTTTTCCTGCTTATTTATTTATTTAATCACTTTACTGCCTGATCCCAGCCCCCTCCCTCCTCTCCTACCAGTCCCACCCTCATGTCCTGCTTCCCCCCATTACTCCTTCTCCCTCTTCTCAGAGATGAGGAGGTCCCCAATGGGTACCAATTCACCCTGGCACCTCAAGTCACAGCAGGACTAAGAGCATCCTCTCCCAGTGAGGCCAGAACAAGGCAGCCTAGCTAGGGGAAAAGGATTCAAAGGCAGGTAGCAGAATTAGAGACAGCCCCTACTTCCATTGTTTGTAGGCCAGGGATTTTTAAAGGGAACAGAAAAGGTATGTAGGAGGGTGAAAAATGAAAGTGGAAATTACATAATTATATTAATCTCAAAAAAACAAAAGTAAAAAAATTCATTTTAAAAATACTTTATAAAAGTACAAACCACATATTGGAAAATATTAATCAGTCCCATCAATATTCATATTATATCCAGGCACAATAAAGGAAATTTCTTGTTAAACAAGTATGAAATTTTCACTATTCCTTTACCTGCTGACTAACAATTATGTTGATTCTAATTTTTTGCTATAATGAATGCAATAGCAATGAAATCACACAAAGAATTGAGGAAACAGAAGGACTTAGAATGTCATATAACCTAAGAAAAGAGGAAACAAACAAACAAACAAACAAAGGAAATGAATGCTTTCTCTCATATGTGGTCCTAGCCTACTTTGTGTATGTATGTAGGGAAGTATGTGAGTGGTTGTGTGTGTAAAAATGTACATGCAATTAAAAAAACATATATACAGCAGAATTTCTAGAAAGATAAAGATTAGGAAAGGAGGAATGGCTGATGCAGGTGATGGATGCAGTCCTGAAAGAGGATATGATGCTAGTCGGTTTCCGCGTTCTCACTGTCATGGCTTTCTGTTTGGTGGTGGTGAATATGTGCGTAAAATATATATTTGATTGTGAAGGTGTAAAACCCAGTGTGAAGCTCCACCACTTCAGAGTGGCTACTCTAACTGTGTAGAAGCTCACTGAGATGTGGATTGAAGTCTGCTCCATTTTTGGTGTAATTTTTTTTGCAAGTTCTTTATAATAAAGTAATAATTTAAAAAGAAGACATTAGAAAACTCAAAGAGAAGGGAAAATCTTGCACTTGTTGTCTGCCCGTATTTGGGGTTCAAATGACGGAAAGATATCCCTCCATCTCCGGCATACTTGAGCTCCAGAACCCGCGAAGTGGAAACGGAGAAGCAGAGCAGACTCCACCGAGACTAAAATAGTAAAAGAGGACAGAAATAGAGGCCAGAGGAAAGGGCACAGCGGCAGAGTGAGGAGCAGCAGCAGAAACGTGGACTAGACATGTGGGTAGAATACAACAGTGAAGAAAGCAGGAAAAGAGGGAACAAACAACAGAACAAGAGCTGCTGTTTATTGAGCTATGGCACTCACAGGCTGCTTGATGCTGTTTAGGGATCTTAATATACTGCAAGGACCCAATTATTTATCAAGTGTCTTGCATTTTATTTTGTGCTGAGCAAGCCTTCCCAAGCTTGGCACCCACAGTCTATGGCTACTCAATTTGAAAATGGTTCACAGCTCTGCTAAGTTAGCTACCTGGATCTACCTAAGCATTTCCTTATCCTCCAGCTGCTCAGCTCTGGCTCTACATTGCCTTGCGACCCTCCTTCCTCATGCCCCAATAGCACAAGGGTGTTGCTCAGTACAACAATAAACTATGGCATCTGCATATGTATCATGTGCTAAGTCAAAACTGTTCAGACTTGGCCTAGAGATATAGTTCAGTTGACAGTGTGCTTGTCTACATTGTGAGGGGCCCTGGCTCCATATCCAGCACCACATAAAACTGGCTGTGGTGGTGTTTATCTGTAATCCCAATATTTGGCAGATGGAGGCAAGAGGATGAAAAGTTCTAGGTCATCCTCATCTACATAATGAGATCAGCTGGAGCTACATAAGAGCCCAGGAGATAGATGATAGATAGATAGATAATAGGTAGGTAGATAGATAGATGATAGATAGATAGATAATAGATCGATGATAGGTAGATAGATAGATAGATAGATGATAGATAATAGATAATAGGTAGGTAGATAGATAAATAAATGATAGATAGATAGATAGATAGATAGATAGATAGATAGATAGATAGATAACCCAACAATAAAACTGAGAAAGCTTCACCAAGTTAAGGTCTGTTGAGTATGATATCTGATGAGAAACAGATTTTCAGCTACCAAATGGTGAGCTAGGATTTGAACCACGGCAGACAGATTCCAGTGGAACATCTATATCCTTGATCTTCTTATCCATGGGCACTACACTCACAGACTCATCCAACTGAAAATAAAAAATAATTTTTAAAAATAAAGCTCCATTGAATATGTACAGACTTTTCCTTGCCACTATTCTTTGAGTATTAGTGTAATGCATGACATTTACATTGCTTTATGCCCTGTAAGTGATCTAGAGATGATTAAAGTACAGGGGAGGGTGTGCCATTTTACCTGAGCAACAAGGGTATTGGTATTTCTGGGGTATCCTGGAGGCAATTTCTGAGAAATCAAAGGACAACTCTGGCAAAAAACAAGGGTCCAAAGTAACATGTTGTAGAAAACACTACGTGTTAAACTTATTTTTTAAAGCTTTAACAGGATCATCTGATGAATGATTTAAAAATGTCAAAACCTGTAGGTCAAGCAGGAGCTAGCAAATAAGCAGGAGCCACACACTCTCTGTCCTGGTCAGTGAGAAAACCACTTCACTGCTCTTCCTGGCTGAGTGTAGGAGGAGATGGTCTAACTTCTCATGCCTAGTCTCTCTAGTCCTGAAAAGGTTCTGGGATGACTTTCCTGCAAGTGTTGATAGCCCAAGACAGCAATGTTGATAGAGATGTTCAAGGTGGGGTGGGGGGGGAGCAGTTGCCCAGAAGATAAGCTTAAACTAAAGAAGCAGCAATAAAAACTCAAGACTGAAAACATTAAGCTTTAGTTACAGCAACAAAGAATTTACATACTTCCTAGCAAGCCTCAAATTCAAGCCTTTAAACACCAAAATGCATTATGCAGACCCGCTAATGAAAATCTATATCCCATAATTTGCAACCTGCTGGCTCTGTTATGCCAAGCGCATGTTAAACAAGGCATTTTTCAACCTAATTGCATGCCATTTCTCCGGGCTCTAATTGTGTTAGGAAAATCCCTCTTTCTATCTCTCTCACGCACACACAGACCACTTTGCTTTCTGCCTCCAGCACATCAGTAAAACAAAACAAAACAGAACAAAACAGATGACTCCTCCTTTGCTACACACCCCGGAATTGCCAGTGCAAGTGCTGTGGAGGCCAGCAAGCATTTTCCCCTGTGTAACTCCTGGTCAGATGTTTGGGTCTCTTAGTTGTTTCCAGACTTAAGGTTGCACACAATATCAACCTGCCATACAGAGATAAGACCGGGTTTGTAAGCAAAGACAAGCTAACCTTGTCCTTTGTCCTCCCAAGGGACATTTAGAAATACCTGGTTACAGCATTGGTTGTCACAATGGGGAGGGTATTAGCACATAGAAAAAGGAATCCACGATTGCTGACAATTGATGTTTATCCCAGCCCCTCCACAAAGGAAAATAAATATTCTCCCTAAATGTTAGCGCTGCTATGCTAGAAAACCCTGGTCTAGGACTGTATGAAGGGACATATACTAGGGTCCTTCCCAGTGGTTGATGTGCAAGCACAAGGCCTGGAGTTCAAATCCCCAGCAAGACGTCTGTCCCCCCACCATCAGCCACATTCTCAGCCCGACCTTGCTCTTCAACTTGGCAAAAATGTCCAGGCCTACAGAGACTGAGGGATGCATGGAGTCCCTGATTGCTGATTTCCAAAAGTACAATGGGAAGGCTGGGAACAGCTGTCAACTCTCCAAAACTGAGTTCCTCGCCTTCATGAACACAGAGCGGGCTGCCTTCATGAAGAACCAGAGGTACCCTGATGTCCTTGACCACATGAGGAAGAAACTGGACCTCAACCGTGATAGGCAGCTAGATTTCCAAGAGTTTCTCAACACTATTGGTAGCTTAGCTATAGCGTGCCTTGAGTCCTTCTTCCAAACTTCCAAAAAGTGTATCTAGCCCTCTTGTTTTTCTTCCAGCCACCAAGTTATCAACGCCTCCACCATCCATACTAGCGCTGAGCCACCAAAGCCACCACAACACACAGCTCATGCCTGCTAGCAGAAATAAAACCATGCCATTATTTTAAACGTTAAAAAAAAAAAAAAGTGGATGTCAAATCCAGACATCCACTCCAGTGGAGAGAATACATGTCTGTAACTGTAGAGCTTGGCCAATGTTTATGGCTCGGGAAGTCACAGGGTCTTCTACTGATGGCTGACCAAACTGACATGTTTAAAAATGTTCCAAATGTTTATGTTTATAACCATAGACTAGCGCAGCACTGAATCTTGGACAGAGAAGCCTCTTTTGCTAGTCAGTGACAGTCTAAGCAGGGACCGTAACTGGTCACAATACTCAGCATAAGTGACTCTTGGGTGTTTGGTTCCAAGTGAAAACATCTCTGAGGCCCAAGGAATATCACGGAAGAGAGAGTAGTAGAGTGACTGGGGGAGGGGCAAAAGATATGGAGCATTTCAGGGGGGCACTGTTCTCTGGATAGGAGGATGTGGCTGGGCTGGATGTAAACATGATGGATAAATGAAAGGATCCTTTTGTTTTTAGGAACTGTCATTGAGAAAATGCCCCCCACCAGACTAGCCCATGGGCAAGCCTGTTGCGTGTTTTCTTAATTAGTGGTTGATGTAGGAGGCCCCAGCTCACTGTGGGTAGTGCCACTCCTGGCCTTTAAGAAAGCAAAAGTGAGCAAGCCATAGTAAGCAAGCCAGTGGGCAGTGCTCCTCCAATGGCCTCGGCACTCCTACAGGGACACACTTCCTCCAACAAGGCCACACTTCCTATTCATGATAGTGCCCGCCTTTATGGGGCAAACATTCAAGCACATGAGTCCAAGGGGGTCATTCCTATTCAAACTGCCGTGTGTGTGTGCTTGTGTGTGTTGGGGGGTGTGTGTGTGTGTGTGTGTGTGTGTGTGTGTGTGTGTGTGTGTGTGTTGGGGTGTGTGTGTGTGTATAAGGGCATAATTTAAGCCTGTATGTATACATCCCATGTTTAAGTTAGGACTGTTTGCAGCAGTGTCTGGAACATCTAAGGTATATATAATTTTTATATCCTATATACATAGTCATGTGCAAATAACCATGTTTTGGTTGGTGATGTACAGCATAAAAAATAGATTCCACATACAATAAGATTACATCACCCAGTGATGTCATAGCCATCCTACTTTGTGAATGTACGCTTTCTGATATTTATATAACACAAGGGTATAATCACCTAGAAAAGCAGTTCTCAGAAATGTCAATATTAAAGCAACATATGACTGCATGCACACACACACACATACATACACACACAACTTATTGCCTCTGTTTGTCTCTGCTCACTCAAGTCTCATTGTAAAACTGAACCTGCCACCCCTCTTTGAGCTTTGGTTCTTATGATCTTAGCCCTCTCCCTTTGATGCATATAAGTTGCCACTCCTGAATCTCTTCCTGCGGATGGTAGACTAGCAGGCAACCCTTGACTTGTCTTGGCCTCTAGACCTACCCGTGAACACTGACAATTCTGATTCTTCTGAGTGGTGAGGATGATGAAGACCTCTGCTGTATAGCTCACTGGGATAATGACTCCTTTATTTCCTAGGATAAACCACATGCCTTTATAGTTCATCTACATCCTCATGCCTGTTTTCTTCACAGATCTTCAACCTCATAGGAGGGCCAGACACTTGGAAATGATGATGTACTGAGGCTCAGGGGCACCTCGCTCTTGCTGCTGGGGAATCTCCATGTTCTAAACTTGAATTGAAATAAAAATTTCCTGAGAATGTCAAAAGAAAATTATAGGAAGGAGTCTGTATCTCTAACAGGTTCCCAGTATATACAAACGCTGTGCATCCACAGACCAGTTGTATATGTAAATAAGTATCTATATTCATCCGTGGATATCAGATGAATCCATAGCAGCGACACTTACATTAATATTAACTTCAAAAAGGAGAAGCTATCCAAGAGTCTATTTCTGATTAATAATCCATGAGCCTTATTAGTACCCATAATTTACTAATCCTAACAGTCAGTGAAATCTTTAGATTCCGCTCATGGTGCCCACACTGCCAAATGTAAATGATAGCCATGTGCAGCTTTTCTTCCCAAATTATCAATCTGACTCTTCTTCGTGTTACCTGTTTTGGAAGATGGTACTTGCAGACATGTAACTGGAACCGCCCTCCACTTTCCTGCATCTCTCTCAATGCTCTTTATACCTCACCAGTCACCTTCTGTAGCTCCCTCTATTCTAAAAGAATGTATCTTCTCTCTCCAGAAATTCAATTATCTATTCTCTCTTTAATGAAATGTTCTGAATGGACACAGTATTTAACTACTCTCTAAGATTCGTGGAAAGTATGAGGAAACCCAAAAGAAATACTTTCTGTCTACAATGTAGCTGGGAGAATTTGATATGTCAGTTGTGATGAAAGAGGCAGCACACTATTGAGAACAGAAGCAAGATCAGCTTCAGACTAAGATTTCGAGGTAACTGTGTCTGCTGCCTTGTAAGCCAAAGAGGGCAAAGGTGGAAACTGAAATGTAAATTAGGAGGCTAGTGAAATGGGAGTCCTGGTACATTACAACAAAAATATGCTACCAGTTTGACATTTGCACTAAAATATGAAAAAGGTAAGAGAGTTACCTATGCTATATGTTGGAGGAAGAATGTTTCAGGCTAAAGCAACAGCTAGTTGAAGTCCCTAGGGCACCATTTCTGGAGGTGAATTGTGGACAGATAATCCTAGAGATAAAACAGAGCGATCAAGGGACCAGACCATCTAAGGACTACTGGGCCGTTGTGTGCCATGCTTCCTAATGGGAGTACACGTGCTATCTCTCAGTTGTCTGCATTAGTTTTCTCTGTCTATCTAGAGATTAGGAATGGGCAAAGGATATATTATTCAGAGTTGAAAGTTCTAGGACCTTGGGTAACAAGTAGTCTTGAGCTGGACTAACAGATCCAGAGATGTACATTTCTGTGTCCCGAGAACCAGACAGAGATGTATGCCTTCAATCTTTAAGTAGCTCTAGATATTCAGTTTGTGGGCTCACCGTTTTGAGTAGCTCAGAACTGTCGGTGGCTCCAACACGAGTTGTCAGTGGTCCACAGCTCACGGCAACAGCTAGCATTAGCATCAACAAGTGGTGATGAGTGCTATGGCTTCTGAGCCTTGAATCTGGGGATCTCTGACTTTCAACATAAAACCTACTGTTACAGGTTTATTACAGTGGGTCCCAGGTATCAGCATTCTGGGCTCTTAGGACCTGACACCTCCCAAAAGCTTTTCTTCTGACAGAGCCCCACAGTTTCTCATTGTCTTCCATCCTTAGTCTCTGTTTTCTGCCTCCTGTCACCTTGTTCTGCTGTGCATTGTCTCAGCTACATCCACTCCCCCAGAGTTTCCATCCCTGCTTGCCTTCTGGAACCCTTTAGCTGCTTTTTGTTACTATTGCTACTGTCATTGCTGCCACTATTATTGATGCTGGCTTGGACACAGCCACTTCTTCCATGATAGCACTAGTGCCGGCTTGTCTCAGTGTTACTAGGTCAATTTTCTCCACCTATGAAAAAGATCCAACCTAGGCAAGAAAAGACTACTGGGAAAAGCCTTCCATTGGGTCTAATGCAGCTTCACCGCTAAGGCATGCCTCTCAACTGACTTGAAAAGTAATTTGAACAACCTAGAGATGTATACGTGGCATGAGTGTGGCATTCAAATCAGGGGCTGTACTTGTACCAAGCACAGCGTAGCTCACAGTCCCACCAAACACAGGCTCCATATAGGGAAACCAATCACTAACTATCAGAGGACCAATCATAAGTCCTTCCCGTAGCTGTGATGGGGGGAGTGTGATCAAAATACATTGCATACACATATGAAAATTTCCAAGAATAAACAAAAATATTCCTTTTTTTGTTTTTGTTTTGTTTTGTTGTGGTTTTTTTGTTTTGTTTTGGTTTTTGGTTTTTCGAGATAGGGTTTCTCTGTGTAGCCTTGGCCATCCTGGACTCACTTTGTAGACCAGGCTGGCCTCGAACTCACAGCAATCGGCCTGCCTCTGCCTCCCAAGTGCTGGGATTAAAGGCATGCGCCACCACACCCGGCTTGTTTTTAATTTTTTATTAGTTTATACTTGTTACATCTCAATGGTTATCCCATCCCTTGTATCCTCCCATTCTTCCCTCCTTCTCATTTCCCCCTTATTCCCCTCCCCTATGACTGTGCCTGAATATTACTTTTAAAAGGCCTGTTCATTCAGAATGAGGTAAGATACTTAGCAATTTCAAAAAGTGAATGAAATTGTTTCTATATGAAATGCTACCACAGTGTATGATGCAAAGGGCAATGAAAGAACATGGGGTGCTCATTGGGAGAAGATGTCTAGTGTAAAAATTTTCTTCTAAGTGACCTAAGTGACCTAATCCATTAGGAGGCAGGTTGAGGGACTGAGGCACATCACAGATGTAGGTGTACATATACATATATTCTTGTGTGTGTGTATACATGTGTGTCTTTGCATGCATATCTGTAGGTACAGCACACAGTACCTTATTTTTCTGAAACAGGCCTCTCATTGAACCTGAAGCTCACTGAATTGGCTATCCTGGCTAGCCAGCAAACTCCAGACCTGTGCCACCACACCCAATTTTTACAGGGTGCTGGGGATCCAGAGGGGAGAAGCAGTTTATCGACTGAGGAGTCTCCCGGCTCCCCCCCCCCCCCGCCGTTATTTTTATTGTCAGATGCCATCTCATTCCCAAGGGCAATTGATTTTTGTCTTCTAAACAAACTTGAATGCTCTCCAGATACCTGCTCTCTATTGCCAATAGCCTAATGAGAGCTCCCAGTGACTCTTGGTTGAATTGCTGATAATAAGTGATACTGGCTAAAGCCATTAACCATCTAATTGTAGGAAGATTTGTAACAAGTTCCGATCACTCGGAGTGCCATGCAAGATCCTCAAAGCTGCTCTGTATCGTCTGCAGCCTGTCTGTTTCCCCAAATTGTCTGTCTCCTCAAATTGGCCTCTGACCTAGCTCGTAGCACGTTTGATTCACTTTTCTTTCTTTCTTTCTTTCTTTCTTTCTTTCTTTTCTGTTCTTTCTTTCTTTCTTTCTTTCTTTTTTTTATTTAGTTTTCTAAACATGCTGTCGTCTATCCAATCACAGGGCTTCGTCACAACCTGGGCTTACAGTCTGGAATGCCCCTCCCCTACACAGCCCGCTGGTCTGGCTAACTCTATCACCCTTCATATCTCAGTTTACCTATTACTTCTCAAATACCTAACAAATCTGAGTCAGTTTCCTGTGCGATGCATTCAAGATTAGTATTCACATCCTTCACTTACCCTGTTCTGTTATGATTTGACTATTGCTGTGATCATTTACACCTCCACTCCTGCATAGAAATGCCTTCTCCATCAGGATAAGCTCCACACTCATTCTTCTAACATGTAGACCTGAAGCATCAGGTCACACATTGTGAGAGATGGACACATTCCTAAGAAGGGAAATGAAAGGAGCAAGAAGGCAATTATCAGACCTTGGCCAAATTGAATAGCATCCATGACTTAAATGTCTAAGATACAGAATTACAGCAAATATGAATGAGAAAAAGCTTGTTACCGCGCTTCATGTACACTGTGTAACTAATCTGGGCATCCCATTGATGGTGTCCCTCTTTCCTCTTTCTCTACCAAGTGTATGTGACAGAACTGAGGCCAACTCCATCAGTACAGTCGCCCTGTGTGTCCTCTGCAAGCAGACCTCCATACGCCTGACTTCTGCAACACTTAGCTTTTCAGCCAGAGGGTGTGCACCATAGTGAGAATGCCCATAGTGAGAATGAGGAATATGGCTGATTGGATTGTCCATTGCTTTTTTTTCCCCCAATATTCTTAGTGGGCAGAGTTCACAAGCTTTAAAATCCTCTTCAGCAAGCGGTCCCCAGAATGGAATCTTACTCCAAAAGACTAGTTAAATCAAAGGATAAAGAAGACACAGATGAGCGTTCTAGGCAGAGGCCATGTATGTATTAGCACCCAGCACTTAGATTTAAATACTCGTACCCCATACACGTGCATGCACTCCACAAAAGAGAAGAACAAACTGTGGGTGACCACAAAGTGAGGGAATGAATTTTCAGAGCATTTCTGAATATGAAGCTGGGGAATCACCAGGTGACCCTTTCTTTCAGAATGTTCTGGCAATTATTAAGGACAGCGAGTATTATGGACGCAGCCTTGGATCACGGCACAGCCAAGGAGGCCTGGGGACCATGAGAACTGCATTAGAGGCCACGTGCACAGAATCCAGGAGTAATGAAGACACAAATGGGAGGGGTGGTAGTTTTTCACAAATGTCTGCTTCCTGGGTGGGGCATACACAGCCGCTCTGGCATGTATGGGTTTGCACTCTACCCACTCCTGTCCACTGGCCACAGATTGTCAGGCAAGCAAGCGTGTGAATGGGTGATGCAACGGCATGCTCGTCTCCAGCCAGCATAATTCTGCGTCTGAGGTTAACTGAGGGAATGTGAAATCCGTCACCTCCCATTTCCCTAGCAAACACCCGTTCAGCCAGTGAGAAAGCATAAAGGGATTGGGCAATCCCCCCACTGTCTTGTCAAGTTTGTCAGTTCACGCAAAGCATTAAACAGATACAGATGAGATTTTTATGACCAAGAGAACAGATTGGAGAGTGTAGATGGGCCATTGTTACAACCTAAATGATTTTCATCTTTTTGAAAATCAGAGAACTGTAAAAACAAAACTTTAAATAAACAATTTATTAATGCAAACACAAGCCATTTATAAGGAAATGAACGTAACAATTCACAGGATTCCAAGAACAAGAGTCTCTGTTAGGACACTGCTGTTTTTCTGAAATGAAACCTCCGTGCCTATGCTGTTTTACAGATCCTCAATCTATCCAGCATCTGGTTTATAAACTTTTTTTTCTTCTAAATCTTCTCTTATATAAAACCTGACCCAACTTTATAAGATGTTTTATGGTGGGAAATCTCAATCTGGTGGAAAGGTAGAGGAATAAATCGTATGTGCTGTTTCACAAGCGCAAGCATCATGCTGATCCTGTTTTATCTGCCCTGCCGACATTTTCTATTAGAGCATCTACTTTGAGACAGGTTCACATGTAACCCAAGCTGGCCTCAAAATGATTATGTATCTGAGGATGATTTCAAACTCTTGATCTCCCTGCCACGACATCCAGAACGGAACGTTCTTAAATTTTATTTAGTTTTGAATTGTATGTGTGGAGGGGAGAGGAGGGGAGAAGGAGAGGGAGACAGAGAGGACAGAGAACACTCAAACCAAACTATGGGTGTGTTGCCTAGCTTTATGTCAACTTGACACAAACTAAAGCCACCTAACAAGAAGGAACCTCAATTTAGAAAATGCCTCCACGTGATTTGGCCATAGACAAGCCTATAGGGCATTTTCTTAATAAGTGTCTTATTTAGGAGTGCCCAGACCGTTATGGGTGGGGCCATTCCTGGGCTGGTGGTCCTGCCCGTATAGGAAAGCAGGCTGAGCAAGCTACGAGGAGAAAGACAGAAAGTGGCAGTCCCTCCTCACCCCCCCTCTCGCCTCCACACACACAGCCTCTGCATCAGCTCCTACTTCTAGATTCCTGTCTTGTTTGAATACTGTCTTGACTTCCTTCTGTGATGGAAGGAAAGAAGTGTATGATGTGGAAGGGTAAGCCAAATGTACTCTTTTCCTTCATTACTTGCTTTTGGTCATGATGTTTCATCACATCAATAGAAATCCTAAGACAGTAGGTATGCTGGTGCCAGGAATCATTAGAAGAGGAGATTGGATGCCCTGGAGCTGGAATTGCAGGCAACTGTGAGCTTTCTGCCCTGGGTGCTGGGAAATAAACTCAGGTCCTTAGCTCCTCTGAAGCATCAACACACCTCTTCAGTGATGAGTCACAGAACATTCTTTAAATGACAAACATTTGACTCTTAGAAAAGTTAAATAAATATATTCATTTACAAAAGCACAGCTATGTACAACTATCAAAATAAATATATTTATTTATTATCTAATTACCTAATTATCTGCCTACAAATTGGCTTATGCTAGCCAGGATTAAACTTTGAGTGTTAAACCTCTTTTGTATAGTTGAGTTATGCTTTTTTTTACAAAACAGGAAAAAAATCTTCAAAGCTTGGAATTTGTGTATTTAGGCTATTATTTTAAAGTTCAAATAGCAATTTATTTGATTATTGATGGTATAACATTTATTTTTTTAGGATTTTATTTATTTACTATTTATATAGTATTCTGCCCCCAGGTGTGCCTGCAGGCCAGATAGGGCACCAGACCTCATTATAGATGGTTGTGAGCCACCATGTGGTTGCTAGGAATTGAACTGAGAACCTTTTGGAAGAACAGACAGTGCTGTTAACCTCTGAGCCATCTCTTCAGCCTCCGATGATATAACATTTAAATCTGACATTTTATAGTTTAATTTCTGTTTGCTTCTCCTTTTAGTATGGTTTGTATACCCAGGGAGATCCCATTGAAGAAAACAGATTTTTCCTTTGCAATTGGTTATCAATTGGGAATAATTTCTTGATTAAAGGTGGGATAATGTGGTCACTTCTCCTTTTCTCCATTTGGCTTTCTCAGCTCTTAGACACAGACTGGCTTGATCCTGTGCTGGGCCTGTGTGTGCCGCCACGGTCTCTGTGAGTTCATATGTGAGTCAATCTGGTTGTATCTGGAAGTCACTGTTTTTTTGCGGGGGAGTGTTGTTTGGTTGGTTGGTTTCGGTGTTTGTTTGCTTGTTTGGTGTCATTAATTCCCTTCTGGCTCTTACAGTCTTTCATCTCCCCTACCACATAGCCCCCTGAGCTCCAGCGAAAAGAATGGACAGACGTTCCATAATTTGAGTATTGGGTGACATCCTAATCTTTATATCAGGAAATAAATATGGCTTGTAACTCAAGAGAAAAATGAGCATGTTTTGTCCCCACCCATGTCTGATGCTTCTCTTGTTTTCCATTTTCCTTTGTCATTTATCAAGATTCTTTAATCATTTTTCTCTCTGTTTGAAGAACTTCTATTAACAAATCTCTAATGCTCATGGCTTGGAGATTACTGTTGCAATAAAATGGCTGTAGTACCAAAAACTTCATATTTCATGCAAACCCCATCAAAATCCCAAAGATGCTTCCCACAGAAGTAGAAACATATTCTTAATTTTAGTCGAAACAAGAGAAAAAAATTGGCTAACTAGTCAACATAATGCTTAGCTTAAAGAACAATGATGGGGCGTCACCTCACCTGATGTCCACTTGCACTATAGAGCCACAGTGACATGAAATAGCAAGATGCCTGAAATGCTGGCACAGAACAGGACACCACAGGGAGACCCATACAATCATAGACACCTAATTTTTGGTAGTGGCATCATAGACATATATTGCAGAAAAGATTGTTGGAGGCAGCAGTTTTAGAGTTTAGTGACTCCTTCTGGTCATGTGTGGTTAAGAACCCACCTGTCATGGGTTAAGAAGTTGGAAACTCTATCTATGGCAGAAATGAGGACATTTTGCCCAGTGGCTAGTTTGCCACATTTGAAGACAGAATTCTGCCTAAAAATGGGCAAGTGTGGATACAGGCAGAATCAATGGCCAAACTCTACTGAGACAGAGTAAGCAAGTCTTCAATAGTTCTTGCCTTGTAAATATGTCTGTCAGATATATTGGGCCAGATGACTGAAGATGATGCTCCAGTGTTATAGAAAGTTTTGGGTTACTGTTCAGGCAGTAAACTGGCTCAGTCATTTCTTCATTTTTGGAAGCTGCTACCCTGCACTTCCTGTTCACTCAGGTAATTAATTTTATTCCTTATCAATTCTCTGATGGAATTAAAGACCAGATAGTTTAGTCTTACAATTAAGCTTAGTTGGTTAGGGGCAAAGATGTTTTTAGATCAAGATAGATGTTTTAAGTTAATAGAGATGTGATATGATAGATATTGATTTTCATTCAGAAATTTAGACCCACAAGATAGGGAAGATGTTTACTTCAAGTTTGCCAAATACAAATAGTCGAATCACTATGAATGTAACATTTATATAATTCCTGATTGTCTCATGGTTCTTCCTTCTGTGTGTAGTTTATTTTATTCATGTGTAATAATATAGATATATGTTAAAAAGAAACATAATAAAAATTATTTCATATTAAACTAAAAAAGAAGTGGGAAACTTCCTTGTGTGATGTCTCATGAGACTGTATATGGGAGCTATGTTTCTCTCAGTGCACCGTGGAACCAACTCTCCTAGTATGTCATTTGAGGAATATTGCCAGTGTATTTCTGCTGCGCTTTCAAAACCTAACTACAGGAATTTTTAAAACTGGAGGAGGAATATTACAACATCCACCCTCTCTCTGGTTCCCTAACCCATTAATTCTCTAAACTCTGTTAATATAATAAAATTGCATTTGTGAGTAATAGATACATGCTGTGGTCACTAATTCACAGAGATATGGACAACAGATGAAACTAATATTTACTGAGCATGTTTCAGCTTCCAGACGCCATAACACCCTCTGTCATTTTATTTAACTATTATACCGATCTGTTTCTAAGGATTCAGGCCACCATTTTATAGAAGAGAAGAGGGCCAGATTAGTCTAACAAAGATGTCCCACATTTATTGAGGAATGAAACAGGGAGTCAAATCCAGGACAACCTGATCTTGTTCCTGCAGTTTCTATATTCTCCAGTCCTATTAGTGGCAAATGTGCATAGCCTGAGTGACATGAGGCAGGACATTGGTCTCACCTGCTAAAGTGCTGCCACACCTAAGCAGGGAGAAATAGGATCAATCTGCTCTGCTCACTAGACACGGAAAGATCATCTGGTGTCTAAAAGAAAGCAGTCTCGGAGAGGAAGAGGGAAGGCCATTCTCCAGCCACAGGTGACAGCTGAGGACTGGGGAATGAAAGAAGCAGTCTTCCAAGAGTCCCTAGCGGCAGGAGCCCATTCCACTCAACCTTCATCCACCCATTCGGAATGGTGCTTGTGGCAAAAGCTTGTTGCCAGGTTAAACATCATGCTTTCTGCTTCCTGGCTTGATAGAAAGAGGGCAAAACAATATGAAGGGGATTTTCTAACCTTCAAATCTCTATGAATGGCTCATATTTGACTTACTTTGTATACGTTTTTGCCTCAGCACCACAGAACGTCACCTTTACAGCTCATGGATCCAAGATCTTTTTTCTTAAAAAAAAAAAGGGGGGGGGGGCCAGCTTTGCCAGATAAGATACAGTCCACCCAAAAATGAAGCTCTAAGACTCTGCCCTGTGCTTGCAGCGCCACTGTTTGCAGGCATAGCCTTTGCTACTCTGTGAGTTGGAGGAGCAAAGGGTCTGTGTTGTCACCAAGGCCAGTCAGTGCCTGTGCACCTTGGTTGTTCCCCTAATTCAGGATCCGGAATTGAAATAATGCCAGACACTGGGAGTAAGCTCTAATCCCTCAGAGTCTGGATGATTGTTCATGTAGGATGTAGTGCTGACTCAACAGATGGGTCCCAACACGTCCCTTAAGGTGAGGATGGAGGGAGGCAAAATCAGATGGAGAGTTTATAGAAAGCTTCAAAGCCTTCATTTCTACAGGAATGTGAAAAAAAAATGGCATAAGGCAGAATTCATTCTCCAAGTATCTCAAAGAGCCTCCATCATCACAGTTCAATGCATAGAATACACCATTCAGTAGGGTCTGTGCTGTGCTCTTCCAGGGGGTGAGACAGTGGGAAGTTCTGCTTCTCGCTTATGAATGTGATCCTTGATTTTCATTTTTCAAGTTGCAAGGGGAAAGGAATGAGAGAAGAGTAAACTGACTTCGAATTCAGTTATCCCCAAGAGTTTCTTGTTTACTAAACTAAGATGCACTACTTTACTTTGCCAAAACATTTGGCTGAAAAGACCCAAAGAAAATGTGAATCTATCAACCACACTCCAGGGCAGGCCTCGTGCCCAGAGGGAGTTGGCCAATGCAAAATGAACTCCATGTTTTTGTGAGCATTTTATGTTTTGGTTTTGTTATTTTGGTCTTTTTGTTGTGGTTGTGGTTGTTTATTTGGGTTGTGTGTGTGTGTGTGTGTGTGTGTGTGTGTGTGTGTGTGTGTGTGTGTGCTATTTGTTTGGTTTTGAGACATAAGAAAGACGATGAAGTTGGGTAGGTAAGGTCTAAGAGGAGTGAAGTCTTTAGAGTCTCATGTATAGAATCACATCATCTTCAAATAAAGATACTCTAATTTTTCACTTTTCTTCATGTACTTCTTTATCTCATTTTTCCTATTGTTCCAGCTAAGATTTCAATTAGATTAAAACTATATTGAAAATATATTAAATTCAACCATATTGAATAGAAATGTAAAAAATAGATATTCTTCCTTAGCTACTAGCATTCATAATGCTGGAAGGCACCGGGTACCCTAGAGGAGGAAAAAGGTAATCATCCATTTCACCCAGCTGCGAACCCTACTGAACTAACAGCTGGCCCAGTAAAACATGCTGACTTCTAAGACAGTGACCTGAATGTTACAGGAGCAACCAAACACTTTTTGAGTGGATTTAAAGATATTACAATTCTCAAAGATTTTTTAAAAATATTTTAGATCTTGGTCACTTGTTTCTCCATTTTTATGCTATCCTTGGACGTGACATGTGCCCATGATCAAATGTGCTCATTTTCTTAAGACAGAGCATGGCACATGGTAAAATCTTGATAGAGTGATCTGGTGCCTGTGGCTGAGGGATCATGCATAATTCATCCTGCTCCACAGGATTAAACCCATGCTGTTATTCAAAACATAAATAGATAGGTCTTAGGCCCAGAGGTTAGAGCACCTCTCAACTCTCATCAGAGACTAGATAACTAGATAGTTACTAACACAGACACCTATATGTAACTGGTTAAGGATCAGAGAATAAGAGACTATGGACTGCTCAGTCCTAATGAGATATCCCTATCACACTCTCTTGACAAGGCTCAGGGACAACTGCAGAAGAGAGAATAGAAAAATTCTAATACTGGACAACCACAAGAAAATTACTGTGTTTTCTGACACAGTAGGGCAAGTGCACAAACAAACTCACATCAGTTGTGACAGCAAGGATAAGATCTGAACAAGTCCAAACCAGACAAAGTCCCAACATAGAATGGGGAGAGGGCCTAACATCCATCCCTGACTGAGGAGCCACTGACAATTGATAGCTTCCTATAGTAGGAGAGTCAATTTTCTGTAAAGGTGTGACTCCTCATCGGACAAACACACTCCAGGGGCTGGGTCCATATGCGAGAGTGTTTGAACAGCACAGATTAGACTCACTAAGAGGAGGAGGAGGAGAAGAAGAGGAGGAGGAGGAGGAGGAGGAGGAGGAGGAAGGAGGCAGAAAGATAAAAAAAATGTAGGGAGATAGGAAAGGACATAGGAAAAAGAGGGAAAGAAATTAATATGATCAAATATACATCCTTTTTCTTTCTCTCCCTTCTCTCCTTCTTATCTCCTCCCCCTTCCTCTTTCCTTTCTTCCTTTTTTCCTCTTCCCTTCCTTCCCCCACCTCTCTATCTCTATCTCTTTCTATCTCTGTCTCTGTCTCTCTCTCTCTCTCAGTACATACCTCCATTTCAATTTACTAATGTAGCATTTTTACATTTGTAGCTTTAGTTTTTTTGTGTTGTCTAAGTATTTCCTTCCTGTCTCAAAATTATACATTCTTTTATATTTTTACATGCTTGTGATATTTTTATTGGATATTGTTTGTATTATTGCCTGTAGATGTGCTGAATGCAAGTCTACCTGGTTTTATGTTCATTTTAATGTTCATTTTTCATTTCACATAACTGCCATCAGAATCCTTATGTGTTTAATTTAATGCTATTTCCTCACCAGATTTCTCTTATGTCTTAAATATGGTAAATGTTTATTTTAAAAGTTAAATATGGGCTTGAAAGGATCTAGTTTCTATGTGTTAGTTAATATAAGTCAATGTATACAAGTTGTATATTTGTAACATTTGCAGTTTAATATGTACATTAACATAAACATACTTTATGTTATGCATTACCCATATGCCTCATATATTATTCACATGAATATGAGCATATCATAAATCTAAAATTATATCTGCATATCAACAGCAGATTATTCACATTTTTTCTAATAATTTTTCTTTACTTGATCCATTGTGTGTGTGTGTGTCTATCTGTCATGTATGTATGTATGTATGTATGTATGCATGTTTCTGTGAGTACACATGCGTGCCTATGTGTTGGGAGATCAGTGGTCACCTTCATGTGCTATACCTCAGGTGGCACCCATCGTGGCTTATGAAACAAGCTCTCTCACTTTCCTAGAACTCACCAAGCAGGCTAGACTGCCTGGCCAGCCAGAACCATTGATCTGCCCACCAGGGCTGAGAATGTAAGTACACATCACTATGTGCAATTTTTCTACTTTATCAACTTAGTTGATCTATTCATACATTTCTAACAGGTGTTGTGTGGAATGTTCACATGAGACTGTAGATTTGATGGTTTGGCCTTATAAGTCTGTTGGATTTTTATTCTTATTGCTTTTTCTAAGCTTCATCTTAGAGGCATACGATTCTGTATTTTCTTTGACTCTGGGAGTGATTCTTCTGTTCTGCTATGAAATATCCATACTTATATTTCTTAATGATCATCATATTGTCTCTAATATTGCTCAGCCAACCTTTTTTACATAGATAAATGCTTTGTATATACTCTCAAAACTAACTTTCAGCTACTATTTTATATCAAGTGAGTCTTTTGCCAGTAGTACGAAGAATTGACTTGGGTCATACCTTGTTACTCCTTACAATAAGTTTAGCTCCATCTTGCTTTAATTCTCTCTCAAAGGCCATCAATGAATCAACTCTGATTTCATTCATAGTAGTCGATAGCTAATTTTCATTTCAGTTTTGCATAGTCATCTGTGGTGACTGTCCTTTGAGAGCATACATGCCATTGTTATTGTTTCGTTGTTTCCCTCACTGTGCTGCAGGTTTTACTACATTAAGAAGACAGCGCTCATCACTTCCTGCTTGTCCTGTTAGCCTACTAACCTTGAGGAGGGATCTGCATCTTTAGCAGGTAGCTTTGAGTCTGAGCCAACAATTCTATAGGTGTCCTTAAATCAAGTGTGTGTGTGTGTGTGTGTGTGTGTGTGTGTGTGTGTGTGTGTGTGTGTATGAGACATTAGATGTCATTGTAGCCTTAATTCAGAACTCACATATGTTTTTAATGTTAGCCTAGAGCACACTAATTCTATCTGGGCCATGGGATGTAAGTGGGCTGCTTTTTCTTCAAGGATAGTGAAAGTCCACTACCTACCTCATGCTGTATCCTACTGTCCTCCACAACGTCCAACCTTTCCTCACACGTATTCACAGTCCTCCATAGTCCTACACCCTTCCCGTTGCACAGCACCTCTCACTATCCATCACCAGTCACCATTTCCCGTCATCCCTCCCACCATCCCCCACCTATTTATGGACCTTTGCCTTCCATGATTTCCCCTAGGTGTCTTCTAGTGACACAGTGACACCTTCCTTCTTAACCTAAATTGCTCAGGAATGTGTCTGTTAATAGGGTGACATTAAACAAAAACCAAATGTGAGAGTCCTGTGTCATCTTGCAATTGGAGAAATGATTTTGCCGCTTCCACCACTATTCCCTGCATTCTCCATGGGATCCATGAAAATGAAGATGTACTTCTTGGAGGTGGCAGAAACACTTTCTATATCACAGTGGTGCGTGGGTCTCTAAAGAGCATTACATGCAAAGCGCATTTGTGCTATTAAACTTGCACAAGGTGGTACGTAGGAGGAAATTCCTTGAGAGTCTCCTTGAGGGTTTATAGTAATGAATAAAAGTGATTCAAGTTCTTTAAAAAAAAAAAAACATAGGCCTCTTCCCCTCAATGATGGGGAATGAGAGGAAAGAGCAATGTGGTATGGTAATGTGGCCTCAAGGGCGTGTTAGGCAAATGGCATCCTGGGCTTTCAAGAGTGCAGGTTCTCCATTCAGATTAGTCTGTCTTGAGAGCAGGGTTCCAGGAGTCCACAGTAAGCAAAAAGCTTGGGGAAGGACTCAACTCTAAAAGGGCATCTCTCAGAACAGATGGGACTGGTTGCATTTTATACCAAGATATGTCCTGACAAGAACCAGCATTGTCAGCGGGTCTGTCTGCCAAAGCTTTTCTGCTTGACCTTTGACCTCTTCCTTTGATACTGGCCAGTCCAGGGTAGATTAAACTTTGGGACGCTCCTAGCAAAGGGCTATCCTTTCTGTTCCTGGTGGTTCGCGTTCTTTAATGTTTCTAAGCCATGCTCTTTCTTTTACCTTCTTTGTAGGATTACAGCAACAACAGTTGTCAATTATCCAGTGTTCCCAGGACAGAAGATTTTCAGTGCTAACATGCGGTATACTTTAAGAAAGGCTGGTGCCTCACATTTGACCATGTCCCCTGGAGGGGGAGACCTGGTGGCACTCAGAGGAAGGACAGCAGGTTACCGAGAAGAGACTTGATAACCTATGAGCATATACAGGGGGAGGTAATCCCCCTCAGGAACAGTCATAGAGGAGGGGAATAAGGGGAAAAGGGGAGGGAGGGACGACTGGGAGGACACAAGGGATGGGATAACCATTGAGATGTAACAAGAATAAATTAATAATAAAAAATTAAAAAAAAAAGAAAGGCTGGAAATTGGATCAGCCTACGTGGAGCCAATGTTCTATCTCTTTTATCTTCCACAGGTATGATAAACTGAGAGCTGTGAATCTTGCTCTTCATGACCACTACTCAGCTATTGACATGACTGACTTATCGCTGCTTGAAGTAGAGCATCTCCACCCTGTCCTAGAGGACACACCCCAGCTGCAGAACTTTCGTGAAGGTTTCTGCTTTAGCTACACTCTACAGTAACTGCATCAAAGCCTCCTAGAGCAGGAACAGGCACCCATATTTTTTTATGCTACAATAGACATATATAGCCAAGGTGAAAAGTACTAGCTTAGAGCAACAGTGGTGCTTAGCAATCAGTAGTCGTTTACTGATCCTAACTTAGAGGCACTGTAATTATATAACTCTAGTGGTTCAAAACATAGGCTCCAATAGTAGGGCTGTGATTTTTACCTTCTGTCAGTATTTTGTTAAACAGAGCCAGTAAGCCAAATTAAAATTTAATGGATATTAAACATAAGAAAGCACTTCTTCTTCCTAGGGTCTGGAAGCCTGAGGTACTGGGTTTTTTGTTTTTTTGTTTTTTGTTTTTTGTTTTTCTCATTTAGTCCTTTTGACAGAATCAATGAAATAGAGATATATGGTTTGCAGTTGATTGAGTCAAGTTAGCATCTTGATTTAAGTCAACTCGTTATACCCACAAGGAAGAGTTGAGCAATATTCACATCTGGTAGAGCCCTCTGGGGCTGTGTGAGTAATCTCTAGTCATTTCCTCTTTACCTTCTCTTGTGGGTGGGATGGTGATCATGTGCAACTCCTGACACATGAAATACATCTTAGAATAGAATTGGTTTACAGCTGAAGTGCAGATGCATAAAAACATACTGATTCTGAGAGTGGCTACAAAGACACCACTTGAGCATTTCACTGAAGCCAATTGCATAGTCTGAGCATCTTCCGTAAAAATCAACCTTCTTAATAATTTTACTATAGTTTTTTATTGTATAATATTTACTATTGTTACCTAGTGACAGCCTAAAACAAATTAAAATGAAGTAACTTCAGCTCTCTAGTGTTGAAATACATGGAGCAGCTCCAGGTAGGGGACATTTTCAAATGCTTTAATTAAAGTCAATATACCAATGGGCTTTATACGGAAAAAATGATTTGCTTGCCTTCTTTTTTATATTTATTTTATTGAAAATATTTTTTTCACACAATTCATATATTCTTGTCATGGTTTTCCCTCCCCCTACTAATCCCAGTTCCGCTCTGCCCCCCCTTCCATAGCCACAACTTTCTGTCTCTCATTAGAAAACAATCAAGAATCTAAGGAATAAAAAAAAAACAAAACATAAAACAAGAACCAACAAATTGGAATAGAGCAAAAGAAACAAACAGAAGAAATAGAGCCAAAGGAAAAATCACAGGAAACACACAGAGACACAGAGACACACACATTCACATACACAGGAATCACATTTTTAAAAATCCCAAACTGGAAGCCATAATATATATGCAAAGGACATAGAAGACTAAAATAAAAATGCCCTGACTCAACATTATAAAACTAGAAACTTCCAAAAATGCTATTAAGTTTATTTTATATAAGCCATCTATTGCTGGGCATGGGAGCCTACCCTTAAATGTGGCAGAGACAGGTGGATCCATGTGAGTTCGAGGCGAGCCTGGCCTACAAAGGGAGTCCAGGACAGCCAAACTCTGTCTAGAAAGAAAAATAAGTGGTTTGTTTCCTTAGTGTCACCCCCTTGGAGGAAACTAATTTTTTATTTGCAAGTGTTTATCTATTGGCAATAGATTGTGGGTTAGGAATATTGGCATGTGTCCACTTTTCCTTTCAGCCCTAGGACCCTATTTGGTACAGATCCATGCAAGACCAGTGCATGTTCTTAAAGTCTCTGAGTACATATGTATGCCAGCCATGTTGTAGCTAGAAAGCATTGTTTTCTTGGTGTTCTCCACTCCCCTTGGCTCTTAACACTCTTTTTGCCTCCTCTTCCATAGATTCCCTGAGCTTTAAGGGGAGGGAATCAAAGGAAACATCCCATTTAGGGTTTATTGTTCCAAAACCTCTCGTTCTCTGCATATTTTCTGGCTGTGGGTCTCTATTTCTTCCCATCTGATGCAGAAGGAAGCTTCTCTGATGATGGCTGAGCGAAGCTGCTACAAGTATAGCAGCATGTTAGGGATACTTTTATTGCTACATTTGTTTAGCAAATTAGTAGTATTTGGTTTTCCCCTAAGTCTCTTACTCTATCTAGTCTTAGGTTCTTGGCCACACCAGCAGGATTGGGTATTGGTTCTACTTCATGTAGTGGGCTTTAAATCAAATCAGATATCAATTGGTTACTCCCACAAACTTTGTGTCATCATTGCACCATCATATCTTGAAAGCAGGCCACCATTGTAGATTGAAAGATTATATCTGGGTTTGTGTCCTAGTTAGGGTTACTATTGCAGTGATAAAACACCATGGCTAAAAGCAACTTGCAGAGGAAAAGATTTATTTGGCTTACACTCCCATACTGCTGTGCATCATCAAAGGAAGTGAGAGTAGGAACTGAAACACAGCACAACCCTGGAGGCAGGAGCTGATGCAGAGGCCATGGAGGGGTGCTGAATTTGGATTCTCATCATCATGCTTTGTTCAACTTGCTTTCCTATAGAACCCAGGACCACCAGCCAAGGGAGGTCACCACCCACAGTAGGCTGGCCTCTCCAAAAGCAATCAATCACCAATTAAGAAATGTTCTATGAGCCTGGTTACAACCTGATCTAATGTTGATATTTCTCAATTAAGATTTCTTCCTTTCAGCTTATGTCAAGTTGATATAAAATTAGTCAGAACAACTCACCACACACACACACACACACACACACACACACACACACACACACACCACACACACACACCCCACTGTGAAGTCCCAACCTTTCTTGTCTTGTTTCATCCCCAATATCACTTATTACTATAGATACACAACATAAAACATTTTACAAACTGAAAAAATCCCTTACAAATTCAAGCAATTTATTTCATTTTTTATTATTAATTCATTCATATTACATCTCAATTATTATCCCATCTCTTGTATCCTCCCATTGCTCCCTCAGTCCCACTCCAAGTACTTTTAAGCTATCTCTTTTTTTTTTTAAATCATCTCTTTCAAAATCCAAAGTCTCTGTAAAACTCAAAAATCTCATTTTAGAAAATTTAAAGTCTCTCAGCTGTGCTTGCCTTTTCTCCTGTGATGAGATTTCAGGCTAAGAGGCATTCAACCATTTGACTTCATTCTGTGATTTAGCTCCACTTTTCTGCTTGGTCTTATTTGATATGGACCAAAGGACTGGCCCTCTTATTTCAGAATCCTCATCTGTAACAAGAAAGGAGAGAATATCTAAATACACTGAAAGAAAGAAGTATATATCCAACTTCTGCTCATCAAGGACCATCAGAAAAATAGTCTAAGGTGAGGCAGAGGTGCCCTGTGTTGTCTCACCCTTAGCTACGCCAGCATCTGAAGAGAATCAGAGCTAGTGAGGACCTGAGCATAGCATAGTAGCAGTGTACAGCCTCCAGAAACTCAGGGCCACTATCCACTCAAGGGCCCAATTACACCTGTCAGCTGTGGAAGGAAAAGAGTGGGGTTAGACCAAGTGACCATTCAGTCATGGTTTATGTAATTTTCCTCACAGAAATGGTTAGTTCTGTTAGTAGAAGCCATGTTGCTGATTGTAAGGCTGTGTTAAGCCTGTCCTATGACATCACTTTACCATTAGAGTACACTAATTCTAGACTAAGATCAAGAGCATCAAAGACAACGGAATGTGAACCCAGACTCTGTTTCACATGAGATATGCACAGGTGACAGGACAGTCTGCTAAAGTATCAGAGGTGACACATAAAGATCATCAGGCTCAATGTCAACAGGAGCACTATACCCTAGAACAGAGATATGCCTCCAATTTCTCCTAGGAGGAGAAATCTGTATATTCACATACTACAAGGTCATTCCGGGCAGATGAGTGGAAAGGGGGTATATTTGAAAAGCCAAGAGATTATCTGAAAGGAAACAGAGACACCTTCATGATAGTTCTCCCAGGAATAGTTGAGATATAACATGGTCAGGTTAATACATGTGACACAAAGTCTATCCCACTCCAAGATCACTTTCATTCAAAACCCAGAGAGCTAGGAGTAAAGCTAGGCCAGTCAGAAGAAACAGGATCTGTGTCTCTCACAGCCCATGCAGAGAATAAGTTCTCTACCTGTGTGACTTTCAGCAAATCACTCTTACAATTTCACAGATAGCCTGTTCCAACTACCACAGTGGAGTCGAGGGGATGAAGCACCTTAGACAGGGCTGTGATGCTCTTATGTCCTACAACTTCAAGCTTCTCTTCCAAATGCAGAGCCTTTGGTTCATACACGTTTCTTGCTCCTTCTCCGCCTCAAAAATCACTTTTACTATCTAAGAAATGCAATGTTATGAAACACTATGATTTTGAATATAGCTGCCCTTCCTTGGCCTCGAAATCAGAGCAGCTGTAACTACTCACCAGACACCCTTAAGACGGGGCCCGCTGAGTCCTCAAGGTGGAAATGTATTATTAAAATCTCACCTGAGGTTTCATCTCCTCCCTGCTATCAGATGAACACTTGTTGCAGGAAAGATTGAAGTATGGCATGGTCAGGCACTGGGGGCGGGGAGGGGGGGGGTAGACACTCGCTCATGTCTCTGCAAGAAAAGTTCATGCAGCATATATTACAACATTATGGTAAAAAATGAGTGCAAGAATGTACATGACTAGAGCTGGCTAGGAATGGCTTTGGCCTAGAGGGAAAGCAGACAAGATATATTTGTAAAAAGCAACCCTGAGCAAAGAGAGCAATGTTGAGGGGGTTACCATTCCAGACTTGAAGATATAGGACAGAGCCACAGTAATACAAACAGCATGGTGCTGGCACAAAACAGAAACATAGCCCAGTGGAACATCCTATTATTTAACAAAGAACCTAAAAATATACACAAGAAAAGAGATAGCATCTTCTTGACAACTTGTGTCGGGGAAACTGGATGTCCGTTATGTAGAAGAATAACACTAAACTCATATCTATCACCTTTCACAGAAGCAAACTCTAAATGGATCAAAGACCTAAACTTGAAACCTGAAACACTTAAACTGCTAGAGGAAAATATATCCAGCACCCTTCATAATATAAATCTAGAAATAAACCTTCTATACAGGGCTTCATTGTCTGAGAATTAAGGCCAACAATTGACAAATGGAAACTCATAAAACTAAAAAGCTTCTGCACAGCTAAAGAAACAATCAATTGAGTGTAGAAGAAGCTAATAAAATAAGAGAGGCTCTTTGCCAGCTGTACATCTGACAGAAAATATCGTGAATATATAAAGAACTCAAAAGGCAGTCAAAACTCAAAGCAACCAATTCGAGAAAGGGAGAGGGGAGCTACAAATTTTAACAGATTTCTTCAAAAGAAGAAATAAAACTAAGAGGTATCTTTAAAAATGTTTTTCATTCCTAACATTTAAGAAAAGGCAAGTCAAAACAACTTTGAGAATTCATCTTATGCAAGTCAGATGGCTAAGATCAACAAACAACCAATAACAAATGCTAGTGAGGTTATGGTGGGCAGTTGGTGGAATTGCAAAGTGGTCCAGCAACTCTGGAAATGAGTGTGGCAAACTCTCAAGAACCTAAAAATAAATTACTCCTTGTGCCCAAACAACCAGACATCCTCCCCCACAGATATTTGTTCAGCCACATTCACTGCTGCTCTATTCGCAATAGGTAAGAAGTGGAAACAATTTAAATGTCCTTCACCTGGCCAATGGATAAAGCATATGTGGCACACACACACCACGGATTACTATCCAGCTATAGAGAATGTGCAACCAAGAAAACTACAAGTAAATGCATGGAACCAGAAAATATTATATTGAGTGAAGTAGCCCAGACCAAGAAAGACAAATATTGCATGTTCTTGCTCATCTGAAAATCAGGAAAGTAAAAGAGCCCCCACGGCAGGAAGCCCCAGGGGGGAACAATGGAATACAGATGATATGAAGAGGAAAGTGGACAAAGTGTAGTGTGTGTCTGGGGATTGGTGTGCTTCAAATAGTCAGGAGGATCGAAGTCAATGCAGAAGGATAAGGAGACAGAAAGCTAAAATAAAGCTAAGGCTATCTAAAAACACATAAGGAATCGTATTATTAATTATCTGTTAATACTACATATACTATGTAGATGTCTATGTGTAGTACATATACATGTATAGTTTAAATGAAGTTATTGTGCTTGGGCTGGAAATGCTCCCCCACAAGAGCCATAGACTGTCTAACAAAACAAAAAACAAAAAATCCAATACCAGGAAGAAGAAACCCCCTTTCAAGCTTCTCGTCAGGGGAGTCCAAAAAACTCCCAACTGAAGACGTAGACAATGACCCAGGGTTAGCAAGGTCATGGCTCTTAGAAGACTACCTAATGCTCTTACTTGAACTATCACAACTCTTAACTGTATCCTAAATACTTACACACATGTGTAAGTGCAGTTCTCAACCTTCATCAAAGCAACTTCTTTGCAACAGATGGAGACTGTAATAAAAAATATCCCAATCTGCCAAAATGCAGAAATAAAGCAGTTTATACATCTCAAACACAACTCCTGTACCTAAGGCTCGGGGAACAGTGCAGAAAAGGGGCCAGAGAAACAGGAAGCCTTCTGTAAAACTGTCTCCCAAGATGATAAGCATACCCACGGTTCCTCAACAATATGGTTAGGTTACCTAAACAAGACCTGAACAAAGACAATACCAACAGGTATACAAATATAGAAGGGGGAAATGCCATGGGGTGGTACCAATAGAAAACTTATCACAGACCAAAAGAGGAAGGGGATGCTGAGAGAGAGAATTGGTCTTCCCCAGGAATAATTTGTTATTCCACATCCAGTGGTCAGCCCTGAAATTATATACACATAAGCCACACTAAACAGACTCATCAGGTTGAACAAGTTGTATATTTACTTATATATTTAGGCACGTTCGTGTGTGTGTGTATGTGTGTGTGTGTGTGTGTGTGTGAGAGAGAGAGAGAGAGAGAGAGAGAGAGAGAGAGAGAGAGAGAGAGAGAGAGAGAGAGAGAGAAAGAGAGAGAGAGAGAGAGAAACAACAATTTTAAGAAGTTCATGATTTTTAAAAAATTATTTAGGGGCTGGGAATTGAACTCAGGACCTCTGGAAGAGCAGACAGTGCTCTTAACCACTGAGCCATCTCTCCAGTCCCCAAGTATATGATTTCTAAAGAGACTAAAGTGGGGCACGTGGGATGTTTTGGAGGAAGGAAAAGAAAGCAAAAAAACAAAAAACAAAAAACCAATGTAATTGTATTTTAATTTTAAGAAGAATATTAAAAAATAATAATAATAAAAAAAACCAAATGCCTCAGATGATGAACTCAGATGCCAGCATGTACATTCTCCAGAGAGTGATTTGCTCTTACTCCCTGGGACTGGAGTGTTTGCATCCTCCTCAGCACTGCTTGGCTGGCCTCACCCACCTTGTGGGGTCTCTGTATTGTGAACTGTTGTTTACACAATTGCTGTAAGACTCTTTGACTGTAGATGATTAGCAGTGCAAAGGTGAAGGCACTGTGGTGTTTGCTTTCTGGAAGGCTGTGCCATCTCTCAGCTCCAGCTCCCCTTCTCTGGGTGAAATCTATGTGCACTGTCCCTCCAAAGGAGAACTGTGAACTAAATCCTTACTGGCAGATTTCTTAACTCTCTGTAGTAAAGTTCCATAATCTGTTTGTCAATAGGGTGGTTTGTTGTTGTTTTGTCGTTTTCAGGATCTATCCCACAATCCCAATCAGAAAACACAGGGAGCTGAGAAAGCCTCAAATACATTCCTCAAGTTGTGACTGACTGAACAAGCCTCATGTCCATCATCGGGCGAGCACAAGATCCCAAGTGCAGCAGCTCTCCAGGAAGGCTTTCATGTTGAGATTAACTCTCACTTCCTGCTGTAGTGTGCATACATGTTCCTTCTGTTCCTCCTCTGTGGGTTCCTTCAGCTCCCTCCATTTCTACAAAGCATGCATACCGGCACACCACTGTGTGCAGATACCAGTAAGTTCTTTGTAATTCTGGAAAACACACAGATCTGTGGACACACTTCCTTTGTCAGGACAGACACTACCTAATGAGTCCAATCTAACAGATAAGAGGTTAAAAGCTTTACTGTCAGGCTAGAAAAAAGAAACCATGTCTTTAAAAATGACCATTTTGGGCATCTTACCAAAAGCAATCTAACACATTCAGTGCAATCTCTGTCAAAATACCTACATAATTCTTGACAGACCTTGAAAGATCAATTTTCAACTTCATATGGAAAAACAAACAACAACCAAAAAAAACAGAATAGCTAAAATAATTCTGTACAATAAAAGATATTTCAAAGGAATCTCCATCCCAGATCTCAAGCTGTACTGTAGAGCAACAGTAATAAAAATGGCATAGTACTGGCATAGAAATAGGCTGGTTGAATAATGGAATCGAATTGAAGACCCAGAAATATACACACAACTACAGACACTTGAGTTTTGAAAAAGAAGTCAAGACCATACAATGGAAAAAAAGACAAATGGTGCTGGTCTAAGAGGATGTGTACATGTAGTAGATCCATATTTATCACTCTGCACTAAATTCAAGTCCAACTATCAAAGACCTCAACATAAAACTAGAAATACTGAATCTATTAGAAGAGAAAGCAAAAATCAGCCTTAAACTCATGGGTATAGGAGACAATTTCCTGAACAGAACACCAACAGCTCAGGCTCTAAGATCAACAATTTAAAAATGGGACCTATTGAAACTGAAGAGATTCTACAAGGCAAAGGACATGGCCAACAGAACAAAATGTCAGCCTACAGACTGGGAAAAGATCTTCACCAACTCTACATCCTAAAGAGGGTTAATATCCAAAATATATAAAGAACTCAAGAAACTAAACACCAAAACCCCCAAATAATCCAATTTACAAACTGGGTACACAGCTAAACAGAGAATTCTCAACAGAGGAATATCAAATGGCTAAGAAATACTTAAAGAAATGCTCAAAGTCCCTAGTCATCAGGGAAATGCAAATCAACACAACTCTGATTCCATCTTACATTTATAAGAATGGCTGAAATAAAACGCAAGTAACAGCATGTGATGTCAAGAATGTGGGGAAAAAGGGGAACACTCTTCCATTGATGGTGGGAAAGTAAATTTTTACTACCACTTTGGAAATCAATCTGGTGCTTTCACAGAAAATTGAGAATGGCTCTACTTCAAGATGCAGCTATACTACTTTTGGGCATATACCCAAAAGATGCTTCACCATACAACAATGACACTGCTCAACTGTGTTCATAGCAGCTTTTTTCATAACAGACAGAATCTAGAAACAACCTAGATGTTCCTCAACCGAAGAATGGATAAAAAAAAAAAAACTGTGGTACATTTATACAATGGAATACTACTCAGCTATTAAAAACAAAGAAACCATGAAAATTTCAGGCAAGTAGAAGGAACTAGAAAAGATAATCCTGAGTGAGGTAACCCAGACCCAGAAAGACACACATGGTATATAGTCACTAATAAGGAGATATTAGCCGTATGGTAGAGGATAACCATGCTACATTTCACAGGCCCAAAGAAGCTAAGTAACAGGGAAAGCCCATACGAGGATGTTTGAATCTCACTCGGAAGGGGAAAGCATCAGAAGCAGAAGTGGTTGAAGAGAGAAAACAGAATAAGAAAGAGAGTGCTGAAGAAAATGAAGGTGGGGATCAGATGAGGGTAGAGCAGGGTTGGGAGGACAGAGAAACCATTGACAAGGGCATCGCTTAGGCAAACTGGTGGCCTATGACCTGGTAAGCTTCTGGGAAGATATGGGGTGACTCTAGCTGAGACCTCTAGTAGTGGGTATTACAGAGACTGAATAGGCCACCCTCTAACCAGACAGGACTCCTAATGGAAAGAGGGATACTCCAACATACCCACAAAACCTTCAACCCAAAATTTGCTGTGCCCACAAGATGTGCAGTGATAAAGACAGAGCAGAGGTTAAGGGAATATCCAACCAATGCCTGGCCCAATCTAAAATATACTCCATTGGAGAGACCAACCCTGAAACTATTAAGGACACTCTGCTATGTTTGTTGACAGGAGCCTCACATAGCTGTCCTCTGAGAGGCTCCACCCAGCAACAGATTGAAACAGATTCTGAGACTCACAGTCAAACATTGGATTGAGTGCAAGGGGGCCTTGTGGAAGAGTCGGGGGAAGGATAGAAGGACTGGGGGGGGGGGGGACAGGAGCTCCACAAGACCAACAGAGTCATATAACCTGATCCCAGTGGAGCTTGCAGAGACTGAAGCACCAACCAAGGACCATGCATGGAAGGTATGTAGATCCCCTACACAGATGTAGCAGATGGGCAGCTCAGGCCTCATATGGGTCTTCTAATAAGGGGAACGGGGGCTGTCTCTGACAAGGACTCAGTTGCATGTTTTTCAATCACTTCCCCCTGGCTGGGCTGCTTTGCCAGGATACCGAGGAAAAGGATATACTCGGTTGTTATGTGATTCTGAAACAGCTGAGGAGAAGGCACAGCAGCCAGCCAGCCAAGCAATGAGACTTTTGTCAGCAATGTTTTTTTCTCACTTGTCTGAGATATTTTCTAGAAGAGACTCTTTCACAGTCTATAACCATGAAAATTCACAAAAATGAGCGGCAAATGTCTCGGCTTTCTTTCTAATCTTGAGATTGACATCGACCTGTGTAGGAGGGTACCCCAGGGGAAAGCGTAGGGGGGCATCAGGCTGCATCCTGCCTTGTGAACCTGCCATTCTGAGAGCCAAGCAAGATATTTGGTTCATGAAATTATTAGTTGAAGTTTGCTTACTAGGGGCCTAGGAACCCCACATGATATTGTACTGAATATATACCTTGTTGAAAACACTTAAACAAATTTGTAAATGATTGTCACATGATGTCCTAAGGAAAACCTTATGTATATTCTATGGAAAGATGTTTGTTAAGCTTATAAATTAGATTATACTCTTGTATTCAGACAGAGAAAGAAAATGTGAACATTAGTTCCTAGTAGCCTCTAGATACACAGCTTTGCCAGTGTGCCGGTCACCATGACCTCCATCTGTATTTGTGCCATAAAATCTTGAATTGCAGTGTTCTTGGGAAGCTCTGGTGTGTTACCTAAACTGGCCATTTAGTGCCTGAAGCCATGTGGTCTTTCTTGGAGTAACCGTTGTTCATTTTGTTGAAGATGGCAGGGGGAATCAGGAAAAGCCATCAGCCCAGTGCATATGGAAGCCATCCCAGGCACTATAGAGTCTGTTGCTCACAGCACGAGTTCACTTCCCTTAATCATACTTTATGCTCTCCAAAAATAATGTGGGGGAAACATACATTATGTACTTAAAGATAGACCATCTGTTTTCTTTCTCTGCCAGGAGAGGAATTTCTTATTAAAATGAAAGCCTCGGGTCATCACAGGAAGCAGAAAGCTAAGATAAATGTCTTTCCCTTTCACCCTCCCCGCCAAAACCCCCATATGTATAGAATGTTTCCCATGGCCACTCAGTAGAACAGGTGGATATACTTAAAGTTCACACACAGGCCATTGACTGAATGCAAACCCACAACCAGGGAGTCCCTACCAGAAAGGTCATATATCTGATGTAATGCTTGCAACAGATGCTGAGATTTCAAAATCTCTGCCTTGGAGTATTGAATCCACAAGGACAAGAGGTAGGCTGTGTTCACCTCTGTTATCTCCTGAACTTCTCACTTCAGTCACAGACTGCTGCAATAAAGGCATCAAGCAGATGCACTTACAAAGAACTGTGTCTTCTCTGCAAAAATTTGGGGCAGTGGTGCCACTGTTGCACCCTACCATCATCTAAGTCTGCTAAAAACATAAAGGTGCCCAGGATTCTCCCCTGGTGCCAATCATTAGCTCCTGATAAAGTACCTTTCTGCATATTTAGCTCATATTGAGGATGGGTGTTTAAGAGTTAGAATTTTTAATAATCCATACTTGTCTTAGCCCATTCATACAGCTATAGCAAAATAAAAATAGAGATCAAGTCATTTGTATATATAGTGGGTTGTATTTATTATAAGTTTTGAGGGCAGGAGGCTCAGGGCCAGTCTCCAGCAGGCTCTGAGCCTGGTACAGGATCAATTTCTGTTTCCAAGATCTTGTGGCTGAGTCCTCCAGAGAATACTAGTGCTGGCACCTCACATGGTACACAGCAGATGGGCAAAATGTCAGAGGGCAAATAGCACCTCCACACCTGTCTATGAGTATGCTGACTATGATCCACTCACCCATCAAGGCCCCATCTTAAGGATACCCTGTTGGTGATACAGCTTATAAGCTTATGAAGTGTATAAAGCACATTAAAACTACAGTGATATCCCTTCTAGTCTCTATAATCCATACTAAGGAAGATTCTTGGTCAGGTAATAAAAATAAGACTCAATTGAAATCAATATCAAAATGGATGACAAATTTGGAAAATGGATTTTTGAAGTTTAGAATTTTAAAACATTCTTTTCTAAATTAATTTTGGCAAAAGATTTCACAAAATGAATGAATGATCAGAATAATTGATTTATTTACAGCCCTTGCAGATTAGCAAACCACAAGAAGAGCTTGATATATCTATATACATACAGACAGATTCTAGAAAATGGATAGATATAGATAGATAGATCAATAGATAATAGTAGATTAGATAGATAGATAGATAGATAGATAGACAGACAGACAGATGGAAAATGTTGTGCATGGTTTTCAGAACAAGCATGTTCTTAGAGATATTGTAGGCCTCCATATCAGTGGCCTCTATTCATCTTCAAAATCAGTCTTTTAATGATACCACTAAGAGCAAGTGCTGGCTGGATACAAGACACAAAACTTGCGTATGTCAAAGCACCTCCTTTTCCCTTAGAATAACTGCAACTCCTGGTCATTGGTGCCACGCCATGAGACGCACCGACTGAATGAGAACCTGCATTTTAACCAGATCCCAAGTCTTCCACATGCAGGCCAGCTCCGGAACCTGCAGCCATGGACCTGCACACCAGGAGGAACTGCAGCCTTGTTGAATCCCAAGACAGCACTCAACTTGAGGCCCTTCGAAAATTCTTTGCACTTACAACACACATGGTTAAGAGTAAGTTTGCTAGAAGTGACTTCTAATCCCCCAAATACATCATATCTCTTTTTTAGAAGAAAAAAAAACCAACCCATCATATTTGACTTAGGAGTGCTGGGATGGTTAAAGATGCAGCATGGGGAGTCAAGCTGAGTGACAGCTGTGCTCCCAGATAGAGCATTGCAGAGAGTTTTGACTCTGACATGAATAGAGAGAGAACTCAATGCCTGGAGCCCTATGGACAAAGAACAAGGAGGCTGGGGAAGAACTGACAAGTGCCAGGCATGGAAACATTTCCCCGTCTTGTTTAAACTGTGCACTTGACTCCTGCAGATAGCTTCTCCCAGCATAGGCAGCCCAATCAAGAAGCAATTCCCCAGAGTTATCAAGTCAATAGGCTCATCTATTCTCCTCCTCGCCTTCAGTCCCACTCTATTTGCAGATTCAGAATGACCTCTCCTGCATAAACCACTTTCTCACCAGCCTCCAAAACTCACTATAAAAATTTTAACAGCTCTCTGATATTTACAGAGCACATGGTCAGCCCAGTTTTAGAATGTAGCCTGCAAGACATGTTATCATCTCACTGGCTTTGCTAAGGAACAGCTCGAAGTTAACAATAGGAACAGAATACTGGGAAAGTTCTATATTCCCAAATAGAAGATGAATTCATCCTTGCAATACACCCAATGGAGCCCAAGAATGAATTCTTTCTGCTTATCTAGCTGTCCAGGTACTTGAAAGATGATTTCCTTAGCAGTTCAGCCAGAGCAGAGAGAATCAGCAAACGCACTCTGAATCTATAATATGTGGTTGTCTGTCACCCAGAAAAAGAATGTGTCTGTGCCTTAGAAAGTAAGCACCTTCGTCTTAAGATACTTCAGTTCTGGAGAAAACTTTTCTTCTGCTCTCCCTCTGATGTCTATTAGTTAATATCTGAGAAGAATTAATTCAGCAGTGTCTTTTCTGGTAGGCAGTAAAATCAAGAGATGTATCCTCTTCTCCACCCTGCTCCCATATTAAATATGGAGGACTGAGAAGTTCCTCTAGGAAGGTGTTTTTAATAGACTGTGGAAAGAAGAAGGGTTTGTGACTTTACAGAAGTGGGAGATGGCAGGATTCCATGCTGGGTTGAGAAGAAGCTATTTTAAATAGCTATGGAAGTAAGCAGAGATCAGGGAGGAACTATGTGGCTGAAGGCACGTAGAAACTTGCTGATACATTAGCCTTATCTGAAAAGAACATATCTTTCTGAAGAAATCAAGCTATGCAGTACAACAAGAAATACCAGTGGATAGTTCAAGCAATATATGAACTATTCTGAGTCTTTGTTTACACTGTGACATTTTGTGCTTGGAGATTTCCACTCCTTAAGGAAATGGAGACCTTTCATCATCGCTGACCTGATGTTTACCACAGCAGATTTTCAGGTCATCTGGCTCAGAGCTTAAGACTTGGAAGTTCCAGGAATGATTGTTTCATCCAGCAGGTGTTCTTCACAAAGCCAGTCACCACTGTGGACATCTGAAAACACAGTATGGAACAGAGCAAATACTGGGCCATCAGAGAGTAAGATCTTTCCCCAGGAGTGAGCCACTTAGAAACTTCTGATCTAAGTGTCCTGGCCCACCCCTATTGCAAACTGAGAAAGTCTTTGAGCAGCGTTTTTCTAATTTACGTAGACATATACATGCATGTATATGCATGCATATAATAAGTCACATATATAATAAGCCCAAGGTCCCTCATTTGACAAGAAAAGATAAAAACACAGGATTATAGTCTGCTTGATAGGGATGTTGGAGGACCCTTAGCTGAAATATTTAAGATGGTGATTGCTGGCCAGTGTTGGACTGTAGAGGGGAGAGACAGGGAATGTGGTCCCCCCTGAAGCAGACTGTGCACGGACCCGAGACAGGGTTCACTACTCCAACTGCATCCAGTTGTCCACTAAGGGTTCTGCCGTAATAGCTATTTTAAATAATGTTTCTCATACCTACCCCCGGCCACTTCCAGAACTGATTTATTTCTATAAAAATCCATTTTTCTCACATCCTTTGGAGAAGGGAAACAAGAGGAAAGTAACAAATCCGTGCACTCACAGTGTCTCTCTCTGTCAGAAGAGTCTCGCCTGTGGTTTCTATGTGTTCATCTGCAAATGGGTATTATAGGCAAGGAGGATGCTCATCTTCAAACAACGTTGCTGTTGAGAATATCTCCTACTTGATAGCTTCTGTCTTACTTAAGACCCTAAATGTAGAAATGATAAGTGCTTAGCATAGCAGTAGTTCCCTACGTTTTTGCAAACTATGTTCTTCCCTCTTTTAAATAATCTTCCCATCGTCACTTGGTTTTTTTGTTTTTGTTTTTGTTTTTTTTGTTTTTTTTAATAAAGACAGTGACTTTCAGGGAATACTTCAAACCATGAGTAAGAAGGAAGGGGGTCAATATTCTAATCAGAATCATTCTTTTACTATCAAATGTACCTGCAAATGAACATCCTGGTACCATTGTTCAGGAGCCTTTCACAATGAGAAAGCTGAGGTTTTAAGTCTGGATCTTGTTTGGGTTTTTTGTTGTTGTTGTTGTTGTTGTTGTCATTGTTTTTGGTTTGTGTGTGTGTATGTGTGCGTGTTTGTTGTTGTCTGCATTTTTTAATAGATTTGCTATAGCACATTTTCTTTCAATGGGACAACTGTCATTTCTTGTAGCTAGCAAAATGTTTCCTGTAAGCATCTACTGTCTCTTTGGTGGGTGTGCATGTATGTGGTGTGTGCTCATGTTCGCAGGGCAAAGGGAGATGTTGGGTTTCATTACCTTATGCCTTCAAGGCATGGTCTCTCACTGAACTTGAAGCAGAACTAGTGTCCCTGAAGCTCCAGAAAACCTGCTGTCTTCATCTGCCAGTATGGGCTCACATAGCCACATCTATCTCACTTACATATGTGCTGGGGATTCGAACTCAAGTCCTCATGTTTGCAGAGCAAGCACTCTTCTTTTTCAGAGCCATAGCCTTAGGCCCCAGTTCACTCTCAGTAAAGTTATTTTTAAATCCCTGTGATTTAAAAACCTGTTCCATGGCAATTTTCAGAAATGTATAAAGAATGATAGATCTGAGGAGATGGAGCAGTGAGCTGAGGTTTCTGTTGAAATAAAGAGCACAGATAGGGGCTTCCTCTGGTGTCTTTTGGGAATGCTCGGGGTCTGTTTTTATCCCTTGGTGCTCAGAATAAATTAAACTACCAGATGGAAGAATCCCTCTGACCGGCTTTCCTTTGTTCCTGACACTTCTCTTTGAGAATCACTGACTTAAGCATGGGCAGCATGTGTGGGTCACACATCATTCTCCCTCGTGCCCGGCTAAGGATGCACCAGCTGCTAGTTCTTTCACTAGTCCATTCGTCACACATGTTTGAAGGTCTTTCTATATGCCAGGAATTACTTAAGATATGAAAATGGTAGAGATTCAGAAGAGGCCCAGACCTTGACTGGCATCAAGTTGCTGACAATTTGGAGGGACTGTGAATATAACAACAAACTACAGCATCATAGGATGTGGTACAATCCAGATCCATCCAAAGGATGCTGTGAGCATACAGGCATCCTTGCTGACACCTTGCCTCCTCCTGCATCAGCCATAGTAGTTTTCAGGAACAAAGTGTCTGAGATAAGACCCCAGGCAGGGGCTTCATACACACAGACCGGAGGCAGCAGGGGAAACAGCGCCATGGATGGGCACTGTCATTGCTATAGAGAGCCCCATTCATACTGACTGCTGTGTTTGCAGATGCCTGAGGTGCAAGTCCTGACACACTGGCCAATTTCAAGGTGTAAAGTTTTGAAAACACCACCTTGCCAAATTCCAGAATGCTAACATCACCTCTCGAAAGTGGTTCCAGGCAATGATAGGAAAACAGTCACTGTCCTATGAGAATGGGATGGCATCCCAAACCTGTCATCTAACTTTCCATGGGAAGCTGGGATATCTCCCCTGACATGGGCTCTTCGCAGGACCAATTCACTGGCATCTTCTTTATAACACTATTCTTGGTTTCCCTCAAATAACAGGGTTACAGTGTTTGTGTTGGAGATTGGGGAGTTCACAACACAAGAAAAGCGAAGAACCCACAATTAGACATTTTACCTTGTTCTATGCAAGGTCCACCAGCCATGCTGTGCGGTGAAGGGAGCAGGTACTTATGCCATAGCCTCCAGGTTCCATCCCCCAGGCCTGCCCTGATCCAAGCCCTTTTTGTCTCTCTGCTTAGACCCCATCCCTCAGGGCTATTCTTGTCCTGGCTCCTTGTCAGTCTGCTTCGACCCCATCCTTTGGGGCTGCCCCAGTTTGCTTCTATCACCTTCCCGGAGCTTGCACCATCTCCCTTACTCCAGCCCGGGCAGCATCTCACCCCACCACCTACAAGGTACCTGCTGGCTTGCTTTGAAGACTCAGAAACCCAAATGGGGTTTTTGCTAAGCAGGAGGTGTCCTTTTGAATCTCCACCAGTAGTTTGGATAATGTACTCTTCCATTCCATATACCTTAGCTAGTCTCTGTAAAGGGAAGGGTGGGTTTATTTTAAGGCAGTTTCCACTGATAAAGCAATGCCTTACATCCCACTTTAGAAGTCTAGTTCTTTGCTCAGAAGAAATTTTTAGGCATTACTGCAAAGGTAAGCTTGATAATATTGAAAACATCTATAGGAAAGACTGTATTTTACTGTCTGTCACAGAGCATAGTGCTGATAGATAATAATGTAATTTCAAAATTGTTAAAAGAATATATTACAAATATTCTTACTAAGCACAAATAATGATAAGAAGGTGAGTTGTGGATGTGTCAAATCACTTCTTCCACAATATATTCATACATACGACATCACCTTGTGCTTCACGTAATTGTACCAAATGATATTTCATACACGCCAGTAATAATTGTTATCTATTTCTGTGAGACTGAGCCAAGTCTCAGCATGTGACTCTGGCTAGCTTGTAGCTTGCTATATAGATAAAGCTGGCCTTGAACTCGGAGATCTGCCTACTTCTGTCCTCAAGTGCTGTAATCAAAGGCATGTGCCACCACATCTGGCTTATTCGGGGCTTGAAAATATGCAAAATCATCAGACATGGGAAGCCACATAAAAGTGTGAGAGGAAGCAGGATGCCCACTTTAGTAATGGCTGAATGTATCACACATTGCTGATTCCCAGAGAAGCTCATTCGTGTAAGAAGGATAGCCTCCTCCCCGTCCACGCGGCATGAATAGATGAACACGCTTTCCAGTTTGTGTGTTGTTTTCTTCTGTTCTGGACACTATCTGAAGGTATAAGAGACAGATAATTTAAAAGGAATACTTTAAAAGTCGTTCACAAGCTAGAACCAGTTCTCTGGTCAATAAAGTCATTCTTTTTGATTGCCTGCTTTGGAAAATGTTTTCCTGACATGAAAGTGTCCCATCTCCCTCCCCTGCCCAGGAGGACATCAGTGCAGCCCACGGCTGTACAACTTGACTAAAAGGGTATCTGTAAGTGTCTTTAACATGAGAGCACTCTGAGGGCTTAGGGCATGCATTTGCACTTGGCTCACAGAGAGAAAATCGGGATGTGATTGAAGAGGAAGAGTGTTCTGTGGCAAGAAGACCTTTGCTGAAACACCTCATGGTCTGAATTTGAAATGTAACTCAACTGTGGCTTCATGCTTCAGAGGGTAGTTTCTCAGCCAGAGGTGCTAGTTCAGGGGCTAGAAAAGCGGTCGAGGGTGAATCCCTGGGGACAGCTGCTTATCTGATCATATGCTCCCTGCTTCTTGGTCGGCAGGAATGCGAGCATCCTCTGCCATAGTTCCTGCTCCCATGGACCACGCGCTCCAAACCATGAACCAAAATAAGTCTTTCCCCTTGTAAGATATTTTGTTCAGCATCATGGACATACCAAAGCAAAAGTGACTAAGCACAAACCCCTAACGTAGTGATCAATAACTTGCCACCATGGCCTTGCACAACCATTCTGGCTTCCAGGCAAAAAGAAAGGATGATTCTCCATGACCTTTCACACTTTGCGAACATGAAGTGGAAGAGCTCCTTGCGGCACTCCTGGTACGCAGTTGAGTGCTGCACTGTAGGGTCTGAAGACTGCTAGGGAGCTTTCTAAGACAAAAACAATGCTTAGGGCCCGAGCCAGGTCTACCTTCAGTCTCTCTTGTGTGACCTATGTTTGGTACAGGCCCTGCAGAGGTGGCAGTGGAGATTTATACATCTCAACACACTCACATACATATGCACACACACACACACACACACACACACACACACACACACACACACACACACACTCCAAGTGTGCACCGAAGCATAACGACAACACACCAGCCTTTCCTTTGTCTCTCTGCTTGCCCTGGGAGCTCTGAAGCGCAGCCAGGATTCAGAGTGGGTCAGATGGCTTTCCAGTCAGCTAGAGAAGAAATCCTTTCTAAATTAGAGGCCAGGTGTGAAGCCAGTTTCCTTCTTTGTGCCCCTCTGCTGTGAGTATACAGAAATCCGTGCATAATTCACCGGGCTTCACTCTCCAGATGTGCAGTCAGTCCTGGCTTCCCCTGACAGCTGGGCTTTGTTTTCTTGAGACATAATATTGGCCACAGCCGGATCTGACTCCAGCATCCCAGCCTGCCTTGCAGCATGGCTGGGGCTGTCTGTCTCTTGTCTCCTGGCCCTGTCCGGCAAGTCCCCCACTCCCATCTCCTCTTTTGTTGCTGTCTGGATGCCTCTGACCTTTGGCTTACAGTGACTTTGCATACTTCACTCATCATCCTTTAAAGATGAAATTGAATTTACCTTTACAAAGTAAACATTTCTTTTCCAGTGTGGAGGATTTATGGTTTCCTTCCTCTTGCCTGTGCGGGGCCTTTTCCAAGGCTGAGAAGAAACTTCTGGGGGAATTTAAGATCATGATTTGTTTTAAAGGGAGAGTTCTGTCCCAACGAATAGATATTGCAGCTATAACATTGTGTCCCCATCCACCTCCCTGTGTTTGTACCTACTGTGTGCAGCCAGCACAGCAGATGTCACACACAGCCTTAAAAGAAGACAAACAGGAAGTAAGTATTCAGGGCTCATCTGTGTTCTACGGCTCTCCAGAAAATATGCCACAGGAAAAACCTGTGTTAATGCAATTTACTGGAAGCTGCTTTCTCTATATTGCTGTCCTAGGATCCACATGCTCTTTAACCTTAGGAGGTCAGCTGAGCTGGTTTTATTTTTGTATTGTGTATTGTGTTTTGTGATTTATGTGGTGTGTGTGTGTGTGTGTGTGTGTGTGTGTGTGTGTGTGTGTGTGTTCTCTCACTGGAACAGACTTGCTAGGGTAGTTACGAGAATCAAATCAATACGTCATAAAGTGCCTAACTTAGTATCAGGCAACATTAAATATTCTCTAGTGCTACATTTTGTTATTTATTTGGCACTGCAGTTGCTGCCTGAGTCCTTATTTTTAGCTATAAAAACATTGAAGCCTGGACTCATCCCATGTCCTAAAGTAGGGGCACAGGAGCCCAGCTAAATTTATAGGCAGAATATCTGAATTCAAACTCCCAGACTCCAAGTCAGTCTACAGCACCCTTGTCTCTTGTTTTTCCTTCTGGAAATTCACCTTTGGATCCTGGAGTTCCAACCTCAAAGTGAAGCAATAACAGGAGCTATGTTTGTGATATACTTGCCACCACTGTAACATCTGTCCATCCATGGGGACAGACCTGCCAGGGTTCCTCTAAGGTCTCAAACTGTTGAAAGTTTGTTTGAAGAAATCACCCCCCCCCCCTCATGCTTTTTCCAAAGCAAGGTCAACCCTTGTCCAATTTAATAGTCTGTCTGGCCACACTGCTCTTCATGCCAGCTGTGTATCTATATGCCACTGCTAAAGGACGGTCAGCTCAGAATTGGTCATTTCATCCATTCTGATACCATTAATAGACATTGCCTTGTTATCACTCTCTAGATGGCTATTGGTAATCTTTGATGCCCCTTCTCCCAAGATGCAGCAAGCTTGGCAGTCAGCAGCTCCATGCTATTTGTTCCAGGTTTATCCTTTGATTTCTCCAGCTTCCAGCTTGTGAAAGGATATCGCTTACAGTAAAGAAAACAATGGTGCCCCACCTCTTGGCCTGTGGTTGACGTGTTCTGACATCTGAATCTGAGTTCATGTTTCTTCTGAGACCTAAAGCTTTCTGAACTCTCAGCTCCTTGGTTCTCCCTATCTTACCAAATGCTCACAGTCAAAGCTATTGCCCTTCGCCCATGCTTTATCAAGGCTTTATCTTGACTGGATTTTGGGTAGGTTCCCTGTCTGATGCTGCAGACCAATTAAGAAGATGTCTTCTTTCTGTCCCCTGGGCCTTCGCCTTTCTCATTACCTCCCAGTACTTGCTAGAGTTGTTTCCAGGCATCCTTTCTTTGTCTCCAGAGCAGCTAATTCATCGCCTTGATATTAGCGTTGCCCTTGACATAAAATTTCAAGGGGAGAAAATGAAGGAAGAGGATGGGCAAAGGCATGACATGGCAAACAATGTGTGGCTGTCTTCTTGTTGAAAAGATATCTCTAGGGGGATATTTTAGATAGAAATCTATATGGTCTGGCATCACTGTGAGCATACATCATTTTGTAATTAATTTGGAGAGTTGAGAAGAAACATTAACTATTGATTCCAATTAGCTTTGGGCTGTAAATTAATTGTTTTCTTGCTTGGAAATTCTCAAGTTAATGGCTGGGAGCATGGAGGGACAGCCATGTTACAAGGCTGTGTACCTGCAGGGTGGAATTATAAGAACTGATGGGAGGACTTCTCCGTTTAATTTTGCTTCTACCTTCCGACTCTAAAGCTATTTCTTCAAAAAGTACAAAAGCTTCAGGGAACTTAGGCCATGGTTCAGCCATAATCTGAGTCAAAGGCCGCATTTTCAAATTCCTTTAGAGTTTGTTAGTTATGGAAAATTAACAGTGACGGTCAGTAATCGTCACAGTTAGGTGTTTATAAAATACTCCTTATTGCTTCATTGCCTAGTGTCCTCATCTAGGCATCTGGTATCTTCTTTTAAAAAAGATTTATTTATTATAAAACAGCACTCTGTCCACATGTGCAACTGCCTGCCACAAGAAGGCATCAGATCTCATTACAGATGGTTGTGAGCCACCATGTGGTTGCTGGAAATTGAACTCGAGGACCTCTGAAAAGGAGACGGTGTTTTTAACCTCTGAGCCATCTCTCCAGTCTGGCATCTGGTATCTTGAATCTTGTGTTCTTGGGTTGTTCTCTTTGTTCCAAGCATGACATTGACCTGCTCTTTGAACACTCTACAGTTTTCCTCATCAACATCCACACCTACTAATTAAGCTTGTGAACCTAATGCTGACCTTTGACCTTTAAGCCTCTACCAATATATTTGTTTCTCTTCCCCCTGTATGCCAGGTCTTTGTGGTGAACATAATAAGTGGACACAAGAAATAAAAATAACCATATACTAACAATTTTTTTCCAGATACTTGGCTTTGTTGAAGGAAAACAGAGTCATCTTGGGGCTTCTAAGGCAGGACTTTTCGTGTCAAAACCTGAGCCTAGCAAAGTAGAACAAAGGAGTTTGTTTATCTCCAGTGGTCAGCATTCTTCCATGTTGGAAAAGAGCCTTCCTGGTGCCTAATGGATGACCTGGGGTTGGGAACGGAGGGAGCAGGACAATGGCTCTGCTTTGGCTTCTCCTTTAGCAAGAAGAACTTTATTTATTTGACCATAGGCTGCCAGGGAAAATAGAAAGACTTCCAGAAAAGGTTGAGATGAACCTCAGGTAGGATGTGCCTTAGAATTATAACAATGGCTGGTGAAGTTTCTTGGGGATGATGGCCCTGAGGCAGTTGACACAAAATACTTTATTACAGAAAATAAGGCCTACGATTACTGAAAGCCAATGAAAACAGCCCTGAAATCTGGGCAGGCTATAGTCTGGAAGGGAACTGAGGTTGGCTCCAAAGGGCATTCAGAATGGGGACCTCACCCAGAGCCAGTTCCCAGAGCAACAAGAGCAGTTGGCATCGTTAAAACATGTCCACATGAGGCCCAGCTGGGTAGCAGCAGAGAACACAGGACAATAGTTGGGAAGAGAAATAAAGATGGGGTAAAGCTTGCTATTTTTCGTGGTAACTAGCAAATTGAGGGACCACAAAAGTAAAGAGCATAAAAACTGAGGAATACCTGGAAAAGTATTTCTTTAAAACGACCCAAAAATAAACCTGGAGAAGCTAACTGATGTATTTAAATTTTCTAAAGACTCCAATTTGTCCTGCATGTTGAGGTGATAGGCATATGGCTGAAATCCTGGCACTCAGAAGAAGGCTGAGGCAGAAGGATTGCCATGTTGAAGGCCAGCTTGGGTAGTAGTGAGTAGGGGGAAAGAGGAGGAAGAAGAAAGAGATGAGGAGATACAGGAACCGCAGCTAAAGGATGGAAAGGAGTATGAAGAGGAAGAAAAGGATGAGGAGAAAAGTGATCAGGAAAAATAATCATCTCACCTCCATAGCCAGAACAGACAGATGAATTTGTCTTATTGAAGAACAGACATTTGGAGATGCAGAGCAAAGTGCTTCTCAGGCACCTGGAGATTTCCCAGGAAGCCATTGAAGGCAAGCTTTGGCTCTCTCTCTTTCGTGCTCATCAATTTGTATTGTTCTTACTCTACTAAGAGATGCTCACAAAATTAAGATGACACTCTTTGCTTGGATTTACACATAGTAAGAGCAAGGGTAAAAAAAAAACACCTGGGTTGGCAGGGACTCCCGCTGGGAATTTCCATTTTCTCCCATCTAAATCCCATCTAAATATGTTGCTAGGAGTTTCTTTCTTTCTTTCTTTCTTTCTATCTTTTTTTTTTTTCTAGGAGTTTCAAGTTGTCTTTATTCCTGAACACATCTTCATGGAGTCGGAAATGTTTATCTACATATCCCTCTGTTATTTCTTGCCCAGTCCACGGTTCTCAGCAAGTAGTAGGAGCTCAGATGAGTTTTAAAGGGGAATCTATCTTGAGCAGAGTAGTTGCCCACCGCTTCCCAGCCCAGAACATCTTCAATCAGTGCTTATAATGACATTCAGATATGGGAGAAGTAGCATAAACCACACCAGGTCAAGGTCAAAGGACTAAAGAATTCCAAGGGAGGCCTAAGTGTTAATCAAATGGCCAGGATGGAAGGTTAAGAAGCTAAGGCATTCTTGTCTACACCAATAGGCCCTAAACAGTGACCCCCACCCCACTAACTATAACAGGTGGTGCTCCTCATCTCTCTCATCCTAGAGTTCATGTGGCCAGAAGAGAGAATACTCTAGACACTAGCCACAGCATATATCATCTTAACAATTGTGTAAGTGGACAATTAAGATAATATAGAGAAAAGTCTTAAAATCCCTCTATACATCTCTGTTTACATACATTACTTGGCTTCCAAGAAAGTTACCATTTCTTTCCTGTAGAAGTAAATTTTAAAAGACAAATAAATGGCTTAAAAATGTGTTTCCAAGGTGAATTACATTTTCTTAGGGAAACACAAAACACATCAATAGGTCACAGGTGTGTATGCCTTTCTGGGTTATAACACAGAAAAGGATGTTACATATTTCAAAATACAATTACTTGATTTTGATGAGGGATAATGTACTGAGATTCATCACATGGACAGATGAACTGGACACATAGCTCAAAACCCCATGAATTCAGGCTTGCCACATTTATCAGTGTCAGAGCCATTCTCTCTAGAGAAGCCCAGCTGCCATTGCACATAGCTGCATAGTGTTCATATCCTGACCATGACATGAGAAGATGCAAATAATAGGAAAGTCTGGTCCTCAGGTGGATTGTCTCCAAAAAGGGAACAGGAATTCTTGCTCAGCCTTTGCACTAATGGCGGCTAAGCGTTTACTTCTGTGCAACTACTGGGAGATTTGGAAAGGCTCCTCCACGCCTCCCAGTAGAGCCCGTCTCAGGAGTGTAGCTGTAGCTGACACTACACTAGACAATCATTTCCATCACTGCAAGTGGGGGGAAACTGGCGTGACCATGCTGGAAGTCTATATGCCACAGCCAAGACGCCTGCCCTACTTTTGCTCTGACAATCCAGGACAGTCATTTCTTATTCTAGAAGGAAAAGAGTAAGTTATTCTGTAAGCCCTGTCCTCAGTGTTACGCACTATCTCATGTGACAAAAGCCTTAAAACCCTCCATCCAGAACTTGACTTTTCCATTTCAGGTTCCTGTCATCTTAGCGTTGCTACTAGTTAAAACAATAAGAAAGTATTATTACTGAGTATTTCTTGTTATATCTATTGAAAAAAACCCAAACTATTTCAGAAGTGACAGCATGAATTGAAACCAGGGAATTTCTTGGCAACTCCTTTGGTCACATCAGTATCTTGGTGACAAGAAACAGTGTTTGCAGAGCAGCTGAGAAGTGTCTAAGTTCTGATGGACAAAGACAGGCTTGTACCTGAGATGAACAAGCACAGCAGGGTAACGCCAACTAAGAGCGCCAAATAAGAAAACCTTCCCTGCCTCCTACAACCCTGAATTCTCTTACAAAAGTATTTTTATTCCTAATGTTTGCTGTACTGCAGCCTGAAGATACATGCTGTTTAGTGCATAAATACAATATTTGTGGGAGAAAACTACTGGGCTTTTCCTCAGACAGACAAATATTAATATTACTCAGAAGCCTTGATTTTTTTTTTATGCCTTGCCTTTTTAATATCGTTGCACCATTTATCAGAAATCAGATGGCGGCTTCCCTTCTTGCCTGAATGTTGTCCTGTCTTCCTTTGACATGCCACAACCGAAGGCTCAGTCTTTAGATAATCATTTAATGGCTAAGCAGAACTCTAGCCATTCTCCGTTGTCTAAAACAAGTCCAGATGACATTATCCTTTTTTTTTTTTTTTTTACTCTTCTAATTACAGACAGAATTCATATGCATTTTTAAATTGTAGGCTAAAAACTCTAAAACCTATAAATCATCTACTACAAACACTGTATTAATTTAGCAAGTCTATAAGGATGAACTATTACATGGCACTCAAATATTTACTCTTACAGTATAGTGTCTCAATTTGCACATGTGGCATTGTTCTTATACTACCATTTTTCCCCAAAAAGAGTTATTTATTTTTATATGTATAAATATTTCCCCAAATGTACACATGTGCACCATATGCTTCCCTGGTACCTAGAGAGAGCAGAAAAGTGTGTCGTACCTCTGGAACTAGAGTTCTGGGTGATTGGGAGCTGCATGTGGGTGCAAAGAACTGAACCTGGCTTGATCACAAAAAGAGCAAGTGCTCTTAATTGCTGAGCTATGCCTCCATCCCCAAGACAGCCTTTTTTAAAAATTAAATACTTGGGTATAGAATTGCCCAAAGTTGAAGCATTAGAATCACTCATGGTTTCAAATTTTCTAAGCTTGGAGTCTGTACAAATATTTTTAACTTATGAAATACTATTTATCCTGTCATTTTCATTATGACCACCTGAAATTTATTTTTCACAGTTGTATGGAAACCATCTAAGTACATTGGTTCTGACATGAACTATTTGTTTGTTTGTTTTTGCTTTTTGACACAGGGTTTCTCTGTGTAGCCTTGGCCATCCTGGACTCACTTTGTAGACCAGGCTGGCCTCGAACTCGCAGAGAGCCACCTGTCTCTGTCTTCCTGATGCTGGGATTACAGGCAAGCACCACCACACCCAGCTCTGACATGTACTTTTTTATGCTAATATTTGTAAGCACAATGGAAACATTTAAATGCATATTCATGTTACCTATACTTCTACTGAAACAGATACATTCTCACACATTGATTCCTGATATAAGCATTAAAAATATTAATTACTTAGTAGTCAAATTTTATTCTTTCACACAGCCTTGAAGTATCCCAACATTTTTACAATTTTTACCAAAAATAAATTAATTAAAAAAAAAGAATTTTCAGACAAAAAAAAAATTAAAATTAAATATCTGCCAGTAAATACATTGTCACTGTGACTACCTTTTAAGGAAATAATTGGTTTTAGGAATGGAAGGTTTAATCAAAGACACATGTGTGAATTTGTCGGCTGTTCTTTCCTGCTGTGTCTGCCAACTGCCACTTACTTGCATTCTAGCTCTGACATGCAGGAGGCCATGTGTATATTATGTGTGTAAATACACAAATCATAGTCACGGCAATGCCTAACCAATCTTGAATTTCACGTCCCCCCGGATTCAGCTTTGCAGCCAGGGTCCATATTTGTGTTAAAGGTCAAACAAGTTATGGGATTGAGTAATAAATATTAACTCAATTTCCTGGTCACCTTACTTGTACTAAAGGCCTGTTGATAGCTGGGCTCTGCAGTGGCATCTCGAAGTGCTAGTATTTCAGTGAGGTGTAGTTCCTGCTTACTTACCTCCCGCTAACACACGCAGGCCTCCCTTAGAATGCACCAGATGTGGAGCACATAGCCAGGGGCTGGAAGCAGAGAGACTGCACAACCTCGAGGTTCACCTCATAAAGGGTCCCACAGTATTAGAAGTGGTCGATTAATTTCCTCATAGTAGCATGCAAATGCTGTGAAACTCCAGAACCAATGTATGCTTCTTTTCCCACGGTATCCTATCCACACATTTTCTTTTTTAATGTCAACACAGCAAGAAGTCAAGAAAGCCGCACACAGTCCACATCCATTGGCAGCCCAGGCTCAAAGCAAGGGTGGCTTATGGTGTAGAACCACGCGTGTGTGCAGAAGCAGGCAAGGAGGAAGAAGCCACAGAATCCTGGTTTGCACACTGGTACTCGGATGTATTTCATGTTGTGGTGTAGCACCACGGGTGTGTGCAGAAGCAGGCAAGGAGGAAGAAGCCACAGAATCCTGGTTTGCACACTGGTACGCGGATGTATTTCATGGTTCCTTGTTTTCCTAAAAAGGTAAATCAGGCCATAAATTAAGATATAAGAAGAACCAAAGAGCTCAATTAAGAAATGACATGAGTACGAATGCCACAGGTTGATTAACCAGAGCATTTCTATTTTGAAAACTGGGGATTTTTATGCCAAGTGACAATTTTTTAGACTGTGTTAACTAGGCTTTTGATAAGGAGTAAGTTCCTCCTAGGTTTTTAAAACCTTTGCTTTCTGTGAGGGATTAATAAATATTATTTCTTATTCCTTTTTGGAGTATTTTTTTATATACAATTGATATATATCAAATTTTTGCAAATATTTTGGGTCTCCAGCATGATGTTTTTATTTAAATCTCCGGGTGTGAGGATTCCCACAATGGAGCCGGTTAACACAGCATCATCTGGCGCAGTTAGCTGTGTGCGCATGTAGGAATACCCTCAATATGGATGAACTTAGAGGGCATTGTGCTAAATAAAATAAAGCAGATAAGAAGAGACAAATACTGCCTGATATTGTTTCTATATAAAAACTGGAAACAGCAAACTTAGTGGGAAATAGAAAACAACAATGTTTACCAGTCATTGAGAGACAAGAGAAATGGGAAGGTATTGGCCAAAGCATACAGACTTTCCTATTATGGGACAAACAAATTCTAGGGTTCTAATGTGCCATATGGCACCTTTAATTATACATCACATGTTTCTTATTAAGGTACTTAGACTGACACCCAGATGCTCCATGAGGGAATCCCTAAATGTCTGCAGAACGGTCTCATCCTACCATCAATCACGCACCTCTCCTGACCACACTGGAGATGCACCCCTCCCCCGCCCCAATACACTCATTTCCTTGTTTCTACACGGTGGATTAGAAAGCTACTTCTCTAGAACACTCTGAAGCTTGGCCTGTCAGGAGCCCGGGCTTCTCCTGCTGCCTGCACTTCACTATTGATTGAATGCATGACCTTCCCCCAGGTCAGAAATCAGGGCAGCGGGCAGAGGGACGGTCCTTCATCCTGCAGCGCACTCCCGCCCCTGCCCTCCAGTGTGCAGTAGAGGTTTCTGACAGTCTAGAAGTTCTCTTGTTGGAGATTCTGCCTTTGCGACTGAAGTCTGTGTGTGACAAGGAACACAGCTTCTCTATTACTCCCAGGCCCAGGCCTCCCATGGCAGCCCTCTGGGAAGCTGACTGTTGGAAGCCCTGCTTCGTGTCTCAGGGTACTTCAACCCATTGTTTCCATGCTTCTACAGACATGAAAAGTGATCCTAGCAAGTGCCTGCCATCCTGGTATGTCCAGTAGCAAACACCATGCTGTCACCTAGGTAAAAGATGAGGCAAAAGTATCTCTGCGATTTTCCTGGAATCCTGTAACCTAAATTATTCTATTCCTGTGCTGGAGCTGAGGCATAGTTTGAAAATGTTTAAGCATGTTTATTTATTTAATGTGTGTGTGTGTGTGTGTGTGTGTGTGTGTGTGTGTGTGTGTGTGTGTGTATGCCCATACCACGATACACTTTTGTTGTCAGAGAAGAGGGTTCTCTCTCTCTACTATGTGGTTTCTGGGCATGAAACTTAGGTCATCAGGTCTGGTGGGGGATCTTCACCTACTGAGTCTGCTTATCAGCCCAATTTTGAAATTCTTAATAGTCTCTCCACATCTGATTTATAGTAGACTTTCTTGTAAGTATGCTGGTGAAGAGACAGCAAAATCACCTTTATAAAGCACACATGGTGCCTTGCTTCACTTGTATCAGGTAAGGACTCACTTATAAAGTTGTCAGCAAAACCAAGCAGTGCAACATCAAACAACGGCATTCATAGTAAGGGGCCAATGAGTAAGCAGACATATTAAAGAGTAATTACAGTGTTGATTAATTAAATAATTGATGAATGGTGAGACTGTTAGTTAGTCTTCAGAGAATCTTTATAAGTCACCAATGGGAGCAGTTACTGCGCTTTTGGGGATTATTTCAATGTTTTTTTTTTCAAACAGGAATACTGAAGATTAATAGTATCATTTATTTGTTCAAAAGTTTCTCTCTCTTGTTTTTTTTTCACTAAGGGACCAGGCTCCCTGCCGAGGACTGATTAACAGCAGTACATGTTTCACATGGAGCCCTGCTCCTGGGTTGGAGGAGTCTAGTTTGAAAACTGTGGCATTATAATAAAGTGTAGCTAGATGACAACAGAGAAAGATGCTGGACTTGGGTGAGCGGGAAGAACAGCATCCGTGCAGAAGTGGCATCAGTAGCATAAAAATGCAAATCTAGTATTTAAAAAAACAAAAGTCAGGCCAGAGAGATGGCCCACTGGGTAAAGGCACTCCCCAACAAGCTTGATGCCGTGAGTTTAGTTCCCTGGACTCACATGGTGGAAAGAGCATGCCAACATCCCCAAGTTGTCCTTGACTTCTACACACAAACCCAATGGCATTAAGACACACACACACACACACACACACACACACACACACACACACACACTACATAAGCAAATATATAAATGCAGTATAATTTTTTAAGTTTCAAAAGGTTTTAGTTGCTATTTTCTGCACATGGATGTTTCGCCTACATGTATGACTGAGAACACCACAGGTGTTTCTGGTGCTCACGGATCGCGGAGGAAGGCATCAGAGCCTTTAGAACTGAAGTTACAGATGCTTATGAGCAGCCATGTAGGTGCTAAGAACTAAACCTGGGTTCTTAGGAAGGGTAGCTGATGCTCTTAACCACCCATAAAGTTGTAATTCCAACTTTGTGCTAACCCTAGTGTCCTGACTGGGGAGCTGACCTCTGTCTGCCTCCTTACAGTTGCTGACTTTAGTAGAAAGAAAGGGGGATTTTAAAAACAAATCTCCAAGTTTTCTCTTTTACTCTTCAATGTATGTTGGACTTAGGCATAAAACTGAGATTTTTTTAAAATTGGGTCCCTTTTTTTTAGAAACCTCGAGCATATTAACTTCTCCAAATAAAAGTATTTTACCTCATTATACCTCATTATACTGCAGCAACTGAAGAGCCCTGGCTTATTATTAAAGAATGCATTCTTTGAGGTCATCAGAGCAAATTTGATTTCAAGTTTGGCAGCCGTGGCCAAGGAGTATGAGCTTGGCAAGTCTCAGATAGTCATCTTTAGAATAAGGTAATACCTACTGCATGCTTGCCATCCTTGTTTATCACAGTTCCTTGTACATAATACATGTTCTTTATGAGAGCTAACACATTAAAAATCAGCTTTTCAGCTCTTAAGTTTCTAGCTTTTCAAAACAGTCTCTCAAATTACATCTCTTGCATCCTTTTCATTATTCTTCCACTATGCCCATTTGTACTTACAGTTTTTTTAAATTATCTATTAAACATCATCTAGGTGTTCTGTGTTAAAAATAAGAGAATCTAAGGTAGATAATACAATTTCTGCTCTAAACACTGTGCTTTGTTTGGTCAGGAGAATTATATACATGGAAACAATAGTGTTGGACAAAGCATTATTTACACTTCATAAATATACATGTATTGTGTATGTATTTTTATGGTGAGTGTATATTGTGAGTAGCTTTTCGATGAGCAAATAGAAGTACCATGATTTTGAATTTGTAGGAGAGTTTTAAGAAGGGTACAGTCTGTATTGACTCGGGATGAGGAAAAGGCATAATATTTGATCCTGAACTGCACCATAATTTCAGGTATGATAATTATACCTAATTATAAGTATAATTTATATACAATTTGATGTAAACATGTTCAGTTTTCAGGAGCTACTCATATATGTATCTACCACTTACTTAAGCTTTAGACTATTTCTGTTATAGCAGGAGCTCTTAACGGTCACCTGCATTTTTAACAGCCATGGCGGAGATGCCACTATAGCATGTGTCAGAGATGTTTATAGAAAAGAAAAACTAAGGTTGAAAGTGTAGCTGAGACAAGAGCTTTGGGCCTTGTATGCCCAGCTGATGAATTCTTGACTAGATTTCAAAAAGAACTCTTCCATTAGACTCTAAAAAAGGACTGTTTTCTAAAGGCAAAAGATTTATACGATCTGAAGAGAAACCAGAGTATAGAATTTTGTGTATTGATACAAAATAAGTTTAATTTTGTTGTAGAATTCAATTTTAAGATTATTCTTCACACACACACATATATTTCTACTCTAATATGAAGTATTGTGCCCGTACAACTCAATTATAATACAAGGTTTACTTCCAATACTTTCAAAGTGATATTGCAGGCTGCTTAGGATAATTAAGTAATACAAGTTATTTGTTAGTTCATCAAGTCATGGTTATGTCAAGTACTAGCTTATTTTTATCACAATCATACACATCCTAGGTTTAACAGATATACATGATTCTATACATAGATAAGGTAAAATAGATAAGGTCTTCAAAAACCTCAGAGACCTACAGAATATGGCATTTAAATATGCTTTTTATTATTTTAAAGATTCGTTGACAATAAGACAGGTTAACTCCTGGCAACACTCAGCACACCTCAAAGAAGATGATGAGCATCAATGAACCTCCTTATGGAGATGGCTTCAAGTGTGGCAAACCCGCCACCGGGGAAAAATGTCCTTGTTTTGGCTACATACAGAATTCTGCCTAAAAAAGGGCAAACTTGGATGTAGGTAGAGTCGACAGCCAAACTCTGGCAAGACAGGATAAGCAAGTCTTTAATAGTTCCTGCCTCGCAAATACGTCTGTAAGATACTGGGCTAGAAGGCCCAAGATGATGCTCCAACGTTATAGTTTTGGGTGACTGTTCAGGCAGCAAACTGTCTCTGTCGTTTTCTTGGTTTTGAAGCTGCTAACCAGCACTTCCTGTTTACTCAGGTAATTAAGTTTTATTCCTTCTCAAGCTTCAAATGGGGTTGAAGAGCAGATAGTTTAGTGTTACAATTAAGCTTAATTGTTTAGGGGTTATGATATTTTTGGATCTAGATAGATGTTTTAAGTTGATAAAGATGAGATATGATAGATACTGATTTACATCCAGAATTTTAGATTCACCATGATAGGAAAGATGTTTTCTTCAAGGTTGCCAAACACAAATAGCCAAAACATTAGAAATGCAACACTTATATAATCCCTGATTGTTTTGTTGTTTTCTTGCCGTAGGCAATTTATCGTATATATGTGTAATAATATAACTGTGTATGTAAAAAAGAAAAATAATGAAAAAAGAAAATAAATAAATATTTCAGTATAAATATGGTTTAGATATACAGGAAAAATGGACTGTTTTCTTAATTTTTTTAAGATTTTATTTATTTATTTTATGTATATGAGTGCTCTATCTGCATGCACACCTGTCCACCGGAAGAAGGCTTTAGAGGGTATAGATGGTTGTGAGCTACCACGTGGCCACCAAGAATCAAACTCAGGACCTCCAGAAGAGCAGATGGTGCTCTTAACCTCTGAGCCATCTCTCCAGCCCCTGTTTTCTTATTTTTATCTTTAGCTACCCTCCTCTAGCATCCATCTCTACCATGTTTCTTCAGCATGGAGCACTATCTGCTCCACCCACCTCTGTTTTTATTGTCCAAATGTAAATATGTTATCTATGTACAAAAACTTATATGAATGATAGATTTTCAATATAAAACAAAAGGGGGAAGGAACATGAAAAAAGATTAACAGAAAAGCATGTATCCTTAATTCTAAGGGAAAGATACCTAAAATCACACCTACAGAGAATAATACAAATTAAAACTATATTAAGATTCCACTTGCCATCCAATAGGTCAAATCATTAAAAATTTAGAAACTTGGCAGCATGCCTCTTAGCATGCCTGTGGGGAAACAAGAACTCTTACATGTGGCTGACAGGAGGGTAAGGCCTTATAGCCCCTATGGGTGTCAATTGGGTTATGTTTAACCCTCTTATAGTAGTGAGATTTTCGATACACAAATGCTTTGACACAGCTTTCCACATTCTGGCATTATATTCCAAAAGTGCACTGCCAAAACTACAAAAAGATATATGCACATGGGTATTCAACCTAGTGTGTTTATAGTAACAAAACTGGAACCTTCTTCAGTGTGTGTCCACAGGGAGCCATAAACCATGCTGCAATCACCAGAGGATGCTATGTCACCATAAAAAGAAAAGAAGATGGTCTTGACATCCTTAAAGAAAGGAGCTTCCAGGATATTCTGCTAAGAAGAAAAGCAAGAGGAAGAAACATTGTTGTACTATCAAGCTATTCATTTGAATGAGGAAAGGCTAAAAATGTGTGCCCATGGGTTAGGAAAGAGGGCTCGGCAAGTAAGGATGCTTGCTGCTCTTGCAAAGGACCTAAGCTCGGTTCCCAGAACCCACATAGGAAATCTCACAGCTGCCTTTAACTCCAGCTCCAGGAGATGTGACTTTCTTGTCTGACCTCTTTTAGCACCCACATGCACATGCCCACACATATACACACTTCCTAATAAAAATAAAAGCTAAATATTAAAATAATGCATGCACAGACATTGTCTCCTATTGACATGGCTCGCACCTTAGACTTTCCCACAGTAAACATAAAATGGACATGTTTTCCAGATGTTACTGTGAAACATATTCTCTGATATTAAACGTAAAAAAGCAAACAGATCCAAGTATTGGCAAAGCATCACTCTGAGGAAGGTAGAAACGCATGAAGGGGCCAGGAGAGAAGGAAGGAAGGAAGAAAGGAAGAAGCTGAACATCTCTGAATATAGCTTGCCTCATACATCTGGCTTTGGAATCATTTCTTGTTCTCTGTGTATTTTGTATGTTTACAGAAATAGGAAACAAGAAAGCAACCTGGGCAGCAGTGCTGATGTTGTGTTTTTTGAGAACACTGTTGTTTTTCTTTACATAAATAGACATGCAATCATGACGATTTGTGTAGTAGTGAGGGCATCTTGAGCACACCTCACTGGATCGCTGAGGAAGCATGTGGTTCTGACTCTGAACGGCAAGCACACGCAGCACTTGGTTAGGAGGAGTGACTGCTAATATTTAATTCCAGAGTGACTATGGCTGATTGCAAACCCACTTGGGAAATGTTAAAGTTCTGACTGTTTTTCTTCATTTGGATCTCGATTGCCCACCAAAGGCCCATTTATTAAAAGCCTAGTGGCCAGAGCCGCTGCTGGGAGATAGTGGAACCTTTAGGAAGTGTGCCCTCACAGAAGGAATTAGCTTGTGGGAAAGATGTCCTTAAGTGACTCAACACTGCCTCTATGTCTCTTTCTTTCCCTTCCTGGCCTCCTGGCTATCACAGGTCGAACAGGTTGTTCTACTATGCAATCCCTGCCAAAGCCGTGGCTCCATCTGACTAAGGACTAAAGCCTCCAAATTTGTGAACAAAAAAATGTACCTTTCTACTTTATATTCTACTTCAGGTATTTAGTACATAAATAAAAAGAAATGACAAATGTTTGAACACACACACACACACACACACACACACACACACACACACACACCAGACACACACACCAGACACATTGGTCTGATCACTACATATTGTTCATCTATACTGATGTCACCTTATAAATATAAATTATTTTATGCATCCACTAAAATGTCTTCAAGATCATTTTACTATAAGGGGGGGGGGGGGGGGGGGAGTGACCAAGTAACAAAGCTTAGCTTATCAAATGGTTCTTGCTTGTTTACGTTGAGACAGGGACTCACATGGCCCAAGCTATTCTCCAGTTTCCTAGGTAGCTGAGAATGATCTTGACCTCCTAAATCTCCTGCCTCCACCTCCCAAGTGTTGAGATTACAAGGATCCTATCAAATGGAGTCTTTCAGTGAGACATCAGTGCTTCCTGAATAAGCATCTCACAAAGAATAATAAAGTCAAAGAGAGGAAAATATGTAAGCACACACCATAGGGGAAAGAGGCAAAGGTTATAAGTACATATAAAGGGATATAAATATAACTAACTACATATAAAGGGATATACATATAAAAGTGAAGCGCACTCACCTGGAGGCCCACACCCATCTGTGATTCCAGTTTCAGGAAAAGAGTTTCTTGGGCACCAGCCACAAATGCAGTGCACTCATATACATAGAGGCAAAGCACTCACATACATAAAATAAAAATAAACACATCTTTTAAAGACCAGAATAAAATACCTTTAAAAATAATTTGGCAAAGTCAATTGAATTAAAGAACAATATGGCGGCTGGAGAGATAGCAAAGTGGTTGAGAACACATTGGCTATTTTAAAGGACACTAATTCAATTCTAGCACTTAGATAAGGACGCATGCAGCATCCTGTACCCCAGCCCCAGAGAATCTGACGTCAGTTTTGAGCTACCACAAGCACTTACACACATACACACATGTATACATGTGCAGAGAGAGAGAGAGAGAGAGAGAGACAGAGAGACAGAGAGACAGAGAGACAGAGAGACAGAGAGACAAACAAATCTTATAAAAAGAAAGCATGCCAAAAAAAGTGTAGTCAAAATCTAGCAAATTAATTTAAACTCGTGATTATCTCTTAACATTTAGATTCTTAACGTATATACTGTGTGTGATTTTTAGATTTTTGCTTTTCTTTAGAAGCATTATTCTAATTCTTAAGTATACATATAGTCAGAAATAAGCAGAGTAAGGGCTGGGAAGATAGCTCAGTGGGCAATATGCTCACTGTGAAGTAATGAGAATCAGAGTTCGGATCCCTTGCTCCCAAATAAAATCTGGATGTAGGGGCACACACCCAGCACTTCAGCACCAGGAGACAGATGGATCTTTGGGACTTCTGGTGATATAGCCTACCCAACCAGTAAGGCCCACCTTCATTGAGAGATAAGACGCTGTCTCAAAAGATAATGTGAAGAGCAATAGTGGAAGACACTCACTGTTGACCATTGGCCTCAATATGCGCATGGGCACACATACATACATGCATTTAACACACACACACACACACACACACACACATACACATACACATACTTAGGTGTAAGTCATTTTTTAAAGACTTGATCCTAGCATTAATTTTAGTTCATTTGTTCTCAGCTTCCATTCGTGGAAGTTCTAGAGTGCTGTAAGGAACAACAAAGGCATAAGAAAATTTTTTCATCTCTTAGCCTCAAATACACTTCAAGTCCTCACTGACAAGATGACTCTGCTTCACCCAAGAAACCGGGGGCTCTTCTTGCCTTGGGCACAAGCCTATGTATGTGGCCAGACCTCTGCATTGCTGGTCACCACCACCATTACCACAGTGCCACTCACAAGGGAGGGCTGCTCTTCCACAGCCTGATGAAAAGCAACCCTCTCTACTCAGTCTTAACATGGTATCTCAGCCCAGTGGCTGACATGTCTGAACCCTAATTTCTACATGTTCAAAAAGCTAGCACAACCCACTGTGACGGTTCATAGGAATTCTCTTAGAAGATTTTGGATGCAGCATACAGAAATCCTCCTGTGTCTGTATTGTCTTATGGAGTTTCGATTACATAAGGTTAGCCATGATCCAAAAATATTAACTTGAAATATACAGATATAAATAATCTATAAGATTTAAATAATTGATACCTCAGTACAGCCAAATAATCTTATTGCTAGATATTGCTGTAAGTTTCTTATAGTGCCTAGCTTATAGGCTAAGTGTATCCATAGGTGTGTTCATACAGGAAAACACACAGAGCATACAGGGTTGCTACCATGCAAAACTTTAGATATCCATTGGAAATCTCAAAACCCAAACCCCAGGAACAAGAGGGCTCTACTGTATTGGGGTTCGTCTCATTCTGGCCCAGCTGGGCTTTCTGTGTAGCTCCTCTCACCAGAGAGCAGAAGCAAGGGTCACAAGCATGAAACTAGGGTCAGTGAGACATCTCAGAGCTGGAGAGACCTTGCTTGTTTTTTTTTTTTGTTTGTTTGTTGTTTGGTTGGTTGGTTTTGGGTTTGGGTTTGTTTTTTTCAGAACAGGGTTTCTCTGTGTATCCTTGGCTGTCCTAGTCTCAAACTCACAATGATCCACCTGCCTCTACTTCCCTGAGTGCTGGGATTGTGGGTATGTGGCACTATGTCAGGTTTCCTTGTCTTTTATAAGGACTATAGAGGGACCTCACTTGATTATCAGCAGTGCATAGGGCCCACACAGTGTTAGTGTCTCTGCATGTGAGTGCGTGTATGTCTAGATGCAGTGTTCTCCTCTGTCTAAAACTATTTCCATATGTACCATCATTTTGGGGCTAACACATAGAGAAAACAGTGAAGGCTCTCATTAGGAAAAATCTTCATCTACATCAGAACCATTTGACCCCATCACTGAATCAGCACAAAGAGAAAGAACCACCCCTTGGGGCCTTCCATCTGGAGCACCCGCCAATCTGAGTGGGGCAGCACAGCAGGATAAAAACTTGACAACATGTTTCCTAGTAATGATTGCCCAGAGAAGCCATTCCTTCATAATAATCTTATTAAGGCAAGGGAGTATATGTTTTTGTCTCCCCTTTGTGGAGAGCAATTTATTTTTATGGATGGTAAAGGAAATAAATTTCCCTGAAATGGTTCCTTGGTGGATCGAGGTCCGTGCAGCTCATTCTGTGTTTATAGATAAGCTAAAGGTCAATTGAATGTTATGTGTTTATGGCGCGGGCATGCGTGGGCTTGCACAGCACCGTGTCAGAGGGATCAGGCTGGCTCGTTCATCTGTTCTTCTAGCTGCCTCTGGAGACTGGTGTGAGGGGAGATTTCTGTGCCAGAGGCTGTCAGGGGAAATAGCTATCAATCATCTGTCATGAGGCATTTGCTTTGCTGGTGGGGCTTAATGCACTGCAGGAGACTCAGATGTGTGGCTTTTGTCACTGTGGTAAGCATGCAGATTCTTTAGATGCAGATTTGACAGCTTCTAAAGGAATGGCATATGTGTCTCTGAATATTTTGGGCTTAAGCTTGCTCTTCTCTTCTTGATGCTGTGTGTGTGTGTGTGTATGTGTGTGTGTGTGTGTGTCTGTGTGTGTGTGAGAGAGAGAGACAGAGACAGAGAGAGTAGTGTGTTTGTGTGCAGGTCCACATGTATGTGCACATCTGTGAAACCCAGAGGGCAAACTCAATTGGCCTTTCTTTGTTGCTACCTACCTCTTTTTTAAACTCTATTTTCCATTTATTTTTTTATTCATGTTTGTGTGTGCTTATTTTCTATGTGTCCTCTCATGCACACATGTCACAGCACACATGTGCAAGTCAGATGGATGACTTCTGGCAGTTGTGTTTCTCCTTTGACCATGGGTTTCCCGAGGGCATAAATCTCAGGTCATTGGGTTTGGTGACAAATACTCTTACCTGCTCCGTCATCTCACTGCCCCAGATCCAACCTCTTTGAGTGCACTAAGCAGGCTAGACTGCCTGGCCAGACAGCTGAGGGATCAGACTGTCTCTGCCCTCCCACCCCCACCCCAACACTGGGATAACAAGTATAGGCCACTAGGCTCAGGCTCTTTTTTTTTTTTAAACATGGGTTCTGAGGACTGAACTCAGATCCTTATGAATTTCCCTCTCTAGTCACACATGGGGTACAACCATAGTTGGCTCTCTGTTGGGTGTGCCTTTATGCCCCTACCACATTTTTATTTATTCAACAAGTATGAATTAACAGACACTGTACACACATCCGAGCCCGAGAGGACCTGCTGCTAAAAAGGACAACAGAGAGGACTAAAAAAGAAAGTATCAGTTGCAGGCCTACTTGCTTATCTTTGGGTCTAGTAGCAGAAGAAACCAGAAAGATCTGTTTTACTAAGTGAGCACCCATGACAGCCCAGGCAATGCACTGTGTGTCTGAACAAGATTTTGCTCACTTTATTCTTGGCAATATCCTTTCTGCTGAGAAAGCCAACACCCAGAGAGATCTTGTCAATGAGATGTCAGTCACTGGGAACTAAAAAGTCATATGCATGTGTTGACTTGCCCAGTGCTCTAAACTAAGGGCATGTCCTCCTGCCCTCATCCTAATTCCTCTGACTGCAGAAATAAATGGAGACAATCCCTCAGAAGCCATTCTATCTGACAATGGGAGTCCTTTCAGAAACATGTGTTGTCCTGAGTTTCTTCTTTCTAGTTATGTTAACAAGGAAAATGAACTTGTGGGGAGAATTAAGACCACACTCAGAATCTGAGAAACTTTTTCCTGGACAATTGTCTGGATTTTCCCTCCGTTTATCTTCCCTTTCACAAGCCACTGATTCTTAGCCTGCATTGCCACCAGGAAGAGGGGACACAAGCAGGGTAATAGGTACTTAACCCATTTTCATTCCTGATGCCATTCATGCTTCTCTGTCCTTTCTACAATCAGTTTGTGTTCCCTTCATCTGGTTGATCTACTGTCAGTGGTTTCAGCAAAACTTGAATTTATAATTTTCTTTCTTTTTTTTTTTTTTATTAATTTATTCTTGTTACATCTCAATGTTTATCCCATCCCTTGTATCCTCCCATTCCTCCCCCCCCCCCCCATTTTCCCATTATTCCCCTCCCCTATGACTGTTCCTGAGGGGGATTACGTCCCCCTATATATTCTCATAGGGTATCAAGTCTCTTCTTGGCTACTTGCTGTCCTTCCTCTGAGTGCCACCAGGTCTCCCCCTCCAGGGGACATGGTCAAATGTGAGGCACCAGAGTATGTGAGAAAGTCGTATCACACTCTCCACTCAACTGTGGAGAATATTCTGACCATTGGCTAGATCTGGGAAGGGGTTTAAAGTTTACCTCCTGTATTGTCCTTGGCTGGTGCCTTAGTTTGAGCGGGACCCCTGAGCCCAGATCTGCCTATCATATTGTTCTACTTGTAGATTTCTAGGACCCTCTGTATCCTTTTATTTTGCTTTTCTCCCATGCGTCTCTCATTTAGAGTCCCAATAGGATGCCTTCCCCTCTGTCCCAGTTTCCTGGTAAGTGAAGGATTTCATGGGACATGCCCCTTGGGCTAGTATGCAGATCCCACACAGCCTGGCCTGTAATGGTCTCAGTAGCTCTTCTCTCTCATATATTCTTGATGCTTGTGCCACAGGTAGTGAGCCTTTCCATATACTTTGCTTGGTGCTTATGAATTCCTCTAGACAAGAACCCAGCTTGACTCATATCTGCATTCCGAGACTCTGTTTCTTCAAACCTAGATGAATGAAAAAAAGAAATAAAAGGAGGACATTACCGCCTCAATGTACAGGATGAGGTGAAGGTGTACCAGATGAGTGAAAGAAGGAAAGAAAGACAGACAAAAAGAAAAAAACTACTTGACTACTCCTAAGTTAGGTGGACAAGGTTTATTATACATAAAAAGAAGCTCATGGTCAGACTGAGCAGAGCCGTGTGAGAACAGAAGGGTAAGGAGAGAAAGAGAGGAGCTGCCCACCAAGAGAGGCATCTTGGGCCAAGACACTGGTGTAGCCAAAATGGTGGAGTAATATAGAGGCCAGAAGAGCTGGATAAAGGGGCAGCCTAGGCCCTGGGATGCAGAGTTCCAGGTAGAGGTGAGTTGTGCCACCCAGGGTGACCCTATAATATATAGGGATGCTGATACAACCTAGCAGCCAGAGTCAGCTTTGACACGTTAATGGGCATCCCAGCCAGTTTGCCGGGGTTTGAGACTTAACATTAGATGATGTTTGTAGGATGAACGACTGATTGACTCCCCCCCCCCCACTCCCAGTGTACCCAGCACACAACTATAAACTCATTTCCTAACATTCTGCTCAACATGTGCATATCTACCAGTTATGAAGAGAGGGAGCCTTCCATGTGAACACTCACAAACTAGTCCTGGCTAACCCTTCCGGTCTCTCTCCTACCACTCCCCAGCAGTAATTCATTACTCTAGACAGTTGAGCTCCAGACCTGCCCTATCACACCAATGCTCTCTTGTCTGCATTCACTGTCGTTTATCTTCTCCTCTTTCTTCTTCTTGGTCAAGTCCTCTTAAGTAAAACTCCAATCTCATCGCACTCACAGGGTCTTCTAGATCTCCTGAGCTTCAAATCTCTGCAACCCCGTGACCACTGAAGGACTAGAGTATCCATGCATTTTTTTTTTTTTTTTTTTTTTTTTTTTTTTGCCAGCTTCTTGAGAGACACTGTCTCCAGAATTCATGGTTTTTCTTTCTCTCACCAGCTTATAAACTCAGTGAGGATCAAGGATCAGGTCCTTAGTCCCCAGGATGTTTGGATCTATTTCCAATGTGCTCTGTCTGTCCTATAAAGCAATTGTTTTACAATCGCCTTCCAGAACCAAAAAGAAAACAAGGAGAGAGAGAGAGAGAGAGAGAGAGAGAGAGAACTCTAAATACACCCTGTCTTTGTGGCATGAATCAGATCCTACTACCCTACTCATTATTTACAAGGCAGGCTCAATGCGAGTCACCTCAGATCCCGCACACCAGGTCTTTATGAGACTCCTTCCCAGGTGGCCCTGACTGCAGGGCAGATACCTGCCCTGACTGGCAAAAAGGCTACTCTATGACATTGCAATTGTAGGTTCAGTTAGGGACTGTGATTCAATTACAGTGTTTAATACCTGTAATAGGAGCCGCTTGTTCTTTCGAGAGAATTTTGAAAAATCACCTTTTTGTTATCAGAAAGTGTTGCTGAGTCAGCCAGCAGCCCATTTTCCATCTCTGCCATTCCTCTTCACCCGCAAACTCATTTCATACTTCTGATACTTGATGGCCCAGATAGTAAATAAATGGTGTATGCTAGGACAGGCTGCCTTTCTTGGCTTAACTAAATATCTTCCTTGAGGGATTACAATCAACCAGTGGCCAAAGCCTGAAATCCTACCCACTTGCTCATGCATACTTCGCGCACCTGAATGGCTCCACGCAAATGCCCCAAAGAAATGAGGCTGTTGTGAGCAGGGGTTACATTACCTGCCTATCCAGTGGGATGGATTTCCATCATGCTGAGAATCTTAAAGTGAGAAAGACCCAAGAGCTCTTGTAAGGGGAGAGAGGTGGTGGGTGGGAAGTTCTGGCTGGCTTTGCAAACTCAAGCCTGTCCTGACCTCTAATATGGGGCAAGTTTTCCCCTTCTTCACTGTCCTAAAAAGAGGTCTGGAGATTACAAAAGAGGGTGGGGTTTCAATCTTAACCTCTTTTAACTCCTTGCGTGCCTGCATGATTCCCTCCAGATGATCCCTTTGTGTTTTAGAGCCTCGTGTTAGCACAACTTGCTCTTAACCAGATAACTATAAAGGATGACTAACGCTATAAATTACTCAGAGTTTCTCCAGAAGTAAGATTACAATAGAGGGAGGAGACTACTGAACACCCTAGGCATCCATTATACATGTAATCTGCCAAATTTTGCACTAGAAACTTCTCTTTCATTGTCTGCCTTCATTGGCAATAACATATGCTATCAATCGACTTCTAAGAAAGGAATTTGTACACAGGAACATCAAAACCGACCATCCCTTATTTGGAGAATTAAGAGATTTCTGATAGTATATATCCCATGACATGCATCATCCTCTCCTCTGGATGCCAAACCCTTGGTATGTTGTCTAATCATGGTTCAATCTTTTGTGTCCACGAATCCCTTAACTGGGGATTCTCTATGAAGCATAACAAAGCCTACTGACCCCTTAGTTTCTCCTAGTGTTTCACACACAGTAGGTGTTGAATATAGATGTTGGATGGATGGATATATGGATGGATGGATGGATGGATGGATGGATGGATGGATGGATGATTATAACTGAATTGGACAAGAGTTAAGACTACGGATTGTGTGATACACTTGTTCTTTTACAATGTTCAAATACGTTGATTACTTGGTCTGCAAAACATATCCAACTATTTTAAATAGTTCACCCTAATTTGTTTATTGGCAATAATCAATTAGCATTTGGAGATAAATATTAATACGTGAGACTGCTATTTGTATATGTCAAAATGATGACATGCTGGCAATTTCATGTGGTGGAGTCTGAATAACTTAGAAGTTCTTTTAGCCCTGTAGATTTTAAGCTAGTGGATCAGGCATGAGGTACAGGAATTGATTCTGAGGTATAGAGGTCATGAAAGATCAGATCAGAACTCGTGTTAGAGAGAATTTACACAGTTTATGTCCAAGAAGTAAATACTGAGGTCAGTGTTTCCTCACCAAGATGTGAAAGGGGCTGCATTCCCAGGAGCAACCAAAGCTACCAGGAAACAGTGGGAGCTGATGGAACCATTGCCTGGGAGAATCTGTGTGGCTTTTCGGAGATTCAGGTCATTCCTTGCAAAAATGAAACTAGAAAGCCCACTCCAGAGACAATGAAGATGGAGAGTGCAGCATGTGGGCCCAGTGCCTCACATGTGGTAAGTGCTCATTTATAACTACAGTAGGGGACATTCTGGGTTGCTCCCTGTGACTAAGCCCTTATTTTCTGTAGATCATTGCTGGGAGAACAGTGGGGCACTTTGCTACTCCAGTGTGATAGTTACCCCACTTACCCACCCCTACCCATTTACACCGTGCTTGCCTGTCCATGGGCTACCTCACTTAGCACTCTCCCACTTTAAGTTCATCCGTCCTTCAGCTCTCACTGACCTCTCATCCCCACCATTGCTCTAAACCCTTTGTCTGGAGATGTGGTTAAGATCCTTTTTGTCTGTCTTTTCTATTTTTAAAAATTTAGCGCTCATTCAAAGGTATGGCTCCTATCTTCCTTTACCATGAGTGATGGATAATGTCTCCATTTAGGTTCATTGGCCTTGCTGGTCAACCAATCCTGTTATCATACTATCTTTCCCACGGGCTATGACTTCATAGTAAATGTGAGCATGTTGTTCAAGTGCACACCGCAGAAAATTCTCTGGACGCAGATGGAAAAGGCAGAGAAAAACAAACCACCAGACAGAGATATAGAAGCGTAGGTTCAGAGGTTCAGTTTTCAACACGACGAGAAGAAGAAAAAGAAAAAAGAAAAGAGGAAGAGACTAGGAGGAAGGGGAGAGGGAGGGGGAAAGAGCAGGTCTTTACTATCATCAGCATCATTTAAAATCTTCTTAGCCACCAATGGATCTTTCTTTTCATAATTTGATAAACCCAAATCATAAAGAATCAGTTGATTGGATGGATCTCCCAGTGTTTACCTATTCACTTATATCCACATGGAGAGAGAAGAACTGTTTACAGCCATTTCTGCCGAGTCAACATCTATAGTCATGTGGAGGGTGGAAGGCAAGAGAATGCTATATGTAGACTGCCCATGTTCTTATGCTGGCAGCTTCTACAGTGACTGCATGACTTGGGAAGGCTCACCTTCTTTCTGTTCCTTCATCTGAAACAAGGGATTAATAACTATTTTCATCTTATAAGATTGTTGTGATAAAACACCATGACCAAAAAATACCTTAGGGAGGAAGGAATTTATTTCATGTTAAAGGAATTCAGGGCAGAAATTCAAGACAGGAACCTGGAAGCAGGAACTGAAATAGAGGCCATGGAGCAGTGCTGATTACTGGGTTGCTCCTCGTCGCTTATTCAGCCTGCTATCATATAGCATTTAGAACCTTCTGCTCAGAGACACCACTGTCAATGGTTGGGCCCTCCCACATCTATTATTAATGGAAAAATACCGCAATGGTTGTCCAAGGGCCAATCTGGTATTGAAATTTTCTCAGTTAAGGTTTTCTCTTCCCAAATGACTAGCTTGTGGAAGCTGACATAAAACTAGGCAGCACAGCATGTTCCTCTTGAATCTTGAACTTGAAGGCTTTCTCCCTGCTTCTCTACAAAACCTTTCTGCTACAATCATCTTACATACTCTGTCTTTTCATGTCCCAGAAGCTCCCGCTCCACTAGTCTTGGAATAACCATGCTATTTGTCATCCTGTCATGACAGTGATTCTGCTGAGACAACATTATTTTATCTGCAATTGATGCCCTAAAACTGCTTCCCTTGGAGAATGCTGGTTTTTTGTTGTTGTTGTTGTTGTTGTTGTTTTTTTGTTTTTTGTTTTTGTTTTTGTTTTTGTTTTTTTGTTTTTTTTTTTTGGTCAGTCCACTGGTTGCAGTTGCGATGACTTTTCTTATTAGGATAAGAAGTTGTATATGAAAGGATTCTACCATCCCCAAATCAATCTACACAGCAAATGTTTTCTCTGTCATACAGCCTTTTCTTCTCCTGGGAGAAGAGACTATAGCCTTTCAATCTGGGAAGTTGAACATCTTGATTAGGAACGTTCAACATGGTGACTGGCCTAACCTCAACTGTGCCATCATCTCCCATTAAGCAAGCTCTCCTGAGTATCCAGGGTGATTTCTACAATGCCAAGGGCAGTCCGCCTTTGCCTTATAAGAAGCCACATCCTAAATGAGACAGGCAACATTGCTATGGTGACATTCTAGGAGCCTGCCACGTTAAGGCGTTTCAGTTAAGTTTAGTATGAAAGTCTATTTGTGTAACAATAGTATTATTTCTAAAAGAAAACAATTTCCCTTCAAATCACTAATACCAATGGGCAGGTCTATAAGAAACATATTCGTGTCCCACGTCTAACATTTCTGATAGCTTATTAGTAACTTTGACAATGCCTGTGAGACTCACAGTCAAATGAACTTGAGTTCAAGTCCCACACATGAGACTTTGGGGATGCCTCTTAATTTCTTGGAGACTCTTCTTTTCTCTTCTATATAATGGGAAGGGAGTAGTGGGCCCTGGAGGGTAGTAATAATTTAGGAAGACAATTGTACCAAAAGGCTTTGCACACAGTAAACATTGAATAAATGGTACTTGCTTCTCTTCCTTCTCCGGGAGGAAATTAGGTGTTGTCCACATCATGCATAAGGGATTGCTTACTACAGTTTGTGAACATTGCAAGAAGATACTATGGGTATTTAACAGTGCCCCTTATGGTATCCAATGCAAGTGATTTAGAGTATGATCAAAGCAACAATTCCTGGTTGAGGTTTCTGTATCAAGACGCAGTCATCCCACATTTGCTAAACAAATGTGAAGGGTTGGCAAGATGGCTCAACAGGTAAAGGTTCTTGTCACCAAACATGATGACCTGAGCTCAATCCCTGGGGCTCCCACGGTTGAAGGAATAAACCAGCTAGCTACTCAGGTTCTCCTGTGACCTCCATGTGTGCAGCTTAGCACATACAGATATGTGCACACACATACATACAAATAAATAAGCAAGGGGGTAAAACAAATACAGGATGAAGAGGTAAGAGGGGTCCCTAAAGTTTTTAAGATGTGTATGATATTTAATTTCAAGAAAAAAATTTCACCATGATAGCAAACAAGAAATGTAATGAAAGAGACATTAAATATCATTCCCTGGTACATGGGAATTTATAAATGCCATCCATATTTATATACCGTGTTAAGAGAAAGCCAGCATCTATAAATGAAGTATCAGACTGAAGTGAAATTTTCCACCCAGAATTGTGCACAAAGGGTCGCTCCATGGAAGGTAGGGCTTTTTTTTTTTTTTTTTTTTTTTCATGCTTAGAAAAGAGGAAAATATTCTGTGATGTCTACAATATGACACCAACTTGTTTGTAAGCTTATCTCTAATATATCTTAAAATTTTCACTTACCTTCTTGCTTTTATTTTTCTTCTTGAAATTAGACTGGTTTAGTCAAAATCCATGGTATAACAAGTGTGGCAATATCAAAGCCAGGATGGGGAAGGAGTTGGAGTGAAGATTAAGGTTTCTTCTGGAGAGTATTCAGTTGTGACCACATATAGAAAACATCAAGTAGAAAAGAGAGTTCAATCCTCTTGAGTCAAAAGTTGATAGAGTCTCTTTTTCCATAATGCATATTTAGATTCAGCATTGCTGGCATGAAACAGAATCTTTGAAATCATTGGTGAAGGAGGAAATGGGCTATTTTGTTGTTGCTGCAGGCAAGAGAGGGGGAAGCTCTCCTTCCCCCTTGCTACCCCTCTGCAAGGCTGGTGGGAGGTAGGGCCAGCTCAGCAGTGCAGAGGCATGCACACCAGGGAGATGCTCCCCAGATTCTCAATGCCTGTAGGAGGCAGAAGAGCCCCCTTACCTGGGAAGCTCAGGAGGGCAGTGCTGGAGAGCTGGCCCAGGTACCATGAGCACCAGAGAGCAAGTCCTGCCACTTGCAGGCTGCAACAAGCAGAAACATTGGTCCTGCTCCTCACCTGGGCAAAGCAGGAGAAGTGGCCCTGGTGGTATGGATGCAGAAGAGCTGGTGGTCTGAACAGCACAGTCGCCATCCAGGCCTAGATCCAGGGTTTTGGGTTGGCCTACCCCAACATCTACCTCATCTATGAACTGCTGGGGTGCATGAAGTGGCTGATCCTGCAGATCCAAAGATGCAGGATCTCCATGACACAGGGCAACAACAAGATATGCAAGAGAAAGCAAAAATGAGAGGCCTGAACCACACCAATGATTCATTGTAATGAAGATTTGCAAATAAAGCTGTCTGGGCAAAATAAAGCTGATACACTGTGACACACCACAGCATCTTCCACAGTGAGAATTTTTTTTTTTTAATGTTATTACTTCTGCTGTTTCTGTTTTTTTTCCCCCTTTGGGGTAGGAAGGTTGCAATAGCAGAGGGTACCAAGCTCCCCAAAAGAACATTTCCTCCGAGAAGAGAAATGGCAGGAAGCACTGCCCACCGACAGCCTTTATGACCTCAGAACTAACACCTCAGTTTCAGTAGTTGCCAAAACAACAAGTAAAAAAACATGAAAACCAGATGGACCCAGTGGGAAAGGTCACCCCCAGCACTGCCAGGAGCTGAGTTAGCAGTGATCAACAGCCTGACTTGCTTTTACCTCCTCTTCACAGCTGGGTCATCCCACCTAGTAGCATTCCCGTCCCCAAGTGTGTTGATTCCCCCATTGCACTGTAGAGCTCACAATTTATCACAGATGGAATTTAGTTCCAAGGGTCACCACTCTCCCAGATCAACATTGCTCTCACGGCCGAGCAAATGAGGCATGACCCAGCAAGCGTGTCCCCCATGCTTTTCTCATTCCCTAACATGCTGTTAAATCAATACCAGCCCCATGGGTTTCAGCAAAGGTGAGTGTGCTCACTCTGGGCGGGTGCACTCCCGGCCTGAGGCCAACAATGGCTGAACACCCTTGAATGGACATGCTGAAATACATGTGTCACTCACACACACACACACAACTCACACATGAAAATGCTCTCCTTTTGGAAGTGACATAAGTCCAGGGAAGACAAGGTGGAAAAAAAAAAACCCTACATTTATAAACCATTTCCCTTCCAAGTTTTTCATGGACCCTTGAAAATATTTCTGAACAACCTGACTGTGTAATGACAATTCAAAACGGGAAACAAGGTGAAATTTTGTGAGGCAAATAAAACTGTACTGCATCCAAATAGAAGTTATCTTGAGTCTAGGGGACCACCCACAACAGCACCAAAAGTGTAAATAGTACAAATAGCCTATTAGAGCTTATTAATGTATCAAAAGTCTACCTACAAGGAGGCCCAGGTTTTGTCTTCTTGGGTGAATTACAAACTTTCAAGCGCTGCATTTTTCAAAGAAGTATTTTGTAGACATCATCATTATGAACTGGATGGATAGATCTATCGCTCCATAATAATGCTGACACTGTAACCATCACTATAATAATATTTGTGACTACTGTTTTGAGGAAATAATTAGGGGAAGAGTGGGCCCTAAGAGAAGTGCCCACTGTGTGCTACATGAAAGAAAGGCCACACTAGTATATAGCAACACAACTGCAAGTGAAAGAATTCGACTATCACCAAGAACCCATCAACTGTGACCTTGATCTCGGACTTTTGGCATCTCCATCTCCCAGCACTGAAGTTACAAGCACGTGCTAGCACACCCAAATTTTATGTAGGTGAGAGAGGTTTGAATTCAGGCCCTCATACATGTTCATGCAACAAGCACTTTACCCATTGAGCCAGCTCCCAAGTTCTGAACTATTTGTTCAGGGCCTTTAAATGTGTACTTTTCTCATTAAAATTTCCTATGTAGAAATTTCCTAGGTAAATACATGTGTGTAGTTGTATGCACATGCACACGTTTGTGAATCCACACATATAAATGCATATCTAGGTACATGTTTATGTGTATGCACAAACACAGCCACATGTTTGTGTGTATTCATGTGTGTCTATACATAGACACACACACATGAAGAGAGGCATGCAGGCTATTTATTACGTCCCTTCCCCACGGGTATCCTTCTCCAGCGGAGAAAGCAGCCACGAACCAGAGAGGTCAGTTTCTGCATGCATGGAGCTGGCTCTGTGAGGACAGAGACGAGGCAGGGAAATAAGGCACCCAGGGAATGTCATCCATGCTAAGTGAATAGAAACTGGGTCTTCGGGCTTTTAAAGAAAGCAAGACCTTACAAATGGCTGGGCTCCCTCACTGGCCGCAGGGGTTATCGCCCTTTGTCAGAAGGCGTCATCTGACTGTCTAGGCTCATTCTCAAAGAAACATTTATAGTCTGGAAAGTAGGTTTGGGGCAACCTGGACCCCTGGACCCCTGGACCCCTGGACCCCACACCGTACCTGGCCCGGCTCCACCCTAGCCTTACTCTTCCCAGGCACCTTCTGCCAGGTCCTATACAATCTATCTATCCTCTTCAGGTTAGCCGTTATCATGTATGGCCATTACACCTACTCGGGAAGTAACAGCACTCTGTCGAGAGGCAAACGATCCTGGCTGAGTTAGTCCCATGTGTGGTTAAACTTCGCAGTTCTTCACCCCTCACATTTGGAACAAATCCTGTGAAATGTGTTCTATGTCTGTTGTGGCATGGCATTATAGCTCCATAGTCGGTGTCCCCTAAATTGAGCAGAGCTCTGAAACTGTGAATGTGACTAAGCAACATGTCCTTGACCACATAAACTTGGTGTTTGTGTGTTGGTGCTGTTTCCCCCATGACTGTCCAGCACCACAGGTGACACTTCACACGTACTGATAAAGGTTTGTGGAACGAATGAATGATCGACACAAAGCCCTCGTGCTTTTCGGTTCACGGTCTTTTCCTGGGCCTTTTCCTTCTTCTCTGGCTGTGGTTGATCTTCCCGAGGTCCTAACTCTTCCCTGCTCCCTCACTGAAACGCAGCTCCCGTTTTCTCCTGTTCTCCCACAGACTCCAGGTTCAAAGCCCCTCCCTCTGCACATCTATAAAAATCTGACAAATGTATATGAACAGAAACCCACGGACGCATCTGAAATCCCCTTCCGTGTTTGCGCATAATGCCACATGTCCTATAATGCCTCCCAGAACAGTTTCTGATGATTTCTTGTCTCAGTTCACTGTGTCATTACATTTTTAATCTCCGGTAAGAATTCAGCCAATCGAGGAGGGAGCTTATGAGATGGCCAAGGCCTCAGAACTGTTGTGAGGCTCTCCCTGTGTGACTGAATCCCCGGGTAAGCAGCTAAGCCTTTATCAATTGCTTTTTCAGGTTCTTGCAGGGAGAGCATAATCCCTTTGGAATGTTTTCAGCCTTACCCTCCACAGAACCTTGTAAGGAACCAGAGTATGTAAAAATGAAATGCCGGGAGTACTCCGAGACCTGTTTCAAAGCCATAAGTAGATGGGTGTGGGGATTAAAGAGAATGGGCGAGTCAATGTAACTCCGGGCCTCTGATACCGGTACAATGAGCGCATCTCACTTTTTTTGCCAAAAAAGGAAAACAAAGTCCAAGAAAAAAACCTGCCCAAACTCTTTTGCTCTTTATCTATCCCCGCCCCCCCAAAAACTAAGCTACATAAGCTTTCATGCCAGCGGAGATAACATGGCCCCGCAGCCGGCACACCTCCTCAGCTTTCTCATTGGTAAGCAGAGTTAAGGGCATCACTTATACTGTAGACGGTCAGGACCCACCAAGGGGAGTTTGGCACATTGTGGGCCTACAAATGGCACCCAGTAGGCCTTCAGCAAGTACAAGTATTTGTATAAACAACAATGAAAACCTTTCCTCTTCTCACAGAGACCCTGAGCAAGGCTTCGGATAAGGAAATAAAGGGTTTTTTATGAGGAAACTAATCCAGATGTTGGATGCGATTACAAGTCTGAAAGCAATGACGCGGCACTGGATCGTTCTTTCGGGCTAGATGTCGAATGGGCTGGGTTTGGTGCCGCCTGGGAATACTGTGAATGCTATGACTTAGGCTGATCAAATATTTCCGGGGTACCTAGCATTTGCCAGTACTGAGGACTCACTTGGAGTCCACTAAAGCCCTGTCCCCATTCAGCAGACGTTTCTTGACTTGTAGAAGGGGACACGGTGTGACCATAAGACATACACGGGAAACAGGTACAGGAAGGGAAATAACCTGTATGGTCAAGGAAAGCTTTGCAGAGGTACTTTCAGAGTGACGCTAGGAGACAGAAACTTGGATATACTAAGTAGGTGGGGGTGATCAGGCGGATTAGTACCTCAGAATAAACTGAGCTGGGTGAGGTGTGTGTGTGTGTGTATGTGTGTGTGTGTGCGCACACGCGCCTTAGGCCTCAGTTTCCCCTTCTGCAAAGCATTTATGCAGTTGTGTTCGGAGGAGGATTAGGACTAAGGCAATGTTATGGCCCCAAGCAGGGTTCATTCGTGTGTGTGTGTGTGTGTGTGTGTGTGTGTGCGCGCGCGCGCGCGTGTGTAGGGTCTGGCATGCAGTAGAAGCACAGCTGTGTAGCCATGCCCTCTGCAGCCACAGTCAGCCCTCCTGCTCTTAGCTGCTCTGCATCAGACCCAAAAGAATGTATGTTGTCACCTCCTGCTGTGGCTTTCGAGGCTGCCATGAACTTTACTGGAACTGAGAGTTTAATGTGGAAACTTTTGCGAACAGCTAGCTGTTGGTTCAGGTAGAGTGCCTGGGTGAATAGACAGCTGTATTTCTACATTTCACCAGCTTTTTTTTTTTTTTTTCTGAGAGGGCAAGGCGAAGGCCAGTCATTCAGTCTGACTTGTCTCCCTGTCTCATTTCTGGAGGATGTTACTGTAACTGACCAATTATCATCAATCCTATTCTTTGATTGCTGGTGGGCAAGACAGCTGGCCAGCACTCTAAACCCAAAATGAAAACATCTCTGGAAGGAAAATTCTTAAGTCTCTCACTCTACCCAAACCAAAAAAAAAAAAAAAAAAAAAAAGACACCCTTCCCTGGATGGAAAACCCAAATTCACAACTGAAGTCTTACTCACACATTCTTACCAGGGTGAAAAAGGCAACTGTATTACAGAAATGAATCCACGGCCTACCAACATAAAGCTGTACAGGAAGAAAGGAAGCCCAGAAATCCTTTGATTCTTGCTATCCTTACAAATGTAGGAAGCCACACTACAAGAGGATCAGTGACTCACCACAGCCTGAGGCTAGCTCTGCGTTGCCAAACAATCACCATGTTGATGTGCCCACAACACCCCCAAAGCAACCAACCTGTCTAGACCTCCAATTTGAACCTTTCAGAATCTTGGTGCCAGGTCTATATAATTCTAGCACTCAGGAGACTACACATGCCTGTAATTCGAGCAATCAGGAGACAGTGACAGGAAGGTGGCAAGGACGAAGCCTGCAGAGTCACATAGAGAAGCCGTGTCAATAAATAAATAAAATGTGGAAAAAGAAGAAAACCGATGACCTCAAAATTCCTGAAAAGACACATAAGGAGGGGCTAGGGCTTAGTGGTCAGTGTCTGTCACATGAAATAAGGACCTGACTTATGGATGTTTTAGGGAAAAACACAGACATAAAAGCCGTGCTCACCTCACTGTGTTAAGGGAGCTTACTGTCAAGATACCACACTTCCATCGACACTGACATCACTTACAGGTTGTGTCAGATGTCTGCTCTGTAAAATCACCTCTTTCCCACATTTTCTACACAGGACTTTTGTTTTTGCAAAAAGTAGCTATACGTAAAACCCACTTAAGGAGTGAGAAGTCTGCTAGACACCTTGGAGTCACACGTTATTCTCACATGAGCCCTAAATTGTGTTTCTCCTTCTTCAATGTGTTCTTAGCTCCTGGAGTTGGAGGTGGGCCTGGAGGTTTGAAAAGGCACACACCATTTCCAGTTTTCTCTCTCTGCTTCCTGCTTGTTGTTTAAGATGCAAGCTCAGGGCTCCAGCTACCTTGCCTGCCTGCTCCAGGCTCCCATGCTGTGATGGTGGCTGACCGTTAGCCCTCTGGAACCATAAGCCCAAATAAAGTCTTGCCTTGGCTCTTGTGCCTACTCACCTGGGCAATAGAGGAGTGGCAGTGCACCACCTGTATGCAGATAAGGCTATACATGAGCTCGTACTGGTGCACCAACTCAAATTCAATGTAACAGTCTTGTTCTAGGCTGTTTCCCTTGCTCCTCTGTGAATGCTCACCTGAAAGATGAGAAAGGGGGCTCCCACCACCCACTCCTGACTGACTTCATTGTTCAATTCCAGGAATTCTGGGTATTGGTATCAGACTTGTCAACACCTACTCCTGTGAATTTCTTTTACAAACTTGGCGTTTTATTTGCCTTTTGTCTCAATGGCTTCACTTGTTCCCGGTTTTATTTCAGTCCACACTTTATAGTCCATGGCTTTGACATGCCTTGGAGGGATGCTGTCGATTGTGCTTGCAGTTCAGTCTGACTCTGCCACTTTCTGAGTTTCATTCTGTGGTCCACAGTGCATTGTGCTTGACTTGTATACATAAAGGTTCACCCACCCTTGTACTCTAAAAGTCTATAGTTTGGGACCAAATGTTTTGATCTTAGATTTATTGACCCAACAAAACTCTGTTTCATCGATTCACTATTCTACCTTACTCTGGTGAACTATCAAAACCACCAGCCTAAAAGTCACAGAGATCTTGTGTTTTCCAAATGATATACCATTGGGTCATATAATACTGAACTTTTCATGCTGCCATCTCTGGAAATGGGCCCTTTTGGAATTGAGAAATTATTTCTTTTACCAATGAGTAATATTCCATTACAATAATGTTATGCAGTTTGTTTATTCATTCATTTATCAAGGACAAATTCTCCCGGTTCCAGTTTTGGTGATAGTTAAAAAATAATGCTGCTATAAATATTCATAAAAAAGTGTCTGTGTTAGCACATGTCTTCACATCAGTTGTACAGGCATGAGAGAACAAGACACTAGACTATAGTTATCTAACTACAAATCACCGTAATAAGCAGCGTGCCATTTCATATGTCTATAGTAATGAACGCTACCTTCTTTGCCTTTTCTTTGTGATAGCAGGAGGTCTTGTCAGGTCCTTGGGATTTAGCCCATTAATTTATGCAATGCTTGTCAGGGCTGAGTCATAAGTATTTGTTGTACAGTCGGAGCTACACAGTCTGCTTTCTTTTGTCGCCTAGGTTATCTATTCCAGCTTTTGTCATGTGAAGCGCACAGAGTCTACTCACATGTTTTTCTCACATGATCCTAAAATTGTGTGGCTAAGTTTCTTTTGTTTCTTCTGCCTAGCTCACCGCTGCTATTTCCTGCTGCCGAGTGGCGGCTTGGGTACAGCTTCCTACTATGATTTTATTCTTATCTGAGAATTTTGCAAGATTACTCTTATTAAAGAACACTACTATCTGTTTTATTTTTGGTTTTTTTGTTTGTTTGTTTGTTTTTTGTTTTTTGTTTTTGTTTTTTGTAGAACTGGGTCTATGTGGTGAGTGTGCCGTGTGAGCGCAGAAGAATAGACCGTACATCTTGTCATTAGATGAAACAGCCTATGGATGTTGATGACGTTGATAGATAGTTCATCTCAAGCTAACTTTATCCTTATTGATTTTCTGCCTGTTTCGTATACCAGTTGATGAGAGAGGAATGTTTAGATCTTCAATTATACTCACGAACTTGTCCTCCCAGTTTTAGGTGTACACATTTAGAAGCTCTGGCAGCACAGACCTATTTAGGATTACTTTGTAACCTAAAAGACATAGACTTTTATCGTTTTGTTTTGTTTTAAGACAGGGTTTCTCCATGTATCTGTGTAGCCTTGGCTGTCCTGGGTTCTCTTTGTAGACCAGGCTGGCCTTGAACTCATAGAGATCCACCTGCCTCTGCCTCCCTGAGTGCTGGGATTAAGGAGTGTGCCACCACATGTGGCTTTGATAACTTTCTTGATTCTGAAATTCATTTTCATAGATTAATATAGCTCTCCTGGCTTTCTTTTGATTCATGTTATCATGATACATAGCATTTAGAGACATGTTTTCTTTTTACTTTTAATGTAATATCGGTGTCTTTACCACTATGGCAGGTTTCTTGTAGACAATTGTTGGAGGTTTTTGTTTTGGGCACTGTGTATTCAGATGCTGATCTATGTGCCAAGAGATCCGGTTGCAGTCCAGATGTGAGCATTGTCATTTCTATAAAGAAACTCTGTCTCGATGTTGTGTAAAAAGTGTTCTCCATCATCTCTGATTGGTTAATAAAGAGCTGAACAGCCAATAGCTGGTCAGGAGAGTTGGGGCTAGACTACTGATCCCAGGAACAGGGTTCCAGATGGAGCAGAGAAGGTTGAGGAGAAGGGGAAGGTTGTCAGGATCTATGAGGGAGTCCTCACAAGGCCAAAGATGGAGCAGGAACAGCCAGGGCAAGACCCGATGACAGGTAATGGAGCACGTGACTGGGAAATAGTCCAGACCAGCATCGATGAGGTCAGAACAGATGAGTGTCTGCCCAGCTTAGTGCTTTAAGGCTTAGTGATAGATGTAATAGGTCTCATGCCATTATTTGGGAGCTACAACAGGGGTAGAAAAACTATACTACGATTTTTACAGACAATATATTGCTTGATTTTGTTTATACTTCTCTGTGAAAATCTGTCTAATGGGTATATTTAGATAATTGACTTTTTGTGTGTGAGCAATGTGTATGTACAGATGTGGAGGCCAAATGACAGCCTCAAATTTTGTTCCTAGCCTTCCATCTTGCTTGAAACAGGGTCTTTTTTTGCCACTAAATATACATGTATAGCAGGCTGGTAATTAGCCAACAAGCTTCACACCATAGGAGTGCCTGGGCTGTAGGCCTGCTGAAGAGGAAGTTTCTGGGTTCATCAAAAACTCAGTTGTGTCATGTGATGTTTTTCTGGAAGCTGTCCTGTGAGGCGGCATGTGATATTTTGCTGAAAACAGACCTGTGAGAAGGCACATGATGCTTAGAAAAAAATATAAATAGAATCCCACAGACAGTGAGACGAAGCTTTTGCACTTCTATGGCTTTCAACAGTTTACTGACTAAATTTGGATGCTTCAGCTGACTTGGGCCAATTCAGTAGAACCTTGTAGTTTCTGCTGGATAGAGCCACCGCTACTGATTCATGTTGCTACTTGCTCTTGGACTAGACTGCTGGTATTCTGACAATGCAGAGTGGAATTGGCCCAAAGAATTACTTCTAAACAGTCCACAACCTCCGCTCCTATTAACCTTCATTCTCTCCTACCTCTGGTTGGTGGGTTGGAAGGGAGGTGGAAGTGTTTAAGAACCCTAAATAAAGTAGGTTTTTGAAAACTAGAAGCCTATGGCCTCCACTGCAGCATCTTGCTCTGCACCAGTTCTGGGAATCTGAACTCAGGTCCTGAAGCTTCTTTATGCACTGAACACTGTCCTCAACCCCACTCGCTCTTAAAACCATCATTTATATACTTGCAAGAACACCTCCCCTGCCTATACCTTTCCATTAGTTACATTCATTTGTTATTCTTTTTCTTTTAGTTTCCTGCTTTCTTTGGTTTTACTTGAGTTCTTAGGGTTTCACTTTTACTCTTCCTTTAACATAACAATCACAGTTTTGAAAAATAGTAATATTCCAGAGCTTGTAGCATATATTTTTGCTAATACAACTCCACCTTCTAATAATACTATTTTATTTTCCTTGTAATATGTATTTTTTATTATAATGAATTCTCAGTTCCTTCCTATCATCCCTTGTAACATCACTAACATTATTATGATTAGTTCCACACTGAAGTGTGTATGCATATGTGTGTGTGAAAATTAAAGAAATGAATTTGAAATAATTGGGGAGGGGTACATGGGAGGGTTTAGAAGGAGAAATGGAAAAGGGGGACTGATTTGATTATAGTATAATGTCAAAAATACATTAAAAATATTTAAATTAACATGATCACCAGAGAGACAAAAATCTTTAAGTTGCTGCTTAGAGTCAAAGTAAAATAAGGGAAAAAAAAGTCCTGAGTTCACCCATGCACTGTATAGAAGCCCTGTGACAATCACAGTTCAGCTTCCTACTGCACTGAACATGGAATCCATGGTCATAAAACATCACGAGTATTGTATGCCTTAGAGCTATTAGCAGGTCAGTAAAATTTAGGGTTGGAAACCATTTTGATACTTGATGACAAAGGGAAGACAAGATTTCTCCCGTGGACTCTCATTTCAGAGCAACCACCCTTCATGGCAGGGCCCATGCCTAGGAAGAGTTAACCAACACAAAACAAACGCGTAAGGACCTAAAGAAGAACGTGTGATTAGATACTGGAAAAATACAACTTAACAACAGTGAGACACGGAGACAGAGCTCAATGGGTATAATATGTGCCCCGCACGCACAACGCCTTGAATTTGGTTTCAAGCACTACAAAACCCAGGAGTTGGGACTTGGGATATGGATGCAGGAGGACCGGAAGTTCACGGTCGTTCTTAGTTACAAAGCAAGTTTGGGACACATGAGACCTTGTCTCATCCACAAACAAACAAACAAAGAAACAACAACAACCACCATAACAATGAGAAACCAGGAGTGAGACCGACTCCCTGGCAGGCAGTACGGAAAAGAGTCACAGCTAGGAAATAAAGGTGGTGAATTTCCAAAATGGCCGACTTCTTCCTCACCCTCCTGACTGGAGTGAGACAAAAGCCTGGCAACTTAAAACAAAGGCCTCATAAGCTTCAGTTTCCTATCAATAGGGCTCCTATTGCTGGACTGGCTCAACAGGTTCAGGGCTGGGTCAGGACATGTCACACAACTGTTACAGACCAGTCGGCTCTCCTGCCTTTATTCAAACTGACCAACCCTGAATTGGGAGAGGAAACTTCTTCAGAGACTTTAAAATCCCATCTTTGAGAAGTGAATAGACTTTTTGGCTTTTAAAGTCATGTCCCTGTGCCCGGTCATCCATCTCCCCCTCACCCCACCCACTCCCCATCCATTTGCTTTGCAGACAGCCCTTTTCTGTGTCTTTCTGCTATTGGCATGTGTCTACTCGCCCCAGAATAAACAACTTTCTTTCACTGCTGATTCTGTCTGCAGTGTTTGAGATCTCTCTGCTGCCACCTGCTCCAACTTTTTCCTACTTTGTAATTCTCTAACAAGGAAAAGGAATGTGATCAAGACCATATACTGTATCATTTTGGTGGCTCATCTCAGGATTTCTTCTGAAGATCATATCAATAAGATGCCTTTTAAAATGTTTGAATTCAAAACACTCCTAATATCCCCATCCTCAGTAGTGTTTTTTTTTTTTTTTAAATCAACACTTGAAATCCTCCTGGGAAAATACAAAAAGTGTAGCCTTTGGGGAGACACTTTGAGAGTTCCTTAGGCAGTTAGGCAGAGGACATCAAATAAGCAAGCAATTTCACTCAAGAGAAAGAGACATGTATGTCTATACAAAGTCCTGGACATGATTGTTCATAGAAGCTTTAGTCATAAAAGCCAAACACTGGAGATATTGCAAATGTCTGTTCATTGCAGAAGGCACAAGCAGTCATAGCATTTTCTTCACTGTAACTCAGTAACAAAAAAGGACAAACTAGGGATGCATAAAGCAAGATGGCTGGATTTTAAAATGTTACTGCAATGAGAAGACAACGGACCCAAAAGCCTATATTCAATATTACCCTATTTATGTGACCTTCTGGAGGAGGCAAAGCCTTAGAAGATGGTGATTTGCTATGTCAAAGGGATACAAGTATTTGATGCTTGAGAGTCTAGTTATAGGGAGATAACTGTATGTGTATTTCAAAATATTCTGAACTGTACATCATAAAAGGGTAAATTTTACTGAACGTAAACCAAGATTCAAAAACCCAGAAAACTCTGAGTTTGGCCCCTTAGAAAAAGCTACATAGGTGAGTTGAATATAATGACTATAAAATAGATTTCAGATGTACCTGTGTAGGATTTTTTTTCCTGCTTTCTTAATGTTCACTGGGATTTAACCATCCACCTACTCATCATATATCCATCCAAGGAAAATGAAAAGTGAGTATATTCTACACGCTAAGAATAATTAATAAGGTGGGAGGGCAGAGGAAATCAAGTATATTTGATTTCCTCTGAACACTGAATATAGGAGAAAAGATCAGAGGAGACAGTCACCAGATGCTATGGTTTCAATGATTAGCCCCCTGCCCCATGTCATATGCTAGACACTTTTAGTGATACTATCAGGAAGTAATAGAACTTCTCAAAGAGTGGGATCCTATGGGAGGACTATAGGGCAGGCGGATCGCTGTGAGTTCGAGGTCAGCCTGGACTACAAAGCAAGTCCAGGACAGCCAAGGCTACACAGAGAGATCCTGTCTCGAAAAACAAAAAAAAAGAAAAAGAAAAAGAAAAGAAAAGAAAGAAAGACAGAAAGAAGGGAGGGAGGGATGGAGGGGGGAGGTAAGAGTGAGAGAAGGAGGGAAAAAGGAAAAAGAAAAAACAAACAAAGAAACAAAGGAAGACACAAAGAAACAAAGACAGCTAGTTTAAGCTACCTTATGGAACTTACCAGAATCTTGTCTCTTTTCTTTAAAGTGGGACTAATAACACACATTTCAGAATCTGTTGAGATTACTGTAACAACATAAGAGAGCTGATGCATACTCTGACCCAGATAAAGTACTTAGATATTATTTGCTGATTCTTCCTTACCGACATTTTATTGATGAGAATATAAGTGCACTCCTCTGTCTCTTGGAAAGCAATAGCTCCCCACTGTTTTCATCTCTTTCCTTATTGCTCACAGGATTATACATCACCTGAACTGAAACCAGCAAATAAAAACTGAGTGGGGCTTCAGGACTGACTGTGGGTGGTCTTTGGGAGTAAACTATCATAAATTTAGGTTCAGAGGGGAAACTGTGGTTTCAAGAATAGTTGATTCATTCACCCCACTTTTTACATGGAACTTATCAAACTGAAAGTATAGCTCTAATATGTAAATATTACACAAAATGGTGAATTAAATTTGGTATATGGCAAAATTAGAAATTAAATTCCATCAGTGTATTATAAAACAAATTTTTCCCACAAAAATATTCAGATTTCAAAGGACCCTTACTTTTTCTTTCTAATACTCAATTTAACTCCATAAAACCTAATCAAGCTCTGGTAATTTTGTTTTCTGTGTAATAGCCTCATATTTATGATGGGGGGCATCCCAATTTCTCTCAGACATGCTTGATTTACTTCCTAAATTCTCTGAAGCAACAGATGTCTTCAGTGATTTTCTACACATTTATTCAATCAATGCTGTAATCCTGGTTCCACTTATGGATCAGTTCTAAGGGTCAGAAAAATGATCCAAAGGATGCTGGGAGCAGTAAACCCTAGGGTAGCAAATGAATAGAATAAGAGCTGTATTGTCTGAGTGGATTAGGGAGAAAATTGAATTTGTTTAAATATATATTTAACATATATTTACAAAGATTATACCATATTATAAGTAAAAAAACAAAAAAAACAATGGTGACTCCAAAAATAGTAGAATAAACTGAGGTATGACATTGTATCTGCAAAGGGAATTATAGAAAAAAAAAACTATATTTGAAGAAATCACAGCCAAATCTAAAGAAATATCCAAATCTATGTTCAACCACACGCCCAAGGTGCTCAACAAACTCCAAGTCAGATAAATACCTTGACACTTTAAAGTGTTAAAGTCAAAGCCAATGATACAACCTTAAAAACAACAGGAGAAAAATAATCACACACAAAGGAATTCCGATACAATTAATGCCTGGCATTCACTAAGAAGTAGAGACGTCAGAAGGCAGAGGGACTGCATACCCAAAGAGCTAAAGAAGGTGAGAGTTCCCCACCAATATAATTTCCAGGGACATAATACTATTAAAATTAAGTTTAGACCAAGATAGTCTTTAAGTAGTTAAAACTGGGGAAAATTCACAAATAACTCATCGATCCTACATGAAATAACTACAAAGAAAAAAAAAATCATTCTAGTAGAAAGAAACCTCACACAGTATGAGCAGTCTGTATGGAGAAAATGAAATCTATATGAGGAAAAACAACAGTACATTGACTACACTATCTACTTGATAACTGTTAAATATGCCACAGTTTTCTTTTATCTTATCTGATGTAATTAATAATTATGTTTGACAATATCCATGATTGTACTTTCGGCCTCATATATAACTAATACACTAACAAAAGTACAAGTTTGTTTGGACATCTATATGCATGCGCACGCACATATACTGTGGAGTCCAGAGGACAAGCTCAGGTTGGGGCTCTGCCCTTCCGCATTGCTGACATGGTCTCTCTGCTGTTACACTGCTTTGCAGCATGTTACCCAACCCATGGGCTTGATGGGTTCTCCTGAATCTGCCTCCCACTTCTCTACCAGCACCCTGGATTACAGGCACACCACTGCACAGGCCTCTTAAGGGTTCTAGGGATCCAAATTATTTTCATGGCACGCCCTTACAGACTGAGCCGGCTCCTCAGCCTTCTACTTTTTATTTTTTCCCAGCTGTCTTTAAATTGTTATTTTCCAGGATGAAAAGTTGAGACAAACATAGATTTTGAAAAGTTAGAAAATACATTTCCATAATAACTCAAATTATAAATCACAAAGGGAATTAGAAAAACGCTTGGAAGAATGATTTGTCTCATTCAGGCAGCTAACGGCCCAGAACATTGGCTGGTCTGTGGGAGACCTCAAAAAACCTGTGAAGACTGACCACATGGGAGAAAACAGAGTTTGGGTCTAAGCCCCTTGATTTGGTCTAGGAGAGACTGGTATTCCCGTGGAACCTGGAAGAGTCAAAAAAGGACTGAGAAATGGGACCTGTCACATTGCACAGGAGTTGTGTCCCTGTTCCCAGTACCAAGAGGGAGAGAACCAAGGCTGGGCCCCAAGGCTTACATCTGCCCTACTAGACTGTCAGGAGTAGACTTAGAGGCAGAAGGGATTGGGTGGTGGGGAGCAGCAGCTCAGAGGGGCCTACATCCCCACCCAGCTGTTTCTGTGACTTTTCCCAGATGTGTGTGTTACCTGCAGCCTGATGTATATGTTATTTGATCAATAATTACATGACCAAATAAATATTTATTTAAACTCTGTGAGATTAGAGTGAATCCAATATTTAACGGAAAAATCTATCACTTGAACAGGCTGTATTAAAATAAAGCAAAATAAATGATTTAGACAAAGCAGATAAAAATCAGAAGAAAAAGAAAATAAACGTAAATAGTATACAAAAGGAAATGAGAGAAAAAAATTAAATAAAATACAATATAGAGAATTGCCAAGAACAGAATTACTTTGGGGAGAAATAATATAAATAAAATAATGAAATAGAGCAAGGTATGTAAAGGTGACAAATAAAACTGGAGGAGCTGGGTGTGGGATGAGGCCCAATGCTAGAGATATGCTTACGTGTGAAGGGACCTGGCTCCGCATGTAACATGAAAAAAAAATACAGAAATAAAAATAAAATAAGTAAAAATAATATTCATATATGTATAGAAATTATTAACATGAGAACATTTTTTAAACTCCGTAATGGTAAGGTTGACTTGACTACTGCTATAAACAGAAAGTTCCCTTGAGAACTAACTTTTATCAAAATCACTTCATTAGCTACTTTCCGATTGCTACCATGATAAACTACCATGACTAAGACGGGTTATACAAGGTGGTGTTTATGTAGGGCTCACAGTTTTGGAGGATTAAAGCCCATGCAGGTGGAGTGGAGGCAGCAGGCAATAGACATGGTAGCTGGAGATGGAAGCTGAGAGCTGAGGGATCCATAGCACCCACAAACAGGAAGCAGAGGAAGCAAAGCTGGAATGAAATCTCAAAGCCCACCTCCAGCAAGGCCACGCCTCCTCAAACAATTGCAAGCAACCAGGGCCAAGTATTCATATGCACAAACCCATGGAAGTGGGATGGGACGGGGGTGGGGATGGGGCAGGGAATCATCTCACAATTAAGAAATATATTTAAAAGAAGAATGTCATTATAGATATTAAGTAAGTGTTACTATCTGTTGTAGATTTTCTGTAATAGACCAAGAGCAAGACTTTTGAGAATTCATTAGAAAGAAAAGAGTTTTCAAAGAATTCTGCTAAATACCTGAGACAAATTGTATAAATACTGTATGAAATCATTAAGGAAAAGTTAAAACAGAAAAAGATGGCTCAACCTCAGGTGCAGAAATAGTATTTGTTCACATCCAAAACCACTAAAGACAACTCTTTGAACAAACAGGATAGAAGAGGCTGGTGATAATTTCACAGCAAATGCAACTGAGCCAGGAACAAACCCCCTTCCCTTCATATGAAACCAGTGGTTGAGAGCACTCCTTGTACTCCACAGAACCCTGGGAACTCTAGATGATGCAATAGGACAAGAAACAGGAAAGCATCCAGATGGAAACACAAAAAGCAGAGATATGGTTAGGAAAACAGCTATGATTGCTTAAGTAGGAAAGCCCCCACTAAAAAGATGGAAGTACAAACTATTAAAATTCTCCAGGCAGGTTGCATCATATGAAGTCAGTTGCGTTTATATAGCAAAGAATAATTGGCAGGTATTCTCCATGGTCAAAATGAGTGAGTTCAATCCAAATTAAAGTATAAAGGGACGTTTATTGGGATCAGCTCTCTGGTGGATTCACCAATGAAGCCACCAAGCAGAGGGAGATGGAGTGGGAGAGGGGACATAAAGTGGGAGCACACATACAGAGAGAGAGAGAGAGAGAGAGAGAGGCAGAGAGACAGAGACAGAGACAGAGACACAGAGAGAGACAGACACAGAGACAGACACAGAGACACAGAGAGAGAAGAGAGGAAATGCAGGAGGGAGAACCAAAATGTCTGGGTTATACAGTAAAAATCCTCTAGTAGAGAGGAAGCCCTGGCCCTGGGCTGGGAAGTTCAAGAAGGGACTGAGAGATGCTAAGAGAACACAGAAGCCAGGAGCACTTTGGTTAAACAGGTGCCTCAGCTGCTTGTCGTGGGTCTAAACCCAATCATCAAATTGAATTTTAAGTAAAGCAGTGAGTGTCAGGGTGACACAAAACAAGGAAATGAAGAATCAGTCTTATGTGCAAAACCTTCTCAGGAAAATTGCAAATGCATTTAAATGACAACTACAATACATATAAACAGACAGAGCTGCTCAGTTTATGGTAGTAAGCCTCATTGCCATAGAGATGTCAGGTCTCTGCTATTGAATTTAATGTAATCCTAATTTATATGCTGCTTTTCTTCGTGGGTCTTGATAATTTTCAAATATTTATCAGCAAGTAGAGAGGCAGGATTAGCATAATATGCGTAGATATGTGGGGGTGTATATACAATATATATGTATCTCTACAGAAGGCAGAGAAATTTTATTATCATAATCAAGACTTCTCATCAAAGAATAAATATGCAGAAATGTATTCTTTATGCAGAAATACAGAAATTGTATTTGTGTGTGCAAAAACTGATGTACAGCATATAGAATTAGAGTCAATAAAATAGATTTGAAAATAATGCTAAGACAATTGAACAGTTTATGAAAAATAAAATTGAGCTCCTACTTGATACCATATAAAATTATGGATTTAGTCGGAATTCTAGTACTTAATATATATTGGCTTATTTTATACTCAAGACTACACAATTATAAGAGTTGCTTTAAAAATTGAACTTAGTGTACAGACAATAAAGCCCAAGTCCAAAGGTAAGTGGCTTGCTCAAGGTGAAATTTATACAGAGGGGAAATTCAACAAGAAAACAGTAAAATCTGCAAGTAGGCAAGTAGTAGGGTGCATGCTTTTGCTCTCAGCCCCAAACTCTTTTCCTCCCAGGCCCAAACTCCCAGAATAATGACTCATGAGACTGTGTGTGTGTGTGTGTGTGTGTGTGTGTGTGTGTGTGTGTGTGTGTGTGTGTGTCTGTGTGTGTATGTCTGTGTGTGTGTGTGTGTGTGGTGTACACACACCTAGGCCATACAGCTAGGCTCCTCTCTGCCTAGTTCAGAACTTAAAATAATGTTTATAGTAATCTGCATTCTGCCACATAGCTGGTTACCTTTACTCAGGTACCATACATCTGTCCTCTTCACATTTTCCAGGGCAAATCTCCACACCTGGCTCTATCCCAGAATCCTTTCTGCCTGCTGGGTGTCCCACCATCTATTCTACCGATAGGTCTTTTAATTAACAAACAATGCTTCCATACAATATACAAGATATTCTCTCTATATCTGAGACTCAAAATTCAGATGATCTGCCTTTCTTAAACACTTACCTATACAACTTATTAATTCTACAATTTAAGAAATACCATCTGGGAAACTTTTATTAGTTAATATGACCTAAACATCTCTTTGTTAATTCTAGATAGATAAAAGACTAAATGAAAAAATATATAGCTTTAAGGAAAAAATATATGAAAAATATTCTTCTTGATGTTGAGATAGTAGAGAAATTTTGAAAAGACTGAAAGAGCACGCCCTATCAAGAAAAACATAAATTCACTAGAAATATGCTTCATTTTATTTATTTATTTTTTTTTTATTAATTTATTCTTGTTACATCTCAATGTTTATCCCATCCCTTGTATCCTCCCATTCCTCCCCCCCTCCCATTTTCCCATTATTCCCCTCCCCTATGACTGTTCCTGAGGGGGATTACCTCCCCCTATATATTCTCATAGGGTATCAAGTCTCTTCTTGGCTACTTGCTGTCCTTCCTCTGAGTGTCACCAGGTCTCCCCCTCCAGGGGACATGGTCAAATGTGAGGCACCAGAGTACGTGAGAAAGTCGTATCACACTCTCCACTCAACTGGCTTCATTTTATTTTAAACACTTGAGAGACATACAAATTGAAGCAATGGAACTGGAAGATGATAAATGAAAATTTATAACCAAGAAGTAATTGGTATTCAGAATTTTTACTGAAATAATAATGAAAGCTTTTTAAAATCACATATCATAAGCAAAGGATTTAACAAATTTCCTGCACAATCATTTTACATAAAGGAACCAAGAGTTGTCAAAGCATCCAGCCTCCATATGTTCCAACTCATTCAAAGTCAGGAAAATGCAAAATAAAACCAAAATTAGATTCTATATCGTACGTATTTGATTGACAAAAATTGAAAAAAAATCTGTAATACCAGCTGCTGACAGGGACAAAAAATATCCAAAGTTTCTATAAGCTGGTACTCAGGAGGTAAGCATGGCCAACCAGTTTAGATGCAGCATTCCTTACTCAAGGGAAAAAATATATACATATCTATGTGCACAGACTTCTACCCTTAACCCACATACATGAATGTTCTTTTATGGTTTTTAAGACAGGGTTTCTCAGTGTAGCCCTGAAAGTCCTGGAACTCTTTCTGTAAACCAGGCTGGCCTCAGACTCAAAGATCCACCTGCCTATGCTGGGATTAAAGGCATACACTACCACTGCCTGGCTCATGCACGAATATTCTTCATAGGTACATACAAAAAATTAAGGCGTGTAACTATTTTTCAACAATGGGACAGACATATAAATTTAGATATATCTGTTCAATTAAATGCAGGGGAAATAAATGAGATAGGCCTACACATCGAATAAGTAGATCCTAGAAAACCAAATAGAACATACTCTGATTGCACACCGTTAATCCCAGCACTCAGGAGCCAGAGGCAGGTGGATTGCTGTGAGTTCGAAGCCAGCCTGGTCTACAAAGCGAGTCCAGGACAGCCAGGGCTACACAGAGAAATGCTGCCGTTTCGGAAAAAAAAAAAGTTTCAAATAAGATATTTTAATTAAAAAATAAAAACAGTATTTTTCAATAAAAATAATTATATATGGTTATGATAGATTCCTGAATTTTGAAATTTAGGAAGTAAAGCAAGCAGAATGTCCTTTGATGGGTGAATGGATAAAGAACAATGGCCCATCCACAAGCAATTTTATTAGTCAGTAAAAAGGGAAGTGTAATTTAAAGGTACTGATGCACCTAGCAATGAAGGGTAGGGTACTGAATCCAAAAAACCAGTCTCAAAGGGTTACAGGTTGATTCCATTTCTATGACATTATCACAAGAACAAAGTTATCGCAACACAGGGTAAGAGAGAAAAGATCAGTGTTCACCAAGGAAAACGGTGTGAACAAGTGAGATTTCTGTATGCTGGTCACGGTTGGAGTGGTGGCTTCATAAATCAGTAATGTGTGTAAATCATACAGGTCTATGCAACGCCTGTCTGAATGCATGCCAGTTTTACTGTATAATTGAAAAGGAAGGGAGAGAGTGGAGGAAGGAAGAAAGGAGCATTCTGTGTTGGCCAGGACTATCTCTGTATCTTTCGATGCAGGGTCCTTAGTTGAATCGCAGAAGAGAAAATGAGCAGCTATAGATGGTACAACTTATACTTTTAAAAAGGTGTAGCAGGAGGAATAAGTGAACTAATTCAGTAGGGAAAAGGGCTTGCTGTGCAACCAAGAGGACCTAAGTTCAAATCTCTAGCACCCAAGTAAAAGCCAGGAATGACCATGTGTGTTTGTAAGCCCAGCATTGGGAACAGAGGAAGGAAGGTCCCGAGAGCTCACTGCCCAGCCAGCATAGCTGAAAGATGAGCTTCAAGATCAATGAGATATTCTGTCTCTGGGGATAGCTGGCATCCTCTCTCTGGCCTGTGCATGTGCATACACTAGCATACACACCCATACACATATGCATGCTCCACACACATGTAATATTTACACACACACAAAGTTGAGGAGGTACATACCTGTGTATTTTTATAATGAGTAAATGTCTCCAGAAAAATAGCCACACAAACAACAAAAACACTGGTACTGTTGAAGAGAAGTTGGTCTTTAGAGAACACAAGTGTAGGAGAGAATTTAAATCATGCAGTCTGTATAGATTTGATTTTGTACCTAATGAATACGCTTACTATTTAAAATAAAATATTTTTTAAATCCCATTTGTTGAATTGATTGGCCAAAGGCTATGCACCTTTTACACTCTGGTACCCAAGGCTAGATTGTCCGGGGATAAGTTCCTCATGAACAGACAAGGACTTTACTCTGGGTTCATTTTTGATGTTCCTTGTTCCCTGTAACAGTCCTGCAACTCACGGTTTGTCCTCAGTTCTATAAATGCCTCCAACAGCCTTTAACCCTTGACCTCTGTACTATGCTCTACCTAAGACCTCTCAGGGCAGTCCTGTCCCTACCATTCAGTAATAAACATATTAACACTAGGAAAACCAATAAGGAAATATGAATTGTTGTACATCTATAATTTGCTATAAACCTGAAGTTATTCCATCAAAATGTTTTCATAAAATATTCCAAGGACAGCCGTAGAGGCTACATTTTTTACATGTAATTCTCCTGAGAGGGTTTCACTAAGTAGTGACAACAGGGCCCCAAGGGACTTGTGCTTTGGAGTCAGGATGAAAAACATCAGCCCTGGGGATGGTTGTCTCCACTGACAAGCAGAACTCATGGAGGAAGAAATCACCTACTCCCTTCACCAACTCTGAAAACTCTGGATTCCTGGAGAAGTTCCAGAGGTAAGGCACCAAGGGGAAAGCCCAACCTGACGTCAACCCTCTTTCTCCAGGACATGGAGGAGCAAATTGCCCCCCTGCGGCACAAGTCATTGGTCATTCCTGAACCTGTGATATCAATCCATCTTAGACGAAAGGGGGGCAAATTACTGGTAGTTATCTTCTAAAGTGGGTTTATTACTCATTCTTAAAATCTTCACTTTTGACAGAGCCATCCATCCCCTTCAAGTACTAGAGAGAGAGTAAATAGCCTTTAAATACCTCTGCCTTATCTCAGAAAGGAGAATACAAATGAGACAATTTCCTCACTGCCTTTAAGGCTGCCCGCTTCCTCCTTGCATAGGAATTAATTACACACCTGCAGGTGTGCAATATACTGAAAGGAACCAGGGAATCATCCTCTGTTTCTAATCCTATGTCCTTTTTATGTTCCTTACTTCTCCAGGCTGCTGCTAGAAACTGGACGGGCTTTGCACAGAGAAGTCTCAAGGTAGGGAGCTCGACAGAGAGTAGAAACTGAGTGGTGCCACCCAAAGCTGGGGCCAGAGCATCCCTATTACCTGTGCCCATTACCTGAGAACAAATGGCCAGGTGATCACAGGGGGCAGGCCTTGTCTTGATTCATGTTACACATCACAGGGATAGATAAAGAACTCAGCACAGACCAAGGTGATCAGAGCGATCACTCTGGGAACTAGGATGCTTTGACACTGATCAGATGGAGTCCGGAGACACAAATCAGCACAGCATATGTTCCCTTTGCCTTTGATTTCTATCAAAGATTTCACACCTGTTAAGAATTTCCTCATTCAGCTTTCAGGACTCTAACACAGAAGGTACAAAATAACTACTTCTCTGGTTGACCTCTGCTTCTAAACTTCAGCGCCTATCTGTCTTATTGTGGGGACCCGGGCCAAATATGTGGGGACCCAAGCCAAGTTCTTCCATGTCAGAAATCCTGTGCTTAGGCTGTATGCTGTGACCTTCGAGTTGCTGACCTTTACCTCACCATGAGGTCTTGTGTTCCAGGCTATCCTTGGACTATTTACCTTTGAAAGAAGTAGAGAAGTCTCAACTTGGAACCACCCAGAGGATCTAGGAAGTTCTTACAAGGAACTACTCAGAGAACTATGAAGTTCTACAGGGAGCAGTTTAGGCTATTTTATTCTTGCCCGGGGGCTAGGGTGAGCGAGATAAGAATAGATCCTATTGACCTTGTCCTATATATATTCCTGCTAGTCGGCAATAAAGTGAATCTTGATCAGAAATGTCCTGACTTGATTTGTTATTTCTCGCGTCGCTGTATCCTACTTTCAATCCCCACTCCCTCTTTCAGGTGAACCCTGATTCGATTTTTCCCGTGGGATGGGACCTGACATCTTATCACAGACATCTTTTGGTGATCAGTACCAAACAGATTTCTCTGCAGGTAGCAACCTGGAAAGTGAGCAGAGTCTCACTCACTAATGGGCTGGCGTCTCACTGGAATCGCTCAGAGAGGTATGTGACAAATGCAAGAGCTTTTGAAAGGGCATAAAACCTACCCAATCTCTCATAAAACCTATCCTAGCACTCCAAAGATCCAGACAAACACAGTTCATAATTATTATGGAAAAACATGTCTGTAATGAGCATAATACTTTTTTCCTTATCACTGTTTTCTGGGCAATAGTGTAGCAACCACTGGCCTTGCATTTGTGTGGGAACCAATCTAGAGACAGTTCCAAGTGTGTGAAAGGATATGTATGGGTTAGTTACAGACATTTTACATAGGCATTTGAGCATCCTCAGGGTTGGGTATCCTAGAGGCTCCAGAAACCAACCCCTGTGGGTACAAGTAGTGAGTGTATAGCATTCCATGAGCTACTAAGAGAGAACGCAGTGATGAGAGCTAAGTAATAATCATTTTAGAGAAATTTCAGAAGAGCTAATAATTCACATTTCTCTGGGAAAAGCCACGCTCCCCATGAAATTATTTAACATAAAGCCCAAAGCAATGCTGAGACTCTAGGAGGAAAGGGGTCAGCGTTCTTAGTCACAAGGTTCTGTTTAACTTAGGATCACAAGTCTTTAGTGGGACAGTGCTAAGAAAGTGGGGGTGATGGAATCCTAGGGGAAAAAAAATAAAAGAGCAAGGGCTGGACATCAGAAGCAGAACCAAAGTCATAGGAGCTTGATCCCTGAGTGCACTGAGCTGCTTCCTCAACGCTACTTCAGTTGAGCTTTGACACATCACCTTTAGAGATAGATTTGTACAGAAACATCTGTGCTTTTGTGTCCATTGTTTTAATTCACCATCCCAGGTAGAAATATCTAATTATGTAAGCCTGGGCTATTTGACCATGTTCCAGCTGCTGGGAGCCATCAACAACAGACTGACTTCTTGTTTGGGCCTGAGCAGGATGAAACAGGGCTCTAGCCCCCACCAAGACAGTTGATCAGGAATCCCTCAAAATGTGATGAGTTTGTCTGCTGGGTTAGCAAACAGATGAGCAGGCAGAGCGGTACCCACAAACACCTGCATCGCTGAGGAAGAGGTGCAGACATGGGTGTGGAGGAGGACACAGCTAAAGCATTAAAGATGGAAGATGAGTATAAAATTACACAATTTGAAGGAACTGGAAAGCTAACTCAAGTACTATGCTTGCTGCTTAGAAGGAAGGTGAAAGGTCAAAGTTGAAAGGGAGGATGTCATAATCTGGAGTCCACCCTGCTTCCCAAAGGGGTCTAGACCAAGGGTTGTGTGCATTTAGAGCATTGCAAAAGCATTCAGAGAAGTCTACAGGGCAATGAAAAGGGTGACGCCCTCCCAGGAGCAGTAGAAGCGACTGGGTCAATGATCCCAGCATCCTTCTGGCCAACATTGTCTTCTGGGCACTAATGCCCTTGTACTTGTGAACTCTAAGCCCCCTTTTCTGGAATTGCATGCTGAAGAAACATATGAAATAGAGCCTGGGAAACGTCCAGATACAGATGAAGATGTGTAACGCATGTCAAACATGTCTGTTGGGACCATGGCCTCAAACCCTTGATCTCTATACAGCAGACTATAGTTGAACTCACGACACTACCGAAGACCATCTGTTAATAGTATGTATGAACCGCTCCTCTGTTCAGATAGTCAGTGTTCTTGATTCTATAGTGACACAGATAAACATATGGAAGACACATTGCCTAAGTTGATAATTAAGAGGATCCTGGGATAAGACTAATTTACTCTCCCTAATGCCAACAATGAGAAGTGACTCAGAAAAAGAGCAGTGGTTGCTAAATTGAGCTGGTCTTCTATTGGCCACTCTTTTCTGCTTGAATGTATCCAGTTACAATAACGGCTAAAAAGGGAACTGCAGAACTATGACTTCTTGAGCTTTCTAATATGGCTCTGTGTGTGTGTGTGTGTGTGTGTGTGTGTGTGTGTGTGTGTGTGTGTGTGTGAAGATCCATCTTCATTGTGGATGGGACCATTCCCAGTGTTGTATAAAATGCACCAAGTGAGGTGAGCACCAGCTGGCATGCACTTGCTGCTGTCTGCTGCTTGACTGTGGACGCAGTGCAAGCAGCCCCCCAACTCATGCCACCATGGTTTCTCTGCCCCATGGACTGTAATCTGAATCCGCTATCTAAATAAGGCCTTCCCACTGAAGTTGCTTTTGTTGCACTGTTTTACCACAGTCACAGAGAAAGTAGCTGAGACTCCTTCAGATCACCATGGGACCCCTGACACATTCCAGTTGAGACCACGCCTTTGAGCCTTCACAAAAGCAAACGTAAGAAAAAAGTACAAGAGCTACGTGTTCCAGGTCCTAGAAAGGATACTATGAGCTGAAACCTCCTTTGCGAATGAATCTCAGACAAAAGTTTTGCAAACTGCTCTGACAATGCAGGCCTACTGCACACTTCAGCAGTGTATTCCAGGAACAGAGACTGAGTGGAAAGACTGAGGAGTGTTGGCAGAGACACAGTTAACATGGGTCCTGAAAGCTCAGAAGCAGAGAGCTTCAAGGTTAGTTGTGTGTCAAGTCCCACTGGACAATTAAAATCACCTGCTCCCTAGTTATCTCAGAAGTCCTTTACCTCCCATGAACAACCTTATTTTTAATAAGATTTGCATATCTCAACTCCTTTCCTTTTAATGGTGAATTCTTCTCCATGAGTCTTCTCCATGAGTCTGCAAGCTGAACATCCAGCTTAGAGAGGTCGTGTTTGAGGTGTGTGTGTGTGTGTGTGTGTGTGTGTGTGTGTGTGAAAGACAGAGAGACAGAGAGACAGAGAGAGAGAGAGAGAGAGAGAGACAGCTGCCTATGGCATCTATGCATATGTACTCAGTCCTTTGAACGCATTCGCTTTTTGTAAGCCTTATTTTTCAAAGAAACTTGAGGGGAGATGCTATTAGATTTAAATGGTGATGTGGAGATTCACCTGGGCATGGATTGCACTGGGCCTCCTGAGTTAAAACACCTTTGTTGTATGTTCCCATGAGGGAGTGGGGGATGGGAACATGTCGGGGAAGGAAGGTGAGAAAGTCTGTGAATAACAAACCGAATAAATCCCTATTTCCTCTGTTTTTCTCCCAAAGATTGGGGAGCTCACGGGAATGCATTCCACCTGCCCACAGTGAACCACCAGGGCTTCTTCACAGTATTCGGGATTCCGGAAGTGGCATACCCTCAGCGGCGACTCCTCTCCGAGAAGAGGTCTGTTCTGAATACTAAAGCCGCTGACTGGCAGCAAGCATTATTCACCCTAATCATCCTTTCTGTTGTTAATGGCCTGGAAATAGTTGCTTCTGACAAGAACATTTAACACTAGCACCTAAGGGGGAGTCAGGGGAGGGGAGAGAATACAGATCAGGAGAGATGAGCCTTGGGATCCATCTGGAGCTGACTTACCACAGCAGGATGGGGCCTGGCAAGGCAGCCTAACACCCAGACGAGGAGGCTAGGAGTCTGAAGCCCTGGGAGAGTGAAGCCACAGGGGCGCCAGGCAGGACTGTCTGTACTGATGCATTGTGGGATGTTACAGTGTGGACCATAAAGGACCTCAAATCCCTTTACTGAGGTAAAGGCTTAGTCACCTGCTCTGTGGTGCTGTTGGGGGGTGGTGAGGGCGCCCCTGAAGTGGATAATGAACCCTGCTCCTCCTGTTCCCCCTTACTTCCTCTCTCTCCCCCTCCCCTCTCCCTCCCCTTCCTCTCTCCTCCTACCCTCTCCTTACCTTCCTCTTTATCTCCTCTATAAACCCCTCTCTTTTCCTCCTCCCACTCTTTCTATTCTCTCCCAACCCCTCACTTTCTTTCCTTCTACCGGCTCCTTCCCTCCCTCCCCAATGCAGCACCATGAGGTGAAGGGCTTTGTTCTGCCAAATTCTCTCCACAAAGCCATAGGCCCAAATGACCATGGCCCGAAACCTCTGACTTTGTGAGCCAAAATAATCTTCATTCTTTTTAAGTTTATTCTGTCTGGTATTTTGCTCCAGTTACAGAAATACAACACAAGGTTAGCAGAGATATATACAAGGATTGTGTATGACAGTGGGTGGAGACACCCGGTCTGTGTCTGAAGCTTTTCTTTCTCACTTCCTCTTCCTCTCTTGAGTTCCTGAAAAATGTTGTTGTTGTTTTCTCATTCTATTCCCTGTAGTCTTCAGCATCTTTTACTATCTGTGCAAAGAGGAAAGAGACTCATTTGCTGAGTGGTGCATCTCAAAACTGGTGTTTTGGGTCTTCAGTTTCTCCTTTTAGTTTTAGGATTTACAAATAATAGCCTTTTGCAACATTCATGAGAATTGAGTGGAGAAATTCGAGTAACATCCATGATAAATACTCAGAAGATGTTCGATAATATGAAAAATTCATATCCTTGCCTGTTTCCCTTGCATGTGAGTTAGAAATGGCACCTACATGAAAAGTGTGCAGCAAAGGCTATAGACGGTACTTGAAAGAGCAAGCTAGGGTAGGCGTGGATGGAGAAAGCTGCTTTGTCATGTCTACATGTCCATTATGCACAGTTTACGACACTTATTTCTCTAAAATTGAGATGGGGGAGCATCATGACCAGAAAAGGAATTAACATGTAGCATAAAAAGTCCAAGCTTAAAAGGCAAAAGAGAAAGCCAGACCTGATGGTGCAGCCATATAGTCCTACCTACCTGGGGGAGCTGAGGCATGAGGATCACATGTTCAAGGCCAGCCTGGGCTACACGGAGTTGAAGCCCAGCCTGGACAGCAAAGTGAGACCTTGTCTCAAAAGAAAAAAAGAGGGGTGAGCATATAGTCCAGTGACAGAGTGCTCGCCTAGCAAACGTGGGGTCCTATGTTTAATCCCACTCTGTAGGGTATTGGAATGGAATCATGGGCCTTTAAACCATTCTTCCGTAAGCCCCTTGCTGATGGTGCTCTTAAAACCTAGAGTCTTTCTTAAGAAAATGACATGCTCTTTGGCTTCATGTACTATGCAGTCACTAATCAAGACAGGGTTCAGCTTCTTCAGGTCACACTGTGTTGAGGCCAGTGTCCTTATTCCTCGCCAGCCCCATGGCTCATTATGCAGAGCAGGTCACAGGCCCCTCACGGCTGGCCTGTGTCCTGCTGGCCTTACCTCCATGCAAAAGAATCAGCCCTACTCTAGATCCTTTTTGAAAACATCCTCAGGGCGTGGCCACATTCTCAGACACAATCACACTCTGCCCTGTACCTTTCTCACCAAACGCTTTGGAATATGCCTCCTCACACGGCCTCAGTTCCTTCCCCTGCCACATGGACACTAGACAAAACTTGCCCTGCAGATAATGTTTTCTCTGACACAATGACACAGTGCAGGTTGGGTGCTCCAAATGGGACAGTGCTACTTATCATCCTTTACTGTTGGCTCAGGAACTCACAGCAGATCAACGTGTAGCCTGTGGCACTGCCAGTCCCACAGTATACAACCAGTGTCTTCTCCAAACCATGCAAGCCTTCAGTTAAACCTGTTGGGGACGGGCCATATGGCCAATGTTCAGCCATCTTGTCAGAGCCTAGGTTCCTATTTCTCCAGCAGTCTGTCATTTACCAGAAACCAGCTGACCCTGTCGTGGTTCGGCAGTTAGACTAAAGATAAGATTTAGACGGAGCCACCCTGTTGTAGTTTAGCAGTTAGATTAGATGAAGATAGCAAAATATTCGGTATGGCAGAACGTTGTGACCTGCTTGGAATTCCTCGCATCTTGAGATAGCCTGTAGCTGGGTTGCCATAGCAACATGCTTCCCTGCCCCCTGTCTTATAAAACCTTCTACCTGAAAAATAAAATTTGAGAGCTTGATCAAAGACTTGTTCTTCTTCTTCGTGTCTTGTGTTCTGTCCCTATACAGGAGAATTCTCCTCCCGAGTGTAAGTCGAACCCCGGCAGGCCGGGTCATAAACCAAGACAATGTGAGCTTGCTACTTAATTGACCTAGAAGACTTCTCTACGTAGGCCTGAAAAACCAAAATTAGTGGAAGTTCAATAGTCTCCCTGGATTTAAAACCAAGGGAAACATAAATTACATATCATTTATGTCCATCTTCTCAATCACCGCTCCTCACTCTTGGGTGCATGCAGGCAGAAGACTGGTCTCATCTCCCAGCACCAGCTCTTTATTTGCAACCCTGCTCTCTCACTTCACCTGCGGTCCAGTCCTGCATCACTCATTTCTTGGCGATGCGTGTTTCTTGAGAGGGTCTTCACTCTAGTTCTCTCCCTTCAAGGTTCTGTTATATCACTTTAGTGAAATCGAGGTAGGGCTCTGTCCTGCACACTGGTCTTCCACTGAGCAATGCATGTTTCATTCTTTATAACGCTCTCGGTTTAAATAATCGGAGGATAAATAGTTCTTTTCTTAAAAAGGGAGAGGCTTCAAAGAGGGGGTTGTCTGTGAAAGGCTTTTATGATAAAAATAATAGAATAACAAGGTCTAAGATAGAAAAGATAAATGTGTTTATTTGGTCCCTGTCTCTGAGGCAAAATGCTCTTGATGTGCTTCTGAGTCAAATGCTGTAGCCTGTATCCTTGGCCTTCATAAACAATTTCTGACTTTACCAGTGAACCAACACAGAAAAATATAATGTTTACTCTTTTTTTTTTTCTTTTGAGGCAAAGTATACATTACCAATTGAAATTAATTGCCTACATATGTACTGCGTTTGCATAATTTTTTCTCTCTCTCTTTCCTCCAACTCCTTTTAAGGCTACCACCACCACTATACTTTCTCTCAAATTCATGCTCTTTTTTGCTTTATTATTGTATATATGTCATATATGTATATGTCATGCATGTATATGTCATATATGTCTATATATATGAATACACCACACACACACACACACACACACACATACATATATATATATATATATATATATATATATATATAGAGAGAGAGAGAGAGAGAGAGAGAGAGAGAGAAAGAGAGCTTGTTGCACAGATTTAGTGTTGCTTTTCTGTATATGTTTTGAAGGCTAATTACTTGGTATTAGATAACTACTAAGACTGATTCTCATGCCCTCATCAATAGTTGTTTGCCTATAGCTCTTCAGCTAGAATTGAGTTCCCATGAGATTTTCCACTATATCCTACTGTTGTCATGGTTCAGTTCTTGTTTAGGCAACCATATTTTGAGATTTCCTGGCTGCACTTTCCCTGTCATACATAGAAGAGACCATCTTAAAGCACATGTCCTGGTCCTCTAGCTCCTACAATCTCTCCATCCCTTCTTCTGTGACATTCCAAGCCTTAGGTTTAGGGGTTATAGTGTAGACACATCCATTACAGCTGGGAACCTCCAAGTTGATTGTTCTCTGTATTTTGACCAACTGTGGATTTCTCAGTCTACTGCAAAAAAGAAGCTTCATTGATCACTGGTCAGGTCTACACTCATCTGTTGGTGTTAAGATGAGTATTAGGAATGTAGTAAGGGATTATACTAGTTTGGGAAAGGGGCAGTAGAAGGTTCTTCACTAGGGTCCATGGACTCAACAGTAATGTGTGGTTAGAATGGCTCACTTTTTCAGTACTAGGCATGAATTCCCATCTACTCTGAGTGAGTCTTAAGTCCAGTTATACAGCTGTTGATTACTGCCAAGATATAAGTGCCACTGTAACACCACTGGGCCATCTTGCCATGCTGGTCTTCATTATGGCTTGTAGGCATCATATTGATTGATTTTATTCTCCACTGGCAACATGCATATCACCTCTGGAACTATGAAAGCTAGTCCAAGGGATTGGCTTCTGGGTCAGAGCTAGCTGGATTCCACCAAGTTCTGTGTCCAAAGCATGGGTTGTCTTCTTCTGCAGTAAATATTTACCATTAAGTGCTGAGAAGCAGCCAAAGGCAACAGCAATAGTCAATGTTGCTTGGGGAGTAACTTGGATCCCCTCATGGTCAACTACTAGAAAAGGGATTTTTCATGCCTGGTACATTTCAACCATTTTTAAGTCCATAGCATTTGGTTTGCTCACACTACTGTGAAAGTGATCCATGTCGCCCCTCCTCCATAGGCTTTTCATCTCCCCGAAGTGACACCTTATATTTGCTAGACTCTAGCTTCCTACGAAATCCAGAAACCTCTGCCAGCTGTTTTTCCATTTTCCATGTAAATGTGTCTGCTGGAGAAACTTCACATGATAGAATCATAGTCTTCATCTTTTTCTGCCTGAACTAGTTTTAAAATCATAACATTTATTTATTTTCTGTAGTTATGCTCTTGAAATGCATAGGTTTGGTTTTGTACATGTATACTATATTTTGAATGTATTCTCCCTTATACTCGCCTAGGCCCCCTCATTGTCCTCCCCTCATGTTTGTCTTGTTCTCTTAGTTTATTTCTATGTTCATGTCATGCACACAGACACACACACATACACAATTTATGTATCTATACAAAATCTAGGAACAATAAGTGAGATAAGACATTTTTTCTGAGATTGTCTAAAGTCACTTAGTATATTTACTGAAACTGAAATGTCTTCATGGTTCTAGGCTGAAATTTTTCCTCTGTATGTATGAGAGAGGGTGGGGTTACATTTTCCCTATTCATTTCTCTGTTGTTGAACACTTAAGTCTGGCCCATAATTCAGGTATTATAAATAGTGCTGCAATAAACCCTAATGTGCACACGTCTCTGTGCTTGGCTGGCATGGAGTCCTTTGTTTAAATACCCAAGAATAGTATAGTTGGGTCACATGGAAGACCTATTATTAGTTTTAAAATGAAGATATTTAAATTAAAGTTGAGACAAATTAGAGATAGTTTATATTTTGGAATTCAAGCCCCACCCCTGGCATTGACTTCCTAGATAGTATTCTTAGTAGAAATTATCTAAATAAGCTTCCATGCCAGTCTTACATGATAGCATTTATAAGTTTGGGTTGAGTGACTCTCATGAGGATTATTCATTCTCAGCATGGCATAAGATGTGAGACCTATGCTTTAGTGAGTACATTTGCTCTTTCTGCCAATAGGCATAAGGAGTTGGAGGCAAATTCTTCAAAGTTCCTTATGTCTTAAGCTGTTGTGCAGATGCCTATCTGATATGAGTTGCAAACGTCTCTCCCTCTAAAATGAGATAAAATAAGAATATCTCCCTCAAAGGCTTACAGGGGCAATGCAGTAAAATGAAATATAAGATCCTGAAGGGGGGGAGGGAGAGGGATGTAGGATGCTCATGATCAATGTATTGCAGTTGCCAGCAACCCTAAGACACAAGGAGAATCCGTGATGCTGGATTCATTGCATAAAAAGTGAGGAATATGGACCCATAAAATAAAACCTTGTATTTTCTTCAATGAAAGGACAATTGAACAGAAACATATGTCTGGTAGAATTCTTTTACTTTATTGTGGAAATAAAAAATAAATGTCAATGTCAACTACACAAATATTATCATTCAGTGAATCTGCTAGCAAGTCTTAATCCATTTCTTTCTTTATAAACTTCACTGTAACAAGAGTGTAAATAAGAGAAAAATCTCATGCTAAAATTAACTAGGCCCAGTTTCCACATCTCAGTGAATTCTTATACAGTGGAGAACTGTGGAGAATGACATTGGGTTTTTACTTTCACTATCCAATAGATTTTTGTTCACTTATCTACCACAAAAAGAAAAGAAAACCAAGGAAGGAAGGAAAGAAGGAAGGAAGGAAGGAAGGAAGGAAAGAAGGAAGAAGGAAGGAAGGAAGGAAGGAAGGAAGGAGGGAAGGAAGAGAAATATCCATGATAAGTTAGAACTAAAAGGACAATTAATGTCATACCCTCTTTGACACTTTGCATCCTTTACCTGCATTCAGTTTCTCTTTTTACAGCAGTAGACCACTGTTTCTTTACTACATTCCTAGGCCGAAGGTACCTTATCTGCGCCACAAAGACACGGCAGGAAGACCCTCTCTTGAGCAGCCATGCCACCACTATTGAGTCATAACCCTTTCTACCACCTCCAAGAGGGCTCCGCCCCTCAGACAGAAGGTGGAGTTGTGGACTCAGCAGAACCTGACTTCTAACTCAATGAATTAATAAATTCTGGGCCCATGCCCTATAACTGTGGACTAAAGAGGGAAATGCCCTGGATTATAAGAGGAGCCATTTTTCCAGCCAGGCCAGAGTAGAGTTGAAGATAGTTGAGAAAATGTTCCAACAAGAAGGTTGACAAATGAAGAGGAATTCAGCAGCCAATGAGAAAGAAAATGCACAGGAAGCAGGACATGTGGGCAAATAATGTGTCCAGGATGTAAAGCTACCTGATAGCCTGAGAGAATGGAGACCAAATATATATCTATATAAACTGAAGATAGATTCGGAAAACCTTGAATGTCCTGCAAAGTGATCAGAATCCAACTATTTCAACCCAAGCAGGAGTGGGGTTAATTTTCTTGACTTGGGTGCTCCTGTAAACCGCCAAAGACCACAGAGCACTCACACGCCCAGTATGTAAACCAGGCTCCTACCCCACAATGCAGAATTCAAATAAGTTAGCTGTTTGTCCCATGCAATGTGATTGGTTCTTCAAATAAACCTTCCCTCTGGAAATGGAGTGTCCCAGGGCAGAACTCCCCATCGCTGAAATTCTCTATGGCCATTAAACCATTTCAGAGACACTCCTGCCAAGATCCATGAAAGCACCTGGGTGGCTGCTACAGTTCCCTGTAGAGCTCTGGAGTTTTAGAATCGAAGGCACAGTGAAGGGATGAGGAGGAAACTGATTGCTGTAGTCAAAGTGTAGCAACAGAAGGACACATTTGACATTCATGTCCACATTCACAACTCTCAAAACCTGCAGCCTCTGCTTCTGCTGGATGCACACAATCACAGCACCCTGAAATCATCTAAAAATGAGATCCCATTTGAGGTCTCTCAGCATACTAATTTATCGGTCATCCAGTTATGCAGCCCACTGAACATTAATTAATATAAAGCCTTTAACCTCATTCCAAAAGTGAAAGACAAGACCATTTGCTATACATCAAAGAATGGAAAGTTAATTCTGTTTGTTATGGCTTTCTGTTAGAGCAAACACTGTATTTTCTGAGAGTAGAATATTTACTTGGGAGTTATTTTACAACAACATGTAGGCATGTCCTTTCTTCAAAATGATGAATTACAAAGGCCAAAGCATGTATGATAAAATCCCCTATATAATTTAATGACTAAAAAGAATGGTTTGACCACAGTTGAAATGGTTGGATTTATGAACTCTGCACATATTAAGAAGCAGACATGAGCTCAGACTTGTCCCATGATGAATAGGTTCAGGGGCATGGACAGTAACTATTCATATATGGCCAGGGACTCCTCAAGTCAATCCCTGTTTGGGTCAAGACGTACACAGACTATTGAAAATTCTCTCATCACCTATTGCAAATGTAAATACTATAAGGTAGTAAAGCCCATAGTTTAAAAGGAAAGGCATTCCATGACTTCTCACCCTTAACCCAGAGACCTCTCATGGGGATGATGTAATCCTGGACACAAACTCATTTTTAATGTGATGTAGGTCACACTCCAATCAGACTCTGAAGAGGTCTTAACACACAGGCTGTGAGACAGCTTCCCTTGCCTGAGCCTGGTCTGATAACCAGGATTTTGACATTTTGTGTAAGAATCGTCACTGGCCATAAGTAGTAAATAGCCTTTAAGATCTGTTTTAAGTTCAGGGACATGGTCCTTCTGTCTTTAGAAAGAATCAGTTCTCTTTTTAATTCAAAGATATCTTTTATATCTGTATTTTATTCCTGGTAACTAAGAATAAAGTGAAAGCAAAGAAGAATAGCATTGTACCAAGACAGTCAGATTATAAACTGAATCAATAAATGCATTGATTTTCTACATCTATGCAAGGTCAAACTGAAAAGATTAACTATTTCCCCATTAAACTGTCTAGCTTGGGATGCTTGTTGGTAAAACTGTTAGAGGATTATTTTAAAGGTATATAGAATTTAAACACTGTAAACAGACTCAAATGAAATAAAGACCAACCAACAAGAAAAAAAAAAAAAATCTAAGCACCCAAGGTCTCAACTCAATACAAAGAAGTGGAGGCAACAGAAGAATGCTGCGAGCAGGGAAGGAGAGCTTCCTCAAGGGAAGAACACATCAATTGGTTGTCCAGTACCAAATGGTCAGTCCTGAAAACATACATACAAGTAACATTATGAGAACTCAGCAGGTTATATTTGAGAATATATGTGGTGTGTGTGTGTGTGTGTGTGTGTGTGTGTGTGTGTGTGTGTATGCATGCAATAGGAATTAATTTTTTAAAAGATTTATTTATTTATTTATTTATTTATTTATTTATTTATTTATTCAGTATTCTGCCTGCATGTATACCTGCACACCAGAAGAAGGCACCAGATCTCATTATAGGTGGTTGTGAGCCACCATGTGATTGCTGGGAATTGAACTCAGGATCCTTGGAAGAACAGTCAGTGCTCCCAACCTCTAAGCCATCTCTCCAGCCCCAGAAATTGATTTTTAAAAGGTCATAAATTTGATGGAACATGGGGAAGAGCACATGGCATGTTTAGAGGGAGGGAAGGAAAGGAAGAAATGTTACAATTAAAATATAATTTCAAAAACAAACAAAAAATAATGAGATTCAAATGAAAATTTTTAGCACTCAAATAAGACCCCCTACATAGAATTTAAAATAAAATTGGCTTCCTCGTTTTGATGATGTCAACAAAAGAAGAGGTTGTAAAGGTTGAGAAGATGAGACAGCGTTAGCTCAAAGCAAAGACAAATGCAGGGTGCAGATGGGAAATAGGAAGCAACTGGCATTTACTCATCAGCAAGTATGTGCCAGGGTTTATGCCAGGCTCTCTAAGAAGAGAGAGTCACTTCACTCTCTCATGCAGTAGTTTATGAGTGTTGTGGATGTTTTAATCTTTGTATTATTGTTACTATCCAGGCAAGAGCAAAGGTATTTGAAAGGGTGTTACTTGGGCCCTTTGGCTATCAGACAATGGAGGTGACGGATCTGAAGAAATTGGAATTTCCCCTAGTCTTGTATGGAAAGGTTTGATACATGGTGCCCTCAGAGGAGCCTGTCTCTCAGGAAGTACTTCTCACAACTACTCAGACCACCTTTGAGGAAAGAAACTATCCAGACCAATAATGAGTCAAAGATAGATGACACCACAGGTAGACGAGAAATATTTGATTTTATCTACCACTTGCTTTCTATTTAAACTTAAACCTCATGCCAAAACCCCAAAGATGGGTTTGTGGGTCACTGCACCTCGTTAGTAGTTCTTTTTCCCCCTGTTGCCACTCTTTTTTTTTTTTTTTTTTCTGATTTTCATTATTGCTTGTCTGTTTCATTGGCTTCTTAAAGAAAGACATCTAAACATAGTTTGTTAGGGCTACCAGAGTTTCCAACTTTAACCCCAACAACTCTAGAAATGTGTAGATCAAAAGTCAGCTTATAGCAGAGTCCTATAACTTACCAAATAACCTGTAGACATTAAGTGATGGAATCAGGATACAAATAAGAATGGCCCTCTTTTCTGGTATCTCATAGTATCCTTTCTGATTTACCAAATCTGATACTATATCCCCCAGCAAAATAATAATAATAATAAGTTAACCCCCAGGGCCTATGAGCTACCCAATCATGAGATCCTTGCCAGATTTACACTATTCGTGTATGCATTTCCTCCTGAGGAACAGAACTTAAATCCAATCAGAGAGTAGCTGGTTACTCACATAACAACTTTACCACTACTGCACATGCAAGCATATCTTTTAACAATGGCTGTTGTGACTGCAGTTTATAGGGTTTTTATAGCTTGGTAAAAGTGTTTTTTGATAATCCCACACATATACCACCAGTAGTCTGTATAACACCTTCCAGCACTATGAGAGCTAGCTAGCAGGGAGGAACCTTCCTAGTCAGTACTACCTTGATTTCTCCATGCCCTGTAACTAAAGTATGTGCTATCTTTAACAATGAGATCTTACCATTGAGTCTGGTGGGAACCAAGAGCACTGGCAATACCCTGTATTGTTTAGTGGGTCTCTAGGACGCTGATGAGAAACAGCTGGAGAGGTATTATCTTTCCTATACCTGCCACTAAGCTTTTTATTTGCCAACATGTGGCTTCCGGAAGAAGCCCTATCCTCTGTGTAGAGTAACTCCAATTAAACCCTTTCATGTGAAAAAAAAAAAAAAAAAACCATATGCATGAAGCTTACGAAAGTGTTTCCATACGGCATTTTAAAATATCTTTATTCTTAGCTATGCCTCTCTCTCCTCTCTACCCTCCTATCCCTCTCATCACTTAAACCCTCCTCTCCACTGTCTCCCATTTTTCTCCAAACTGCCCTCCAAATCTGTATTTCTTCACTTGTAGATTAATGCAGTTTTCCGACATCATCAGAGAAGTTTCTTTGTGCAGTGGATAGTGGTTAATGTAGAAACACACAGCTGGCCTAACTACAGAGAAGAAACATCTGTTGGGAGCTCCACCACAAGTGGCACATCTATATCGCATCCCCTCCTCCCCAGCCTCATGGACCATTTGTGGAAGAGAGGATGGAAAGACTGTAAGAGATAGAGGCCATGGAGAACCAGAACAAAACACTATCTTCTGAACATGACAGGACTATCATACTCATGACTTCCCAGCACCTGTGGTTGCCTGCATGAGACCTGCATAAGCTCAGTTGTATCACAGCTTGGAGAGAAGAACCAGCTCCTGAGCGACACACCCTAGCATAGGAGCTTTTGACAATGTATGGCTTCTGGAGAAGAAAGAATTGTTTTCATTAAAGGTATGCCACTGATAGGTTGGCCATGCTCTGATGGATCCGTCCACAAATTGAGCATTGTGGATGATAGAAAAAGAAAAGAAGAAGGAAGAAGGAAGAAGAAGAAGAAGAAGAAGAAGAAGAAGAAGAAGAAGAAGAAGAAGAAGAAGAAGAAGAAGAGGAGGAGGAGGAGGAAGAGGAGGAGGAAGAGGAAGAGGAGGAAAAGGAGGAGGAGGAATAGGAATTAGTAAAGAGACCAGAGTTGTGAAGGGAGGATAGATTTGTGAAGAGTTGGGCTGACAAGTCAGAGTGAATATGATCAAAGTATATTGGATTCGTGTAAGAAACTCTCAAAGAACTAATAAACACATTGTGTTTTTAAAAAACCTAACTGGGGGCCATTGAGAGTCTCAGTGGATGAAAATGCCTGTCATCAAGCCTGAGTCTGATCCCTGGGACCCACATGATGGACAGAGAGAACTGACTCCCAAAAGCTGTTCTCTGACCTCCAGAAACCACACACTCACATATAAGTTTTAGGTGGCAGAACCACAATGACTCAGAATCGTAATCATACAGGGGAGCCTGAAAACCAGCAGGCTAGCCTCAAACCCACAGACACTCTCCTGTCTCCCAGGCTTATGGGATTATAATATGTACCACCACTCCTAGCGTGCAATTTTCTTAAATTAAAGAAATACTATCTGCACACACACTACAATTAGTCCTCTTTGATATTCAAGGTAGATCCAGGAAAACTCTCATAATGTAGACAGATGTTAATGAAAGAATGACAGATGTGGTAAGGGGGTCCATGACAGAGGAGGTCCGCTAGTGCAAACTCCAGTGGCCATGTGGGAGATTGTATTCCACAGGTGTCTGGGACATGCTGCACTTTGCTTCCAATTTCCATCCTTTGGCACTGCACAGGTGATGTTTCTGAGTTCTTCCCTTACTCTTCAGTAATGCCTTCGTATAGCATGGCTCTAGAGGGGCAGAGAATGAAAAGGAAACTTCTAAAGGAGGTGCTGATCTGCAACTCCTATCAAGAAGGATGTATTAAAGGCATGTTTTCATGATTATAAAAAATGTTGATGACAAGATAGTCCCAGAAAGATACCTAAATCTCCAAGATGTACATCTACCAATATACTAAGAAAATTAGGAATAAAAGAATTTGCCAGCACATGCACAGAAGAATGTGTTTCCTTTCTTTTTGCAGCTATCTGATAAATTAGAGGGACAAGGATTATGAGAGAAACAAACCTGAAGAAAAAGAGGTGTAATGATAAAGTAACTTATTTTAGGTTATGTTTCGTCAAGATTTCTGTCAATCAATACTTATCTAAATTAATGTGTGTGTGTGTGTATGTGTGTGTGTGTGTGTGTGTGTGTGTGTACACGATATTAAGAGTTATTATTTCTGGTTTTACAAAAAAATCACTGTTATTCCATTTTATTTTTGTCATTGTTTTAATTTTAGTACTTTCACATTCTTGAAAAATTATTGGGTATTACTTCACATGGAAAAAACACAAATTTCTGTTCAAAAATAGGGAAAAATACTCCTTCAGATATTCACCTTGAAAATACTTCCAGGGGACTTTGTGATATATGCACCATGTAGTATTGCTTTTCAGATTATCTCTGACAGAGATTGAGTTATTTTAGTCAATAAATTTCATCTGGGGAAGGAATTTCCCTCAAGGCCTCTTGGCAGGAGTCTCACGTGTTTTTCACTTTTCCATGGGAGGGTTCTAGGAGGGGCCCTTCCTCATTTGTTCCCATCCATCAATTTCTCACATTTGACAGAGGCACCCCAGGACAAGAATTCAGCTGTTTCTAATCCAAGCTGCCCCAAGCCATCTAACTTGGCTCCTTCTAAATAACAGAAAAATCTCTGATTAAAAAGTCAAGAATCCAACCTAAGGGACAGAGGGATCACCCAGATGTAAAGGTGATGGCTGATGCGTCAATTGCATTTTTTTTTTTTCTTATTTTCAGAATAGTTTTAGGTTTATAGAAAAATACTAAAGCTGCTACAGAGAGTTCCCATGGGGCACATATCTAGTTTCCCTTGCTATTCATGCCTTAAATTGTAGAGGTACATTTGTCATAATGAATAAGCCAACACCAATATATCAACTGTTGATTAAAGGCCTTGCCTTAGCTACATTTACTTGGTTGTTCCTTAATGTCCTTTTCCTTTCCAAGAGCCTATCTAGAGGCCATAGTCCATTTAGTTTTCTTGTCTCCTTAGGCTTTGCTGGGCTAGGACACCATGCTATTCATTCTAACCTACCTATGGCTGAAAGACCTAACGATAAGTTGTTTATTGTTGGTGCTGATATTCCATGCTTTATAGACTTGTTTATGACTAGACATTACCGGGAAGATATCTAAATGCCTAAGATGTGCATCTGCCAATATGTAAAAGAAATTAAGAAATAAAAGAAATACTTGACATATGTAATGAATAATGAGTGCTGTAGAGGAATTTTAATTTAGAACATGGCTGCTCTGGCAAAGACCATCCAGAGACCATCTGGGTCTGTGTGTTACAGCTGGAATACAAACACACCTTTAATCTAGGAGACAGAGGCAAGCAGATCTGCCAGCCTAAGAAAAACTTAGGTCCAGGCATGGTGGTACACACCTTTAATCCCAAATAATGAAGGTAAAGATAGTTGGTAGAAGGAAGCACCCACACTTTAAAGTGATGTTTAACTAAGTGACAAAAAAAGTGATAAATCAGAGGAAGATTTGACAGAATAGGATATGCCCAACTCTCCTGAGAAAAGAGAGGAAAGAGAAGCTCCTTAAGGGACAATGCAGAGAAAGAGAGGAGGCAGGCTTACTGGGCCAGTAATAGAGACAGGTGGTTGCAGAGAGAACGCAGGTGAAGATAGAAAGAGCAGAGGATGAGAAGGAGCCAGGAGGTTGGAGCAGATTGCTGGAGTTAGTTTGAGGCCAACTAGAGCAATTTGAAGGCTGAGAGAGAAGGCAGATTGAATAAGTCAGTTGGGAGAGGAGTTTGAGCCAGAACAGCTGAGTTGAACCAGCCAACTATGAGCTCAGAAAGAACAAGAAAGGGTGAGCTTATTAAGCAGTAATTCTCAGAGACTGAAAGCATTGTAGGCCTAGGTTAGATTGTGTGGAGATTAGAAACTTCCAGAGCGAGGCCTAGGTTTGCAAATGAGAGGCAGTAAGCCTCTGAGACAACAATTGAAACAGATGAATGTAAAGTGAATAACTAAATTAATTAATTAAAACAGTTCCTTCTACAGAGTGCCCTTTTATCTTGCAACCATCTGATAAATTACAAGCATATGGAATAGGTCAAAAAGCATATTTACTTGAATCAGGTCAATATCCATTCATTTTAAAGTCAAGGCTAGGATGCACCCCTACAGGAGAAAAAAAATAAAAGGCTGAAGCCAGCCAAATGGCCAATGTGGTGAAGGAAGATACACAAAGTGCCTACCTGAATTCCTGCCATGGGTGTTGAATGGGAATTATCAGTAAAGGTACAGAGCCCAGAAGTGGCTGTCAGTGGGGCCCAATGCAGCAGGTCTTACCTTCCAGAAAAGATGCATGTGCAAAGTAAGAGTTGCCATCCACTCAAGACGACTACACAGCAAACTCAGTTTTGAGGATTACTGTAATTAGGGGGTAGAGATTAAGTTTAGATCCTAAAAAGACATGCATCGTAGTGCATAGTGATTGCTTCTATTCATCATTTGAAAAGCCTTTGGGTTAAATCAAGGGCTGGCTTCTTTATTGATGTAAATGATAGTAGCTCTTATGTGCACATGCTGAGAGACTTAAATACGTTTATGTTCTATATACAGTCACTGCTGCCAGTAGGGGCTGGGTATGTAGTTGGGTTGGTAGGACCCTTATCTAGCATTCATGAAGCCCTGGGTTGCCCTACAAGTAGCAAATAAATTGGATGTGGTGTTACACACCTGTGATCCTTGTATTTTGAATCTAGAGGTGGGAAGAGTAGAAGTTCAAAGTAATCTTCAGCACATCAGCTAGAGACCAGACTTTGATATGTAAAACCTATCTCTAGCTTGCCTGATAAAACATTCACTTAAATTGCCACTCAAGACTCTCATATGCTAAGTAGGAACTGCTCCTTTGACCAAGTGCCTCTCATCTCTCTCCAACATCCGAATTTCATCTCTGGAATAATCACTTATACCCTGTGATCTGTAATTCGTAGGCAAATGCTCTGCCATTCTTCGGAATGTATCACAAAAGGCATCTCCCCTGTAAAGTCTTGAGTGTCTCTTTGAGGCTTCCTTAACATCAGGTTCATAGCTCCATGCAAGTCTTATTTTATTTTATTTTTTAAAATACATTTTATTAATTTATTCATATTACATCTCAATTGTTATCCCATCCCTTGTGTCCTCCCATTCCTCCCTGCCTCCCATTTTCCCCTTACTCCCCTCCCCTATGACTGTGACTGAGGGAGATTTCCTCCCCCTGTATATGCTCATAGGGTATCAAGTCTCTTCTTGGTAGCCTGCTATCCTTCCTCTGAGTGCAAGTCTTATTTTAGATATTGATATCTTGGTTCACACCCCCATGCTTCTGGGAGACATTGAAAAGCCTGAATAGGATTGTATTTACCTCAAGGCATCCAGTGCACTTTCTACAGGAGTTTCTCAGAGATGCCAGAACAAAGCAGAACTGGCCTCACCTGTGATGACTCAATTTAAGCTAACTCTCCCTTAGGGTGGTGCTTTAGATTTGACCCTTTAAAAAACAAAAAAAAAAACAAAAAAACAAAACAAATGATAGGTGGAGTGGTACTCTTGATGCGGAGGGAACCAATGAGCCATAGCACCAATCAGCCAGCCTTTCACAATAGCAAACAACGGATATGCTGGTGCATTAAGTTGCTTAACTAGATGTCTCCAAGGTTTGATGTATTTAATGCATTTTGCCCTAATATGTGTTCAACTTTCACCAGGTTCAAAGATGTTATATTAGGTCCTTCTGTCATTACTCTGACAAAATACGTGACCAAAGAAACTTAAGGAAAGAAGGGCTTAACCTTGGCTCACAGTGTGAGGATACTGTCCATCCTGGTGGGAAGTCATGGTGGCCTGAGAAGCTGGTCACATTGTGTCTGCTGTCAGGAAGCAAAGGCAGATGAATACTCATGCTTAGCTAGCCTTTGCCTCCCTCCAACCCCCATACATGACCCCAAGCCCCATATGGTGTCAACCAGATTTAGGGTGTGCCTTTCTACCTCAATTAATCTAATCTAGAAAAACAAAATCCCCCACAGATAGGCCCACGGCTTGTCTCTCAGGTGATTCTAGATGCTGTCAGTTTAGGTTCAGTATTAACTAATGCAGCACCACAGTTCAACTAGTGTATTTGGGTTGAACCAGTTGTGCATGACCAGTACGTGAGCACATTTACACACCAATACACACTTGTGAATTTCTAGTCAGTGCACACCTAGAGATGGAATTGCTGGGTTCAGAGGCACGGTTATTTGGAATTGATTGTGCTGAAGAGTTTTTCAAAGTTGTTTCTGCTTCTTCACAGCACTTTGAACCTTTATATGTCATCCTTTCTCATGTGGCATTCTGATGTGGGACTCTGTGTGATTGTAATCTATGCTTCTCCAATGCTAAGTAAATTTAAGCTCCTCTATATTTCTGTCATTGTTTGGGGAATCTTTTTTGTGCAGTACCTATTTGGTTCCTTTGTTCATTCCTTCCTCAACCCACATTTGTGGGGAATATCTGTGCTTCAAACTGGATGGGTAGAAACAACAGAAATCTGTTGTCTCCTAGTTCTAGAGACCAGGGGTCTAAAGTCATGTGTCAATAGGACCATGCTTCCTCTGTGCTATGCAGAAGAAAGTAAGTTGATCTTTTTTTTTTTTTTTTTGAGGGGTAGGCAGGGGGTCTGTTTTTTCCTGGATGTCTTGGCTTTCCTGAGCTTCGGGCTACACTATCCTAGCCTTCCTCAGATCTCTTCTCTCTATATTTAACTTTATACTTTATGTGGCATCTCTTCTCTCTGTCTGGTTAAATCTCCCTACTCCCTTTCTTATAGAAGAACAGTCCTTGTGCTGAGGGCACTTTAACTTACATCTCTATTATATTGGCAAGGACTTTATTTGTAACTGAAGGTCGTGTGCATGGGTATCAAGAGTTAGGAGCTCACTTACCTTTAGGGGAAACACGGTCTAGCTCCAAACACTGCCTGGCATGTGAGACACATTCCCTAGCATCCTGATAAAGAATGGAGAGACTAAATTTAAGTTGGTACAAATCTACATTCCAGGTGAGCAGCCACAGATGTTCAGGTAGTAGGCCATGCTTCTGTAATCACATGCTTTCCAACCCTGTGGTTTCTTGGTACCCACAGAATTCCGCCATTTAAATACATGATTAAATAACACCATGCTAAATCTCACAGTAATTCCCTTCCAGGCCTTGTATTTGTATCCAATTATGGAAAACCCAAGCCAGAGCCGCAAAGGCCAAATTTTGAAACCACTTCCCTTCTTTCTGAGTTAGTTGCTACACTGAACACACTAACTAGATGAGTCTCCATTCAGCTGTATAATGTTAATAAGGGAAAGGCAAGCCAGTTCATTTTACAAATCTCCAAATTACAGGACAGAAGAAACTAGTGATGCTGGTGACAGGGGCTCTTTCTTCCACTGTTGCACTCCTTAACTTTTTGACAAATGTCATTGCTTTTCATAGTCTCATTTTACCCCCTCATAATGGAGCAAAATGAAAGGAAACGCTGTGAATCGGGCAAAAACAAAACAAAACAAAAACAAACAAAACCAACCCTGAATCGGGAGAGGAGAAGATGGTTCAGCAGTTACAAGCACTGGCTGCTCATCCAGGGATCTGAGTTCAATTCCCAATAACCACGTAACTACTTACATGTCCGTAATTCCAGTTTCTTCTTGTGGTCTCTGTAAGCACCAGGTAGGCATGTGGCATAGATATAAATGCAGCCAAACTTTCATGCACATAAAATAATAAAATACATGTTTTAATATTTTAAAAAGTCTGAGCTTTACAGATTCTGATTTATACAATCTCTTTCTTTCATCACATTTCAAAATCTGAGAGAGGCAGCAATGATTGCAAGCAATGCAGCCTGAATTCTTAGTAGAGGCTACATTTTTCCAGCTAGCACTCATTTCCTCACTGCTTCCTGCTGGGTCACACACACACACACACACACACACACACACACACACACACACACACACTCATTCAAGTCAGCAGGTGAGCCCCAGTCAGGCAGTCTCTTGAATCATCCACCTCACAGGCATGTGATGCTAAATTACATTATCTGCTTGCAGCCCAGGGAAACATGAAAGGAAACGAGTGGGGGCACTAACATGCATATTAAAGAAATTATTGAAACCACAGGCAACTTCATGCACATTTACCTATACTTACAAAGGCAGCAAAGTATGACATCTTGAGAAATGGCTGCCACTTTTCTACTGAGCTTGAGAAATGCAGGAGGCTGCAGGAGGAAAAGTGACACTCGAGTGTGGACAAAGGAAACAAAATTCCAGAGTGCTCTTTCCAAACAATGTTAAATTACAGAATACCCTTAAGGCTGGGAAGGAACTTGCTTTGGGCCAACCACACCTGGTAAAAAGTGATCAGTGCTTAGTTCAAAATATCATTGCTGGATTTGAAACAATTATAATAGCCGATACGATGCTGTGTACTTGCAATATCTGCACTTGGGAGGCTGAGACAGTTGAATTGCGAGTTTGAGGTTAACCTGGACTTCATAGTGAGAGCCTGTCTCAAAAGCTGCCCTGCCAGCTAGTTAGCTAACCAATTAAAGCATTTTCGGAGGAGCTGTAACTTGCAGTGCTGTCATGTGAGACTAAAATGATAGCCCCTCCCATTTTATTATGTGGCTAATTATACGTCAGACCCTGGGCAAATGTTATTTCGATTAGGAAGTGCTGTTTGTTTGTTTGCTTGCTTGCTTAAATTCGCATTTGACAGACAAGGAAAGCAGAGCACAGAGAGCTGAATCACCTTTTACTGCATGGCCCAGAGCAGTGGAGCGACTGGTTCCCAGCCCACATGGATGCTGATGGGATCCAAATATCCATACACGTGTGTTCTCAAGTTTCCTACACATAATATACAAGCTCAGACAAGGACAGGATGCCACAGCCAACATTGATGCTCAGATGGGGACCAGGTGGGTACACAGCAGTGGCAACTGCAAAGTCACATTGAACACAGGGTCTTGGAGCTGTTCTGATGATGTATCCCAAGGCTTCTCTCTGGGACACACTCTTTGGTATCTTATTCTCATAGCCTTTGGCTCATAACTTTATCTTGTTTGTTTATTTGTTTATTTCATTTGCAGTTCTGAGGACTGAAGGCAAGCTACTGTGTAGAGAGGTGAGCATGTAACAGCTGAGCTGTAGCCCTATCCATCTTTTCATGCGCTTATTTTATTTTCAAGGACTCATTAAGTTACCCAGGCTGACTCTGAATTCACCACCTAAAGCAGAAAGGCCTTGCTTTTGTGAACTTCCTGTTTCAGCCTCCCGAGTAACTGGAAGCACGGGTCATAGGCACCAACCAGCTGTTGTTCCTTCTTTTCTATGGACTTAAAAGATGGCAGCTGAGACTCTGACCTCCTCGGGGTTAAAAATCTTTCTCAGTCAGCTTCCCAATCAGCTTTGTTTCTCAGAATCAAATAACCCATTGTACTAGTCCACCATCAAAACGTGATTCTCTTATAAGGTTTAAGCTATGGACTCAGGTCAGTTTCCCACACCAGCAGTCACATCTGTAGTTTTGCTGTATGTTTGTTTTTAATGTTTAATTTTATTTCTTTTTTTTTTTTTTCCACTAACTCTTGCTCTCTTTTTTAATGCTAGGTACTCTGAACTTATTAGATTTTAATGGAAGAGCCATGTATTCAGAATCATTCATCTGAACCCCTTTGTCTAGATATATGAGGTTAAGCTGCCTCTTAATTAGAGTTTTACTACTAGGTACCCTGGTCACGAATTCGTCCCTTACCGACTTCATTCACCATTTGTTACTCTTAGGTTTATCTTTTCCTATGTTAACTCGAAATCTTTCTTTCATTTTATTCTACATGGCTCTGAAATGTCTCTTTCTTTCCTGCTTGTAAAGTGGTCATTTGTTTTGGTTAATCTGTTTCTTATAATTTGCCAGAAATAGAGATCACCCCCCCCCCCCATTACATGGCCTTGATCCCAGCACGTCTCTAACCACAAACTCATTGTTATATGGTTTGATCTCAGCCTTCTACGGGCTAACAGCTCGACCAACACCACCACCACCCCGCCCCCTGCCACATATATCAGTAGTGCCCTCTCTGTGAATGCCCTGCCTGATCCACCTGGAGCATGGCCAGCAGAGGTGAGCTATGCTGTCTCCTGAGCTCCATTGTTAAAACCTCTTCTCTCCCTCCTTTCACTAGGAGGCCTGTGGGACCCCAAGAACATTCAGATCCAACTGAGACACAGCTACCAGAGGTGAGCAGTAGGCTGTTCCCTGAGCTCCACTATCAGGCCCAAGGCTTTGCCTGCCTCCTAAGGAGTCCTGCTTTGGGAACATTTAACTAACACCAAGGACAGCCAGATGGCTAAAGGCCAGAATAAGAACACAATCAACAAGAGCCAGGGCACCACCGGAGCCCAGCTAGCCTACTACAGCAAACCCTGGATATCCTACCACAGCCAAAGCACACAGGGACCTGACCTTAAATCCAAATTTATAAGGATTATAGAAGGCTTTAAAGAGGAAATTATTAAATTCCTTAAGGAAATACAGGAAAATATAATCAACTGATAGAGGCCTTTAAAGAAGAAATTAATAAATGCCTTAAAGAACTACAGGAAAACACAATTAGACAGGTGAAGGAAATAAATAAAACTATTTAAGACATGAAAATGGAAGGAGAAACAATAAAGAAAACACACACTAAGTGAATCCTGGAGATGGAAAACCCAGAGAAGAGAACAAGAATGATAAACACAAATATCACCAGCAGAATTCAAGAGATGGAAGAGAGTCTCGGGAGTAGAAGATATGATAGAAGAAACCGATATATCAGCCAAAGTAAATGTAAAATATAAAAATTCCTGACACAAAACATCTAGGAAATCTGGGATACTATGAAAAGACCTAACCTAAGAATAATAGGAATAGAAGAAAGTAGAAGGTAAGGTGTCCCAGCTCCAAGAACCAGAAAATATTTTCAGCAAAATCATAGAAGAAAATTTCCCCAACCTAAAGAGATTCCTATAAACATATAAGAAACATACAGAATACCAATTATATTAGACCAAAAAAGAAAATTCTTCCACCACATAATAATCAAAGCACTAAATATACAGAACAAAGAAAAATATTAAAAACTGCAAGGGAAAAAGGCCAAGTAACTTACAAAAGCAGATCAATCAGAATTACACTCAACTTCTCAACAGAGACTTTAAAAGCTAGAAGGGCCGGGACAGATGTCTTTCAGGTTCTAAGAGACCACAGATGTCAGCCCAGACTACGATACCTAGGAACACTCTCAACATTCTAAGACAAAACAAAATTTAAACAATATCTATCCACAAATCCAGCCCTACAGAAATACTAGAAGGAAACCTCCAACCCAAGCAGGTTAACCACATTCAAGAAAACACAGGAAACAAGTAATTCCACACAAGCAAAAACAAAAGAAGGAAAGCACATACAAACACACCCGCATTAACACCACCAACATCAAAATAACAAAAATTAACAGCCATTGGTCATTAATATCTCTCAATATCAATGGGCTCAATTTGCTAATAAAAAAACACAGACTAACAGAATGGATGCAAAAACAGGATCCATTGCTCTGCTGCACACAAGAAACACACCTCAGTGACAAAGATAAACATTACCTCAGAGCAAAGTGTTGGAAAAAGATTTTTCAAGCACATGAACCCAAGAAACAAGCTAGAGTAGCCATTCTAACATCTAATAAAATAGACTTTCAACCAAAATAAATCAAAATACATAGGGAAGAATACATCCCACTCATCAAAGGAAAAATACCAAAATGACTTATCTATTCTGAACGTCCATGCCCCAAATGCAAAGACACCCACATTTGTAAAATAAACATTAGTAAAGCTTAAATCACACATCGAACCCCACACAATAATAATGGGAGACTTCAACATCTCTCTCTCACCAAGGGACAGGGCATCGAGAAAGAAACTAAACAGAGAAATAATGCAACTATCTAAAATTATGGCTCAAATGGACGTAAGAGATTATCTACATTCTATCCAAACACACAAAAAAATACCTTCTTCTCAGATCCTTACAGAACCATCTCCAAAATTGATCTTATACTTGGACATAAAGCAAATGTCAACACCTTTGTCCAGCAGCTGATGAAAACACATGTAGAGACCCACAGCCAAACAATAGGCTTTTGTGGACACGTGGAAAGAATGTTTGAGGGAGCTGGAGGAGTCAAGGATATCACAAGACCTACAGAGTCAACTAACGTGGGTCCATGAAGGCACACAGACACTGAACCACCATGCATGGACTGGATCTATACCTCTTACATATATGTAGCAGGTGTGTACCATGGTTAACATATAGGTCCCCTTATAATAGAAGCAGGGCTGTCTCCAACACTGTTGCCTGCCTCTGGGTCCCCTTCTCCTAGCTGGGCTGCTTTGTCAGGCCTCAGTGTGAAAACATGTGTTGTTATGTGCTTAGTCCTGCTATGACTTGATGTGTCAGGGAGGGTTGGTACCCCTTGGGCACCTCCTGTTCTCTGAGAAGAAGGAGAAGGGGGAGTGGGGGAGGGGGACATGAGGGTGGACTTGGAGGAGAGGAGGGAGGGGACTGGGATTAGGCTGTAAAGTGATTAAATTTTAAAAATTTTAAAGAAAATATATATCAATATATTTATATTTATATGATATTTTGGATAATGTGACAAATTATGCTGTAAAATCAAAATGTTTTAATTAATAATTTATTATTAATTTCAACATAGAATTGGTTTTGTATCTCCAAACTGTATCTATCAGTTTTAAACATTCTCCCTAGAAATTTATATCATGTTAGAGTTGTTGGATTGTCTGTACATCTCAAGCATATCTTCTAAAAGTGAGTTTTGTCTTTTCAAATTCCATAGCTTTTATTTCATTTTCTACCATTATTGAGTTGATTAGGGTCGCTAGTAAGTTGAAAATAAAAATAGCCATGAAGGACATTAAAAGCAAAGGCTTTTAATATCTGAACATTGCATAATGGTAATTTAAATTAAGGGTTTTTTCTTCTATTTTTAACCCCTTAGAGTTCTTATTATAAATTATGTTAATTTTTCTAAAATGAATATTTTTATAAAATATATATGTATGGTTATCTGGTCTGTGGTTTTCACTTTTCTATTAATCTAATAAGTTGCATAATTTCAAATACGAAGGCAAACTTGCATTCCTAAGATTCAGTAAATGTGGTTTTCATGATATTCTTTTGTATACATTTCTATATTTTTTATCCTAATACCTTGAAGTATTTTTATATACTAACGCAAAAGATGAAACTTTTTTCTCTTTTTATTGCAGTTCCTGTAGACTCATAGATTCTCACTAGGAGAATATGATGATGTATATAATTTGGCATATATGATGTTTAAGTAACCTTTATTAAATAAGGTAGGAAAATCATCCCCCTTTTTTTTTTCGTGGAAGAATTTGTACAATCCTGATGCAATTTCACTAATAAATGTTTGGGGTATCATTTCAAATTCTAGCAAAGCTCTTTAGTTTGTAATTTTCTTCCTAGGATGATTTGAGTAAGTCAGTTCAATTTCTTTAGTAGATATTACATTATGCAAATGTTCACTTTAGACGTTTACTCATTAAACAAATACGTTCAAATATATTGGGATACAGATATATTATATTTTCTAAAATAGTTTATTTTTCTTCTAATTCTTTTTTTTTAATACCATTATATCCAAACAGTAATAAGCAGTTTTAACTCCTGTATTTATGGTTTGTGCCTCATCTTTCTGTTTCTCCTGTTTGTTCTACTATGGACTTATTGATTGTGATAACCTTGTGGGAAGCACTATTTTTTAATCTTTGCTGAACTTCCTGTTACAGGTTCATTTTAACTTCATTGTTATACGATTTTATTATTTTTAAAATTTTTTGTAGGTTTTTCTCCGTCTTTGAGAGAGATGCTTGGATAGCTGATTTCAAGACTGTAAATAAATATTTGAAAAAGGCTATAGTGTCCCCCTCCCCCCCTTCTTTTTCTTTTGTACCATTTGGTTCAAAGTGTTTTCTGTACTTGGTTTTATGCTTGGAATGTAAAATATCCTCCACAAGATCATGTGTTTAAAGAGTTGGCACCTACTGTTTTGGAAAGTTGTAGGAGCTTCTGGAGGTGGAGCCTCCCTGGAGGAAGTAGGGTTGCAAGAGCGTTGGGATCTATTGGTTGGGATACATCCTGTCCATGATTCCCGCCCGGGTGCTGGTTCCTGACTATGAACACGATGTAACCAGCCACGGCACACGGCCATTGTGCTGTAGCTGTAATCAATGTCTAGCACCATGTCCTCCTCACCTTCATGGCCTACATCTTCAAACCATGAGCCCAAGTCAACTCTGCCTTCCTCAATTTGTTGGTACCAGAGAAATTCTAGTATGTCAGTGAGAAACATAACTAATGAATTCAATGCAATTTCCAGATTTCCACTTTGATCCTATATAAGGTTTTTTGGTTTTTGTTTGTTTGTTTGTTTGTTTGTTTGTTTTGGTTGGTTTGTTGGTTGGTTTGTTTGTTGGTTGGTTGGTTGGTTGGTTGGTTTGGTTTTTCGAGACAGGATTTCTCTGTGTAATAGCCCTGGGTGTTCTGGAACTCTCTTTGTAGATCAGGCTGGCCTTGAACTTACAGAGATCTGCCTGCCGTTGACTCCCAATGCTGGGATTAAAGGCCTGTGCTATCACAACTTGCTGATCCGTAAATGTTTTGAAGGGGTTTTTTTAACGTAAAAATAATTTTTATACATATGTACTGCACTCACATAATTTCTCCTTATTTATTTCTCCCTCCAAATTCTTCTATGCTCTTTCTGTAGGATTAGTGACCTCTTCTTCTTTTTAGTTATTGTTCCACACAAACTCCCAACACACACACACACACACACACACACACACACACACACACACACACACACACACACACACACAAATACAGCCTGCTGAGTACATTTAGTATTGCTCATATGTGTATTTGTTTAAGAATACTTGCTTAGAATTGGATAACCTATGAGGGGGCTTATCCCTGGAGAATTATTCTTCCTCTCTCAGCAGCCATTAATTTCGTGTTGTTCTTTATTTAGGCGTAGAGCTAATGCTGGCATCTCAACTTCTACTATCATTGTATAGGTGCTGTTTAGTAGACCATATTTTTGAGATCCTTATTATATACTGAAGATAAAATCTCACAGCAAACTTACTGATCTTCTAGCTCTTAAAAATTTTCCCCATCTTGTGTGATGTTCCCTGAGCCTTAGGTGTGGAGGACATAGCTCTATCAATTGGGTTGGGCATCCAACAGTAAGTTGTTCTCTCCCTTTGGGTGAGTTTCTGTAATATTTTCCATCTGCCACAAAAAGAAGCTTCTTTGACGATAGCTATATTTATCTGTGGTTATAAGACTACATCTTTTGAATCAAGTTAGAAATTAAACAGTTTTAGGAAAATGGCAGTAATAGGCTCTCCTGTAGAATCTATGACCTCATCAGACATGAGTAGCTGCCTAGGTTTGCAGTACCAGGCATGATATCTCTCATATTTAGTGGACCTTAAGTGCAATTAGACAGATGTTGCTTGCTGCCAAGTTATGTGCCACTATTGCCTCTGAGAATATCTGTTGTGCTGGCTATTGTGATTTATAGGCTTTACAGTCAGAGAACACCACTGATCTGGTTTTTTCATTTCCTTGATAGCCTGCATAACACCTTTGGATCCTATGAGAGTTGGTCCTCAGAGGAGACTACCTGGTCACGTCCAGCTCAGTTCCTCCAAGTCCTGCGAGTGGCTCTTCAGCTATCAGGGCTTACTTCAAGTTCTGGAAGGCAATTAAGAGCAATGGCAATAGCCTATATTGTTTGGGGGGAGTCTCTTGAACTTTTGATCAAAAACTTAAGTGAGATTTCCCATGCCTGTCACTGAGTTTTTGTTAAGTAGTCTGTGGCTCTTGAGGGAGTGGGGGAGCATTATCATCCCAAGAGGGATTCAATAATATATTTTTAAGGAAACACAAAATAATTTGTTTTATTTATGTTTTTCAAATATTCTTAATGCCATTTATCTGTCCTCTTTCCATATGACCCTGTCTCCCAGCTTCTCAGTTAAATCCCACCCCCAGTTTCCAGTGTCTCATTTTATAGTATTTGAAACTTACTAGTTCTTATCTTTAATTTAATAGAGATTGTGTTCTTTTTATTGCTGACTTTACCTTATTTCCACTGTGGTAAGAAAAATTCCTGTAAGGAATTCAATTGTTTGTCCTTGCATATGATTTAACATTATTTATTAATAAATCTTCCTTCTTCTCTTGAAACCCTATGTGTTTGTGGATATTGGCTGCAGTGCTTTTGGGTGTAAATTAGATTGTGTTTGATAACAATGCATTCATGTATTCCTTACCCTTAATGAGTGTCTGCTGTTCTATCAGTTACAGAGAAGTCTGTTCCTATCTCCCAACATTACAACAATGGTGTTTAGCCCTCTATTTTGCTTATGATGATATTTTAAATCTGTGTGGCTAAGACCATAAATATTTAGAACGTTCTAACTTCTTGTTAAGCTAGATATTTTGTTATGAGGAGATAAAACTGATCTTTAAACATACTCAATACATTAAAATCCATATTGTCTATTCTAGCACTACTGAAATGTTTCTCTTTCCATTGAAATTTGAATGAAATTATTTTCCAACCTTTTATTTTACAAATTCATACATGTAAAGAGGCTCAAAACTCTTAAAAATCATTATGCAATTCTTTTTAATCTAGCCTAATGTTTTGATTTTTAAAAATTTAAATATTAAATCATTTTTTTACTGAAAAACAATATTGCTATAATTCATTTTATATTTGGTATTTTATTCTTATTATTTTTCTCAACTCTTCTATGGTCCTATTTTCTCTTATGTTTCTGTTTGCTCTACATTAAGTGGATTTCCTTATACCACCCTTTATTATCTCACTAGTTTTATAGTATTTTACACCATTTTAGTAGTTATAAACAAATATTCAGTAGGTATAAACTAACATTACGTATTGAATGTAGTATTCTATAAATTAACATTTGAAATCTCATTCTTATAATTCAAAAACATTGTAACATTAACCTCATATCTCATCTTTATTTTTGTACTGTGTAATTTTTCCCTATGAATTAGCCTTTGGAAAATACATTTACCATCCAGAATACTGATCTCCCAAGGAGATGTAACTGTAGATTCTTTATGAGATCACCTTCCTTCCATCTGAGTAGCTCTCTCATTGTTCTCTTTGGTGATTCTAAGCATTTTTGCTTCACTGCTCCAGAAGCTGACACCTACCCTGGGTCCAGCCCTGGGTCCAGGTTCTTCAGGCATTGACACATCCCATCTCAAGCATTAGTTATCATCTTTTCAGATGGAGGTTTTTTTCCCCCCTAAAGGCCAAAGCTCTCACTCAGCCTACCTGCAGAATATCTCCAGGGTGCTGCCCACATTAATTCTCTGCCAACTTGCTCTTCTGTAATGTGAAGTAATATTAGGTAAATGTTATTACATTTTCATACTCTGCCCTTGAATCGATCCTTTTAGCATTATGAGATGTCTTTGACACTATTTCTTGCCTGGTGCTTTATTTGATTGATATTTATTTAACTCACCAGTATTTTTAATCAGTATTTGTCATTTGTTTGTTTTTTTAAATGTCAACCTTTATTTATCTTTGTATTTTAGTTATGCTTTTAGGGGGCTGAGTGTATAGCTCAGCAGTGGGAAGTATGCTTAGCATGTGTAAAGCCCTAGGCTTAACTTCCAGGAGTGTGTGTGTGTGTGTGTGTGTGTGTGTGTGTGTGTGTGTGTGTGCGCTGTGCATGTAACACACACACACACACATATACACACAAAGGGAGAGAGACAAGAAACACACAGAGAGAGAATAAATTTGCTTCTTACAAACAGTATAGAATTGGAGCTATTTGATTTCTGTGCTTTCTAGGCCTTTCTAGGCCTTTCTGGTCTATTAAACTGTTATTCTACTCATATTTCATCATGCTACCTAAATCTAACATTCAATCTTTTAAACAATTTTGAAAGCTATTTAGCTGATGTAATCTTCCTGAAGTGGACTTTTCCTTACCCTATTTCCTACCTCCCAAGCAACTTTTAATAAAGGTCTCCCTTCCTCCTTGTACCAGCCTTTCTGTCTAGTAACACTTCCTTCGGGTGTTGCATCTAGTCATTGCCTCTTTGACAGCATCCTAGATGGTCTGACGAGCATCGTCTTCCAGGATTCTAATCATGTCTGCCATTACTTGACTCTGTCTCTAATTTTTATTTTCATTTTCAAATGTGGAAGTTCTAGGTCATTGTTCCAAAATGTATTACGACTTGATTATTGCCTTCTGTACTTCCATTTCTTTACATGCTGAATACCATCCTCTGGTGTTGTGTATCTAGTGATTTGGAAAGCTGCATGTTGTAATCTATGCTAGCTTTGCTTCCGGCTGCCATATTTATTTGCATCTTCTGAGTTTCCTTGTGAGCTTTACGTTCATCTCAAAACTTCATTGTGGTAAAACATCCAGGCACAGGCATAGAACGAACTTGTCTTCTTTCATGTAGTAATTTGAAAACTGTGTCTTTTTTCCCATGAATACTATAAAACTCAGCCAAAATTCCACGGGAGGAGTAGATTTTGGTTTTATTTGGCCTGGTTTTTTGTTTGTTCGTTTTTTGTTTTGTTTTGTTTTGTTTGTTTGTTTTTGTTTTAGATTCTGGTTTCAAAGCACAAAGGCAATGTTTTTGTTGTTGGGTTTTGGTTTTTTGGTTGGTTGGTTGGTTGGTTGTCCCCCTCAACCCCCCAGACAAGGTTTCACTTCTGATTGGCTGTCCTGGACTCTGGACTAGCTTTGAAGGCCAGTCTGGCCTCAAGATCTGCCTGCTTGCCTCTGCCTCCCGAGTGCTGGGATTAAAGGCGTGCGCACCACGCCCAGTTTACAAGGACATATTTTTGTTGTTATTTTTTTTCCCTCTCTCCATCTGTGAACAAGGCGCTTTCTGTCAGGAGCCTCCACTTGCTTCTATGCAGCCATCCATCGTCTGAGGACAACCAGACTACCCACCTCAGGGTAGGTTCAGGAAGGGAAGACAGTGGGCCGCGCAGGACCCTGGCTGGTGTGGCTCTCTCTGGAATGCAGAGTAGTGGTGGCTGTGGTAGGAGGCAGCACTCGGCCTGGCCGTGAATGGGAGCAAGTATGTGGGGGTTGGTTAGACACCATTAGCAGTCAGGTGGGCAGGACTCAGTAGACTCTAGGATTCCCTTGAGAGCCTGGATCAGGTCTAAGTGCCACACACGTGCCATCTGTCCCAGCCTATGGCTTGGCATGGGGCTGTCCACGCCTGCCTGCTGATGAACGGTTTAGCCCAGTGACTTTCCTTTGTGTAGCTGAGCAAGGTCTGCTCTCACCAGATGAACAGTGGATCTGCAAGTACACTGTCTTGGTCCAAAATACTGAATAGGAAATCACGTTCTTCCCATCCTGCATCCACTCTGCACCCCACTGCATGGGAACCAAGGCAGAATCTCCAGCCTTAATTCTTGTGTCAGGATCCAGACCAGTGCCACACTTCAGGGCAGCCCTGGGCACCCTGGCCTGGGAAGCCTAGTGTTTACCATTGTCATTAAGCCACAGCTCTCTGCCACTGCATGGCCATCCTCAGTGGGGCACCATGTGCCCTTCTTAAGCCCCTCAGATACCTCAGCACTGGTGGGGGGGGGTGAGGGGGGGAGCGGTGGAGGGGGGAGGAGACAGGGACCATGTGATAGCAGCCAGGTTCACTCTTGCTGAGAGAGCTGGGTTGGAGAGCAAGGGCTTGTTCCCTGCAGTATCTGTTCTATGAAGTTTGTTAAATGCAAGGGAAGCTGAAATTCTTGTATCTTTAAGGAGGAAATCTTATTTAGCCCTTTGCGTCCTAGATTGACTTACACACAGAGCCTAGAGCCCAGTTTTAGCTTAACACTGTGAATATAGTAAAATAATCTTGTATCTTTATCCTTTTTTATTATGCTGAAAAAAAATAATTAAACCAATCGTACAGACAGAAACAAAAACACCAACTAAAAAGAAATTCAAATCACGTGAGTGCTGCTGTCCTCCTCCTCCACTTCTTTCTCCTCCCTTTTGACCTCCTCTTCCTTCTTTCCCCCTGTTCTTTCGTCTTCTCTTTCTCTTCATCCTCTTCCTCTTCTTCCCACTCTTTATCTTTCCACTAAAGTGGACATTGGTAGCTTAACTTGATCCTCAAATCTCTTGTTGGTTTCCTAACACGAGAAGAGCACTAGGGTTTATGGGTAACAGGTTTGTTGAATTGTTAGCGTAAGGTGTTGGTGGGCAGGTGTTTAACAAGAAGGTGACCTGAATACTGAAACCGAATGCATGTGCAAGTCAATTGGTCGTCTTACTCTGGGGAACAGAAACCTCTTATGAATATGGCCTAGATCCATTCCCTCATTAGCATACATCAGTGTTGCAATTCTTTTATTACTATGTCTTTCTCATTACTTCACTTCAGTATTTCTACAAGAATCTCAACCCCTGTGTGCTTACCTTGAGCAGAGTTGTCAGGTAAAAACAAACAAACAAACAAACAAAACCCATACAGGTGAACAAAACACAGGGTGCCCAGTTAACTTATTATTTAATAAATAACCTTTGAAACATAAACACATAATTATGTAATTATAAATATCTAAACAGCCTATATTTTATGTGGCAACCTATAACCTGCAAGACAGACTTTTTTTATTTTTTCCATCTCTTCATTATGTTTCTTTTTAAAACATATACATTATATTATTACACATATAAAAACTACATACAGCAGGAAGAACCACAAAACAATCAGGAATCATGTAAACGTTACATTCATAGTGATTTGGCTATCCGTATTTTGAAAACTTGAAGTAAACATCTTTCCTATCTTGTTGAGTCTAAAATGCAAGACACATATTTTACACTTGAAAAATGGGATAAACAATCAATTTATTTATGTAATTTTCAACTATAAGGCAATGAAGATTGCCAGGAGGTAGTGGAACATGCCTTTTATCACAGCACTCATGAGGCCGAGGCAGGCGGATCTCTGTGAATTTGAGGTCAGCCTGGTCTACAGAGAGAGTTCCAGGACAGCCAAAGCTACACAGAGAAACCTGTCTCAAAACAAAAAACAAAAAACAAAAAACAAAAAAAACACCAAATAACCCCTAAAACTAAAGATAGAAAGTCTTTGGTCTCAACAGATGTGTTTCAGAAACCATTTAAAGCACAGTATCCAAACTGAAAGAGCCTGAGATAGAAGAATAGAAACTTCTAGGCCAGCAGGGCACTATATGCTAAAGTCAGAAGTTATTAACTTAACATTCTCAACATAGCTACTAATCACAACATGACACTACTACAGGAATTTTTAAAAAATCATCCTCATTATCATCATCATCTTTATAACAATTCTTGGCATAAGGCCTTGCATTAACCTTCTGTTTCACAGAGTAAATACTAATGTCTTCAGCAATCATGGTAGACCATCGTCCTTCTACCTCCTTCTGCTTCCCACCTGTTCCCTCTTATCTGGGGATAGCCTGCCGTTCTCAAGTTGGGACAAACACTGGGCTGCCTTGGGGATTGTGTACTAGCTCTTTGCTGTGCTTGCAACTCCCCTTGACAATGTACTTTCCAGAATTTGATCAGATGGCATTGCCACAGTCAAGCTTATCTTGATTCTTTCTACAAAACTACTGATCATCCTCTCTTCTAGTACTCCTAAGCTCTATTCCCTGAAGTATTTACATTTTAAAATTATTCCATGTAATTCATTATTTTCCAGTTATTTTTTTATGTTTTGACTCCTGTAGTGAGTATTTAAGAGCCAAGACCTTTGTCTTATTTAATCAGCAGCATACCCTCGAGTGAGGAACAATGCCTATCACACAGGGAAATAAGTATCATTTTTTATAGTCCATAAATATATGACTAATGAAAATTCAGTTTGAAATAAGAAGGGATTGAGGTGGATTCAAGCAATGCAAACAAAAAAGAGCTTAGCATACTTTTCATTTTAGAGTCTGTGTTCCCTTGGTTAACGTACTCCATAGCTAGGCACAAAGCATGGCCACTGATCCATGGAAGACAATTTCATGCTCAAAACTATCCAGGGGAAAAGTCTTTCTAACAGTTTTTCTCACAAGGGATCTCTAAAATCCAATTTGGAAGAGTTTGAGTTAAAAGTCAAGTTTCAACAGCACAGACATCATTTACACTTCTCGGGATTTAGGGATATACAAGACAAATGAACTAATTTGACACAAAATAAAATAATCTACTCCTTTGGCTCACCCTCACCAAAGAATGTTTCAACACCATTGCCATCACCCCACCCCACCCCCCTTTTCACACAGTTCAATTTTCTAAAGGATTTTTTCTGTGTTCTGTTTCCCCACGTCTCTTGACAGATTAGAAAATAATGACCCAGAGACTTCTACAATTTAAGGAATAAATCAAAATTCTATATGCCTCTGAAGTCACCCTGGCAGCTTATCTCTCTTATATCGACATCCCTGGAAGCAGGATAGCTAAAGCCAGCCACACAGGGACCACCGCTGCCACTGAGGCCATTAGGTTGCCATGAATAATGTATTAGGCACATGTGTCTGATTGGCTCTTTCATTTACATTTGTGGGTGAATAGAAAAATCTATTTAATGCCATTGATTAGCCTGTTTATTCTAATTTTGACAAAAGTATATAGACTCATTGTATACTCATGCCTATCACCTATGTGAATAAATACTACATATCAGTAATGTTTCAGATTTTCCTTCTAGTTCCCATAGGGCTATGGACTTTAGCATACAAAATTGGGAGGGAGACATCTGAGCTCATATTAATCTCTCACTCAGCACCATTACTGCTGCCTCCTAGTGCATATTTTGCACAGTGGCCATGGAGTTTGTAGTATGCAGAATTTGGTCTCCCTTGTTCTAGGTACCACAAACACAGAACCTCTTTCCAGTGCCCTAGTGCCCACATCTCTGAGTTCATTTTCTAAGGGGTACAAACATGAATCATTTGCATAGTCATTTGCATAATCAGCCTGGTTTGCACATGAAGTGCTTGAGTGCCTCACTCCTAAGCACTAGACACTGTTCTACTTTCAGTCTCACTGAGAAGTGCTTTTGCTGAGGCTCAGCCTTGCTCCTCGGTTTTTAGTATATTGAAATCTTCTTTTTTCCTTACACGGACCTCCTATTTTGTGGGGTTTTTTTTTTTCAGTTAGTCTTATTTTGTTCTATATTTGAGCATGCCTTTGCATGCACATACCCTGGTCATGAGGTTCAGGACACACCAATAGCTTGGATTTAGTTTGTACTAGTCCACTTTCATGTGAGCATTCTGGAGCTATTGCTGGACCGTCAAATAAACACCATCTATCACAGTGTTATCTCAAGACAGGTAATAAATGGTCAACACACTGTAATGCAAGTAGCACACAGATAGCAGCCATCCCTAGGTGAGCTGAGCTGTTCCTTCTTATCTCACACAGAGCCTTAGGTTGGGATGCTAAAGCTTGGGCTGGGTATGTGGTTTACATCTGTAATATAACCTTGGACTACTTGCACATCTTCTTAGAAGAGTCTGACTCCTATTCCTCTCATACCTGGTGGAGGTACTCAGTGGGATGAGCATGTCACTTACGATTTGTCAAATTATACAAGGGAAGAAGTTAACATTAATCTCTCTGTGGCATGAGCAGCAAGGGATATGTTTTCTCATATATAACCAATCTACCCAATCTATAACAATCAACACAGTGGAAACAATAGAATGTCTAACATGCCCTTCACTCATATCCCATGGCCCAAAACAAGTCACTTGACCACCACCATCTAGAAATGGGGAAGAAAATCAGTCTTACATCAAACTCCAAAGAAAAAAGGTGAAAACAGACATATCATTAGTGCCTACCATATTAAGTGGAGTTAGCTTTTGTGCTGGTCTCTTTAGATTTCTTGGTTCTTTTTCCTTTTGTCTACTTGACATCAATATGTCCGTGGGTTTGCTAGACTACAATTAAGAAATGCTTCAATCAGGTGACTTGAACAATTAATATTCATTTTCTCAGTTTTGCAGGATGAAATTTCGAAATGAAGGTATATCTAGGTTGATTTCCTGGAGTCCTAACACTTGCCTTATAAATAGCCATCTTTGTCGTCAGTGATCTCCATCTTTACATGTCCTTGTCATGATCTATTTTTTAAAATTAATTTATTTGTTCACTTTAGATCCTGATTATAAGCATCTCCCTCCTCTCCTCCTGGTTTCACCCTCCCTCATTTTTCCCCTTATCCCCCCTCCCCTACTCCTCAAAAAAAGGGAAACCTTTCTCCTACCAACCCATCACAGCACAACAATTCATATCAGGACTGAATGCATCCTCTTCCCCTATGGTTTCAAGAGGCAGCCCCGCCAGGGGAAAATAATCAAAAAGCAGGCAACAGAGGTCATGTCAGACACAGCCGTTGCTCCCCTTACTAGGGGACCCACATGAAGACCAAGCTGCCTATTGGCTACCTCTGTGTAGGGGGCCTAGGTCCCCAGCCCACACATAGTCCTCGGTTGGTGCTTCACTCTCCTCAAGCCCCTCACCCCTGGCTTAGGTTAGTGGGCTCTGTTGGTCTTCTTGTGGTGCTCCTGTCTGGAGGTATCTCCATCCTTGATTTCAAGCTGTACTACAGAGCAGCAGTAATGATCTCTTTCTTTAAGGATACCAGTGATATTGGACTAGGTTCTATCCTAAGTGCTTCAACTCAACTTCTTAAAATCATTATCTTCAAGTTTCTTGGATACTAGGCTTAAAGACTTCAGGGAGAGATCTGAGAAGGACATAACTCAGCTTATTAATCTTTCATTTATGACCATTGCTATTCTCTCAAATCAGGGGAACTTCTTTTCGAGTGCATATTCTGCATGGTGGCTGAAGAGTTTTTTATCTGTGAGATTTCATAGGACACCTAAAAGCATCACTTAGTATGAGCAGGAAGTCACTTCCAGAAGAGTCCGTATGGTAATTTAAATAAAAATGGTCCCCATACGCTAATATACTCGAAGGCTTGATCACCAGGTAGTGGCACTATTTGAAAATATTAGAAAGTATGGCCTTATTGGAGAAAGTGTGTCACTTAAGGTGGTGGTGGTGGGGAGATTTGAGGTTTCAAAAGGCCCATTCCAAGTCACTCTCTTCTTGATAGCTGTAGAGCTCTCAATTGCTTCCCAGCACCATGTTTGTCAGCATGGCACCATCCCTCACCATGATGGAAATGGACTAACCATGTGAAACTCTAATCAAGCTTCAGTGAAATGTTTTCCTTTAGAAGAGTTGCCAGGGTCATGATGTCTCTTCACAGCAATAGAATACTGACCAAGACAGTCATCAAAGTGGATAGTCTCCCATTCTTCTGCCATATTGAAAAGTACATTGGGATGACACAAAGCTGAACATGTAGATTTACTTTTCTATAAAGCAAGTGCAAGAAAAGACTTCAACAAAATGAGTAAACATTATGGCTTATAAATGCACCAATTTGGACTTACGGCCAAATAGTTAGAGGAGCATGAGGAGATGCCCAGAAATGCAAAAACTAGAATTCTTGCTGGCCCTAAGTCATGGAGGAGGGAACAGATAAATCCCACGTAAGCTTCGAGGACATTCCCTAGCTGATCTGTGCCTTGCCTCATGGTAATCTGTAGAAAATACAAATCAAACATCATTCTGCTACAGGATTGGTGCTGCTCTAAATCCACCGTGATGACCATGACCAAGGCCATTCATAAACTGGGCCCTGTAGGCTCAATTTTTCTTAATAAATATATTTTCTTAACAACTTATTAGCCAAGTGTACATCACTTATAACCCAACTAACCAAAACCATAGGAAATGAGGATTAAGGAACACAACAACAAAACTGTAAGAATATCAGTTCTGAAGAGCAATTCTCCTGGCATAACCAGCAGACTTTTTTCTGCTGGAACCTGGAGTAACCAGAACCCAGAACCTCAGCAGAAGCCGGAGCCACAAAGCCTTCCCTTGGGCGGTTCTCTCTAGGAGCGTCTCGAAGTAGAGCGATGAATAGCCAAAACTATCCAAAGTCTCCAAAAAGTCCCTCCTCCATTTTTCAGCTGATTTATATATCTCCTCCCAGAGTCTGTTCATGGGATCTTTTCAACTGGCAGCAATCAAGCTCCCCCACGAGGTGGTTGGTCTTTTAGTGGATTAACCTCACCTGTTCTCTCACAAGACCATTTCAATCCCACACTTGGGATCCTAAAAAACAGGCTTATCTCTCCTTCAGGACCTTGTCCTCTTTAATCTTCTCCTGGCTGTCCCTTCTCTTGTTTATCGTGGTCCAGTTTCATTAGTATTTTTCAGTGAACACTGTATTCAGCTCTGCTTTGACACCTTCATACATGGTAGATGCTTTTTCTAGTCTCTAAAATGACTGTTCTTCTGTATTCTTCTGGTCCTGGCATGGCACCTACTTGGAGTCGTCCATGAGTCCACAATGGAAGTGATAGATCTAAATAGCCCAGGCGATTGTTAGCATCCTATTTGTTAATCTGTAGTGCACTGGTTTTCACATGTACACATACTTATTTGGCACTCTACAATTCTCTGCCAGAGTACCTGGATCACAAGATAAACCACACATATGATAGATACGGTTTGTGTTATTTGACACTTATAAACCTTTAAAAGCTTATGCAATGTCATATAGGTACTAACTATTATTATTCCTACTAATCATCTATATTCTAACTTGCTGAAGAAAGTTTATAAAGTAAGAGTATTCACACGAAGACAGAAAAGCAAGTCTGGGTGCAGACTTCTGTTGATGTCACCACTTGCTTACTTTATCCTCACTGTCCCCTAGGGTAAGTGAAACAGTTAGCCGAGGCATTGCTGTCTACACAGTTTCTCCATGGCCCAGGGGCTCCTCACTGCTGTAATTTACCAGGTGACAACGGCTGAAGGGAATCTACACTTCTAGAAGTGTATGAGAAAAGAATGAGCAACCAAGAAGGAAAGAACGCCCATTGGAGCCACTATTTCATCCAGCCCTCAGCTACAGAAGCTAAATTTTACGTCTTCTCTTTCATTAATGAGAGACTAAGAAATGATAAACACTCCTGCCTTAGAACACTTACCCATGACATGCAAAAGTTTATTTTTATTTTTGCTATTTTGTTAACATACTGAGCCCATATATGTGCCTAAGTGTGGTATCATCAGTTAGGGCACAGGCAGTAGACCTGGAGCCATCCCCACACAAGAAAATAGACCCTCTTCAGACCCAGAATATCTTCCTTTTATAGACAATGAAACTAAACCTACAACCACAAAGACCTTATACAAATGAATGTGTAAACGAATGAAAGGTAACATGAAAAGAATCAAACCAAAAGACACACCTTCTAGCTTCAGATCTATGATTCTCACATCAGTGTTTTTTCGTGGGTGAAGGTAATAGTCACAAAATGTCCTTGGCCATAAAAGCCATAGTAAATGGTTAGACGTTTAGTTCTAAAAATAGTATGTATTTTAATTTTCATGAGTCAAAGCAAGGTGAAATAGATGAGAGTGTCACCACATACCTGATGAATTTAGTGACTATCCCCTGCAAATGCTCAAGAAATATTTACATTCCACATACTGCTTAATTCGACTGGCATGGCAGAGATAGATTTATAAGATAGTGTAGGTATCTCTGTCTTGGACCGTTTATTTAGAGGTTAAAGAAAAGAGCCAACTAAACATTCTAATATAGATAGGACAGTTAGGGTCCCAAGGTAGAGAGGATGGGGCCCATCTGAGGGGAGAAAGACTGTTGGGATGTAGTTAATTATAGAGAGGATGAAGAACTGACTTATCACATTATCTGACCTTGCATATTCTTCTTTTTTTAATGTGGTGTATGGGGTCCAGAGAAATGAGTTCTGCCCTATCTCAGTGGAAAGCTTCCCTATGGCTGTGACACTGTTATTTCCTTTGACTTCCAAGAAATTTGTATTTGTGAAACTGTTATTTCAAAAGTAATAAATGAGGTTTAGAAAACACATGCTTCCATAATAATCAACATGGCTGAGTTAAAGTGGGGTTTGAATCAAAAGGAAACAGAAAGACTCATCAGAGAAGTCATGAGACTTGGACAAGGTTGGTGGAATGGAGTTGGAGACATTGGGAAAAGTTACCGGAAGAGGAGCCATGAAAGTCACAGGATGGTTCTACACTTGGGGATTCGTCATAGACTTATGAAGATGTTGACAGTTACATTAACTGACTCTACAAAAATCTCCAAGTAAGATGTCTCTATGTGGTAACAGAGATGGTCAACAATTCAGACAGACACATAGCTTTCTTCTTCTTCTTCTTCTTCTTCTTCTTCTTCTTCTTCTTCTTCTTCTTCTTCTTCTTCTTCTTCTTCTTCTTCTTCTTCTTCTTCTTCTTCTTCTTCTTCTTCTTCTTCTTCTTCTCATGAGTCATGTTGAAGAAGAATAGAAAAAGGAAGGACATTCTAAGCATTTCCACTAAAATCAGGAACAAGAAATGAATATAAACTCTCCTCACTTTTTATCAAGCATAGTACTTGAAGTCTTAGCTAGGGCCATAGCCAATGAATGGGATACATATAACAAAGTAAGAAGTCAAAGTATGCTTATTTGCAAATATTAACTCATGTATAAAATTTGCTTTTATACATAAAGACTGTCAGGACTCGAACCAAAAAATTGTACATCTGATAAATACATTCAGCAAAGGTGTAAGGTAGAAAATTAACACAGAGAAATTTAGTTGCCTTTCTATATGCAAATTACAAACACACTGAAAAAGAACTCAGGGAATAAAGACCATTCACAAAAAAATGAAAAAACCTTTTGGAAGACATCTAGCCAAGAAAGTGAAAGGTTTATGTGACAAAGACTTCAACACACTGAAGACAAAAAATGAAGAAGACACAATAAGAAGGAAAGAGCTCCAGCACTCACAGATTAGTGGGATTAATAGTATAAAAATGGATATCTTATCTTTTCACTGCTCTAGAGATGCTGGAACCTGGGAGAGTGGAGCCCCAAAATGAGGTGGACTAAAGTCTCATGCAATCACCAACTTTACTCAGAGCACCGGACAATTTATAATCCGAGGGTTAGGAAGGATCACCTGAGTAAAGTTCTCATGGGCTCAAGCTATATATAAACACAGGGACAAGCCACATGTAGCAAAAACATATTTTTCCATAGAGGCATATAAACAAATAACAATATCCAGTTGTAATAAGTAATCTGCAGTAAACTCATTCCTATCTGCTGAGTGTGGGAGGAACATGATAGCACATTTCCAGAACAATTCTTATCACCTCCTTGCTTTGACTTATATTACAGAGCTATACTAACACAAAAAGCATGGCACTGCATTAAAAAAAAAAGACTCACTGACTAATGGAATAACAGAGAGACCCACAGTCCTCCAGCCACCTGACTTTTTACAAAGAAGCCAACAAATACAAATTGGAGAAATTATGTCTTCAACAATGGTGCTGATCAAATTGGATGGCTACAGGAGGAAGACTAAAACTCAATGCTAATCTCTCACCCTGTACAAAAATGCATTGACAAAAGACCTGATGTTCTGAATCTAAAAGACAAGAAAGTAGGAAATAGCATCTTTCTTTAGCATATAACTATCAAATAAGTATTATTCCATTTGGGTTGTGTTAGAATTGGGTTTCATTTAAAAATTAACTCAGTGAATATTTTTGTAGTTTCTTCTGCTTATTTATTTGTAGGTCTGAATAAATATTTGTACCACCTGTGTGCAGGAGCCCATGGAGACTAGAAGCAGGCACTGAATCCTTACATGTGTAATTGCATGCTGGTATGAGCATCCTTATGTGTGTCTTGGGCAAGAGCAGTAAGTTCTCTTAACCACTGAGGCATCTCTCCATTCCACCAATGAGTGAGTTTTGCCCTCTGATTGCAACATGATTTTTTTTCCAACATGTTTTTATCATCTTATACAGTGTACTTATGCAAAGCATCATTCTCATCATTAAATATCATATAATAAGAGCCTAAAGAGATGGTCCAGAGACTAAGAGCAAACGCTTACTGCTCTTCCAGAGGACCTGAGTTCAATTCCCAGAGACCACTTTGGGAAGCATAGAAGCTACATATAACTCCAGCTCCAGGGAATATGACATATAACTCCCTATTTTGCCTTCTACAGACATGGTACACACACACACACACACACACACACACACACACACACACACACACACTTTTGCTCAATTCTGAAAACATTTGAAGAAGATGCCTTGCATTCTGCTGTGTCAAATATTCAACCAAGATTTAAACTTTTCAGATAAAAATAAACAAGTACATCCATTTCTATAGTATTCAAAAGTGCTTTGATAAAAGAGAAAATTATTATTTGTACCCAAAAGTGCCTTAAAATGAATTTTTGTGACCTATTATCAGTACACATTTGATTCACATGTCTCTTTTTTAAAATGTGTGTTTTGGGGGTTGTGTGAATTTTCTTAGGTTAAAATGGGTCATGAGCGGAAAGTCTTGGGAAGTCCCACAGTACCACATACTCTCCTCTGTGGTGTTTGCTTTGTCTGGGGCCAAAGCTATGGATCCAGACAACCTTGGAATGAAACCTCTGCAATAATCAGCCAAAATAAATCCTCCTTGCATTTGGCTTTCTCGGGCATTTTCTCACAACAACAGAAAGCTGACTCCTTAGCATCCATTCCTTTGGGCGCCTTCTGCCACAAATACCTCTTTCTGGAAACTTTATCACCCAGTTTAGGCAAATGCTTTCCTGCATGGTTTTCAATCAGATCCTGGGCAGTGTAAAAGTAGCTCTTAAGTGTATTTTATGCCCAGACCCAGTGTAGTGTTCAGCTATCCTTAATTTAGTTGCAATAACCAAGTTATATCTCCTTGGGGCCAGAAAAAGCAGCCACAGATCTCAAAACACCTCAGAATCATTCGCCTTATAATTAAAATGAGAATTTGTGGTTGAGTTCTTTGTTCTTTAATAGGGCAAGGGGTATTTATCATTTATATTTCTATATAATTACAAGGAGTAAATCTCTCTTCTAAAAACAAAACAGTGAAATCAAGTGAGCACCATGGTTCACGTAGCAGTTATGCAATGCTCACATCTTCCTCAGTCCTAAAGTAGCCACACTGTTAGCAACAGACGGTCAGTATTAGAAACAGAATCTTTTAGGAATGAAAACTTTTAAAGAAGAATGAGGTGTGAACACAAGCGGAATACAGTATTGTTACAAGTAGACGGACACCAGGCCTGCCTACGGAGACTCTGGGGCAGTTTCTGAAAAATGAACATGAGAGTCCAGCATGGCCTCTTGTCAAATATTGTAGCATTGGTCACTCACAAAGAACTCATTTTGTGTTTGGTGATATATTTGACAAAAACAAAACAAAACAGTAAACTTTTGTTTTTCTCTTGAAAAGTCGTTGTCCTTAGGATAGAGCGCCACATGATCAAAATCTACTATATAGCTGCTTTTCACCACCACACCACAGCCCTGCTTCCCTGTATCCCAGCACAGCTATTATCAGTATGTACCAGATCCTGTGGCTATGGATGCTTGTGGTTGTGTGGGCTGAGGGTCCATCGCTCTCATCAGCTTCTTAAGTACCATCACTGCTAACCACTACTGTAAAGTTATCCCACTTGACACTTTTCTAAGAACTTCCCAAGCGCTGATTCACATAATCCTCACCGTAATCCTCTAGCTAAGATATACCATTAGCCCCATTTCACAAAGAGAGAAACTGAAGCACCAAGAAGCTGATAATCCACCAAAAGCACAGACGGGGCTTATTATTGTGGAATCCAGAATGGGAGTCCCACAGTCTGACACCTCACCTCAGCCTGTGTTCTCAGTTACGTGCCTTTCCTGGACTCCCAAACGACTTCTTGGCTGTGATTAAGATGTCCAAGGAGAGCTGGAGCAGGAGGCTGCCAGGATCTCTTGGCAATGATAGGACACTTAAGCATAGCATTTCCTTTTCTTCCTTTCTTTATACACACACACACAAGCACACACGCATGCAGGCACATGCACAGGCAGCACATGCAGAGAGAGAGAGGGAGAGAGAGAGAGAGAGCGAGCTAGACAGACACACAGAGACAGAGACAGATAGACAAACAGACAGAAAGACAAACAGACAGAGACAGATAGTCAGACATACCGACAAAGAGACAGAGACAGACAGAAAACAAACAGATAGTGGAAGACACAGAGGGAGGGAACAGAAAAGGAGGGAGGGAAGAGAGGGAATAAATAGAAGGAGGACCAGTGTTGGCTGCCCAGATTTCACTTGAGTGTAGTGGCAACTGCTTAATAAACAGGGTCTGACATTCACGTAGTGTGTTTTCAGTGACTATTGATTTATTTCTAACAACTGAAACAGTTGCTTCACCCGCTAAGCCAATAAGGCACCGAAATCACCATCATTATCAGAGTTTATGAAAAGTTAAAGGCTGGGGAGCTCGAAACTGAAAGAGACCTGACCCTTAAGATTCTTCTACCTTGGTAAAAATAATTTTTAGTTGTTTATGGACACAGATCAGCTAGAAAATTGAAGATTTATAAAATAGACTTTTAATCAGTATGCAAGCCTCAAGGTAGATTTTGGAATCATTAGACTGGGTAATCCTACAAAAATAAAAACATAGATTAGAACATAAAAATAAAGAGGTCAAAGTGGGCATGCTTGTGCTCCATGGATCCAATCAAAACAAAATTCAAACCAAATAGAATTAAAAGACAAATGTCTAATACTGGTGCCCCAACAGAGTCAAACACCACCTGACTTTTCCATGCCTACATCTCCTGACCTCAGTGTTTCAGCACCATAGTTTGGGATTCTCCTGTTTCTTTTTGTGGTAGCAGCTTGGTTCTTGAGAAGACCTTTGATGTATCTTACCTGTTGTTAGGTCTCAAACTCAGGACAAACTGCTAACTGCGGTGCCTATTTGATCCTGGCCACAAGTCTCTCTCAGCATTGCCAGTGCCTACTAGAGAGCTGCTCTTCTTTATAAAACCCATCCATTTTAGCTACACCATCTCTTGGCTTCCTGGTCTCTTGGTTCATTCTTGGTATCTTGGCTTCCGGTTCCTCTGCTCTCTACCACCATCACCATCACTGTGGTGGTTAAATAGGTATGGCCCCCCAAAGACTCATGCGTTTGAATGCTTGGCCCATGGAAAGTTACACTATTAAGAGGTGTGGCCTTGGTGGAGGAAGTGTGGCCTTGGTGGAGGAAGTGTGGCCTTGGTGGAGGAAGTGTGGCCTTGGTGGAGGAAGCGTATCCATGTGGGGGTGGACTTTGATGTCTTCTATGCTCGACCTCTGCCCATGGAATCTAGTCTCCTTCTGCTTTCAGATCAAGATGTAGAACTCTCAGCTCCTCCAGCACCATGTCTGCCTGCATGCTGCCATGCTTCCCACCATGATGATGATGAAACTGTAAGCTAACCCCATTTAAATGTTTTCCTTTATAAGAGTTGTCATGATCATGGTATCTCTTCGCAGCAAGAAATCTCAAACTAAGACAACCACCCACCCCTCATGGTCATGTTCAGTCTGGATCCTTCCAGATGCCTCTGGGTATGCTCTTCCTCATATCTATAATAAACCATCTCCTCACCCCACACCTAACAGCAGTCATGTTCTCTTTTTTTCCCATTCACCTGTGGATATTACAAACCAACTGAGCTCTCACATCTAGTCATCTCTGAGCACTTCTCTGCGTGACTCAGCTCTCTCCCCTCGCAGGAAGCCTGAAGAGTCCCCTTCCCCTTCTGTTTCACCATGGCCTGATCAAGCTAATGTTGAAGCCACATTCTAGCTCCAACATTGACTTAGTCATGATGGGAAATGACTAGCAACACGAAGAAAGAAGTTTTCAGACCTTAGGTACCAGGGTTATACAAATGCTTCTAGGCTACGACGTGATTACAGCACTATTCAAAATCTACATTCTGTTATTCAGTTGACAAGTATCTAGGGAGTTTTTGGTTTTGTTGCTGGTGGTGGTTGTGCATGTGCGTGCTTGTGTGTGTGTGTGTGTGTGTGTGTGTGTGTGTGTCTGTCTGTCTGTCTCTGTGTGTATGTGTTGAGAACTGAACCTGGGGCCTTACATATACTAGGAAAGTACCACTGAGCTACATCTTCAGCCTTTCTCATTCAAAATGTATTCTAGTTGATTTCCACTGAGGGATTACTGCAATTTCAGGATATGAAGTAAACTTCAAACTTTCCTAAAATCCACAGAACCATTAAAGAAACGATGGCCCTCTCAACACCTTTTCCCTTAAATTCCCCAGATCCCCTTATATAGAGTACATCTTGACAGCGTGGCATTGAGTGTCCCACAACACCTCTGTTTCAAATCTAGCGTGAGGTGGCTTGCCAAACTAAGATTGGAATGGATCTCCACCATCAGAGATCATTTTGCATGGTCAGCTCTGAGAAGGAAAATCTGAACCTGCGGGAGTCACTTAGAAAAGCAGATCTAATTATGAGACCTGAAATAAAGCCAGGTCAACTGGCTTCTCACGCCATTCCCAAGGCTGGGGAACTTCGGATCCATTCTCACCCAACTGGCACCCACTCACAGAGGACGGCCCACTTACCAGCAAATAAAGGAGCAGGTTTATTTTCCCACCCCCTAAGAGAAACAGCTGCACCTGAACAAATTCGCAAGGCCAGGCAGGCTTGCCTGACGAAAACATACACTGATTCCAGTCTTAACAAAGGCCGAAGACAAATGTAACCCACTTCCTGCACGTTGACCCCCTGCTGGGTGGGGTGGCTCCTCCCACCTCACTCACAGCATCCCTCTGCTGCCCCTATGGGGTGAGGCCTGCTTTGGGACAGGAAAGAGACTTTCTCACAATCTCTCCTTGCATCTCCATTAGTTTCTTCTGCACCTGGGCTCTCCCTGGGGGCTTCTTAATCGGAGTCTGACTAAGCCTGACCTTGCCTTGGTTTATGAGGGGAATGAAATCACAGCCCCAGGTGGGGTGGCTGCAGGTGCGCTTAGGCGGTCATTCGGAGCCTTGTTATTCGTACAATCTGTCACAAGCTGTCTCCTGGTTGGGGTTGTGCATTACAACTTAATGAATGTATTTTCTTATTAAGACAAATCTTGTCCTTGCCAATCCAATTAAGTTTATAAAATTCACCTGGAACATTTTAGAGACCGTGGGCTGCAAAGCAGTTGTTTTTCTTTCTTCTCTGTTTGAAATTGTTGGCCCAGGACTGATTGTGACGTGGTAAAGCAAAGAGATTGGCAGGAAGGATTGAAAGATCTAGTGCTGTCATGTGATTCTATGCAACTTTTCGCTATTCCGTGGGTATTCGGTCTCTGTTAATAAAATTATTGGTTTGATCATATTAGCATGGATAATACCCTTTCATTTGTTGACTCAATGCTATGTAGCAGGTGTCTGCAAAACAGTGCTGCAAGGTGGATGAAATGTCAACTGTACTAGGCCATCAGGCTGCTCAGATAACAATGATTCACCTAAGGCCAGGCAGTAGAGATACTACTGGGTTTCTTTAAATCTATATGCAGACTTCCCAAATTTATAACCTACTTTCTTTTGAGATGGGGTTTTGAGTATCTGAGGATGACCCCATCATCCCTACTGTCTTAGGTTAGGTTTCCATTGCTGTGAAGAGACACCATAAGCATAAAGAAAAACATTTGGTTGAGGCTGGCTTACAGTTTCAGAGAAACAGTTCTTTATCATCCTGGTGGGAAGCATGGTGGCACACAGGCAGATACAGTGCTGGAGAAGGAACGGAGAGTTCTACATCTTGATCCAAAGGCAACAGAATGAGACTGTCTTCCACAATGGGTGGAGCCTGAGCATAGGAGATTTCAAAGCCCTCTTCAACAGTGACACACTTCCTCCAACAAGGCCACACCTACTCCAACAAGGCCACACCTCCTAATAGTGTCACTTCCTATGGGCCAAGCATTCAAACACATGGGTTTTGGGGGGTCATATCTGTTCAAACCACCACACTTACATAGCAGAAGATGACCCTAAGCATTTGATCCTCCTGCTTCTACCCCTACAATTCTGGGATTATATCACATCTGGTTAATACCATGGAAAGGATCAAACCCAGACCCTCATGCATGTTAAGCAAACACTCTACCATCCTTAGCCCATAACCTATACTCTACACAGACAATGAATCTTATTGCAAAACCCAGAAGCAGCTGAAGTTAGTGTCTACTAATAGGAATGAAGTTCCCATACCTTTCAGTTCCAACTCAAAGATTCCAGTCAATTCATTCTCTGTCATGGTTTGAATATGAGATGAGCAGTGGCTTGGCTCCCAGCTGCTGATGCTGTTTGGGAAGGGAGCTACTTCTCTAGACAGTAATACACAAAAAATAATTCAAGCTAGAAGTCATAGAGAAAACAGAATAGAGTATTTGTTTGCTTGAGTGAGAGAAATCATAGCAAAACACAGACGCTCCTTCATTTGTGTCTCACAGCTTTCCCATGTGGAGAACAATACATACTGCTGAAACGCTCACACACAAGAGGAGTAGATCAATAGTTTGCAAAAATCCAATACTTGGCTCAGGACATTAATAGAGTACTACCAATCTCAACCATACAATATACCAAATCTCAATGAGTAGCCCTCTGGGTCTGTCAAAGATAACTTGACAATATATTTGCATTCATAAAGTAGTGTTCATTTCTTCTTTCTGATATGTGACCCAAAGTATGTAGTTACCTGTTTTATAAGCTTTATTTTAAATAAGCTTTATTTTAAATAAGCTTTATTCAAATAAGCTTTATTTACACACTGCATTCTTCTTTAATTAAAGCATATTTAGAATGTTTATGCAATTTGTATGATGTAACTTCTCTGTTTTCGTTACTGTGTGGCATTCCACTGTATATGCACACATTATTGTAAAATATAGCAAATCATTATTTTATCATTCAATAACACTGGAATTATTCACAAGTTGGATTTTTTTCAATGACAACAAAATAAGCACCTCTATTTCTGTTGTGCCCCTGGTATGTGATTATGTTCTGGGTTTATACCTAACAGTAGACCTTCTGGGCCATAGGCTTTGCCTGGTTTAAGTTTAATAAATACTGTCAAGATATGTTCAGGAATGGCCATGAATTCTACCAACAGTACATTAGAATTCTTCTCAATCCACAGCCTTGCCAGACTTGGTGTCATCTGCGGTTTGCATATCTACCAATTTGGCAGCTATTATCCCTAGCCTATTCTTTGAGCATGACCTTTCCTCATAAATAATGATGGCATCATTTTCACGCATCTGTTGGCATTTGGACAACTACATCCCACTAGAATCAATTCTGGTAGAGACCATAATTTATGTCTTCCCACATGGGCACCTAATTGTATCTCCCATATTTGTGGAAACCAGCACTCATGCTCGTGACTCTGAAGTGCAACCCTCACAGTGAGTCATTGCCATTATATTCATGAAGCCATTCCCAGGATCTCTTTTTATGGCAGTGGCTTAATTGTCCACATGTCCATCTGTGTTAGTCAGCTTTCTGCCATTGTAACCAACACCTGAGGTAACTGTGATGGTTAATCTTGGCTGTGAATGAGACTGCATCTGGAATCAACTAAAACCCACACTGCTGGGTACTCCTGTGAGGGACACTCTTCATTAGATTATCAGAAGCAGGAAGGCTCACCCTATAACCAGACCATACCAGACTATACAAAAGGTCATGGAAGAAGAAAACTTTACTTTCCGAAGACCAGCAGCTTTCCAGGAATCTTTGAGTACTCCAGTGCTGGATTGGAACTACTGAGGCATCCAGCCTCATGGACTGAACAGCTATCAGGGTCTCAGCATTTTTGTTGTGAGGCAGCCATTGCTGGACTACTCAGACCACATCCGGTAAGCCAGTCCAAGGAATGTTCTTTTCATACATCTGTTCATCCCACCTGTCCCGTTCCTGTAGAGCCCTGACTACTACAGTAGTGACTTACTTCAAGGTATTTAATTCTTTAATTGATATATAATATATAACATACATCTCTATGTATTAATTTTCATTCTTTGTTGCTATAATGCAGAATACTTTCTATATTCATCTTTTAGGCTACGCTCAATTAATGACCATACTAAAGCCTTCTAAACCACATACTTTCCCCCAGGAGTGTTGGCAAAAAATACCAAGGAAACTTAAATATATGTTTCTGAGTGGGATCCTACAAGCAGAATTCAGCCCTTTGGACCTCAGTTTCTCTCCAGGCCCCGGCTCTGTCACGGCAACTACTTTCAGCTAGCATTTCTTTTTAAAGAATACTATGTATTTTTCAACCTGCCTTCTAAAGGATATTTGAATTGAGTTATCCAATCTATTATTATTAATATTAATCTCAAAGTTTTTGTCACAAAAATGGTTTAAAATAAAAGCCAAAACTCCCCCTATTAATCTACTCAAATTAAATTCTTTAAGTTAAAAGGCTTACTGAAACATGATATGGGGGTTGGTGAATAAGGCAATCAAAGCATTCTCTTTAATTAAGTTTCTGTAGTTGTAATAGATTCAAAAGAAAAATCATTACTTAAAAGTATTTTTCTATTTTTTGACACAGCTATTAACTTTACTTAACAAAAAATATAATTATTTTTATTAACAGAAAAAACTGTTAATAAGTGATTGTTTCTCCAAACTAAAACTGCTAAGGGCTAGGTACTTGACTCAGTCAATAGAATGACCATTGCAAAAGCCAAACACCTGAGTTCAGATCCCCATCACCCACGGATTTAAAAGGCAGAGGTAGAGATGTGCACTGGAATCCCAGTGCTGGGGAAGCAGAGACAGAAAGATCCCTGTGGCTCAGTGACCAGATAGGCCTGTTGATCTGTGAGTGTCAAGTTCACTCAGAGAGACTGTCTCAAAGATTACCATGGAGAATGACTGGGAAAGACATTGAACATGGACCTTCAGCTTCCACATGCATGCACACACACACACACACACACACACACACACACACACACACACACACACTCATGCAAAAATGCTGTTATTCATATAAGGAACATAAGTGTCAATGTCAATAATTTAAACAGGTCTCTTCCGACTGTTCCATCTCTATATATTCGTAATTTTTAAAATTTGTTTGTTTGCCATCTTAGGCTTCAAGATGTTATTTCTCAAAAATATTCATTTTAATCCCTTGAACTTATGCCAAATGACACACTGCTGTTATATTAACAACCAAAAAGGACCATGATGCATAAAACAGATTTCCATATATTTATTTTCCCATACTGACCCTATCACTTAATTCAGCTGTTCCGAAAGAAAGGTAAATTGAATTTAAATGACTATTGCTGTGGAGCAAGATCAGCTGTACAAGCCAGATTATATATGAGGAAATATGTAAAGAATTGGTGATTACCAAATTTATCTAGATAGATCTTGCAATGTCTAGTTGCAAATGTTGATACTCTTGGGTAAAGTGAGGAAAGTAAGTAAGTTTTACAAAACACATTTTTTTTCAAGTGAAAAAAATCTTCAAAACTTGTTTCTTTGGACTGGAGTGTGATTCAGTGGTAGAATGCTTACCTAAGCACTCAGGAGACCCTAGGTTTGACCACTTAACATTAATAAAGAAAATGATTCTACTGTAGTGTCTTATTTCCGGTGGTATAACAAGCCAGAAACCCAAATGTTGCTCATTGAAGAATTATAACTTGAATATGGTAGACAAATAGAAGTTTCATGGGCTTTTAAGAACATAGAGGACTTTCAGTAAATTGCCTTATGCTGAAAAAGTAAATGACCTGAATGAGGAATAAGGGAAAGAATTGAAAGACTCAGGATAGAAAGCAGAGGAGTGCAAGCCCAAGAGTCCTAATGTGGCTGAAGCTTGTTCTGATGGAGATTTCCCAAGAGGCTTGGAGCCATAAGGATCTGCGAGGGAAGGGAGGGACCATTGAGTGCTACTATATGCACGGTGGGGCAGGAGCTGGCTATGAACGCTAGCTGGAGCCAAGGTGCACCCAGGAGGTGGAAGAAATGGAATCACAATGTGAGCCAGTCCACTTGGAAATGGAAACAATCAAATATTATGGCTCGGATTGAGGAAGAGAGAGATTATCATCCAATTGCTAAATTCTTTGATAAACGTCTAAGATTAACCAAAAGAGCTGGAAAAATAGCAAAACTGGGAAGGCAGGAAGATAGCACAAGAGATGATGAGCCTGCGACATTTAGCTGATGTTGTGCTTGCTTATATTTTAACCTGTTTCTCAGTTTTAAAAAGTCCATATGTTAGGCAGGATGGGATCAAAGCTTGACCACAAACCAAGCCAATTGTGCCAGGACACTGCATACATTATCAGCAACAATACAGAATAAACACAATGCCCTGCAATAAATGTGCCTCTTTCAGATATTTACAAAATAGATTTTCCAGTATTTATTAGAGTCAGAGATACATAAGTAGAAGTGCTGCTGTGGGAAACAGTTGTCTGTCCAGGTGTCCTGAAAGAAGGATATCACAAGACAAGATGGCTTCATGATAGCATTCTTTTAGTAACATGCTAAGTACACCCTTGTGCCTGGCCCTGGGATGGACAGATTGATACTCCACTGTGGGTGTTGGAGGAAACCATATTATCTTCGCTTTACTGGAAGTCAGTATTTCCAAATCCTCCTAAGTTTCCCAGTAGATTAGACCAAATTAGCCTTTGGCAACTAGAAGGAGGGCTACAAACACAGAACCTAAACAACAGAATTAGAGGTCTAGGCAAACTATGTTCCACAAGCCAAATCCAGCCTGCTGCCTCATTCTCACGGCCAGCAAGCTAAGTGTAAAATGTGAAGACCATTAGTCTTCAGAGACCAGCTACCTCTTGGCGCACAAACACAAGACAACAATTACTAATTGGACTTAATTTTTAAAAACATTTTATTGGTTCTTTGTGAATTTCACATCATGTACCCCAATCCCACTCATGTCCCCCTCCTGTCATACTCACCCTCCACCTTTGCACCCCCACCCTCAAAACAGAGAAAAAAAAATCTCATCATTGAAGCTGTAGTGTGCCATAGTGTGTCCCACAATATACCCTTTTATCCACACTTCTTTGCTTGCTAAGGTTCGTTGATTGCAATGACTCTGGTATGAGCTTTCTCGCTTCTGCTATTCTGTCTCTACTGGAACCTCAGTGGGACTCTTCTTGGATATCCTATTGTTGCCCTATGTCATGGAGATCCTGTAGTTTTGTATCTGTAGGACCAGCTCCTTCATGCACTCTAGCAGTTCATCAATGGGGTAGATGTCGGAGTAGGCCAATTCAAAGCCCTAGATCTGAGCCTGAGAGGTATCTGAGATGATCAGCCTGCTGACTTTCCTGATCTCAGGCCCTCGGGGCCACTCACCTGCAACCTCCACAAGCAGGGCTAGCTCTACTCTGCTGCCCAGGCAGTGTGCAGGGCTCACTCTCCAGAGTGTTGTGGCTGGTGAAGGACATGGCCAGTTCTCCCATTCTCATGATCCCAGGGCCACCTCTCCCATCTGCTATAGGTGGCAAAGGAGGAGAGAGAGGAGGAGGGTATCTCTCCTTCATCTGGGCTACCACGTAGCATCTAAGAGGCAGGGCCAGCTCTCTTGTGCTCAGGGTCTCAGATTCAGCTCACCCAAAGCCCTTGACCCCCACCAGGGCTATCTCTACTGTACTGCACAGGTGAGGTGTAGGGCCCACTCTCCTGAGTGCTGCAGCTGCTGAGGAGCAGGTCTAGCTCTCCTGCTCTCATGCAAGGTATCCCACCTGCCTCAGGTAGTGAGCAGGGAAGGGGAAGGAGGGTATCTTTCCCTTGTCCATATCACTACTCTGGAGATGAGTGGCAGGGCCAGCTCTCCCAGGCTCATATTCTCAAAGTCCTCTCACCCACAACTCACCATAATGAATGGGCTGCTCTCTCTAATACTGCAGTCAGCTAGGAGTAGCATCAACTCTCCTGCTCTCATGCCCCAAGGGCCATCTTTCTTATGATATCCAGGTGAGTGGTGGGGCCAGTTCTGCACAACTTTCAGAGATCAGCATGTCCTTGGATGGCATTCCAGACCAGGGACATCCTCCTGGCCTTTAGTAGTAACAGATATCTGCTACTGCAGGGCCATGAACCCAGATGTGGCCCCTGGTAGCAGCACAGGCCAGGACTCCACGATGGTCCCAGGTGGCATCACTGACTACTCACATCAGGCTCACATCACTGTCCTCAAGTCTCCAGTTCTGCTTCTTTTCATTGTGCTCACATCTTTCTGTTTCTCTTTCTCTTTCATTTCTCTACTGTTTACTTGCTTCTCCTTGTGGTGCCTGGGGTCTGTGAGTGTCTAAGTTCATCTCAGGAATGGTCTCAGGAGTGCTATGCCATACTTGTGCATTATGGTACTGGGCAAGGGTCATCTTGGACATCGTCTGCCCACCCACCCGCAAGCCTGTGCAGTGCCAGAATGGTGGTTTCTCATGCTCCTAGGCCTGCCCAAGTGGTCCCATGAGAGGGTGGTCTGTCTAGGGCTCACTCCTGCCCAAGACCCTTGGTCCCAGGTGGAGTTCCTCTAGTCTCCAACTAGCTCCCTAGGCCCATCTGTCTGGCCATCTGGGTCTGTGTAGCAGCACCGGACTGGTGGTCATCTCAAGGTCACTTTTTTTTCAGAGACTGTTAGGCTACTAGTCCTTCTACATTCTCAGGCCATAACACTGAACATAGACATAGCCTCTCCTCTCTGCCATATGTGACACAGAAACCACACCTGTGATGCATGTAGGTGGTTTTTTTTTTAAGCCTAAACTGCTCGGAATGTTCTCTCCAATGCTAATGAATTCAAGGTTGATTCCCATGCTCTCTTCTAATATATTTAGTGTGTCAGAATTTATGTTGAGGTGTTTGATCCACATGGACTTGAATTTCACGCAAGGTGATAAATATGGATCTACTTGCATTTTTCTACATGTAGACACTGAGTTTAGACCAACACCATTTGTTGAAGATGCTTTCTTTTTTTCCCATTATATGGTTTTGGTTACTTTGTCAAAAATCAAGTGTCTCTAGGTATGTGGGCTTATTTCTGAGTCTTCAGTTAGATTCCATTGATCAACCAGTACCATTGATCTATGCCAGTACCATGCAGTTTTTATTACTATTGCTCTACAGTACAACTTGAAATCAGGGATGGAGATAACTCCAGAAGTTCTTTTATGTATAAGATTGTTTTAGCTATTCTAGGTATGGGAGACAACTTCCTGAACAGAACAACAACAGCTCAGACTCTAAGATCAACAATTAATAAATGGGACCTCTTGAAACTGAAAAACTTCTTTAAGGCAAAGGATACAGTCAACAAAACAAAATGGCAGCCTATATATTGGAAAAATATCTTCACCAACCCTACATCCAACAGAGAGCTAATACCCAAAATATATAAACAACTCAAGTAATTAAACATCAACAAACCAAATAATTCAATTAAACTATGGGATACAGAGCTAAATAGAGAAATCCGAATTAGTGGGGGAGCATCTCTGAGACAGGGGATCCCCCCTGGGAGTCTATGGGGTGACCCTAGCTGAGATCCCTAATAGGGGGAATGGAGCCTGAACTCACCACCTTCTATAGCCAAGTGGGATTTCCAGTGGAGAAAGGGATATACTAACACACCCATAAAACCTTCTACCAAAAATTTACCCTGCCTACAAGCAGTATAGGGATAAAGATGGAGCACAGATTGAGGGACAGGCCAACCAAGGACTGGGCCAACTTGAGACCCACCCCATGGGAGAGAGCAAACCCCTGACACTATTAATGATACTCTGTCATGCCTGCAGACAATCTAGCATAGCTGTCTTTTAAGAGACTTCACCCAGCAACTGATGGAAACAGATACAGAGACCCACAGCCAAACAATAGATCAAGCTCAGGGAGTTTTGTGGAAGAGTGAGAGGGAGGATTGAGGGAACTATAGGGGATAAAACACCACAAGAAGACCCAGAGTCAACTAACCTGGACCCATCGGGCCTTATAGAGACTGAACCACCAACCAAAGAGCATGCATGGGCCAGACCTAGACACCCTGTACATATGTAGCAGATGTTCAGCATGGTCATCATGTGGCTCCTCTGACAATGGGAGTAAGAACTATCTCTGACCCTGTTGCCTGCCTTTGGATCCTTTTCCCTAGCTGGGCTTGCCTTCTGTGGCCTCAGTGGCAGCCCACTGAGGGGTGTGAGGGTAGAACTGGATGGAGAGGAAGGTCACTGAGATCAGGCTGTAAAGTGATTAAATAAATATTTTTTTAAAGCCTAAGCATTAGAGTAAGCCATAGTGAGATCATGTCTTGTTGTCTATCTATGACTTCCATTTCGTGACCTTGGACAAATCCCACCACTGTGGAGTGAAAGCAGCAACAGGAAATGGAAAGGGAGGGCCTGGACAGACGTCTTAATTAGTTCAAAGCACACACTGGTCTTGCAGAGGACCACACTCCATTTCCCAGAACCCAATCACTTGGAACTACAGCTCACAGAGAGCCACCGCCCTCTTCTGGCCACTGGAGACACTGCACTCATGCACAGACCCACACACCGTTACACACAAATTCATATGATTAAAACTAAATATAAATTCTTCAAAGAACATCTAAAAATACCCCTGTGAGGCTGTTATTTACAGGAACTGGTAGGTAGACTCTGGCCTATGACCGTCAAACCCTGACCTAACTTGTTCTTGGGAGTGTTCCAACTCCTGTCTTTTACAAAAATAGAAATTTCATTCTCTGTTATAACAATTTTAAAAAGTGGGAGTATGAGAAATGGTACTCTCTTAGCTTACATATATGCATAGGTAATCTGATCCATCAAGTAGTAGTTGAGGAGAGAAATGTAACCCTGCACTCAGCACAGAGTGAGCTGAATCCCCAAAACTAAATTGGAGTTTTGAATCTTCCCAATGACCACAGGAGCTTTAACTTTTTTTTATCAGTGAGGTTTAGGAAGTATCTGGACTTTGAGAGAGCAGACTATTTTTTTCAAGTGTGTGTTTTCTGTTGCAAACTCCTTAGAATTTCTGTCTAGAAAGAATGTCTTTGTTTACATGAGTCCATGTTGCCTCTGAGGCTTATTAGCTTATGGCCTCTGATGAGGACTATTCTGCAATGCACGGCTACAGTGTCACTTTCTACCACCACGGCTGGGCAGGATGGTAGAGCTGCTCCTCCTGGATTTAAGTTTTAAATGCTTAACCTAATGGGTCACAAGACCCAAATGAGGCTAGAAAAATCTTTGAGGCCACACTCCTTTCTAATAGATGAGCTGCAATGAAAACCATTTCAGAGCTGACATTCTGGAGTAATGAATCCCATGTTTCTGGTCATTAAAGTCAAAATTATAATAGATAGCATTCGGCTCCGCTGTTCGCGAAATTTAACTCTTCAGAGGTCACTGTAGATACAGCCTATTAAATAATGCAAGCCAGACAATGCTGACTGAATAGAACTGAAATGTCACTTTGGGTTTAAATTGATTTTCTTATTTGAGGACCTCTTTGCTTGCAAATCAGAATTGCCTTATATTCTCACGTCTGAAGGAGGTTGGCTTTCCCAGGATTACTTCTAACAATGCCGATTGATGGGAAGGGTTTGCGTTGGGTCATCAAGTGGCCTTCTCTCCAGGACTTGAATTATTCATAAGCATTTGTGCATTTTGTGTTTCTTGCCTGACACTATAGAGGGTGGAAATAGGGGGGAAGGTAACCAGCTGCACACAGCCTACCTTCTGGAACAGCATTAGCAGTTAGAAGGGGTGGGTTAGAATGGGGAGGGGGTGGATCAAATATTACAGGAATTTGGATCAATAACCCTTGAAACTAAACTACTAGCTGAGAGATGGGGGTGATCTAGTCTTGATGTTATCTGCCACTCATTTCAACAAGCTGTGTTCCCCCACGTACACACATCTTGTTTTGTCTCTCTTCTACGCATCTGTGGAAGTGTAATCAACAGCTCACTTATACTCACCAGCAGCTCTATGACTGAGCTGCAGACCCCAGCAAGCTGTGCACACTGTGTGCAAAGCTAAGAGGTTATAAACATGGCAAGGGCCAATCTTCAGTCCTTCCTATCATGAACATGACTGGTTTGGCTGCCTCTTGAAATTACCTGAGATTTAATGACTACCTGGAGATGAGTGGGTGCCAAAGGATGGACGATACAACCCAAGAGAGTCTGTATGACTCCTCTAGACTCCAACACTGGAGGCTCCCCATTTCTGAGCTCTAGACTGTTCTTCTAGAAAACAGACGATTTTAAAACCCTTTGTTTGTTTGTTTGTTCTCAAGTGAAAATTTTAGATGCAGAGCACTTTCTTTTAGTGAACCCTTCCCTGCAACAGGGAAAAGTCAGGCTGCTGGACTGAAGTGGGTACAGAAAAGGAGAAAATAAAACCTGCAATTTTCCTGGGAACTGAGAATTCCTCGGTGTGTTCTCTGACCTCTGTGATGTACACAACTCTCTTTCAGAGTGGCCTTGGAGGGAGATAATGATGAGTATTAGGAAATACATTGGAGACCAGATTCTTGGATTATTAGCCGCCAAAGTAATTGCTAAAACTAATCTTGTAATTTAGATGAGATATCAGCTTACCCCAACATCTGGGGTGGGGAATTTGTCTATCTCTATTTTCCTTACTATATAAATACCTATAAGAAGCCAGCTGCTTTCTCTATGGCTAATGGCAGCATTCTTATAATCATGTAGTCTGGGGTCAAGGAGATGCTGTCCCTGGCCCTCTATGTCCTTATTATGCCCTCAGCTCTGCAAAACAGCACAATATTAGAATTTCACTTTTTGACAAAAAGAAAATGCATCACCTTTTAGCAGAATGCAAGTTTTATCTGAGGAATTTGGCTAAGAAAAATATCCATGGAAAAAGCCTGCCTAAACTCCAATTACAGTCGAATAAAAGAAAAGGAAGAGGAAGAAAAGAATGAAAGACACCATAACCTGTGACTGTAATACAAAATGCCAAAAAAAAAAAAAAAAAAAAAATGGCAGATCTTAAAACCAAAAAGAGAGATGCCTAAAGTTCAGTTCATTTGTTCTTGCTGTTAATTAAGGCTATGTGAGCAGTGGCCTTAAACCTATGACATTCCTTCAAATGGGGAGAGAAATGATAACCGACCCTCAGGATAGCCAACGAACGGACCAAACATGCTCTGCTTATGCGTGCGACTGCCCAAAAGTTTGTTATTACAGAATGGAATTCTTTCCTGCTGAAGCCCACTGCTAAGTAATTAAGTGCAGAACTGTGGTTAATTTCATCACAGCACAAAACAGCAGAGGTTATGGAAAGTGTTATGCTCCCAAGCCATTAATATTCCACTGGTGTTGGAATAGATTAGCAGAAGACGAGCACAGCAGGTTAGGATTGTACGAACCTATTCAGCCCCACATAATGAACGTGAGGAAGAGTGACTTGAATGTCTAATATCAGTCATTGAGCAGAAAGGGAAAGAAATCCTCATGCCTACTCCCGGGGCTTTGAAAGAACTGTTTAGCTCATGAATTTTCACTCACCTATAATCATACCCACTGCTGTAAATTGCTAATAATTGTCAAGCTAAATGAACTCACTTTTTCTCCCTTGAAAATTTCTCCTTTCATTTGCTGTCAGAGAATTGCTGCATTGTATCTTTCTTGACTGTGGAAATTCGGCTCAGTGTGCCTACTGGTCAGCCTGCCTCCACTTTAATCCTTCTCAATGCTCACCTCTCCTGAGGCTCATAGTGCTCAGGTGTGGTGGTTTTCACTTCGTTTTTTACTAACCAGTGTGTGTTACTTGTCCATGGCTGTGGTGATGTGATATATTTCCACAAATGCATATAGTGCTGTCTCCATCAAACCCCACCACTCTTTCCCACCACCCCCACCTGCCCATAATTCTAGTAAGGACTATTCCACTTCTACTTTCACGCTGACATTTTTAGCTTCCACACATGAAAGAGCACAGGAGGCACACCTCTTGCTGTGGCTGCTTACTCCACTTAATGTCCTCCATTCCTTCCATTTTGATGTAAATGACAAAATCAGGTTCTTCTTTACAGCTAAACAATACAGCAATGCACTCACACACACACACACACACACACACACACACACACACACCTGTGTCACACATGCACACACAACATACACAGACACCGCTTTCTTTCTCCATTCATCTGTTATTAAGCACTTAGGCTGATTCTGTGCCTTAGCTTTTGCAAATAGAGCCTCAGTTTCACCTCTTCAGGAAGATGATAAAACTCCATAGCCATTTGCATCACTCTGCTATGCACTGTTATACATAAGGTGGCTCAAAAAATAAAGAAGATTATATACTTAATTAAGGGATGGAAAGAAGGACAGGTACCAGCCTGAAGAAGGACAGAATGTGGTCTATCTGGAGTGCTTAATGAGTTGGGAGGGGGATTAACCAACATGTAAGGAAGGGATGGGTCATCAGAAAAATCACAGAGTCAACGAATACTAAGGAAGAGAGGAGTGGGTGACACTGCAGGACTGAACAGCCATAGAGAGGCAGCCACAGTGATGTCAAGGTTCTATGGTATCTTCCCTGAATCAGAGAAGGCTTTTTTCTCCCCGAAGATATGAGAGCCACCACAAGCACAGAGAGACCCCCCCCCCACAGGCCTGTCAATCATTTTACCCAAGATCCTCTCAGGATTTAATGACTGCCATCATTTTCTACAAAGTCAAGGCTGTCATAATCCCTGGAACATGAATGCAGACAGCAATCTCAACCAGGATACCGGTGAAAAAAAACTTCCCTCCAAGTGAGTGATGCTCATTCACTCATTTTGGTATTATGTATGAATAAAGGTAGGAAGAATGAAGCTCTCACAGCTATGCTGCACCACAGGGAAGAAAGACTGAGAAACCGTGGATGCTGGAATCTCAGAGTCACTTAAACAGGAGAGAATGATGGGAAAAAGAGAACTATGCCTCCATCTTCAGCAAATCCACCTACCCAAGAGCATATAGGGAGCCATACTTTATTGGCTCTTGCTTCCACAAGCTCATAAGAGGAATTCCTTTCTCCTGTGATGTTTCCTCTCATCAGTGAAGATTTCAAGGAGAAGTCATCAGGTATCTCTTACAGCCTCATAGACTGGACTGGGTATCAGCTGTGTACAATATCACTCCAGATGTCCACAGCACTCAGGTGTCTCTGCTGGTTACTGTTGCCATCATCTATTCAAGCCTTCCAGTCACATTCCCAGTGGCTGCCATGCTACCTTTGCTTCCCATCAGCAGTCTAAGAAAGTCCAGCCCTTTTCTTGATTGTGTTGGAGACTTCCATTAGAAGTAGTGATTGCTTCCATCACGTCCCATCCAATCCCATCAAGGCCTTGGGAGGACATGGTGCTTAAGCTAGAGAGCAGTTTACAGAGATTTAAAATAAAAAAATTTTTTTTCTTTACCATTTACATACTGATATGACAATAATGATTTAGTGACGTTACTTATTTTTTGGTAGGATGGCATTGCTATATTTTATTTTGAACTCTTTGTTCTTTTTTAAAAATGTATTTATTCCCTTTACATCACAATCATAACCCCTTTCCTCATCACCTTCTAGTCCCACTCATCCTCCCTCTTTCCCTCTCCCCACTCTCCTACCCCTCAGAAAATGGCTCGCTCTCTCTCTCTCTCTCTCTCTCTCTCTCTCTCTCTCTCTCTCTCTCTCTCTCACAGACACACACACACATCCTACATATCAAGTGATGTCACAACTCAGCGCATCCTCTACCATGGTGGCCTTGGCAAGGCAGCTCCACCACGGGAGAATGAACAAAAGGCAAGCAAGCAAAAGATACAATGCCAGACACAGTGCCTGTTCCCCTTGCTAGGAGACACACATGAAGACCAAGCTGCCCATTAGGGACATATGTGTAGGAGGCCGAAGTCTGGTCTATATATGGTCCCTGGCTGGTGTTTCAGTCTCCTTAAGCCCCCTGGGCCCAGCTTAGTTGGCTCTGTTGGTCTTTTCTGGAACTTTTGTCCCCTCAGGGTCCTTCTATTCTTCTATTCTCCCCACATACTCTTCCACAAGGCTCTCTGTACGCCACCAGTGTTTGTCTGTGAGTCTCAGCATCTGTTTCTATCTGTTACAGGGTGGGGCCTCTCAGAAAACAGCTATGCTAGGCTGCAATCTGCAAGCATAGCAGAGTGTCATTAATAGTGTCAGGGGTTGGCTCTCTTTCATGGTGTGTACAGGCATTAATAGGACATTCTCTCAACTCTGCTCTTTCTTTATCCCTGCACATCTTGTAAGCAGGGTAAATTTTGGGTCAAAGGTTTTGTGGGTGGGTTGATGTTCTTTTCCCTCAACTAGGAGTCCTGTCTAATTAGAGGGTGGCCTCTTCAGTCTCCACGTCTGCCACTAATAGGGGTCTCAGCTAGAGTCACCTCCAGATCCTCCCAGGAACCTACCCTGTTGTAGGTCTCTAGCCTGTCTCTGATGCCCATGCCAAAGTTTCTCTTCTCACTGCAAGCCTTCAGTCCTCCTCCCTGCCCCCCCTTACCCCCCACATCAGATCTCAACCCTCATTTCTCCCATCACCCCCTCTCCTACCCTATTCCCTCTCTTCAAGCACTTCCTCTATTTGCCCGTCTCACTGAGCTTCATGCTTCATCCCTTGGGCCCTCCTTGTTACTTAGCTTCTTTGGGTCTGTGAATTGTAGTTTGGCTGTCCTCTACTATATGCCTAATATCTGCTTATAAGTGGGAATATACCATGTGTGTATGTCTGGGTCTGGATTACCTCACTCATGATGATCTTTTTTTAGTTCCATCCATTATCCTGCAAATTTCATGATTTTCTTGTTTTTAATAGCTGAGTAGTATCCCATAGTGTAAACGTACTACCGTTTCTTTATCCATTCTTTGGTTGAGGAGTATCTAGGCTGTTTCCAGTTTCTGGCTATTACAAGTGAAGGTGCTATAAGCATAATTGAGCAAATGTCCTTGTATGATGAGGAAATTCCCTTTCTAGTGGGTAAACATCACTTCCTTCAATGATAACCAGCAATATGGAAGTGTAAGTTAACTTGCTTTTTGGTCATGGTGTTTCATAGCAGCAATACAAACCCTAACTAAGACACCAAGGAAAAAATGCACTATTTATGGGTTCTCTAAAGGAGTGATCCCACATCTGGAATCAAAACTTTAGGCCATCCACAGGACACAACTTCCTGAACAGAACACCAACAGTCCATGCCTTAAGGTCAACAATTAATAAATGGGACCTCTTGAGACTGAGAAGCTTCTGCAAAGCAGAAGACACTATCAACAGAACAAACCAATAGCCCACAGACCGGGAAAAGATCTTCACCAATCCTACATCTGACAAAGGTCTAATATCCAACATATATAAAGAGCTCAAGAAATGAAACACCACCAAACCAATAACCCAATTAAGAAATGTGGCTCAGAATTAAACAGAGAATTCTCAACAGAGGAATATCAAATGGCTGAGAAACACTTAAAGAAAGAAATGCTCAACATCTTTAGTCATCAGAGAAATGTAAATCAAAACAACTCTGAGATTCCATCTTCCACCCATCAGAATGGATAAGATCAGAAACTCAAATGACAGCACATACTGGCAAGGATGTGGAGATAGGGGAACATTCCTTCATTGCTGGTGGGAGTGTAAATTTGTACAACCACTTTGGAAATTAATCTGGCACTTTCTCATAAAACTAGGAATAGGGCTACCTCAAGACCCAGATATTCCAATCCTTGGAATATACCCAAAAGATGTTCCACCACCCAACAAGGACATATGCTCAACCATGTTCATAGCAGCCTTATTCATAATAACCAAAACCTGGAAGCAAGCTAAATGTCCCTCAGTCAAAGAATATATAAAGAAACTATAGTATATTACACTATGGAATACTACTCAGCTTTTAAAAACAAGGAAATTCTGAAACTTGAGGGCAAATGGATGGAACTAGAAATGATCATAATGAGTGAGTTAACCCAGAAGCAGAAAGACTTACATGGTATATACTCACTTATAATTGGACACTAGCCCAAAAGGGATGTCCCATGAAAGTCTTCACTTACCAGGAGATTGGAATAAATGTGGGGACTTCCTACTGGGACTCTAGGTGAGAGAAGTATGGCAGAATGGGGAAATAGAAGGATCCAGAGGATCTTAGAAACCTACAAGAAGAACATCATGACGGGCAGATATGGACCCAGGGACTCTGCTCAAACTACTGCACAATACATGCACAATACTAAGGACAATACATGCAGTAAGCATTGGACCCCTATTCATATCTAGCCAATGGATGGGACATTCTCTACAGTTGTGTGCAGAGTAGGGACTGAATCGGAAATGAACTCTAGTGCCCCATATTAGACCACTTCCCCTTGGTGCGGAGGTCTAGTGGCACTCAGAATAAGGATAAGCAGGCTACCAGGATGAGACTTGATAGGCTGTGACCATATGGTGGAAGAGGATGTCTCCTTCTGTCACAGACCTAGAGAAGGGGAATAGGGTGAAAGAGGGAGGGAAGGAGGGAGGAAGTGGAGGATACAAGTGAGGGGATAACAATTGAGATGTAATCAAAATAAATCAAGTAAATAAAAAGAACAACACAAAACTTTAGGCCGTCAGAATTTAAGGTTGTAGGACCAGGAAGCAAACGTTTTCCTAATGAGTCATTAGCAGTGATGGTCAGTGGAGCCATTTTCATTTACACACCATGATTACTGGATGCAAGGATTCTGGCTATAAGAGAAACTATACCATATGTTTAGCACTGATTCAAAGCATATATCACCTTCTGGTGAACCTTACCCCCACTCCCCGAGGCTTCCTAATTGGCACCATAAGTGTGTCTTCAAAAGACCATTCCACTATTCTATCAACATGGTGGAGAACATTGTATCCAATAGATTCCATGAGTGTGGGTCAACTGTCCCATTTCTCTGGCTGAAAAGTGAGTTCTTTGGCCAGAAGCAATGTGTAAAATGCCATGATGGAGGAAAAGGCATTCAGGGTCAACTTCTGTATTTGCTTAATGAACTCCTCTGATGAAATCATCTTTTGATGAGCATTTACACGGGACATAAGTATCTTCACAGCATATACCCATTCAAAGAGATCGCTCCACATAGTTCTTACCATTCTTGGTCATTCTCACCAATTTTTCATTCAAGCTTTTCCCAGTTCTCTATCCATTCATCCAATCCACTGGCTCCAGCTCCTGAATCAGTGGACAGTTGTACATCAGGCCATATCTCTTTCAAACAAAATGTATGACTGTGTGTACTGCAAGTTCTGCCACTGTGAAGAATTTCTTCTGGTGTCTTTTGGGGATTTTCCAGAAAGGGCACTGGATAGTGTGAATAATCATCAATGAACTAGCCCCTAGTCTTCTCTTCCTCAGTCAACCAACCATGTGGTCCACCTCATGAGGCTATACGTGCATGCTTGGAAGCAGAAGGTATTGTAAGAGGAGTAGAAACCATAACCATTTTGACTACTTCTCCATGCCACTCTCTTGTGTTCTCAAGACTAGCTTGGCACCAATCACATATATATTGCTTCCATTTGATAGCTAATTGTTGCTGTGCATGTCCTATTTAACAGCCTCATGGGTCAGATAACAGCCAGCTCATGATGGACAGCTCAGGTCACATGGTAACTTGGTGGTACACTGCTAAATGTCCACTTTCCATAACGGCCCAACAACAGGCCACCTATATAGCAGTTGTTCAGTTCATGGGGCTGGATGTCTCAACACTCATAATCTGGGGCTGGAATCCCAAGGGCTCCTAGACCTCTGCTAGTCTTCAGTCTACATAGGAATCCTAAAGAAGTAGGTTCTAATATAAACAATGGAATTCCTCAGCAACAGGCTAGATTTACAGTGAGTCTTCTGACCCATGTAGACTATAGGTGTAGGGTGGCTCTTCTCCTTCCAAATAACCCAATGAGGAAAAAGCCTTCACAAGCATGCTCAGCCATTTGGTTTTAGTTGACTCCAGATGTTGTCAAGTTGACAACCAAGACTACACATCACACTCCTGGGCAATGTTTGTCTCAAAGATGTCAATTTTTCCTCATGCCAAGTAGCAGTTATATGCTCTCTTCTTAGCCATGCTTCCTTGACTAGAACAGTCAGTATGACACTAAAATTCTATGACTTTAGCCAGTGCTGAACTGAAAGTTGTGTCAAACTAACCCATCAATGTTTTGCCACCTCCACCAGACCACTGTTTCTTTTATCTGGATGGGTTTTTAGGGACCATGTACATTGTTCTATATCTGTGTGCTGTTAGCCAGGAAAACAGGTACTAGCATCACTTAGGAGTAGCCCATAACCAGCCAATGGCTTTCAGGAGTTGGTAAACAAACTCCCTATCTCTCTGCTTCAGCTGTGATAATTCCCAGCCTTCGGATCAACATTATTTCCCTGCTCTCTTGATGAAACACTAGTGGTCCACAATGGTGACTGGCTTCACAGAGCACAGTCTATTTGCTGCCTTGCCTTCCCGGTATCACACTCTCCCTCTGCGCAGCCCAAATGAACTATTTATATTAAATGAAGTCTTAGGGTAGACTTCTGAGGAAATCTGAACCGAGACACACATATTAAACTAAATTGAAAGTAACATTTCAAGAATTTCTATCTCTTCACTTCTTTTTATTTCTTTTAAACTCTAGAGAACAAATGGGTAAAAACTCAATATCCAGGAAGGTGCCTGTGTAAATTGTATGCTGTTACCTGGCTGCCTTCCCTGCAGAGAAAATAGCCTAACATATCAGTGTATAAAAGCACTGTGTGGCTGCCTCGTGCACCCAGGAAGTGTTTCAGATGGCAGCATGCTGTGCAATTCAGAAGATCCATGGCTTGTGATTAGCCCAACAAGGACAGCATTACAGCTCTAACAGCCATGAGAAAGGAAAGAGACAGATCAAGAAGTTGCAGCTAACAAAACAAAGTGTCCTTCGTGTTCAAAAAAAGTAACAATCCTGCAACCCTGAACATAACATATTTATAGTTTTCTTCTTATTTCATTTATATACATACTGATACTAGAAAACTGTATTGTTCCAATCAGCCACACCCAAGATGACAGTTGTTGAGTCTGAACAGTTGGAATGTAGTTGGTTTGAAGACATGTGTTATAAGAATAAAATACAATGTGGATCAGAGACCCTACTACAATGAAAAGTATGTAAGATGTTTTATTAACCACCTTTATAATGATTCCGTGTTTAACTTAAAACACTTTGGCTGTGTTAGTTTAAATATTTCATTTTTATTTCTTTTATATGGTTTTGTGCTTTGTCTCTGTGTGAATATATACACCACGTACCTGCCCAGTGCCCATGAAGGCCAGAAGACTACACAGAATCCTCTGGAATGTGAATTTCTGTGTCAATCTGGCAATCGAACCTGGTTTCTCTGGGAGACCAGCACAATCTCCTAGCCACCGAGCCATCTTTTCAGCCCTGGATATGTTAGCTTAGATACTATCTGTAATTCAAGTCCATTTGATGTGGTTCACTTTCCTTTAATGATGTTGCGACACATAATTCATAATTGCGTACATGGCTCATATTATATATAATGTATATATTATACATTATATAAATTTATTAGACTTAACTTATTTTTATTATGCAATGGTAACAAGTAACTGACTCCTCAATTAAGAAGGAGAGAATGCTATGAGATCCTGACCTGATCTAAAATGCTTTGACATAGAAGGAATATGGGTTATTTCTACTCACAGTCCACTGTCAGAACTTATAAAACACCAACTACAAAAAGGGCAGGGTGAGGGCAAAGAAAATGCCACTGTCCAGTGAATCGGATGGTGTGTTATAATGGATGGAGGTGTCTGCTCTGAATGTCCACCACATTATACACAGCTTGATGACCTTTAAAGCACCAATATGATTCATTCTGGACCAGAGCATAGCAACATAAATATGTCCAGGCGGTACCGAAGATGTTGGCAGTCACGGACACCGTTACGAGCACTGCTTCAGCATCCTTTCCAAAAGATTTTGAAAGCTGGCAGATGTTGACTGTCTGGTGAGAAAGTGGACCTGCTCTAGATGGGCTAAGTGAAAAGCACAGAAGGCAGTTTTTCCTAGCCAATCAGTTTCTGTCTGCCAGGATCTTCTGCTTTGATATAAAGTTCAGTTGAATAATATGAGATCAAATCCTACTTGGTAAAGGCCAGAGAGTGGCTTTGACAGAACATAAAAGGTGAATTCTAAAATCTAATCATCAGGTAGACTTTGTTGGAACACTGAGAATGACTCCCTCTCTTGGGAGCAAAGCCATATTTAAACAGAATTCCAATATACTAGTTGAAGATGGTCCTATTGTTAGTCAGCCTTATAGGACCACAAAATGATTGCTAAAGCTAACTAACTTATAAAGAAGCCAAGTTTACCTGACTGTTAGGCAGGCTGAAAATCCCAGATATTGCAAGCTTAACAGTTTGACCTCTGATGACGACAATGAATGGTAACACATGATAGAAATAGTATGTGTAAGAAGCCATGCCCATGACTTAAGCTGGAGTACTTTGTTCCTGTGATAGAATTGCATGACCAAAAGTAACTCAGACAAGAGAGGGGTTATTTTGAACTTTGGCCTCAGAAGAATAGAGTTCATTGTGCCAGGTGAGACATGACATGGCAGCAGGAAGCTAGCCAATAACATTTCGTCTACATGCAGGAAACAGAGTGAAACTCATGTGCTCTCAAAGCCCACTCCCAGTGATGTACTTCCTCCAACAAGGCCCCACTTCCTAGAGGTTTTATAACCACTCCCAAAACAGCACCCGTCAACTGGGAATCACATCTCTGAGCACATGAACACATGGAAGACGTGTCTCATTCAAACCACCATACAAAGGAGAGAGTGAAAGGCACTGTTCACACAATCATCCTTGAAGAGACCGACTCCTGGCCCCGTGATGGAAGAACTCGCCACTAAGCCCCATCTCTTAAACTTTCAACCATTTCAAAATAACATTGCCCGGGGAACAAGCTTTCACCATGTGCACCATTCCAGGACACAGTATCAAACCTGTGGTGGGAGGAATGGAAGCATTGTCATTCTCAGACTCCAAACCCCTTCCTTTAAGAATAAAATGCTAAATGAAAAATTATAGCTGCTTGTAAATCAGAAATTTAAACAAAAAATGTCAGGGAAACCACAGAATTACTTCTCAAACATAAAGACTTGAGGAAACTCCAAGGTTTATAAAATTTGGCCAAGGAGAGTAATGTTTAAGTCGGCTTGGCTGGGACACTGACGATGGCAGACATTTCATGCAGATAATGACCTGGGGTGCCCCTTTGTCTGTGTTTTTGTGGCTGAGACACCTGCTTTCAAGAGTATACATGAATGAATTGTAATGAGACTTCAAATAATAAAGAGCATGTTGTTGTTGTTGTTATTATTATTATTATTATTGATTCAGATACCTCTCTGAGATGACTTCCAGAAAGCTTTGAGTTTCCTTCAGGATGTCCCCACTTGCTTAAATATGGACTCATTTATTGTGTTGCATATTTTCTCATTTGCATTATGTGAGTTTTCACTATTGTCGCTCTCAGAGGGAGCTCATATTTATATGTTTTCAATAGCATTCCTTGGTGCCTTAGAGCATAAGGTGCCTTCTGATTGGATTAATGCAGTGCCTTTATTTCCTATTTAAAATTATGCCACATTTTGGCTTCAAGCATTGGTACGCTGACGAGGAGAGAAAATTTAAATTAGTCCTAATAATTCCAGACTGTATGAAAGATCTAATCAACCCAATGATCTGCCTTTCACGTTAAAAAGTTAATGAAGATAATTTTCCTTTCAAGATTTTCTTCAAATGCTAATTCCTTTTTTCTGAAAGGTATTAAGATTTTTATCTAAATAGAACAAATTAATCAACTGTCTGGCCAGAAACATCTGCCATGCATATATCTACATGCATTTTTTTTAAAATCCTACAGTTATAAAAGAATCCTCTATTGCTTGTGACTTTTCAATATTATAACAAAAGTAGGTAGGCATATCCTCTGCTGCAATGACTCCAGGTAGATGATGAACTTCAAGGTATATAGAAGACAGGTCTATAGATATATAGTCAATATTTGTCAAATTGACAAGTCACAAGCAGTTTATAACACTGCATAGTTCCAAAACTGATAGATAACTTCCTCAAAAAAAAAAAAAAAAAAAAAAGAATCAAGTTGAAGAGTGTCACCCGTCCTAACCCACTCTCAAATTTTGGGGTTAAGCACTGTTATTCATAGGTCTTTTTATTTAAAAAATGCAAACTATCCAAGATTCTATCAAGGGTGCAGTGTTTTGCTGTAAATCCACACCTAATACCAGGAAACCTAAGCTGAATAAAGTTGTAATGTGATAGGCTAGCTAGTTTTATTTGGCACAAGCTAGGGTCATTTTGGAAGATGCCATTTTGAGAAAATACCTCCACCAGATTGGGCTGTGGGAAAGCCTATGGCACATTTTCTTTTTAAATTTTATTTTATTTTTTCATTTAATTAATTTATTCAGATTACATCTCAATTGGTATCCCATCCCTTGTATCCTCCCATTTCTCCCTCCCTCCTGCTTTCACCCTCTTCCCCTCCCCTGTCTGTGACTGAGGCGGACCTCCTCCCCCTGTATATGGTGCATTTTCCTAATCAGTGAGAAGCATGGCATTATCGGGGATGTGATCCTAAGCAAACCCTAACTGCAAGAGCATATTAGTACACTAAATGGAGAAAGTATGCATTTATACTCCTCTGTGTTCCCCACACACGCTTGCATGTGCTAGAAGGAGAAAGAAACCCAACAAATATTTGTTTACTCAACATTTACTGGTTTTCTATTTGCAACTATATCTTTGTCACTGCATGCCTAGTACAAAATGAGACATAGCCCCTGCTTTCTGCAAGGGGTTATAGTCTGTGTGTGGTTTCCAAACATTAAACTATGCACCGTGACTATAAAATTAGATTACTCCATTGTTATAAAAATAAATTGCAAAACATTTTATTTCTATATATAAGCAACAAAGAACTTTAAGATAAAATTCAGGGAAGCATCCTATTAACATGATCAGGAACAACAACCAAAATCCTTAAGAATAAATCAACGAGAGATGATTTGCATTCTGAAAACCAAACCAAACCAAACCAAACAAACCAAACCAAACCAAACCAAACAAACCAAACCAAACCAAACCAAACAAAACCAACCAAACCAAACCAAACCAAACAAACCACAAACCAAACCAAACCAAACCAAACCAAACCAACCAAAACAAACCAAACCAAACAAACCAACCCAAACCAAACCAAACAAACCAAACCAAACCAAACCAAACCAAACCAAACCAAACAAACCAAACCAAACAAACCAAACCAAACCAAACCAAACAAACCAAACCAAACCAACCAAACCAAACCAAAACAAACCAACCAAACCAAACCAAACCAAACAAACCAAACCAAACCAAACCAAACAAACCAAACCAAACCAAACCAAACAAACCAAACCAAACCAAACCAAACAAACCAAACCAAACCAAACAAACAAAACAAACCAAAACAAACCAAACCAAACCAAACCAACAACCAAACAACCAAACCAAACCAAACCAAACCAAAACCAACCAAACCAAACAAACCAACCAAACAAACCAAACCAAACCAAACAAACCAAACCAAACCAAACAAAACAAAACAAAACCAAACAAAACAAAACAAAACCAAACAAAACAAAACAAAACAAACAAACAAACAAAACAAAACAAAACAAACAAACAAAAAAAAACAACCTGAAAACCAAATCAAACCAAACAAACAAACAAACAAAAAACAACCATTTTTTACCTTGAAAGTGGTATTGCAGACTGCTTAGGATAATGAAGAAATACAAGCTAATTGTAGTTGATCAAATCGTAGTCATGCCAACTACTAGTCTAGTTTTATCACAAGAATATGCATGCTGGGTTTAACAGATAGATATGACTCTATAGATATGTAAGGTAAATACAAGGAGAACTTTATGACAGGCAGATCTGGGTCCTGGGGTCCTCCTCAAACTAAGGCACCAGCCAAGGAGAATATAGGCAGTAAGCTCCGAACCCCTACCAAGACCTAGCCGACGAACAGGATATTCTCCACCGTTGAGTAGAGAGTGAGATCTGACTCTCACACGAACTCTGGTGCCCCTTTTCTGACCATGTACCCTGGATGGGGAGACGTGGCGGCACTCAGAGGAAGGATAGCAAGTTACCAAGAAGAGACTTGATATTCTAAGAGCATATATAGGGGGAGGAGGTCTCCCTCAATCACAGACATAGGGGAGGGGAGAAGGGGGGAAGTGGGAGGGAGGGAAGAATGGGAGGAAACAGGGGAAGGGCTAACAATCGAGATGTAATATGAATAAATTAATAAAAAAAGAATATGAACTCATTAACATAAGCATAAAAAAGATATGTAAAGTAAAATAGTTAGATAAGGTCTTCAAAAGCCTCAGAGACCTACAGAATACGGCATTTAAAGTTTTTTTTTTTTTTATTCTTTTAAAGATTCTTTAGCAACAAGACAGCTTAACTCCCAGCCTACCTCAAAGATGAACAATATCAAAGAACCTCCTTATGGAGATGGCTTCTAATGTGGCAAACAAGCCACTGGGCAAAATGTCCTCATTTCTGCCACAGACAGAATTCTGCCTAAAAAAGGACAAGCTTGGAAGCAGATAGAGTCGACTGCTAAACTCTACCAAGACAGAGTAAGCAATAGGTCCTGCCTCACAAATACATCAGTCAGATATATTGGACCCAAAGGCTGAATGAAGGTGATTTTCCAATGTTACAGATAGTTTTGGGTTACAGTTCAGGCAGCAAACTGTCTTTGTCATTTTCTCATTTTGGAAGCTGCTAACCTTCACTTCCTGTTTACTCAGGTAATTAAGTTTTATTCCTTCTCAAGTCTCTGATGGACTTGAAGACCAGGTAGTTTAGTTTTACAATTAAGCTTACTTGTTTAGGGATTAAGATGTTTTTAGGTCTAGGCTGATGTTTTAAGTTGATAGAGATGAGATATGATAGATACTGATTTTCATTCAGAATTTTAGACTCACCAAGATAGGAACGATGCTTTCTTGAAGGTTGCCAAATACAAACAGCCAAAACACTAGGAATGTAACATTTATATAATTCCTAATTGTTTCATGGTTCTTTTTTTCCTGTATGTAATTTGTTTTATTTATGTGTAATAATATAAATGTATATACAAGAAATACTAAAACATTGCTTTAAAATATTAATTAAAGAACATTTATCAAGGCATCAAAAAAAGAAAGAAATTTCAAAATAATTAAACAAATGAAGTGGTACTCCATGATCAAATATCAGACAATTTAATGCTTATTGTTCCTGTGGCAGCTGCTGTTGCTTCTGGTTGGTGCTGAGGCCGGGGATTGAGCATGGCCTCCTGCTGCGAAGGCATTCTACTATGGAGTAAGCTCAGTCCACAGCACCCTAATCTTACCAATATAACAATACTTTTCAAATTGATCTTCCAATTCACCATACACAGAAAAAGTTTTTGGTTTTTTTTTCAAATTTTCACAAGGTATTCCGAAAACTCTTTTGGAAATTCATGGATACAAAATAAACGCCAAAATCTGGAAAAAGATGGAGAATTCAAACATTTCTGCTTAAAAACTTACTATGAGGGTGGGAGAGGTGGCTCAGTGGATAAGAGCACTGGCTGCGCTTCCAAAGGTCCTGAGTTCAATTCCCAGAGACCACATGGTGGCTCACAACCATCTGTAATGTGATCTGATACCCTCTCTGACATGCAGGTGTGCCTGCAGGCAGAGCAGCATATACCTATAAATAAATAAATAAATAAATAAATAAATAAATAAATAAATAAATAAATCTTTTAAAAATGAAATAAAAACTTACTATGAAGCTACAGTGAGCTCTCCAGCATGGAACTAGAACAGGGCACACAAATACATCAGTATTAAGGTTGCAATGCAGAAACAAATATTTGTATTTATCTGTTATCAATAAACATGCTAAAGGAATTGGAACTTTAGTAAAATTATTCTTGAAAAGTGTGCTAGGATGAGCTAATGAGGGAAACATTCTTTTCAACAAATGGTGCTGAGACAACTAGATATCAAAAAAAATATGATATTCAACATAGTGATTATAGCTGATAATGATGTGTAATAGCCTTGAAAATGCTGAAAGAGCATAATTAAGTGCTTTCAACAAAACATATGTGAAACAATGCATGTGCTTGCTCACTTCACCCATTCTACCATGTGTACATATTTCATAATAGATTATATTAATATGTGCAGTTTTATTTGCCAATTAAAATTTAGTTGTTAAAATTTAAACTAGAATGACTTGGAACCTCTGCTCACACCATCTGGGAAAATTACCTCAAAATGGATCTTATATCATACCTGAAACTATGAAAACTTAGAAAAATGAAAGAAATTTTTCATGAGTTGGCCCCAGGCAATGTGTTCTTAGCTGTGACACTGGAGCACAAGTCATAACTGTCATGTGCCACATAACAGGATTCGGCAGTCAGGAGAATATACACACAACAGTTTGAAATTCTGTCATCAAACATCTCACAGCCATCTCAGTCTGTACACTTACTTCATATGATTTTCTCACAATAATGAAATCAACTCACAATGTTTTTCAGACTGTGTTCCCATTACTAAATGACACATGCTTATATGTCCACATATATGTATATTATATGTGTATTGCTGTGTGACTTCATCAATTTTTAGAAATTGTGTTTCCATGGATATTATCAAGAAACTGAAAACACAATCCACATAATGTGAAAACATATTTACAAATCCTGTATCTCATAATCATTTAGCTCCAGAGGATAGGTCGAAAATTCTTATAACTCAACAATGGAAAAACAAGTACCCAATGAAATATAGTTGAGAAAAAATACATAGCATTTCTCAAAAAAAGATACACATGTGGTCAGAAGCACTTGAAGGGTATTTAATATTATTAGTCACCAAGGCAATCCAAACCCAAACAACAAAGATGCCATTTCAGTACTGCTACAGACAAGACAGACAATGGCAAGTGTTGGTGGATTGTTAAGCAATTGGATTTTTCATCTATTAATATATTTTCCTGGGACTTTAATCCTATCACTTGAGAGGCAGAGGCAGGCCAATTTCTGTGTATTAGAGGTCAACTACAGTTCCAGGCCAGGCAGAGCTGCATTGTGAGAACTTGTCTCACACACGCGTGCGTGCATACACGCAGGCACGTGCGCACACACATGCACACAGAATGCAAAGAAAATAAAAGAAGAAAGAGAAATACAGAGATATATTTGTATCTTTTTTATGTTGTCAGAAGGTATGGGAATCCTCCCGTTAATATAAGAGAACAGGTGCAGGCTGAGGGAGTCAATATGAATAACAAAGATTACTTTATTACTCAGGAAACTGCAGACAACTAGAAAATGCCTCTTAGGACCCAAGATAAAATTCAGACTTCTCTTTCTGTGAGGCCATTTTTCACAGTGAACAAAATTATATCTCAATAAAGCTATATTATACCTTTAAGGTGACAGTGTGACAATGCCAATTCCTAATGCTATCTACACATTTTATAAAATAAAAATAGAAAAATAGAACTGTGAAGTTCATTTAAGGAAGTTTAGACAGAGATTTCAGAAGGATAATATACACCAACTATATGTCATTGTTTTTATTGAAATGGTGCCAATAAAGTGGAAATCTAATACATTGGGGGGAAACCCAGAGTGACTGCAGAAGTGCTGTGATGTAAATAGAGACAGACAGCCATGGCACAAGAGACTTGTGCATTGTAAGAGGCTCCCTGCAGAGCACCAACCTTCCTATGGTGTCAAATGATAAGTTGTCAACAGTAAACACAGCTAAGTAATGAGCTCATTGAAGGCACCATTACCAGACATGACCGTGTTAAAAGAATCCATATGGAAAGTCTGACATTGCATTGGGGGAGGGGGGCCTTTAAATCTCTAGACTTTATAGACAGGAGTTGTCAAATGTGGGTGCTAGCAAAAAACCTCAGGTTGTCTGGAGGACTACTCTAAACTGCCAACCCATATCTCTGGCTCTAAGGACAGAACTTTCAGTGACAGGCTTCAGTTAGGAAATCAGGAGCCCTATGAGCCTTCTGCCTTATCAGGAACTAGGGGACCAAGGAACACTTAGACCCAGTACCTCTTGCCTACTTCTGAATGGAGTTTTATTTTTTCAAGGAGTGTCCCTTGCTATAGAAGACCTCTCCTTTATGCAATGCCAAACTGTGGTGCTACGAATGAAAAACACTGACCTGAACACTAGTTTTATAATAAAATGTGTGTGCTTCATTGTTGAATTAATTGAAATATAAGTTTTGAGCATTGACTGATCATGTAACATTCATATAACAGGTACTGACACCTCACCTATAAAACAAGGCCTTTATAGCTCTTGATGACTGTATTTAGAGATTTGAGATCACGGAGAGAACACAGGTAATAAGCAACAAATGCGTACACTTGTTGGACATTGATATGTATTAAGAAAGATGAGTCACACAGTGACATGTACACTAAGAAAAAACCGACAGTGGAACAACCATTTAGGGTACCAGGGGATGGGAGTCTCATTCTAATAGGTTCAATCAGAGAAAGCCGTGCTGAAGCGGTGACATTTGGATGACATTTCCCATGGAAGATGGCCAGGCAAAATCGGAGGAAGTGCTTCAGGCAGAGAAAACATCAAGCAGAGCCAGCCAGGGATGGAAAAAAGCTGGGGATTCAGAAGCAAAGGAAGAGAGTGGTAACCAAGGCCAAGTTGTATGATGCACACAGACCACAGGAAACAGAGTCAGGATTCAACTCAAAGGGGCCACGTGATGGGACAGGTGGATAGCTGTCACTGCCTGCTCAAGTCTTACAGTTTAAGCATGTTTTTCAGACACCCAAGAGACCATCATAAAAATCAAAACTACAGACAGATATGTACCTGATTCCATTGAGGATAGTTACAGCTGCTTGGAGGAAGTAGACTTCATGGAAGAACTCAAAGGGGAGTTGTAACTAACTATATTAAATTTATTTTAAAAAGTAGATTCACAAGATTCATTCACTTTAATTAAAATTTTAAAAATGGTGACCTCGATGAAGCTTCTGATGAAAAGGAATGACAAATTCTCCCTCAAACTTACCACATCTCATCAGACATGAACATTTTATTATCTTCGCAGTGACAGATTGATTCACTATACAGGACTTCATAATATTTGAAATTAGGAACATGACATGAAAGTTCATGAACTGATTACCATAATTACAGTTCATTTGATCTTGATTGCCTTTGTGGGGACTCCTGATTAAATCTGGCTGCCCTTGTAATTTCTGGAGCTCGTTTCTTACAAATTAAGAATTTCTTGAGATAATAATTCATGTTTCTCTTTTAGCCCTTCCCCTAGTTCCACACCACTTTAGGGCAGTTGTTTTTAACCACAAACATATCTCTTTTACAGATAAGAAGACAGAGAAGCAGCAAGGCAAAGGGAACTATCTAAAGCCACTGACACATAAGAGACAAAACTGTGCTGGACATAGGTCTTAGCCCCTGGGACGGTGAGAAGGCAGACCTGTGCATTTGCTTTGGTGCTGTGTTGCAGCTAGTCTGTCAAACTGACAGTTACATGCTGCAGAAGGACATGTCAATCAATGACAGACTGCATTTAGACAGGTGGCCTCATTACACTGTAATGGGACTGACAAAATTTCCCTTGCCTAGTAACCGTGTAGCTGTAATAATGCTTGTTGTATGGCAGACCATATGCTGTACATCTTTCATGTGTCTGTAGGGATGCTGGTATCAACGACCAACTGCGCTGCAGGTTGTGTGGGAGCACAGCACGCACCATTCCATACAGTAAACAGTGCTTGATAAAGATAATGAATGGCCATACTGGTGGTTTCTGTAGTTGCTATGTCTTAGTTTCTTTTCCATTGATGTGATTAAATACCCTAGTAAAAGCATCTTAAGAGAGATGGAAGAAGGGAACGATGTTCAAGGGAGGAGGGCTTATTCTGGCTCAGGGTTAGAGAACGCAGGGTATGCAGAGAAACGAAGGCAGCAGGAACTCCAAGCAGCTGGTCACATTGTGTCTGCAGTCAGCGAGCTTCCTTCTTTATATGCAGTTTAGGATTCAAACCCTAGTGGTAGTGCCCTCCTGTAGGGTGATGCTTTCCACTTTCATTAATCTAGTATAGATAAGCCATCACAGGTATGCCTGGAGGCTGGTCCCATAGGTGATTCTATTGCCAATTTGGTAATCAACTCTAACTCTCACACCATATCATTTTTTCATATTATATGTGTGGTATATGTGTATGTATGTTTTCATGTTATGTGGGTGAATGTGTATACAAGCTCTGTGTGTGTGTGTGTGAGAGAGAGAGAGAGAGAGAGAGAGAGAGAGAGAGAGAGAGAGAGAGAAAGGGAGAGAGAGAGAGAGAGAGAGGGAGAGAGAGAGAGAGAGAGAGAGAGAGAGAGAGAGAGAGAGAGAGAGAGAGAGAGAGAGAGAGAGAGAGAGAGAGAGAGAGAGAGAGAGAGAGAGAGAGAGAGAGAGAGAGAGAGAGGTTAGTGTATGGAATCTCTTAACCAGAGCTATAACTTGTCAATATTGCTATACTCCACAGCCATCTTGCTCCATCAATCCTGTCTCAACCTCAATGCAACCAAGCTAACCCTACACTCTGTGAAAGGAAAGGTTTAAGGAAATTCCTGTGTCCAGAAAGCAACAACAAAGGAAAGCATCTGCAGGTCTAATTCAGGGAGAGGGCCCGGCTCTATCCAAAGCAAGCTGGAAGGAACTTGGCAACATCAGGCACATGGGTCTGGCTTTAGAATCATCAAAGATACAGAAGTAAAGGGGTTGTAGAGTCCTTCTCTTTGGCTAAGGAAAGCCACTGAGTCCAGGTATGTGACAGAGGAATCCTTGCATGGAGGCCTGAGAAGCCACTGTCTGAAGCTGTAAATGTGAAGCCAGGATTGTGTTGGAAACCTCAAGATGTTAGAGATTCCAGAGCTGTGGGGTGTCTGCTGGGAAGATCTGCAGACAGGGAATAGACCCAGTCCAAGAGAGTGAAGTGTGTTACAGTCGGCAAAGGTGAAAGGGCGGTGCCCTGGAGTCTTTCTGACATCAGACACGGAGTTAGAGTTTGATGTTTACACTGCTGGGCTTTGGTCTTGCTTTGGCCCAGCATTTCCTCACTAGGCCCCAATTTCTTTCTCCTTTTTGGGATGCTAATGTACGTTCTGTGCCATTGTGTGTTGGAAGTACATAATTTACCTTTTGATTTTACATGGGGTTACAATTAAGAGATGGCCTTGAATTTCACAGGAGACTTTGGGCTTTTAAACAGTGTTGGGACTGTGAAGTTGGGGACTCTTTAAGTTGGACTAAATTCATTTAGCATTATGATATGGCCATGAGCTTCTGAGGGACAGGGAGTGGATTGAGAACAGCCCCCGTAGGTCCCTATGTCTGAATATTTGCTTCCCAGTCGAGAGAACTGTTTTGGAAAGAATGTGATCTTGTCACTGGGAGCAGGCTTCTCAGTTTAAAAAAGCCCACACCATCCCCAGATAGCTCGCTTTGCCTAATGTTGGTGTCTCATGATGGAAACTCTCAGATATTGCTTCAGTGCCATGCCTGAATGCCTTCTCCCATCCTCCCTGCCGTGATGGTCACAGACTCATCCTCTGAAGCTGTAAGGCCCCAATAAGCTGTTTCTTCTGTAAGTTGCCTTGGTCATGGCATCTGCACAGTGATAGAGCAATAACTAGGACACCTCCCCTCATTTACTTGGGTTCTGGGGATTGGAGCACCTCTGGTCCTTTTATTTGTGCAGCAAGTGCTTCGACTGCTGTGCCATCTCCCCCGGTGCCAAGTGATTAATACAAAATGATCAAGGGCAAAGCAAGGGCTCCCAGCTCCTCAGAGAGGAAGCTCTACTCTGCCCCTCCTGGCCATCTGTTCAATGGAAGATGCTTTTAAGGAGACTTAGAAGGAATGCTGCATTTTAATGTGCACTTCTAATTCTGGGACAGGAAAAAAAAAAAAACCTTCCCACTTACTTTTCTTTAAGCAAGCCTGTGCTCAGCAGCCTCCCGTATCTAACTGACCACGGTTCGTGGTTACATCATTTTTTGTTGTGCTGAATAATCTTATATGCTTATATTCAATGTGGCTCTGGGAGCAAAAGGAGCAAACTACATGTATACCGTATACATGCATTTTTATTTATGGGGGGGGGAGTGTTTCATATACCCTAATTGTATCACAGGCTATTATCACCTAGGTTTGTGTGGGCACATTCAATGATTTTATGCAACAAATCACCTACTGATTTTTCTCTGGTTGCATCTTCATCGTTAAGTGGCATGCAGCTGTATTCAGCGTTAAGTTTGACCATTTCCTTAGAAGTCTTACAATCCCGTGGAACAGGGAGGACGTTATTGTAACATATACTGCACCCTAAGTGTATTGAAAAGTGAGAGAGGTCAAGTCTACTAAGAGGCTTATGAGACCCTCTTCTGCACCTACAAATTGCCCAGAGTGAGACTCGCCGCTCAGTAAAGCATGCCTTTCCTTCCTCCTTCATAGCCTGCCCACAAAAGACCAGAGAAGTATTCAAGTGGATTGTCTCATGGGGATTTATGGAATAATAGAGAGGTAGGCTATTCATGCCTTTACAAAAGCCCTTGACAAAGGTGGTGAGTAATCTCAGAGAAAATAAAGATTAAATGGATGAGTCCTTTGTATTGCTTTTCTTTTTGTATTCGGAATCATAGTGACTGTGGCTATACAGTTCTCATATTGCCTGTTATACTTCAGATTTGCACAAGCATCTCAGGAAATGGGATATATTGAATGATATAGAAAAAAGAAAATGTGAATCTTTGAAAGCGCTAGAGGAATGTTGAAGCCATCCATGCTGTAAGGAGGCAAAAAAAAAAAAAAAAAAAAAATCATACCCAGCAGTGGGGCTCGGGGTTCCATTATTCCTCCCATGTCTCGTAAGGACAATCTCCAAAGAGCAGGTATCAGGTGGGACCAAGCAGAGCGTCCCCTTTGGGAAGCTGGGAGTCCTTACTCTGCCCTTGACCAGCTGGTATTAATCATCCCATACCACAGGAATCAGCAAGCCATCACTTGGAGATTTAATTATCATTCCTTTACTCAATTTTCATAATGAATGATTCCAAGAGGTTAATTTTTCATTTGTTGAGGGAGCATATGAAGGCTACATAGTAGGAGGTTCTGCTTCCTTTAAAAATTCCATCCATGCCTGTGGCATGCCCAGTGAACGAACTGTGCATTCTCAGATTAATGTGTTGAAAAGCACTGGGCCTTATAATCAAGGTCTCGTTTGCATGCTCCACATATCTCCTAGTATTAATGAATAATACTGGCTCCCCAGACTACCAGAGTGTGGTACTCTCCAGGACCCAGATTCTTAAATTATGAGTTGCAACTGTATGGGGATGCTTGTAACTCAAGAGAGAGGGTCACAGAAAAATGGGCAATAATAAAGGGTTTCTGAATTGATACGAACACTCAACAATCAAAAATTAAACTGTAAAGGAAACGTGTGATGAATCTGAGGTGTTTCCCGAGGTGCTCACCTAGGGTGCGGCCAAAACTGCCTCTCAGCTGTGGTTCTGAACATACAGCATGCACAGTTAGCAATGTGCATATGTCCCTGCCATACAATGCTACGAAACGCTGCCTGGACATTTTGGCTCACATTCAAGATTATTGCATGTTATCAAGTGTAGAGTATGACATTTTCTGCTCTTAAGAAAAGTAATAGTTTAATTATAGAAAACAAAGACTTTGAATATCTTCCCTTCATCTTTCCTCTGATTATAAGTATCAAATTTAGTATACCTCTGAATTGCATTGTATTCAGAAATCTGATTTTTAAAATTGCTGTTTGAATTGTAGATTTCACTAAATTAATTGCAGCTTGTGTGCTGGTTAGCTTATTGTCAACTTGACACAAGATAGCATCATCCGTGAGGAGGAAATCTCAACTGAGAAAATGTCTCCATCAGATAGGCCTGTAGGCAAGTCTGTGGGGCATTTTGTTAGTTAATGATTGATTTGGGGAGGCTTGGCCCACTGTTGACTACACCACCCTTGGGCTGGTAGTTCTGTGTTCAATAAAAATGTCAGCTGAGTAAGCCAGGAAAAGTAGCCTTTCCCCCTGGTCTCTGCTTCAGTTCCTGCCTCTAAGTTCCTGCCATGCTTGACATCCTCCTTTGACTTCCTTTAATAATGTGTTGTGACTTTGGACATGTAAGCCAAAATGTCCTCCATTTGCTTTTGTTTGTGGTGTTTATCACAGCAATAGAAATCAAAGTAAGGGATCTTGGGATCAGAACAGAATTTCCAACAAGTTCTCAAAGGGCCCTAAACATACTTCTGCTGTTTTATACTGTGTAACCATGTGAAGCAGAGGTCTAAGCACTGATGGTTATAAAATCAAGATGTCAATAAACTGAAAAATGTGGAAGATGCTGTGAGCCCTGCAGTATCACATATTTGGTTGAGATTTAGTTCTTTCTGTAAAACTAAGTAAGCACACCCATCTTTCTCGAATGCAAACTTGTTTTCTTCTTTAATAAATTGTTACATGAATTGTTTTAAAATAATTTTCCTTTATTATCAGAATATATTTGATTTGTATACATTCTTGCATGTTTGTACACACACACACACACACACACACACACACACACACACACACACACTGGGGCCAAAAAAGGGAAAAAGTTAAAAAGCCTTTGCTTTGCTGGGAACTTTTCTGGACAAAATTCAGGAGGTCTTTCTTCTCTTTCCTCTATTTGCTGTGTGTGTCTGGGTGAACACAAACACATGTGTGTGTGGTGTGGTGTGTTATGTGGGAGGGGGGCAATCTCAAGAGTCATTCACCTTTTATTTGGATACAGAAATGCTTACTGGCCTGGAGTTTTGCCAAGTGGGCAAATAATTTCTGTCCCCATTTTCCACCTCACCATTATGGGGTTACCAGCACCTGCCACCACATTTGCCGTTCTATGTGGGCACTGATTATCTGAACTTAGTTTCTCATGCTTCCAAAGTGAGTAATTTACAGATGGAGCCTTCTCCCCAGAGCCTGGGACCCCTTTCTATCTAATGGTCTCAGTGTGCATCATGGCTTCTAGCACGGTTTGAGATTCATCATCTCACTCTTGCATGACACCCTTAGCCTTCCCATTTCTATCTCAGTCCTTCTCCCTGAACCCAATGAGACCAACATACCAGCACTAGCTTGCCACATCACACCAGCATATCCTGGGGCTTTCTGTGTGTTCTTCTGTCCGGGTCAAGAATGCTTTCCTAAATTTGCTCCATCTGGTTCCAACAAGCTAAGTATGAATGTTTGCCAGAGGAAGTATCCCAAGGGTCAGTCCTCCTGAGGGAATGCCATGCTTTCTTGTTTCATCTCATACTGCTTCCTTTGGACTAGACTATTCCTCGCATGGAAGAGCTCAAGAAAAACATTCAGATGTGCAGTCAGAGTGAAAGCAGGTATAAGTGAGTCCAACAGAAGGAAACTTGGATGCCAAAGTGGAAGAGTCCATTGGCAGGTTCAGTCTTGTCTGCGATAGCAGGAGGTCTGGTATATTCGCCTTCTTTACAGTGTAAATACTGGTCACAGAACTGTCATCTTTGACTAGTTCCACCAAGCACAGAGCATCATGGCAGAAGAACAGACTCACTTTCTCATCCCTTGCTTGGGTACAGAAACAAAACAAAGTATCCCTGACTGCTGTTCTCCACCCCGGAAGGTGCCAGTCATCAGTGGTCACAAAAATTTGCAGAGTGTCAGCATCACACTTCGGATCCTCTTCCAGCCCCTGGCCAGCCAGCTTCCATGAATCTATACCAGCATCGGAGAGACTGTGAGGAGCAGGTGATGCTGTCCGTCGTCACTGAGATCCTAACGTCAGCGCTGGCTCACGTTGATGACAGAGAACAGATTACCCAGAGACAGCTGGTCTCCGGGCACATGAACAATGAACTCACTGAGCAAGCAGCAACCTCTTTGCACTCCTCCTGGTACTTTTAGTTTTCGGGAAGGAGTTCACAGAAGCCATGGAAGGCAAATAAGTGGCTCAGCAGGAAGCAAAGAGGGCTGGATTTATAGAAAAAAAAAAAAAGGCTAAGCAGCAGCAGAAGGGAGCCACCATTTCTTCAAAGCAGCAGAGCCATTCACCAACTCACAGGCCACCTCAGGTGACAGCCTGACCAAGTAGCCTGAGCTAGAAGTACACATTGCCCCTCCATATGCTTCTGTGAGGCCTTCCCTGCCTGAACCCCTCAGGCTAAGCTGGCCTGAACCCCAATCTTTGTGGATGTACTTTCCTTATGCCCCACCCCAGAAGTCATGTAAAATTTCCTGACTAGCTTAGAGTGAAAATAATAAAAGTAATCTCAATCTCTCTCTCTCTCTCTCTCTCTCTCTCTCTCTCTCTCTCTCTCTCTCTCTCTCTCTCTCTCTCTCTCTCTCACACACACACACACACACACACACATGCACACGCACATGCACGCACACACACACACACACACACGAATATTCAGTGTGTGCCAAGTACCCTGACTCTTCTCAGTTTTCTTAGGAACCAGGTTGTCTCTGGCACAGTGCCCCATCATGTTGAACCTCCTCAGAACACACAGTGTGCCTTGGCTCATTGGCCTGTTCTCCAGAAGGATCTCTACCTACAAATATACTCCAAAACCCATTTGCTAACGAGTGTAGTGACCTTTCTACCCACAGGGAATTGGACAGTCAACATTTGCAGAGAATTTATAACCTTAAAAGACCTACTCAAACCTAATTTACACTATTTAAACTACATAATAATGTCCTCCCACATCTTCTGTTCAATGCCCTTAATAGAGAGGATGGCTACAAGGCCAATGAAATGGCTCGGTGGGTAAAAGTGATTGTCTAGAATGCTTGGTGGCCTGGGTTCACTCCCTGAAACTCACACACATAGAAGTGGAAGGAGAGGACCAACACCGCAGAGTTGTCCTTTGACCTCCACAAGTACCCCATGGCACGCATACACACCATGCGTATACATCATGTATTCACACAAACAGCAATGATAATGGTAATTCTTTAAAGAGAAAGGACTGCTTATGAATGGCGTCAGTGTCTTTGGATTACTTGTATCACTCATGGCCTGCTTTACAGTATGAAAAAGATTTGACAAGCCCGAGTGCTTTGGAAAGAGGAAAGATGAAATAATTAACTTGTCTCATCTGTCATAGGACGCAGAATGAGTTATCATTTCCCATTGATGTGGAGTGTCCAGCTTATTAACCTTCTTTGGTTTCAAGCTTTTATCCCAACAGGAAATTATTTTTGTTTTTGCAAATTAATTCAGTGGTTACTTCAGGTTCATATATTGACTGAGAAATAATTTACAAATTAAATGAATTGCTTATGAAACATTACTGGCCCTGAAAATAAAAAATATGTATATACATATATATGTGTGTGTGTGTGTGGTGTGTATGTACATATGTATATATGCAAAACTAAAATGTCATTGTGTTTAAAGCATCTCAATTAACAACAGAATTGTTCACATGTTTCTTAATAACTAAGACATGTTTTTCCAATTTGTTAACATACTATAATACCTTCTTTGATAATTTAACATAGGGATTATATGACTCCCCAAATGGTCAGAACAAGGATGCACCTTGAAACCCATACACAATGTCACACACCTGCTTCTACTTCTCATTAAGAACAATCAAGATCTTCAAGTGGAGCCTTTCTTTCGCTGCCCTGAGAAGATCCATGAGCACATTATGTTGACTGTGGTAAATTGGAGACTCACTCTGCTCTTCAGTGAAAGACTTCCATGTTAATGTGAACACATCTGCATATGAGCAGGGTGTACTGGGAACTGATAACACTTCAGTGACTGAGACTCCTCCCTCACAGATTGACCACAGCAACACATTCACACCTCAGCTAGTTCCGCAGCTGGAGTGCTAGTGCTCAACTCATTTTAGATCTCCTGTGTATAGCTCTTGCTCTGTTTTGCAGTTATAAATGCGTGTTTCTAAAGGCGTCGCCACTAGCTATACAAATGATCATATTCTCTGGGGAATACCCTACCCGATACATGTGCATTTATTGCAATCCCTTGTGACGTTCAGTCTTGGAAGCAAAAGAATAAAGGTACTCGTTAGAGGAGTTTTTCATCTTTTAAAAGAGACATATCAGTTAATCAAAGACCCTTTAGCAATATAAACTTTTGCCCTAATTATTTCATTTAATGGATTATGGTTCATAAATGCATGATATGGACAAAAGAAATCTTAGAGGCAGCTCCCTGCTCTGCAGAAATAATCTCACCGGCAATGGCATCCATTTGCCGCTTTCTGTCTGTTTTTTCCTTTATCGCATTGTCTAACTTTATAACATTTTATCACTTTATTATTTTGGTTGATACTGATCTGACCTTTACCAGATACTCTAAATCATCCAGGATATCCAACTGTATAATTAGCTTTGTATCGTTCTTCTTCAGTAGGCTTTAAATGCCGGGCAAGCAGTGGAAAGTTGAAAGTTCTCTTTCTCTCGATGGACTCTACACTCCAGGGAGAAGGGTGGGTGGCTGCCTTCCTGTGAGAGCGCCAGCACGTGGAGGACAGTAGGCGCTAAGCGCGGTCTGAGCGGATGAACATGTGAACACCTATCTACAATCTCAGATCTATTTCCTTTCTTTATATTTTCTCTTTTTCAAAACACTACTAAAATAGACCTTTTTTGACTTTAAAACAAATTATAGCCTGGGACAGCCTTCCAATTATGCCCCTGCTTTGATGGTAATGGATAGATACGCAGTTTTGCTTTTTAATTTTTTAAATCTAAGAGAGAGAGAGAAAGAGAGAGAGAGAGAGTGTAAAGGTGTGAATGTGGAGGTCAGAAAGCAGCCTCATGTGTCAGTCCTCACCTTCTACCTTGTTTGAGACAAGGTGCTTGTTCACCATTGTATATGACAGGCTAGCTGGACAGTCTCCAGACTCCCCTTCCTATCTCACCATAGGAGTGCTGGGACTACACATCTGGTCTTATCTATGTTTCCAGTATCCACACTCAGGTCCTCACACCTGCAGGACAGCCCTTGGCCCACTGAGCCATCCTGAGACCTCACTTCTCTGCCTTTCACCTCCCTCCCAAGCCACTCTCCTTTCTGCCCTTGGTCACACACTGATGTATTTTTGCAGTGGGTGATGTAACAGCTCTCTGCATGATTCACTTAACCCTCTCTCCCCCAGGAAAATCTGCATCCAGCCACAACGCATCTACCCTTTGCAGCCAAGCTCAGAATTATTTTCAACCCAATTTCATTTGTTTGGGATCAGTCTTGCAGGCTATTAAGTCTGACTCTGATCCCAGCTAACAGTGCATTCATGGGGCCATCAAAGAGATGCTGACAGTGTCATCTACATTACAGTAAGCCCTAGATAGCAGACATTAATGCTTCCTATGATGAGAAATACGTTCTAAAGATAAAAACAGGCAGGCAGGCAGGCAGGCAGGCCTTGGCAAATCAACTTCATTTCACATACGCTCGGCAGCTGATGTCTGCACTGGGATGAGGCAACGCTCTTGTTGGCAAACTTGTTACAACTTTTTCAAATAGCAAATCCCTAATTAGTTTATAATGTGGCCTTAGTGAGACTAAGTAGAAGAAAGGAAGCTCAAATATTATCGAATTCCCAACAAGCTCCCTTGAAAAGCTCACACTCTAAGAAGGCAAAGATGAGAAGTGTGCGCAGGACAGAAACAGGCAGATCTTTTGTTCTAAAATAATTGAGGAGGGAGTTAAGCAGAGAGGTCTGTCCCTCACTATTTTTTCCCTTCACAGGTAAGAAGAAATTGTAGGTTGTTACAGACTGTCTATGAAACCATAGCAGCGGATGCTTGCTGTATCGTGGTAAAGCCCATGATCATTAACTGCAGCATTTCTGACACAGGAAAGCCCCTACCTACTTAGGGCAGGAAGCCCTGTATAAGACTAGCCTGATAGATGCCACCTGTGACTAAATTATCGCAGAACAGAGACACGGGCAGGCCAAGGTCACAAACACCTTGGCAATAGGCAGGAGAGATTCCTGCTTTAGGCAAACAAAAGGAAGAGAGCACAGTTTGTGATGCTATCAGATTTCTAGAAATTGGTCCGTATCACAAACCTGGGTATAGAGGAAGCATGCTGAAGACCAGAGTGGCCACTCACGCTTAGAATGTGTCTTGAATGCTGATCTCCAAAAGAATTCAGAGCGAGAATAGCTGAATAAGATGGGATGGGAAAAGCCTGAGTAGAGGAAAGAATTGCCTCTGTGGGGACTTCAGTTCTGACAAAAGAAAGCAGGTGCCAACTGAGGTACAACTGAGGTACCAACCAGTGTGATTCCTATATTGACGCTGGGGAGTCTTTTTCTTTGATAAACCAACAGAAGACAGATTTTTCCCAGGGTCGGGGGGGGGGGGGGGGGGGAGGCTCATTTTAGTTGATTTCATTCTAGTAGTGTGTGGGTTTTTTTGGTTTTTTTGTTTGTTTGTTTGTTTTTTTAATTCTAAATGTCTGTTGCACATTCCCTCACTTGGTCAAAGCAATTATATGCAGAAACCACTGGACAGCCCCCTTCCATTTGTGATAAAACAAAAAACAAACAAAACATAACACTGCTTTTTTTTTTTTTTTTTTTTTTTTACCAGCACCTGGGTTCTATGTTAGCTACCACTCCTCATATGTCTAGCAGGGGTGGGTGGTGCTGTGAAATCTGAATGGGGCCTTATCTTGCTTTATGGCTGTGTTTCCTAATAACAGAAAGAAGTCTCTGGGCCACAATTAAATAGCCATCCTTAAAGATCTCTTAACTCCCCACACTCTCCAAGGAGTTTTCTTTCCATTAAATATTCTAGAAATAGCATACTTTACATTATTAAAGTGCTGCAAGGGAGCGTTTCCAAATTATTCCTACACTAATTATTAAAAAATGATTACTCAAAAAGCTTTCTCCACTTTAAATTGTACCTTTAAGTGCCTTGCAGCAAATGCGAAGAGGGGACCATAGCCCATAGAAAGAATCTCTGCTTGCAATGTGGCCAATTCCATTAAGTCAGTCTCCAGTGTATCCTAAAACGTACTTTCATTACAAGCTACAGGCTAGATACCATGGGAATGATATGCAAATCAGCAACCTCAACCACAGCAGCGAAGATGAGCCATGCTAACCTAATGAAGGGGATATGGCCACCATAAAGCTATGTTTTGCTTTTCTTAAAAGGTTAATTAGACTGCCTAATTATCCCCAGCTGGGAGCATATTATTCTCTTAAGTATAATTAACTTAGAGAGGCTTCCTCGGCAAGCAAAAACAAGTAAATAGAAATACTCCAATTCAAAGCGGTTAACTTCCACTTAAACCCAAAGGGTGGCTTACTACGCCTGCAACAATAACAATCATAAACCCGAATCAGCCACAAGTGTGCACACAACAATACGGTAATACTCTCCCTGCGCTGGATGTTTTGCGATTTGAGCTACCAAGATGCAACCTTGGTCTTACTAGAAAATTCCAAAACTGGGTTAGGAAAATGGCTCAGTGGCTAAAGTGTTTGTTGTGTACAAATAAGAAGCCAAGTAGATATTCCCAGAGCCCAGCCAAAGCCAGATATCAGAGCTCACATCTGTAAGTCCAACACTCCTTAGGTAAGATGGAAGTCAGAGGCGGGGAATGCTCAGAAGTTTACAGGCAAAGCTAGTCTGACATGCGCAGTAAGAAAGCAAGAGCCTGTCTCAGAGTGGAAGATGAGGGTCAACACCTGATCGCCTAACCTCAATGTACACAACGTGGCATCTGTGCACCCAGAACTACACCACACACACACAGACACACACAGACACACAGACACACACACACACACACACACACACACACATTCATGAGAATTTTAGAACAAAAGAAAATTCCAGAAACAATCAGAACTTAAAAGTCATTTTATTGTGCTGTATTTTTATAATTATGTCATTTAATTATTTTAATAAGATTGTTGTTGTTAATCTCGTGTTGTACTTAATTTATAAACTAAAGTAAGTATATATATTTAGGAGAAAATGTTATGTAGATAGGGGTCTGACACTACATGACGTTTTGGTGGTCCACAAGGCACCTTGAACTTGTCCCCACTAAGGAAACAGGGCTACTTTAGCTGTTAAGTGGTGGCCAACCTATAGTTCCTAATTCACATAAATGTTCTCCCCAAGAAGTACAAAGATTTTTCTAGAGAAGGTATGGTGATTGGACAGTTAGTGCTTCTGTAAATAACCCAGCAACCCTCCACTTTTCTCTGGGATAATTCTTCCTCTGGGGAGCTATGCTTCTGCCCAAGTCTTGTCTCCCTTACTCCCTTACAGACAGCATTACTGACACAGCAGCCCACTAAAATTTTTTTCAGAGTAATGGGAGAGAGCCTCTCTAACTAGGAGGCCAACTGATGGGAGCACTACCAGGATCAGCCCTAGGAGAAAGAATTTTAATGGGATTTTGTAGTTCTACCTCTTGCTGGCTGGCAGACAATCAGTGACAGCATGGAATAAGTGGGCCCTATATGCTACAGCAGGGCATGCGAAAACTTACCGTGGTATAAACTGGACTGGGTGAGAGTAAAAGAGAGTGGGAGGGTGGGTAAGTATAATACTTCAGTTGCTTGAAGCCTCCTAAAGAAACAGTGATCATAAGAATGAAATTTATGAATTTTCTATTTCTGCTGAGAAAAACAAAGGGAAGGCTGATAATGATTAGTTATTAATTTATAATCAAGCATGGGAGCCAAGGGTCCCTTGGCAGTGTGCAAAGAAACTCTCATCTGCTGTAGCCAGAGGCCAGGAAAGCCTGAGGATCTGCTCCAGAGTTAATTATAATTGTCATGGAGCTCCAAAAGTTGCAAAAGAACTCTGGAAAATTGATTAAAACTAAGTTCTAGAAGACTCAAATGGTATATACTCGCTTATATCTGGACACTAGCCCAAGGGGCGTGTCCCATGAAAGCCCACACTTATCAGGAAAGTGGGACAGAGGGGACAACATCCTATTGGGACTTTAGGTGAGAGAAGCATGGGAGAATGGGGAAATAGAAGGATCCAGAGGGCCCTAGAAACCTACAAGAAGAATATTATGACGGGCAGATCTGGGTCCAGGGGTCCTATTCAAACTATGGCACCAGCCAAGGACTATACATGTAGTAAACTTTGAACCCCTACCCAGATCTAGCCAATGGACAGGACATTCTCCACAGTTGAGTGGAGAGTGGGGACTGACTTTCACACGAACTCTGGTGCCCCATATTTGACCAGGTCCCCTGGATGGGGAGGCCTGCTGGCACTCAGAGGAAGGATTGCAGGCTACCAAGAAGAGACTTGATACCCTATGAGCATATACAGGGGGAAGAAATCCCCCTCAGGAACAGTCATAGGGGAGGGGAGTAGGGAAAAGCAGGAGGGTGGGAGGAATGGGAGGATACAAGGGATGGGATAACTATTGAGATGTAATATGAATGAATTAATTTTTAAAAACTAAGTTCTAGATGCTGACTGGGATAGAGTGAGACCCTGAGATTAGGACTATGGGTTTCTTAGTGGGAGATGACAGTCTGTTTGGTTAGTGGTCTCCCAGAACAAGGAGATCAAATGGAAGAGCCATACAAATAAATCTGTCAGTTAGACACAAAGTGTGGTGAGATCTGTATTGCATGTTCATGCTAAGCAGAGCCACATGCCATGGAAAACGTAGAAACAATCAAGCAGACAGACTGACTGGGTAAAGACAGCTAGTTGGTGACTTTAGTTTTCTCATTGCTGTGATCCAATACCTGACAAGAAACAATCCAATGGAGGAAGTATTCCTTTGGGCTCACAATTCAAAATTATCCAGTCTGTTATGAAGGACCCACATAGGTGTTAAGAACTGAAGGCAGCAGGCCACATTGCTTCAGCAGTTAAGAAGCCAGTGGACAGGAGGGGAGGCTAAGCTATTGAACCTCAAAGCCTATTTCCTGTGAGTCTCTTCCTCTAGCAATGTTCCACCTCCAGAAGCCTGCATAACCTTCCAAAACAACGCCACAAGTTAGGGACCAAACAATCACACAAACAAGCCTATAGAGAGCAGACAGGAAGTCATCAACCATACCCCAGTCCAGGCATAAGAGCTGCAAAATAGAAATCAATTTAGCAGAAATGGAGGCAATAACACACAAGCCCAAATCGTGAACTATAACTCATTGGTGTTCTTCTAACTACTGTTGCTGATGAATCCGTGGCTTCAGACGCTAAAGTTGAACTTTGAAAATAGCACCATCATACAATGTCTTCAATCTGCTCCAAGTGGTAAGCTGGTGGCACTACATCTCTTTTACCCTACAAGATGCATCAATTATTGTTAACTGGGATTTACTTGAATTCTGGGTATGGAAAGACACCCAATACCAACATCTGGCCTCTGCATTCAGGTACACACACATGTGCATACACATTTGTATACACATATATGTGTGAACACACACACACACACACACACACACACACACACATACACACAGCTCTTACTGCTGGCCTGCCACTTCAAGTTCATCATGCCAAGAAAGCAGAAAAACAAAAGATGTCTCTTTGTTCGATAGACGTCTTGGCCCTGATCTTTTCTCAATTAGGAGACCTCAATTGGTTCATACTCAGAAGATGTTATGTCCTTGATACTTTTGATCTAAATGGTTTAATGAGATGAAATAAATGAATGAGTAAGAGAAGCGAGAACACACTGACATCCTGATAACAATCTCAATCCACAGAAAACCAGGGTGTTACTATTACAGTGTGTCGGTAAGAAGAAAGTTTGCGGGTGCCTGAGTGGCACTGTAGAGCACTGTAATACTGTCCTTCCTAACTTGGACAGTAAGTGGGCAAGAAAAACATCCATGGCCAGGGAAGGCCATAGTGACAGTGGTTTTGATCACTCAGAGATGAGTCTGAGTCCCTCATTGGGGAAACTAAGCCAGAGAGTGCTTTTAGAGGTAAAGTCAATCACAGTGGGTAATACGAATGGAGGTGAGGAGTGCTCCTTGTAGCCTAAGAACAACCACGGAGGCAAAGGTTGTAATTTGTCCCACTATCATTCTCCTTGAAAGCTTTCCCACAAAGTAGTCTATATGGACAGCTGCCAATGGACTGAACTTCTATGTAGTGAATGATCCAAGCAGCACTGTGGGAAGAGCGTATTTGACACTAGAGGGAAACAGCTTGAGTATAAATTCTATTGAAATTTCCTCTAGTTAACCAGAGCTTGCTCAAGCATGAGTTTTCTTTGTCTCAAGGATAGCCTTGATTTAACAACTGGTACGGGAAGACAAAAACTTACCACAGCCTAGCTTCACAGCTACCACCCACTACCATAGGACCCTACACAGAACACAGTTCTCATTTTGATGTACCCATTAATGTGGAAAGGCTTTGCAAAGTAATGGCTGCCCCTGGTATAGATGGGTTATCATAAAATAAATTTCCTTTTCCCTTTTCATTAATGAAAACATCTATCACTTGATTTATGCTTTTAAGTGGGTGTTCATGTTCTATGAAGAAATATTTATAAGATATGCAAATAGAAAGCAAGACCAGTGTATGTTCCTGGAAGGAGTTCATGTAGAGACCTCATCAATATCAATTTGTATCCATGCAAGGCTTTTGCAATTATAGAAAGAAGAAAGAAGAGGAAGAAAGGCTAAGGAGGAAGATGGAAGGTGGGAACAGAGCAGTTGTGAAATGCCTTAGGTTTGACAAAAGGGAAAGAAAAAAAAGAGAGGGAGGGAGGAACAGAGAGAGGGAGAAAGAAGAAGGAAGGGAGGAAGGAAGAAAGGAAGGAAGAGATGAATCAAAAAGGAAGACAACAAGGGATTTGAGATAAAATGTGTGTTGAGAGGGAGATACATCTACTGTGAATTTAGCAGCCACATTAGTTGTTTTGTTGTTGTTTTCTCAACTTCACACAAGCCGGGATCATCTGGGAAGAGGGAACCTCAACCAAGAGAACGCTTCCATCAGATTGTCCTGTAAGCAAGTTTGTGGGGGCATTTTTGGATAAATGGTTGATGTGGGAGGGCCCAGCACACTGTGGGCAGTGGCACACCTGGACGTGGTCCAGAGATGTATACAAAAGCAGGCAACTCTGAGATTCCATCTTACACCCATCAGAATGGCTAAGATCAAAAATTCAAGCGACACCACATGCTGGCGAGGATGTGGGGAGAGAGGAACACTCCTTCATTGCTGGTGGGAATGCAAACTAGTACAGCCACTTTGGAAATCTATCTGGTGCTATCTCAGAAAAATGGGAATAGGGCTTCCTCAAGACCCAGCTATTCCACTCCTTGGAATATACCCAGAAGATGCTCCAGCACACAACAAGAAACTTTGCTCAACCATGTTCATAGCACCCTTATTCATAATAGCCAGAACATGGAAACAGCCTAAGTGTCCCTCAGTGGAAGAATGGATAAAGAAACTGTGGTACATTTACACTGTGGAATACTACTCAGCTATTAAAAACAAGGAATTCCCGAAATTTGTGGACAAATGGATTGAGCTAGAAATGATCATAATAAGTGAGTTAACCCAGAAGCAGAAAGACTCAAATGGTATATACTCACTTATATCTGCATACTAGCCCAAGGGGCATGTCCCACAAAAGCCTTCACTTACCAGGAAACTGGGACAGAGGGGAGGACTCTAGAAGAGAGAAGCATGGGAGAATAGCAAAGTAGAAGGATCCAGAGGGTCCTAGAAACCTACAAGTAGAACATTATGAAAGGCAGATTTGGGCCCAGGGGTCCCGCTCAAACTAAGGCACCAGCCAAGGACAATACAGGCGGTAAACTTTAAACCCCTACCCAGATCTAGCCAATGGACAGAACATTCTCCACAGTTGAGTGGAGAGTGAAGTATGACTTTCACACGAACTCTGGTGCCTTATATTTGACCATGTCCCCTGGAAGGGGAGACCTGGTGGCACACAGAGGAAGGATAGCAGGTTACCAAGAAGAGACTTGATACCCTATGAGCATATACAGGGGGAGGAAATCCCCCTCAGGAACAGTCATAGGGGAGGGGAATAAGGGGAAAATGGGAGGGAGGGAAGAATGGGAGGATACAAGGGATGGGATAACCATTGAGATCTAACAAGAATAAGTTAATAAAAAAAAAAAAAAAAAAAAAAAAAAAGGATGACTGCTCCCTGATTACCAATGTGATGCTGGCTGTGGGTCCTGACATGCCTGCAAAGATTTGAATGTTAAGATGCTCAGCAAGTCTTGGGAAGGGTTTAGAGACTGGGGATTTTGTTTGAAGGAAGATCAGGTTATAATAGACTTTGTGTCCTGTCTCCTGCAGAAGGTCATGGGTGTTCATGTCCTCAGGTGAGTGAACACCAGCTCTGTTCCTTTCTATCTTCTACTATGAGTCAAGACAACACCAGTCAGAGCATCCCTGTCACCTCCTTTTCCAAACATTCCAGTTTTCCAAGATTGATGCTAGCACCCTACCTGCCACTGCCATCTCTCCTTAGCAAGTTACCAGGAAAATTTCTCTACATGGATGGAGTAGCTTGCCCAATGCTTCCAGTAGCTGGCCAATCCTCCTTCCTTAGAGACAAATCCCCGGCACCAATTATTTATCTTAGTAAACTAGGCACAACAACATGAATTGAAGAAACTAAAGTGATCATTTCTACAGCCAGAGGTCAAAAGCTATTGAACACCAACAATACACGGGCTTTCGGGAACAAGAAAGAACAAGTTACTTCTCATATTTGTTAGGGACTCAAACAGAGTCACTGCATTGCAGCAAGTCACCTCTTGCATCTTTCTTCAAGACTCTATTCCCTTGAGTGAAGAAAAGCCCTCATACGAACTAAACCCAGCCTTGCACCAGTGGGTTTCAAACACTGGCTTGCATCAGAATGCACTAGAAAGTTCCTTAAACCAAAACCTTAGGCTGCTCTTGAGTTCCTGATTCAGAAGTTAAGGGTGAGTCCCAAGGATTTGCTTTCTACTGAGATTTCAGGAAATGTTGTCCCCCACTCTATGGACCTCTAGTTTGTACTACACTAAGCTACTACCATGGATGGAGCCATAGCACATAACCGCTACTAAATGGCTCACCACTGATTCCATTTTGATGAGGATTTTGGAGTCCTTGCATGGATTACAATTAGGTTCCCATATTGTCTCTTAGTGATTTTGGTCCATGTAAACCACAACAACAAAATCAACATGAACAAAAGTAAGTGAGAGAAAGAAGGGGAGAACGAGCTGACTGAGACCCAGTGCTATTGGCTTTCTGACTGTATCGCTGATCCAAAACAAACCAGTGGGCCAGTTCCAAAGAGACCACTGTAACAAGAGCATCCAATGAACATGTGTACAAGCAGAGGTGGTTGCCTAAATATTTTGGGGTTCAGTAACCTTATCAGCCAGGCACTGGCAGTCTACCCAGCAAAAGGCTTTTGATTGTTTTCCCACCTACTCTGAAAACAAAATCTTGGATCAGATGAGAATTCAATTGATTTGAGAACAGTGTTTACCTCCTTCCCTTGTCATTGCACAGACAGCCAATTGATTGCATTAAAGATTAATTAATGGGGAAGCCTGAGCAATAACTGACAAGGAGAAGGATCTTCTATAATTAAAAGTTCAGCAGGAACTTTTGTCCTGAGCACTGAGTCCTTCCCAATGAGGATGGAAAGCTTCTTAAAGCACGCCTGGAAATAAACAACGCACATACCTATAGACAATTGATTTTTGTACAAAGAGGCCAAAGCCATACAATGAAAAGAAGAAAGCATCTTCAACAAATGGTGCTGGTCTAACTGGATGTCTGCATGTAGAAGAATGCAAATAGATTCATATTTATCACCCTGCACAAAACTCAAGTCCAAGTGGATCAAACACCTCAGCAAAAAAATCAGTTATATAGATTCAAGAGACGTTCAATAGAAGAGAAAGTGGCAAAGAGCCTTGAACTCATTGACACAGGAGACAACTTCATGAAAAGAATACTGACAGCTCAGATTTTAATATCAACAATTAATAAACAAGACCTCTTGAAACTGAAAAGCTTCTATAAGGCAAATGACACTGTCAATACAATAAAACGACACCCTACAGATTGGGGAAAGATTTTAACCAACCCTACATCTGACAGAGGGCTAATATTCAAAATATATAAAGAACTCAAGAAATAGGACATCAACAAACAAAATAATTCAATTAAAATTGGGATACAGAGAGTTCTCAATATCCTTAGTCATCAGGGAAATGCAAATCAAAACAACTCTGAGATTTCGTCTTACACCTGTCTAATAGCTAAGACAAAAAAACTCAAGTGACAGCACATGCTGGCAAGGATGTGGAGAAAGGAAAACAAACACTCCTCCATTGATAGTGGGAGTGAAAACTTGTACAACCACTTTGGGACTCAATCTGGATGTTTCTCAGAAAATTGGGAATAGATCTACCTCAAGACCCAGTTATACCACTCCTGGGCACATACCCAAAAGATTTCCCACCATACCAAAAGGCACTTGCTCAACTATGTTCATAGCAGTTTTATTTGTAATAGTCGGAAACTGGAAACAACCTGGACATCCCTCTCTGGGAAAAATATGGTACATTTACACAATGAAATACTACTCAGCTATTAAAAGCAAAGACATCAAACAATTTGCAGGCAAGTGGATAGAGCTAGAAAAGATCATCCTGAATGAGATAGCCCAGATCTAGAAAGACACACATGTTATGTATTCACCTATAAGTGGATATTAGCCATGAAGTACAGGACAACCACATTACAATTGACAGAACCAAAGAAACCAAGGAGAGAAGCTTGACTCTCACTCAGAAGAGGAAATAAAATAGTCATCTGAAGTAGATGGATAGTGAGAACTGAGAGAGGGTGTGGGGAAGGTAAGGGGGCAGCAGGTGTAGGGAGAGCAGGACTGGGGGCTGGGATAGGACTGGGAAAGAGAATGGAGATTGTTGGGGGAGCATCTCAGGGACAGGTGAAGCACCGAGGAGTCTAAAATTAAAAACTAAAAATGGCACCTGGGAAGGCTCAAGCTGCAGCCACTCAGCAGTGCAGTCAGAGTGGGTTTTGGTGACTAGCCTTAGGCCTTAGTTCTTGCTAGGGGAGTGGCAAGGGTTCTGGGAGTATCCCTCTGCAGCAGCAGAGACGATCATCTTCATTCCTGTACCTTCCCTCCACTGTCCATCTCATCCCATTTCTGTCATGATCTTCTCAGTCTAAAGCCATCCTTTAAGACCCTTATTATTTCAACAACAACAACAAAAAAAAAGAGCCAATTTTATAAGGATAAAAATGCATGTGAAACAAGAAGCATTCCTGAGATTAGGAAAAGAGCATATAAGAGCGAGCAGCCCACCTAGACTGCAGTCCACAGCCCACTTTCCTCTGTCTACTTTTTGTCCGTGAAATACTTCCTGTGGCCTTCAGAAGTGAGCTGCTCTTTTCCAACAGATGAAAACACTGAGCCTTGGCTAAATGACTTGCCTAAAGTTTGCCTTTGAGCCAATAGAAGACTAGGCTTTAAAACAAACAAACAAACAAACAAACAAACGACTATTCTGCATCTAAGATGTTTACTTTTTTGAAAGTACTCCCAAAGTCCCACCTAAGCATGACTATCAAAGCTGCAATATATTTATCGGACTTGGTCATGACTGGATGGGTGTGAGGCATCTGGACCCAGTCTATCAGCTGAAGGACGGTTCAGAATCTTCGATGTTAAATCCATTATTGATCTTTTCACTAGACCACGAGGCTGAATGCAGACAGGAACGAGACAGGATGCCTACCAGGAAGCATAACTCATCTATTGGACCTGCTGGGCAAATGTTAACTGATCTGTTAGTCCCTGCCTGCATCAGGCTCCACATCAGAGATAAGAGTGAGCAGAAGGCTGATGCGGATCAATGCTACAGGGTTTCTTAAGCATGCACAAAGACCTAGATTGAATCCCACTACCAGAAAGGAATGAAGCAGCAAGAACAAACAAAAGTAACTAAACCTTTTCCCCCTGTGAACTAGACTATTGATAAGGACATGCTCTAATTAAACAGCTACACAGCTTGTGGCAATTATAATAATCTCACAAAAGTGGGACACTTGCAACCATGAGCACTTACCATGAAATGTCTTATATTTTGACTGTGTCAAGAAAGGATTTTTGGAATAACTTGAAAACCGAGAACAAGAAAATGAAAAATAAGTTGGGTAAAAAGCAAATGAGAAAAGACAGTAGTCAGACAGGAGAGATACACAAAGACCCCGCTGCAGAAAATCAGAAGACAAGTTGCAGGGAGAAGGTGTGGCGTCCGAGGAACCAAGAAGAATCTACAGTCTATAGAAGAGGGAGGTGGGGCCAGGCCACAGCAGCACCATGGTGTTCTCCGAGCATGGAGAAGCTAGTGAACACCTTATGCAAAGGAGTAATGGGAAGATGTACCAGTTAATATTTTGTTGTATAACAATCTCAAAATCTCAATGATTCAAAATGGAAATGTTGCTTTTCATGTTTCCGTGTCTGCAGGTTAACCCCGGTTCACTTTACTTTTACTGGGTTTGGCATGCCAAACCATACAAATATGGTGAATGACTTGTATCAGGCCTATAACTTCTAGTTGAGTCACAGGTTCCCCAGAGAATTCCAGCATCAGCAGAGCAGGGAAGTGACCCTTAACTCTAGTGGGTGTGTGACAGCGTTTCAAGCGAAGGGTATGGTGTGTAATTACAATAACAGAGAGGACACGAAAACTTTGGAACAAAGATCCTAGCTCTCATGGATGGGTAAGATGACTGAACTGAAAAGCTCCACTTTGTAAATGGGATAAAGAAACTGCTATCAGAAACTACCTAAAGCAGGCAGCATCTACTCCTGCCATGTGGGGATGTCCGTAACTGATGATGTGGGATAAAAACCTGCTATGCAGGCAGAGGTCACGATCATGTGGAATGGCATAACTTCAAAGCAACAAGCCACCTATCTAGTAAAGTCAGGTAATGGACAACTTACAGATTATTAAACTGACCGTAAGCGTGACTCCAATCTAGAACCATTTTGAAAACATTAGCAAACAAAAGGAATGTGAGTCACCCATAATCCTCATGATTGGCACGTGGTACTTCCTGTTTCAATGTTCTGAGCCTTGTCATGTGGGTTTCTTCGAGACGCAAGGTGCTGTGTCTGAGAAGTGTGATATATGAAGTCAATACAGATTGCCTAGATATAATTGCTCAAACCTATTCCTCAATGAAAAGCGTTTTAAAAAATTAACAAGAGACCTATACCACCATAAAGGACAAATGGCAGGATTTCATGCATAGGAGAAAATTGTGTGAAGGAGATGATATTTGTTTTGAAATATGAAGGACCAGTAGACATATTTGGTAAGACAAGATAAAGAATATTTTTCAGCTCAGGGAAATGCCTTAGCAAACAAAACCCAGGACAATATTATTGATATAGGAAATATTATATTATGCTTGGGGAGCAGTGAATAGTGTTTCATAACATTCATAGCAATTTTTCCATCTCAAAGAATAAATTGATAGCAATTTTACAGTAAATTTATTAGCACATGATAGAATTTTTTTTAGCATGGGCAATTTTTTCAAGAAGGTAAATATTTATGAAGTTGTAGTTCTTCATAGATAAAAGATAACTGCTACTCTAAGTAATAGTCAGTATAAGAATATAATGCTGATTCTAAAGGCCATTGGTTGGAACGCTTGATAACACTCGATGTAATTATCAAGAAGGTTACTGAGCCAGCGAAAGATACTGCTCATCAGTAAAATCCTAGAACTGGAAATAGCTTGGAACTGATAAGTAGCAAGCTGGAAACAGCGGAGTAAACACATCTATTCCAATCAACTGATAACAGCCTTTCTTACGCAGTTAAATGTTACAGTTGCCATATTTAATTCTCTAGTCAAATTCCTGATTCAGGTTGGCAGTCGGTCATGTAGAGATAAGCAGCTTGATTCTACGCCTCAACAAATAGAAATGTTCCAAAGATGCTGACCTCACCAAAGAAGGGAAGAACTTAAGAAAATATTGTAAATTAGGTTCAATAGGTAGAAATAAAGGTAAAACGTGAAAAGCCTAATGATCTGACACTGAGAGATAGGTGGGTAGGACTGGACACTAAGAAGAAAAAGTAGGGGTAACCAGGGTAAAGGCAAAAAGGCCTGGAGAGATGGCTCCGTGGATAAGAGTGCTTGCTGGGGCTGAAGAGATGACTCGGTGGTGCAGAGTACTTGTTGCTCAAACAGAGGACTTGGCACCCACATGGTGGGTCACAGCCATTCACAACTAAGTTGCAGGGAACCCAACAGCCTCTTCTGCCCTCCATGGTTGTCAGTCATAGACAAAGCGCACTTACATGCATGCAAATACAACATTCACACACATACAACAATGTGAAAAAACATTAAAAGAAAAAGAAGAGTGCAAGCTTTGCAAGCATAAAGGCTTGAGTTCAAATCCTTAGCACACCTGTAAGAAAAAAAGATGTGCAACTTGGTGTGGACCTATAACTCCAGTGATGGTGAGGATAGAGATAGAAGGATCCCTGGGACTCGCTAATCACCTGCCTATCTCCAGAGATACTCTGTTTCAGTAGAGTGTGGTGGGATGTGATACAGAAGGGCACCGGGCCTCCCCTCATGCTCACCTGCCATATACATGCTCACACACCACAGAGAAAGATGGTGGGGACCGGGGGGGTGGGGAGTAGGGTGATAAGTATAGTCCAGTGTAGTCAATAACAGCAATATCACAATATTTAAATACCTAATACTTATTCATTCTGTGAATTTGGGCTAAGTATGTCTATGCCAAGAAGGTTTAGTAGTTGACTAAATCAGCCTTTCATTTGTACTTTACAATACAGGGTAGTAAGCATGGTGTGGTGGTGCGTGCCTGTAACCCCAGTTGTTCTTGTTTTGTTTTGTTTGGCTTGGTTGTTTGGTTGTTTTGTTTTTGCTGACTTCAGTGATACCGATATCTCTTTACTAAATCACCAGCACGTGCTACTCAAATTTGCCTTAATTAAATAACTTTTCCTGTCCTTTGTCTCTGTAGGAAGGGTTTTTTTTTAAAGAGGTGAAGTTGTGGGGGATGGAGGGCAGGTGTCAAGGACAAAAAGTGTAATTGGCAATCCAAAATGGCAAATATATATGAAATCAACAAGCTAGAATGTCTAGCAGAAATGATTAACGGCACATGAACAAATTGAACATGACACTGATGTCATAAAGTGCCCTGCCAAAGAGTTTATAATAAATATTCTAGTTTGATTAAACAAATGAAAAAAAGGGACAATAAGTTCAAGCTAAAGATAGAAATTATCAATGATGGCCAATTTTCAAAAATAATTAGGAATACTTAAAATATAGAACACATTAATTTAGCTAAAACAGCAAAAATCCTCAGACAAAATAAGTACCATAATGGGTATAATCATGTTTAAGTAACTACCTGTTCTGTTGTCTCCACGCTTCAGTTTTTAACAGTGCTTGTGAGAATAATAAACCTACAATTCTAAGCTAACCTTGTTTACTATTTAGCACCTTCACATTGATGACTGACAGGTTAATCAAAGGGTAGGAGATGTACGAAGGAGCAGCTTGTAAAGAAACCCTGATGGATAGTAGATGAGGGGAACTTGCTAAGTCTCACTCAATAAATGAGCTGTGACTTACAAGAATGGCAGGGTTTCGTTTCACACACGTCAGGTTGGGACAAGAATTAATCATAACAACACAAACAAGTGCTAATGAAGAGGAGACAATGGGGGTTCCCACCTTATACTGATAGCAATTTTTGTTTGTTCGTTCGTGTAAGATAAACATGGGGCTGGAAAGATGGCTCTGGGATTAAGAGCACTGGGTGCTCTTCCAGATGGCTTGGGCTTGATTCTCAGCTCCTGCAGAGTCACTCACGACAGTCTGTAACTCCAGGTTCAGGGAATCCAAAGCCACCTTCTGGCCTTTGCACTCATCAGACATAGATATCTGCACAGATAGATGTACATGAAAACAGAGCACCTAAACATATAATTTTTGTTGGTTTTCTTTTTTTGGGGGGGGGAGTAGTGTTTGTTTGTTTTTCAAGACATGGTTTCTCTGTGTAGCCCTAGCTGTCCTGGAGCTCACTTTGTAGACCAGGCTGGCCTTAAACTCAGAGATCTGTCTGCCTATGCTTACCAAGTACTGGAATTAAAAGCATATGCCAAATTCACATAATTTTTAAACACAGGCAAAACATATTAGAAAAATATCAAACAGGCACTACACAAAAGAGGAGTCCCAAATTAATATATTTTTGTATATACAAATATATACAAAAATGAATATATTTTGTATATTTGTTATATATCTTTATATATATTATATAAATGTTCAAATACATTAACCATCAGAGAACTATGAGTAAAAACCATAGCTAATACTGCATTCAAATGTCTAACATAAAAATGACACTCTACTGAGCCTCACTGTGCTGTGAGAAAGAGACTTTCACACTGCTGATAGACCACAAATTAGTTCAACTATTTTGAAAAACTCTTTGACAAACTCAGTTCAAAATAATTGTGCAGCAGAGCCCAGCAATCCCACCATAGTTGTGCCCTCAACAGAACTTCACAAGACATGAATTCACAAGAAATTCAGGACATGGCTGACCACTCGCAGCCACTCCCATCCAAATGTGCCACAGGGTCTAACTGTGGGGCTTCGATAGTTATACTGAACTGAACTAACAGGATCTGGAACCACCTAGGAGGTAACCCTCTGAGCATGCGCATGAGGAATGCCCTCCATTGGTTTGAGAAGATGCACCATAAATACCCGTAAATACCGGTGGGATCCTGGCCTGCACAAAAGCCGAAAACAGAACAGCAGCACTCATCTCTTCCTGCCTCCTAACTGAACAACTGCCTCCAGCTGCTGTGGTGGCTTCCTCAGCCACCAAACTGTGAGCCTAGATAGTCCCTCCCTCTTTAATTTGCCTTTGTTATGTATTTGATAGCCACAATGAGAAGAGTAACTAACACACACAGTGTGCACAGAAGGAGGGGATGGAACAGCTTGTCTCTATAGACAAATCACGAACAGAATGAAGAGAAAAGAAAGACAGATACCAAATAGGACACTCTGAACAACGCCACTTACATACAGTTCAAAGAATGAAAACTAATCTTTTGTATTAGAAATCAAGCCAAGGTGTGGGCAGTGCCTGGGAGAGAAGGGACATACCTACCAGTACTGCAGTCTGACCAAGTCCTCTCTCTCTCTCTCTCTCTCTCTCTCTCTCTCTCTCTCTCTCTCTCTCTCTCTCTCTCTCTCTCTCTTTCTCTCTCTTATGATTGACTTCACTTTCTGAAGACTTTTTTCCAGAATTCTTGTGTCCACAAAAACGTTTTTTACATTTAAATGAAGAAAAGACAAAACCACCCTGGGTGTAGTGATATAGGATTGTAATCACGCACTTGATAGGACATAGGCAAGAGGATTGCCTAAGGTTCCAGGCCAGGCAGGGCTACATAGTGAGGTCAAAATTATCATAGGTTTTAGAGTAAGACCTTAGCATTTAAGAAACTTTTTCTTTAAATGGAGGGAGATACTACGAGGTAGATGTCCTGAAAAACCAAAGGAGAAAGGCCAGCCAGGGTTTGTTTGCATTTCTCCTGCAGCTTGCTTCATATGCAAGGTCACAAGTTGGCTCCACCCCCTTGGAGTTCCCAGGTGACTTTATGCTCAACTTGAAAAATAAAATGTCCTTAAGGCTGACATGTGCTTACAGTAATACTCAGTACTTTTATTTGATGTAGGCAACATCTGGGAGTTCAAAGGTCCTTTCATGTTCTGGGCTGATGGAGGCCTATGGCTCTTTCTAGTGATACTGAAATAGGGCCTTGGTATTGTCCCTCTTCAGAGAGACTTTTCTACGCTCAGAGGCAAAATGAGAAACCCTTCAGATTGCACGGATGAAGCCATCCTTGGGGTGCACCTAAAAAGCTGAGTCTCTACCCAGAATTCCTCATCAAAGCTGGCTGCCTGTGCGGGAGGGCTTACCTGTGTGCAGGCTTATGCAAAGCACTGAAGAAAAAGCTCCCACTGAAACTACTTTCTCTCTTTACAGAGGACCGCAGAGCAGTTTGTCAGTACTCTAAGTTGACACAAGCACAGTTTGAGAACTACCCCCACAAGCTGGGTCGTGCTTGTTCGACGGGCTGCATGTGTTCACTACTTCAGCAAACATCTTCTGAACGCCCTGTGTGTGGTGGGTGGGGAGGGGCGGTGTCCACCAGAGCCAAAGCCTCTGAAGAGACATCACAAATAACTCAGTGTCATACAGGGCACGGCCTATAGCACAAGCATTTGAACCCAATGCTTCTATTGCCAAGACCACAGCCTCTTTCATACCTATGAAATTCAGGACACACTCTTTTGCTGCTGCTGCTGCTGCTGATGATGATGATGATGTTTAGCTTTTATTGGACAAAGGAAAATTTATTAAGGAAAGTGAGAAAGAGAGTAGGAGGGCCTCCAAGGGAAGAGTGACTGGGGTCATGTTCTTATGCTGTCTAAAGCTCTTATATACAAAGATGCTCAGGAAGGGAATCCCCATCTAGGTGCCAACTGGATTAAGATTTGGACAAAATAGGAACCAGAAGATGAAGTATGTGATATTTTGATGTTTTTCTCTCTAATGGGAAGAAGGGGAAAGGAAACGGTTCCTGAAACTCCCATCAGCCCTGCAAAGAGGAGCAGATGCCAAGGAGGAGAGAGGAGGTTTTGAGGTCCATTCAAAGCAAGGACAAATAGCAAAGGAGCCATACTAACTGCTCATTCTGAGTCCTTAACTTTCAGGACATTGATGTTTTTTCCAACCCACAGTTAGAGTTCAGTGTGACATTCTTACTTATATTAGATAATTATAGAGCCAAGAACACACTTGGAAAAACAGATACAATGTCACCTTGAAGCACTTTTTGTCACACACAGCTATTTAATACGCTTGACAAATGATAATATATTGATGAACAAATTTGCTTCACATAAATTCTCCATTAAATTAAGCCAAGAGGTCCCTCCCTGTAATTTGTGTCCTCATTCTAAATTATGCCTTTGAATGAAATGTATCACAAGTTTAATTTTCTTTACTTAGGCAGTTCTTCAAGGACTTAAAATATATCACTCTCCCTCGAACTAACTCCTGTCAAAACTAAGCCCCTTTCCCCTGTGATCATTCTTAATTCTTTTGTCATTATAATACTTTAAAAGCCAGACAAGTAATAAGACAGCCTTTATTTTTATCCTACAGAAATCAATGTTTATTATAATGTAATTTTTAAATACAGGCAAACATAAATACTGTTTATAAAAAGTCGCTGTTAGACATGTATGTGATCCACATATATGTACTCAGGCTCTCACCCACACACATACAATAAAAATAAATAAATCTCTGGAGGCCATATTGATGCCTATGGTCTGGGCTGCCACCAGGGACCATGTTGGTGTCTGGTTCATGCTGTCACCAAGGACTGTGTTGTCGATGGCCATGATCCACGTTGCTTCTGGAAATGCTGTCACTGGCTGTTCTGAGCAAAGAAGCTTCTTTTGCAGTGATGTGGATGACTGAGAGACACTGAAGAATTCTGTAAGGACCTCTTCCCCCTCCCCCAAAAGAAACAGTCTAGACAGAAAGTCGTTGAAGAGAGTCTTTAAAACAATGATAAAGGTGCTGAAGTGTAGCTCTTCAAAGTTGATGGCTTCTGGTGGGAGCGTAGGAAAGGACTCAGTATCTTTATGAGGCTGGCCACTGGGAATTTGACCATGTTCTAGTGAGTATGTGGACAACACAAATCGTATTTGGTGTAATTTTTTTCTTTTTCTTTTTCCTTGTGGGTGGGGGGAGGAACGTGGAGGCACAAGAGTGAGAAAGTGAACCTCAGAGAAATGGGAAGCAAGTGTGATCAGGTGCATTGTATGAAACTTTCAAAGAATCATTAAAAGTGTTGTGTTGGAAAAAAGCTAAATAATTAACTCTTTTAAAAATTGAAAATCACCACTTATTCCCTCATTAAAATTACTACTGCTAATATTTCTCTGTATATGTGTCTGAAGTATTTTTTTTATTCGTACTAGGTATGGGATTGGTCCATACCACACTTTCTCAGAAGATCACTCAGCAGAAAAGAAACTTTTTCCCCTAAATGTGGCAGATTGAAAAGAAATACACATCTGGTAAATGACAAAACATTCTCCTATTATAAATGCCTTGGAAATTATTGCCGAGACAACTGTGTAAGAGCTCTGAAAGATGGCAACGAGCTAGAGAGACTGTTGTCTGCTTACATGCTATGCTCTGGACTTATATTTCATAGCACCAACAAAACACAAAAAGGCAAAAGGAAACAAGAAATTCCTACCTTCTCTGGCTAAAGGACTGGGAAGTTGGGAAATCCCAGCTCCTCTGCAACAAGGTTGATAAAGGTTCTGCTTATGTTAGAGATCGAGAAAAGAGTTCAGTAATCTTACTTACCTGTCAACTCTTATAGCTACAATAAATAACACAAGATATGCCCACTGCTGCAACAGAGGCACAAACATTGTGGGAATAACAAACTACCTTCTGATTAGATTTAAATATCACTTCACAAGATGGAATTTGTGCCCTACATTGTTAGCCAGGGCAAAACACCTGACTGGCTAGGACATGGGACCTGAGAGAGAACATAGTTCTTGTTAATGGACATAGTATTGAACTGCCCCTGAGTCCCTACATTTATACCCAAAGATTAGTCCTGTGCTCTTCTCACAGAAGCTTTGTTTTGGTAGACGAAAATAAAAGTGTTCCTAAATCAAGGGAATTTAGTATAATTTATTATAGACATGCCTATTTTTGAGCAATGGCTAATAGAAATTCTTTTTAAAAATTTAATCAGAACACTGCTATAACATACATAGAGGAAAATCATTACAGGTTTCAAAAGTAAATTCACCTTGTGATCTTTTGAGTCACATTTTATATTACTTATATTAGAACAATGTGAAATGTGTGGCCAATATATCTAAGTTCTTTGGACATTTATCTTTGTTAAAGGGAGAGATAAAGTTCTAAATAGAAGGTGGGAAAAACATCAGTAATAGTGGTATTAAATTTCTGTGTTTACACATCTATATGTATATCTATATGTATGTTTCCCAGGTCAATTGCCATGCAGTTGTGCCAAGTGATACACTTAAAGGTATAAGGAAATCAAACTAGAGCTTTAAAGTTCTTTTCAAGTGTTCCACAGGAAGACAACAACAAGAATTAGAAAAAGAGGAAGCAGAAAACAAATAATAAAATGTCAGGCTTAAGCACTAATGTATACATAAATGATTTGTTTTTTAATTTAGTACATTTATTTATTGATGGTGGAGGTGGTGTGTGTATGTTTGTGTGTACATGTGCATGCCAAAGCTGGTCTGTGGAAGACAGAATACAACCTGCAGAAGTCAATTCTGTCCTTCTACCATGTAAATCCTGGGGATTGAGCTCAGATTGTCAGCAAGTGCTTTGACCTGCCAAGCCCTCTCGCCAGCCGTCTACAGTTACTATAAAGAGGAATGCTGTTCCACTTTCCAAAAAAACCTTGCATTCTAGAAATTATAGTCTGATTGAATTCTGTCATGATCCTGCACAAAATAAATGCATGTCCAGTCCCTTCTGTGGGACAGGGGTATTAGGAAAATGAGACATGGTAACATAGACACTTTCTGAAATACAGACAGAGTACAGTTATTATTAATAACTATGGTTAATACTACAAGAATATATCATGGTAATTAATGACATGCAATTCATTAACTCCAAAGTGGTTCATACATTTGCTGTATTTGCATATAGAGAAATTAATATGTTTATACAATTTTTAAAATACTGTGACAAAATATATGAGCAAAATACTTACTTTAAATCCTGGTTTTATATGTTTTGATCCAAGGTGTCAGCAAGGGTGTGGGAGAGCAGAGCAGCACACCTCATGGAGGCCAGGAGGCAGAAAGAAAGAATATCTGTTAGCTGCCTTCCTTGGCTTCCTTTTTCCACCCAGCAGCATATTCAGTGGAGATGGACTCACTTCAGTTCACCCTTTCTGTAAAGTATCTCATAAAAACAGTCAAGGGCATCCTTTATGAGTCTTCTGGATACTTCTCACTCCATGTGTCAACATTAACCAGCCCAGTTAGTGACGACTGTATACAAGCATTAGTGTCACATAAACATTAATAATTTTATGAGTCTCTTAGCAAATTGTACATTATTATTCTCATTGTTGTTATTTATTATTATTATTATTATTTTGTTTTTGTTGTTTATTTACTTATTTACAAGTAAAGTTTGAAGAAACCAAAGTTGAGACTGAATTTTTTTCAGGTTACATTGGCAAAAATTAAAAGGCTGAGTCATTCCAGGTCCTCTGACCCCAAATGCCATAATTTTTCTACTTTATCGTGTACTTCCACAAGGGTTCCCAGGAATGTGGTTACTCCCTTATTTCTCAGGAGACTCACAAACGGGAGAAATCTAAGGATATAAATCTTGTGTTAAAAGGTAAATCTCACAAGGGCAACAGGCCAGAGGAGAACAAAATGCTACAGACTGGGGGAGACTTTTCTTAACATTGTTCTAACCTCAACAGAGACCGTTCACTGGCCTTTAAGATAGAAACATGGGATCATTTAATACACCCTTGCTGAGTACATACTACACATAAAGACTTATATGTGCCATTGTGCAGAACTGCAGAGTTCCTTCTCCACTAAGAGACTGTACAATATGAATAAATGCACAGGCTCTAGTCATTGGCACGCCAAGGAAGAAGAATCATTGAGGGATTATTCACTGTGACACTAGGAATTTTTACATATGTCCTTGATCTTCACAACTATGAGATTTACTAAGGAAATTTGAAGTCTGGAACCAGGCACTTCAGGATCATGGAAAATATCATTAGCCTGTTCACCTAAAGCCTTGGTGGGCAGATGAGTTGGGACAGGAATGACGCATATGAACTAGCAAAGGGGGAGCTTATGGAGCTAACATTGAAAAGTTGGTGCCTCTAGGCAGCCTGGTCTCTGAAGATGCCATTGAGAATGTAGTTCTTTTTTTCCAACATATTTTTATTGATTCTTGATTACTTGGGAATTTCACATCATGCACCCAAACACACTCATTTCCTAGTCTTCCCTACTCCTCCCAGGTCCACCCCCACCCTCGTAACTCCTCCCACTCACACCCCCACCAGAAACCATCAATTGTGAAGAACTAAACTTCAGCATTATCACAATTTTTAAGAGTTCTACTCAATGGCTTTCTGTCTAGGCTGCTACTTTTTAGAGGACGGTGAAGGAGTGGAGATATGGTTGTCCCAGAAGCATTCTATGTCCCTCTTCTCCAACTGTGAGTATGAGGTCATCAACACTACTGCAAAAGTAGCTTTCTTGGCCTTTAAAGTCAACAGGACCATGGGTCATGGACTTCCACATGGTTTCTGGAGACAGTACAGTCCACAGATATCAGCATGGCCCTCTGCTGCAGCATGAGCCACGGACACCATCATAGCCCTCAGCAGCAGCACAGACCAAGGACATCATGTGGCCTCTGAGGAAACACATGCTCCCTGGTGGCAGCCCAGCCCATGGTCATTATTAATACGGATTCAAGCAGCAGCACAGATCACGGACATCCACTTGGCCTTTAGAGGTACCTCAACCCACAAACATTAACATGGCTTCTGTTATCAGTGCTGCTGTAGAGGGCCATGTCTGGGTCTGTGGTCCTACTGCAGCCATGTTGATGTCCGTAGCCTGTGTTGCCACCAATGGCCAGGCAGATGTCTGTGGTCTGTGTCATCACCTGAAGCAGTATTGATGAGCTTGGGCTAGTTGCCTAACTTTTATGAGACTCAATTTTCTGAGCTGTAAATGCCTCTGAAAGTCATGAAAATAACTTTGGTCATGACCAAACTTCTAGTATGTTACACACCAACAGATTCTCCCCATCATTTTTCTCATTCTGTGCCCTCTCTGGCTCTTCTGCTTTGGCCACATATCAACTCAGGTCCTGGACCACAGTAAATAATAGAACAAGTTAAACACATTTAAATGTAATAATGACTGTAAGCATGTGTGGTGGTTTGAAGGAGAATGACACTCAAAGGCTCACTTTCTTTTTCAATGTTCGGTCTCCAGTTAGTGGACTGTTTGGGAAGGACTAGGAGGTGTGGCCCTGTGGGAGAAGATGTGTCACTGGAGATGGGTTTTGAGGTTTTAAATAGTCCATGCCATTCTCCATTACCTCTCTCTGCCTATTTGTGGATCAGAAGTTAACCTCTCAGCTGCTGCTCCCACACCATGCCTGCCTGCCGGCCTGGTACCATGCTTCCTGTGTATTGGTTGTGGGCTCTCATGCTCAAACAATAAGCCCCTCACTAAGCTCTTTCTCCTGTAAGTTGCCTTGGTCATGGTATTTTGTGCGCAGCAGTTGAAAAATAACTAAGACATCCTGCATCCTGAATTTATGTTTTAAGTAGCATCTATCGTATCTTTAAAGCATCTCAGCATTCCTTTTCTAATGCAGCATAAATGTAGGATAAATAAAGCCTTTGTAGGTGCCAGGTCTCTAACATGTATATGGGCATAAAAGTAAGGTCTAGATGGGGAGATAACTCTCTCAGTAGAATGCTCACCTTGCAAGAAATAAAGACCTGAGCTCAATTCCCACAACCCATGTAAAAGTGCAGGGTGTGGTCGTCACACACTTGTCACCCTAATGATAGGGAGGATTGCTGGCCTGAGTCCTGAGTTTCAGGCTAATGAGAGACCCTGTCTTGAAATGCATGGGCAGCATTCCTAAGGAAAGCACACAAGGTTGTCACTCTGTTTTGCACACACATACATGAAGATACACAGACACACAAGCATGCACATAGAAAAATATAAGAAGTCAAACATTTCCTTCCAGATGCCTTCGTTGAGTACTGATCTCCCCCTGTTTCTTTTTCCATAACCCCTTTGTTCACCACTGAGGTTTATATTTGTACTTTGAGTTTCTGGGAACTTGCCTCAACCTAGACTTGAGCTATTCAAGATGTCTGGAAAAAGAGATTTCCAAGTGTAGGTGCACGTAATCAGGATCAGGTGGGTTATCCCTTTATTCACCCCCTATTCCATCTGCTTAGTTCCTTGCTTGTCATCTATCATGCTGGATAATTGATTCCAGATTGGAGTCATTTTCTCTTGCATCACCCCCACTGTAGGCTAAAATGGAGAGGCTAGCTCATATGTTATGTCCCTCCCCCTGCCTCTCCTCTCCTCTCTCTTTACTCCATTTTATAATATGACCACTGTACCCTCCTGGGATAAACAGACTGTAGATTTTTTAGTTGGGAATCAGTGACTTGAGACAGAGGAGGGCACCTGGTGAGAAATACTAGCACATGTGCAGCAAATCCTTTGGAGGATATTGCATAGCCTCATTCAGCCAAGTAGACAGAATTGATGAAGGGCTTGCAACTAGCCAGATTTCCCCTGCAGTCTATATCGATTTAGAACGGTATACAATGGAAGAGCACAGTGGTCTACAAACTAGAGCACAAGAAACATTTGCAAGTGCAGTTTTCTGGCTATAGAGCAGAGTACTTGAGCACCACAGGTTTGGTGTGAAGCACCGGGGCAAAGAGATGAGTATGAAGAATGTTCCAAAGCTCACAACTTAGGTTTCTTCACATCAAAGACTGAAATTATATATTCTTCATGCATGCAGTAGAATTTTGAATGAACCACAGAGCAATAATTGCAAAAATATTTTTCAAAATATAATTCTCTATGTAAATAGAAAAATTGTAAGTGAGTTTAATTTATTTACTCATTATTGAAATTAGTATTGAATCACTAATATTTACTAGAGTTGGGGGGTTAGATCTCTTAATAGAATTGTTAATGAGTCATGTTAACATACCTTCCTGCACTTATCAGTTATTAGGCTAAGGTTACGTTGATTAGTGTCAGTTCCTTCCCTCTAAGACAGTAAAACTGAACAATCTGAATTAGATAAAATTGTATTCAGGGCAACAACTGGAGAAATAGTTGTGGCTATTTAACTCATAAAATACTTGCAGCTTTCTGCTTTAACACTGCATTCCTGACTACAAAAACTCGTCAAGTATCTACAAGAGTGGCATCCCACGCCTATGAAACCTTCTGCTCACATTTTAGACCAACAACTGCCATGTGGGTGGGATTGTTTTTGGCACTTTAGCTGTGCTATATAATATTGACATTATTCTTTTATTACTTTTAAAAAGACTTATCTTTTATTTTATGTATAAGGGTGTTTGTCTGCATGTATGTCTGCACACCAGAAAAGGGAATTCGATCCCCTTACAGATCAGATGACTGTGAGCCACCATGTGAGTGAAGGGAACTGAACTCAGGACCTCTGAAAGAGCAGCCAGTGCCCATGACTGGTGAGCCACCTCTCCAGCACTATTCAGGGGGGAGACATGAACAAAGAGTGGACCAATGGCAGATCAAAGTACACACAACACTTAAGTCCAGTTGGTGAACCAATTGAGTTTTATTGGGGACATCTACAGGAATATAGATGAGGGATTACTTACAGGATCAGAAGTAACTCAAAGACAGCTACATCATCAAAACCCACCAAAGCATGAGTATAAACTCCAGAAAGCTGGAAAACTAGACCACACTATACAGCCCATAGGCAGCTCAACAGATTGTAAAATGTTCTTTCTGGGTATTTCAGTTGGTCTAAGCCTTTTCCAACAACTTGTCTTCTTTCCATTTCTTCCAGGCATCTCAGCTTATATGAGAGCACCCCCTTACTGCTTCTCTATGTTTAAAGAGGGGCTTAGTAAATCTGATTGGTTTCAGGGACTTCCTGAAGCCACTGAGTTGTTTACTTCCTGAGCTTAAGGAGCTTCTCTGCAGCATGGGATGTCCCACTTTCCCTTACAACATCCTGTTTCATCTACCTTTTAAGATCTTCTGTCTTAACATGCTTCCTTTCAAGATGGAGCATCTCAATCTCAGGAGAAACTGCAACACAGCCCTAGCATAACAACAAGCAGGAAACATAGTTTTACGAAAGGACAGAATAAGTGGATAAATGCATACATGGGTGATGGCAAAATACAACTAACTCCCAGCAAGTCATCACCTACCAGTCATTTCCTTACAATGTACAATGCAAAAGAAATGAATGCCCTTCAGCCCCCCTGCCCTCTCTCTATCTTACGGATTCCTCCTATCAGAAGCTCAATTAAGCAGTACAAAATATTTGGATTTCAAACTAAAACTAAATAAAATCAAAGCAGCAATTTTCTCAGTAGAATAAATATTGTTTTTGCAGTTGTACTGTATAAAAACAAATAACTAGAATTGATAGAGTAAACTTCAAAATATTATGTGTGTGTACATGTGCATGCACTTGTATGTATGTATGTGCTTAATGTTTTTATTGATACTCCTATTCTTTTGTGTGTAAGTGACAAACATATATGACATGTCCTATTGTTATTCAGCAATTTCTTTGATGAGGAAAGGCAAAAAGGTTAGAGCATCTCACCTCCTTTTTGACAGAAGGACTTAATCCGCAGGAAAACAAACTCAATATCTATTATCAATGTACTTGTCACACTTTCCTGAGAAAATTTAAATAGCCCCCTATTATCAAAAGAATGATTTTTATTTTAGTTAATGGCTAAATTGAAGTGCGTATGTATATTTAAAAACTGATCCAAACAATGTTAAGGCTGGAAGGTACTTTACCACAGTGCCTACATTTCCATCTTACTCTATCCAAATTATTTAATACCTCTGTGCCTTGGTGTCTCCTCCAAAGAACTGCATGAAGTGCATGTGACTGGATCGTAGGAGGACTTTGACATTATGTGGGACAGTGTGTGTATGAATGCCGAGGATTCGGGCCGCTCCTGACATGTAGCCAACACTTACTAAATTCTAAAAGAAGAGTGGCACCTCTCCATTACAGGCGCAGAGTCTGAGGTCATGAGAAACAATATGAATACTCAAGTTTATGGTGGAATTCATTTTAAATTCCCCACAGGCATTTCTGGCTTAGAGTGTGATTATTGGTGAGTATATAAACTTCACCAGAAAAAAACCAAAATGACAACATGCTGGTAATAACAAAACTGAAGACTGGGCAAATAGAGAGTAAATCTGAGGCTCAAATCAGAAACTATTTGGCTATGAATACCTAGTAAAGAAAATATCAGACAGAAAAGGCAACACTTGGTTTGTCTGCAATTCATCTCTCCAGTTAGAGAAGAAAGAAAAAGAATGAAGAGGCAAATCTGAAATTTCAGAGGGAGGGATTGCAGATACAGGATTGGGAGAAATTTCAATGGTCGTGTTGCTGGATTCCAACCTCAGTTAGGCCAGCAACAAGCCCTCTGGCTTGTTCCAAAGTACGCATTACAAGAATCTTTACTTTGTCACTCCAGAGTGCCTGCAGGTCAGTAATTGTGGAGCCTTAATGGTTTTCTTATAAGCTTTCCCACACTCTTTGCCTTGGCTCAAATCTCAGTGTAGTATCATTTATCATAAGTTAACTATTTGACCTTCTAAGTTGAGTGGAGCCTGGCAGAGCAGCCAGATTGTAATGGCACAGTGGCCTGTGAGGCTCGTGTCTCTCTTTCAAAGGCTCATTTCCAATCATGCTTAAGTTTCTTTCTAAGCAAAGGCAGAATTTGGTTTAAATTTTATTGGCAGTAAATATATTCTCTAGAACAGTGAATAGATTAGTGAAATTATTCATGTTACACTGTGTCTGTTTTAATATGACTCTATTTACTATAGAAAAGGCTTTCCTAGTTTCCAAATGCCTGATCAGGCAGGTCCTGATACTTAACACAACCATTACAATGGGTTCTTCTCAGAACAGCATTGAGAAGTGAATGAGATAGTTTGAGAGCCCTGAAGCAGGGTCTACGTTGCATCATCCCATCACAGTGAGGAGATGGCTAGAGGGAAACCAGTCTACCATAACGGAGGATGGATGGACCGAGGTGGGTAAACCTGGGTACCAGATGGTGCAAATGCAACTCCTTACTAAGCGTTTCTTTGATGGACCAACTGAGGCGCAGGTCTGGAAATTCAAGTGGGTAGCAATGTCCCAAGCAGTGAGGAGGATCTGAACTCCCAGAGCCTCAGATTCACCTTTGCTCTAGTAGCTCAGAGACAAGAGAACTTTGCTAACAGGCATACTCCAGACCCCTTCATTGTCCCCTGTGAATATCCTGATTGGCTGAGAAGAGCTTTAGTAGAGCAGAAACTGGCAGAGGAATGGCTTCCTCTGGTTGTTATGGAAATCCAATCAGATAGTGTATTGTATATTGCCCATCAGAGTCTCTGACCCTTAGTGATTAATTACCTGTTAGCTTTCTCCCCTGTGAAGATATTGCTGTACACCTGATGTTATCAGAGCAGACATGGCCTAAAAGATTAACTTATCAGGTGGTCCCCAAGAATAAAGCTTATATGGTAAACCCAAAAACTCATGGTGCATGCCAGATGTTTTCTTTTAGTTCTAACTATCACTATATTCAAAGACATTGTTTCTCTGTATTCACTTTCAACACTGTAGAACAGTCTGGTGGTGATAGTAGTATCTTTAGTCTTTATATAGCACCATGCTGATGAATTTACCAGGACATATATTCACCTAGAGTAGCTTAAGATATAGAAAGCACAATTAAACTGAATTAAGATGAGCAGAAACAACATAAGAATGCAAACCTAATTTGCATAGTGCTCTACAAGGCATGCATGCAGGCAGATAGGCAAACAATGGAGATAATAAAAAGATTATACCAAGGATTGAATTTCTCACGGATCATTTGCTATTCTGCCTGTACCATGAGCAAGTCATGTTGCATTACATCAGATCCTGGTTCCATTTCATTGCTGAGTATCCCATTGTTGCCTCCTTGCTTTTCGCCTCTTCATTACAGGGATGTAATTGCAGGATCAACCCCCTAAGAGCTTGTTGCTTAACTGCCCATGTGAGCATATTTCACAGTCTGCCATTGTCACAAGGCACTCTGGTTAATAAGCAGATAATGGGATATGCAAATCATGCATACCGATTCAGAAGCAAAGGAATGCCTTCTACCTCTGCATTAAAACCAGCCGACTTCCTCATGACTGTGGAAACATCCCAGCCTGGATGATTTATGGAATACCTTGACCATAGAGAAAAAAATGAGCACTTTGCTTTTGGAAATAGAATATAAATAACAGAATAAACAGTTTACATGATTAGATAGCTAGGTAATTCAGAAAGATCTTTAAGGGTCAGGAGAACCTACCTGCAATGGGAATATCAAATCATAAAACTAAACAAGTCCTGTATTATGAAATGTTTTTCACAAACCACATGATACAATAATGATGCAAAATCTGGACCCTGGAGATGCTCACTAAAGGCCCAACTGATACTGAAGTTGACCAGAGACAGAAACAATGGTGAGTCAGCCATGGTACCAATGGAATGAAGGAGAGGTCTTTCTCTGTAGTAGAGTATGTGCCTTGCATGCAGGGAACTCTTAGTTTGAGCCCACACATAAGAGCATGGGTCAGGGTGGGGAAGGAAGAAGAAGAGAAGGAGGAAGAGGTAGAGAGATGGAAGAGTGAAAAGAGGAGGAAGAAGAGCCAGGAGGGGCTCCACTCTGGCATCTCCTCTCTAGCTCCTGCCCTGAGAGACATACCTGGGTTGATTTAGGCATCCATGTTGGGTGCCCATTGGCATTAAGTTGAAGGAAGGTATGTGCTTTGGGCATGTGTTCCTCCAACTTCTTCCTGATGAGGTCACTCACACTAGTCATACCCTTTGTCCCTAGGTGATAGCACCTACTTGTGCACCAAGTGCACTAACCCTTGGTTTTAGAAAAATTTCTTGGCACTAATTCCTTTATCCCTAGGCATCTAAGGATACTCTCCACTGTATTACAAGCCCAGAGTATAATTTTATTCCTAGCAATTTTTCTGTGTTCCCTTCACAATATCTTAAGAGGCTTTGTAGTGAGCACTACTCAAATTATCATAATTTGAATGTACCATCTGTTTCTTGTAAATCTCCCAAATAATTCATACTCTAAAAATATTTTATTAGCTAGAACATGTAACAGTTTTGATTTAAAATGACAAAAAAGAACTCCAAAGCTGATTGTCAAATTTCCATTTAAAATTCCTGATGCTTACAATTCCTTTGTTAGAGTTACATAGGAGAGCTATAGAAATTATTTTATTATATTCTTATTTTGTGTGTCTGCATATCTGCCTGTGTGTGTATATACACCTGTATGTGTGAGTGTATGTATGCCTGCGTGTGCATGTGTGTGTGCATGTGCGTGCTGAGCATGCGTGCATGCATGGGTGTGGGTGTGTCTGTGTCGGTCAGAAGACACCTTGTAAGCATCATCTTTTTCCTTCTACCATGTGCAATCAGGGACTTAACCCAGGTTGTCAGCCACCCTTACCAGTTAGCGCATCTTGTCAGAACAAAAATTTGTTTTAATTAACATATCCTGCAAGCCACTGACAATTTAGACGTAGGGAGAAGCAGCAGCTGAATCATTCTTACTTTCATCTGGACACTCCTTTGCTTTAGGATCTAGAGATGCTAAAGCTTGGGCAAATGCACATCCACCTGGAGCTCACTTGTTGTTAAACATTCTCGAGATGCATTCCTACCCGTGCCCGGAAGGGCCTTCCGTGTGCAGAACTGATGGACTAAGAACCCCGGATTCTAGCCTGTGTGATTATGATCCCCACCAAAGAGATCCTTGTGGCCACACCTGGCAGTGGCTTGACTCTTTCCTTCAGTCTTCATGGCTGTAGGCAGGCAACGTGACACCTTCCCAGGCACTACACTGGCATGGCTGGATGCTTAGATGACTTCTTTTTCCATCTTGCCTTGACCTCTTGGCTAAATCTCTTTAATTTTCCACAGGAAATTCTCCCAATTGGTCTAACAGCCCCGAAGCCTCTAAAGATGGAAATAAAAGCAATGAAAGTAATTTATTTTAATTCCACCATAAGTAAGATATGTTGTTGTGGCAATGTTTAAGTTAATTCAGAACTTGGAATTTCAAATATAGGAAGCCTAAGGATGGGAAATGGCACTACTGTGTGAATACAAAGCAGAGCATTTAAACTGGCAATGGGGCATGACCAATTTAGAGTCAGAACTCCTGAATCTGAGGTACCCAATCCCTCTCTTCGGTATAGAGTCTATCATTTTTCAAATGCAATTTTGAGTTATCCACACCTTCCCCAACAGATTCTCCCCCATGGGGAGTTATAATTATTAGAAAATATGATGACATCAAATAACATCCTGGGAAATAAAATTGCATGTGAGTATACACCAATGTTGCTAATAAAACAGCATGTAGAAACACACCAAGGGATCTGGGGTTGTAGCTCTCTCTTGGAGCATTCCTAGCACAGTCAAGCCCTCGGTTTGATCTTCAGCACTTCCAAGATGAAGGAAGTAAGGAAAGAAAAAGAGACTGAGAAGAAGGAGAAGAAGAAGAAGAAGAAGAAGAAGAAGAAGAAGAAGAAGAAGAAGAAGAAGAAAAGACCAAATGGAGGAGTGCTCAGAAGCTCTAAAAATATTTCTAGACACAAACTTTTAAGTGTTCCCAGCATTCAACACTCAGGCTGGATTACAGGGAAAGGTACCTGAGGCTCCCTCCCTGAGATACCACAGGGAGTCTCATATATATATATTACACACACACACACACACACACACACACACACACACACACACACACACACATGCACACACACACACACACACACATATCTCCCAGGAGTAAGGAACAGTGGTGCTGGACAACTCAGAAGAGAAGGAACCAGTTCTTAGATGTAGCTCAGTGGTAGAGTGTCTGCCTCACCTTCATAAAGCCCTAAGGTCAGTTCTCAGTGTGGAAGAGGGGAAAGAGGAAGGGAGGGAGAGGAGAGGAGAAACCAAACGAACTACTTAAAAACTTTGTTATGGCACCCCTCCCTGTGCAGGAGATGGCCAAGCTTCCTGGTTTGCCTGAACCCAGGGCTTATTACAGGACCTGCAAGTGCTAATGCACAAGAGAGACAATCTGGTCACACCCATCTCCATAGGCCACCTTCGTGAGTCTTACAGCTTCTCAGTGTGCTGGTGTTTCTATTGACGTGCATCTTGCCTTCTCGCCTTCTTAAGCTCTGCCACACCCTCTCTGTTCCTCCAGTGCATCCAGCAGAGGGGAAGGCCCTTAGGAACCCCTGTCTCTTGGAAGGGCGATCTGCGGGACCTATAACAATATTTGTTTTATTTTATGAGTTTAATTTTTCTCCCTCCCTCTCAACAGTGACATCTATTGGGAAATAGAGCAAGGCAGACCACCTTGAAATGAGAATTTACCACTCATTCCACATGTTCTTAGTAAAAATCAGTTTTCAGGAGAAAATACACTTCTTGATTTCAAAAACATTACTAAGATGTCTGCTCTTCATAAATGCAGTGGCCTGGATCCCCCAGATGATGTTATCTACTTAAATAGTTGCTTTTGCCTGAAGGAGAGCTTGGTTGCATGAATAAAAATACTTCAAATGAGCTCTTGATTGTCAAATATCAGTGGTTATGGGGGCCTAGTTAGCAGAGAGCACCAGGCTGCCCTCCGCACAGTCAACAATGCAACAGAAGGGAGGCAGCAAAGCCAAACTGCAGCAATTATCCTTCATTTTATTCCAAAGGTAATGTAACTCCATCCACTCTCATGAGCTTTTTGGCACACACAGTTAGCTTAGAGTGCTTGGCAAGGAAGAAACCACAGCTCTTGAGCCCTGGCAGCGCAGGGGAGGGTAGGGTGGGATACCTGCATACACACGAGTAACCAGTTCAGGCTCATAGGTGAGGGCTGAAGAGCTCGTATGTAAGTGTGGTCCCCAAAGCAACACAGGATCCCCTAGAAACCAGTCACACATGCAGAATGTCCAGCTCACATCACATCAAAACAGAGTAAGCAGCTCTCTGAACGGTTCCGTTTACAGCGGGAAGTCTGAGAAGCAGTGGTTATAGGAGAGCCTGCATACCACAGGGAAAGGGAGAAAACACCAACAGGTGTGAGACTCCTGGAAGAACCAATGGGTTGATGAGTCTCCACAGTAACACCTATGACTTTATTTGAAAAAAGGCATCGTTGGCAGATGCAATTATCCGGATTTTCATGACTGATCCTGTATCCAATAAGAAATGTCCTTGTAAGGGACAGAGGCAAAGACATGGACATCAGAGAAGAAGAAAGTCATGTGGAGGTGGAAACAGAACTTTGAGTAATGCAACCAAAAGCCAACAAATGCTTGGCGCTACAGCGGAAGTTTTCCCCAGAGCCTATGGTGGAGCACACCCTTAATAACACCTTGGTTTTGAGCTTCTGCCCCTGAGAAATATAAGTGAATATGTTTTTATTGTTATAACACAGATACAGAGACAGATGGACAGAGAGACAGACAGACAGAGACAGAGAGCACCACCACTAATCTATGCTATTCTGTTATAACAGAAAACTAATCCAAATTTAAGAACATATAAATTAGCCTTGAAAAAGCATAAAGTCCTACTGTAGCAACCATAATGGTGGCAAATCACAGCTTAAATTGTAATGGTGTCCACATTGGGCATAAAGACACTCCTTGAAGACTATCAGAGGCTGTCTGTGTCCTGAGGTCCTTTTCCAAGGGTATGGTCCCACGGTATGGGAGCCCTGAATGTTCTTTTTTCCTGTTCTCTCAATCTCTAAATTGTGACCAATTAACATATAAGTCAGTATTTTCAGCTGACTAGTGCAGCCCCCCACACCATATTCCCCAGAAACTATGAAAATATTTCCTTCTATAGAAAAAAATGATATTGCCAACAAAATTAAAGATTTTGAGGAGGAGGAAACTATCTTGGATTATCCAATGAGGCAAATGTCATCAGAGCTTCTAAGAAGACACAGAGAGAAGAGATGTGCCACAGAAGCAGAAAGTGTGGTAAGCCATGATGCAAGGAAGACAGTACCTTCTCGAAGTTGGCAGAGTCTACAGAAGGATCATAACTCCCCACAGACTACAACCTCCAGATCCGGGGGATAATAAATGTATACTGTTGAAAGCCACTAAGTTTGTAATCATTTATTTCAAATGCATCAGGAAATGATCATTCCTTTATGAAAACAAAATGAATTACCTCTTGGAGGAAACATGAGAACATATTGTACCTGACTGTGCCTTTTACAGCATGAAATACTTATGAAAAGTACACACACACACACACACACACACATACACACAAGTGTGTGTATATAACTTTACATTCTGTGCCTCTTGGGAGGCTTACGTGATTGCCGTAGCTGAGAGCCTTTGGGATGATACTACCCCTGTTGAGATGGCATGATCTGAGCCATATCTATCATTCCTGGATCAGCTCAAAGCTTGTCTCCTTTGTTATTTTTCTATACTCCAAGCCATTCTGAATGGTAGGGATATTTTAATGATCCCTTCTCCTGCTGCCTACTGTCCACTTGCTGGATATAGAGCAAACTATATGGTTTGTGTTCTGTCAGTCAACGCTTTTGCCAGGGTTTCTATATGAAGTTCCCCAGAGCCACCAGCACCATGCTTTCCCTACAGTAATGCATGGCCTGCACTCAAACCACTAGTCACAAGTCATAGGTTAGGCTCTCTCTCTCTCTCTCTCTCTCTCTCTCTCTCAGCCGTTAGTTGGGTTTTCTTATTTTTTATAATTAATATCAATGTATTTGTTCTTTGTATAATACTAAAGCAATTTCTTTTCCCCTTTTATTAACATAGATTTATTTCTCATACATTATAATCTGAATACAGTTTCTCCTCCCCCTCCCACTCCCAGTATTGCCCCGCCTCCTCTCACTCCAGATCCATGTCCTTTCTCTCTCTCTCTCTCTCTCTCTCTCTCTCTCTCTCTCTCTCTCTCTCTCTCTCACTAGTAAAGAGCAGTTTTCTAAAAGATAACAAAAAAACATAACAGAGTAAGATATAATAAGATAAAACAACGCAATCATATCGAAGTTGGACAAGACAACAGAATAATACAAATATTTCCAAGAGAAATCACACAAATCAGAGACTCACTTCTTCACACACAGGGGCCCCATAAAAATACTCCGCTGAACACTATGGTGTATAAGGAAGAGGGATGTGGCACAGAGCCACCTGGGCCCTGTGCTTGTTGCTTCAGTCTCTGTGAGCTCAGACGAGCTTTGCTCAGTTGTTTTAGAGAGACCCTCCCTCTCTCAAGCTGTTTCTTGTCAACTTTTCTGTCACAACAACAAAAACAGTCCCTTGAGAAAACTCAGCTAGAAACTGCTTCCACAGGTTGGGCTGAAATCTATGTTACTGTAGCTCCCACCCATCTACCTAACCGCCAACATCTGGAAGGGCCCCACAAAGCACAGCGGATTCCTTTTGATATCACACAGAATTTGGCCAACACTCATCTTCTCAGCCATTCTTTTCTTGTGTGGGCTGAGCATAAACACTTCCCCCAAACAATCTCGGGGTGTGGCTGTGCACTCTGCTGCTCTCCTGGTGCTGTTGCAAAGGCTCTCTGTCTCACCAGAGTCTTTCTGAAGCTCAGTACTCAGAGCTGCATTGAGATGTCTCTGGATGGCTTGACCAGATGGAGAAGACAGACTCACCTCGCCTGCCTACTCCACACCTTGCATGCAGCTTTAAATCATAACCTTGTCAACCACACCACAGCAGTGAATATGAGCTTACTGATCCCTAACGTGCTCAGTCTTTGCTAGTGCTTCTTCTATTAGAGTTTTGGCAGATTCTCAAAACAGTGTGTTCTTTTTCTATAGCATCGGTCTCTCTATTGTGCTCACTTAGAAGCAAACGCTGACAAAGCCATCCATACCACCGCCATCTAGATTCACTCCTCTAAAGTAGATCTAGCAATGGGAACGGGCAAAGGAGGCAGTGGCCTTGAGACTAAAATGAAAAAGGTGCCCACTGAGACCTGGTGGCACTCAGAGGAAGGATAGCAGGCTACCAAGAAGAGACTTGATACCCTATGAGCATATACAGGGAGAGGAAGTCCCCCTCAGGCACAGTCATAGGGGAGGGGAATAAGGGGAAAATGGAAGGGAGGGAGGAATGGGAGGATACAAGGGATGGGATAACCATTGAGATGTAACAAGAATAAATTAATAAAAAAAAAAGAAAGAAAAAGAAAAGGGTGCCCGCCAAAGTCAGCAAGGAAAACAAGTAGCATGCCAACGAAATTCCTTTAAAACAGAAATTAATAATAGGAAAAGCATGCCTACACTGCATAAAACATTATAATGTTAGATAAAGACAAGATTCAACAGTACCTTGTTAAGGTGAAAATGTATAACCTCATGTACAATTGGCTGGTTTGTTATTTTAATTTTTTTTTTAGTATTTGAAAAAAATTAATGAAGCTAGTATATTAAATCTCATGTTATTTCATGTTCAAATATGTATTCCATTTATTATAACTTCCCTAGGTTTAATAGAACAAAACACATGGACAATATTTTCCACTGAAAACAAGATAAGCCAAGAAGTTGACACTGAACATCTGTGGCCAGCTCTGAGCGGATGCAGGGTTGCCCTGGGGAGGAAGGGCTGCCCAGATGTTTCATTCCCGTCTGCACCTGATTATCCAACCTGTTTGAGATGAGAAGTACCTCCCTCCTTTTGGAACATCTTGGAAGCCCCACTGGGGTAAAACTGATTACTCTCTGCTCACTAAGTTTAAATGGCCGGGTCAGCTTCAGAACTCCAGAGCAGGTGTGCAGCCCTTTTCATGAACTCTGGAGTCCTTATCCATCCACTCAACATTTGCCTGCAAGACCCTCTTTATTATGTGATTAGGGTAGTAACATATACTGCTTAATCTGGAACATTCTAGAAATAGCCTCTGTGAACCACTTGAGCCACGAAATGAATGCACAAGGTTAACTTAGAGTGGGCTGCTTACTTTGAGTGGCTTGGTTTTCATCCTTTCTGGTAAAACAGACTTTGTAGCTATAATTTTGGCATCCGACAAAGGCTTCCTTCCTGAGCAAAAATCAAGTCAGAAATGATGGAGAATGGCTTTTAGAACTATAGAACCTGGAGCAATGAGGTGCTTCGTTAATAAAGCGCCTGTGAGGACCTGAGTTTGATCCCCCAGAATCCACATTTGAAAAAAGTGAAGGCACAGCAGGACTCCCCTATAATCCCAACACAGGGAGATGGAGACAGAGGTTCCCTTGGTTTACTGACAAGCCATCCCAGCTGAGTCTATCTTGCTCAATGAAAGGCCTTGTCTCAAAATGAAAAAAGTGCTTGAGAGGACATCTAACAACATCAACCACTGCCCTCCATACTCATACGTGCGTGCACCCACACACACATACACGCACACGCACACACACTATATGAGTAACTACACACATAATTACTAGCCTATAAACTTCCCATTCATTTTAAGGTAAGGGTGGAGTAAGAATGATGTAGTTGATAAATCACCCAGGATCTTCCTTATCAAATTACACCGAGTTGTTCTGTAATGAAAGGATTTCTGCTCACTGGAGCTGCTACATAGAGCCACACTGGGTCTTGCTTTAGAGACCATCAGAGTTATCTGAAAAGCAGTTAGAACCCAGATCTTTCCTACCTCAGTCCCAGAGTTTCTGATTTAGTAGATCACGGGTCTGCCCTGAGAATCTGCATTTCAGATTCCAAGGTGAACTACCTGCCATACCAAAAGTAGTCACGGGCAAAATTTAGACGAGAAGGAATGAGCATAGCTGTGTCTCTGCCATAGCTAAGTGGCCACTTTTAATTGAGAAAACCAAAACTACACACAAACAGGAGCACATGTATATATACATACATACATACAAACATACATACATACATACACACACAGGTGCGTGCACATACATGTGCATACACGCACACTGAATTTTTGTAACAGTGTCTCTCTGCCCTCTACTTGCACTCAAATCTTTGGGAATCTTATTAAACTTGCAACGTTAATACAGCAGGTGTGAAGAAAGCATCAAATATTCTCACGAAAAGCTGATGCCACTAGCCCACAGAACACAAGCCAAACAGCGAAAGACCAACTAAAGCCCTCTGATGCTGTCTCTATTATCCCTATGAGCACTGTGAGAAACGCTCTCCAAGTCCAGAGACAAGCTTCCTGCCATTGATGCAGTATTAATTACAAAATAAAGTTCCACGGCAAGTGTCTGTAGTACACTTCCTTCCCATCAGGAGGACACAGGGAAACTGTGAAGAACATGGCCAGTGTGAGATGTGCAGTGGGATGCTTGCAGTTAGTAATGATGTATCACATCCCAAAGTGTCTAGAAGAGCCAAGTCCTAAAAAAGTGATAAACGGTTCATTTCGAGTGAAAGAAACACTGGCTACCCTGATCTGATCATGATGAAAGGTATCTGTGAGTCATGACTTCACGTTGTGCTCCATAAAATTGAACGTGAGGGTGCAGGTGTGCCACAGGAGGCCAGAGGAGGTCAGTTAGTGATTCCTCTATCCATCTCTACCTGGTTCCTGGAGACAATGTCTCTCACTGAACCAGAAGCTCACCATTTTGGCTAGCTAGCAAGCTCCCAAGATACACCTGTCACTAGCCCAAGATGCTGGAATTCCAAGCATATACAGCCACAACCAGATGTTTAAGTGAGTGCTGGGGATTCAAACTGAGCTCCTAGGACATAGCAAGTGCTCGTAGGTAGCCCCTGAGCCATCTTCCCAGTCCTTAGCAATTTTAAAATGCAGAAACATTAAAATGAAAAAAAAAAAAAAAACCCAAAACCAAAGTACCACAATCACATCTCAAAACTATTGTCTGAATTCCATAGGTTAGAAAATATAAAATTGTGAGTGTCTGCTGCAGTTTCTCTTTTAAGATCTTAAAAAAAAAACTCTTCTGCTTTATTCATACAATATATTTTTATCATATTTTTTTCTTTTCCCAACTTCGTCCAGATCCTCTCCACCTCTCTAACCACCAAGCTTCATGCTATTTTTCCATCAAAAAAAATTAAGTAAGAAAGACAAAAAATTAGCAAAGCAACTCCTCAAAAAAATCCAGAGAGAGAGAGAGAGAGAGAGAGAGAGAGAGAGAGAGAGAGAGAGAGAGAGTCAGACCATTTCCTATAGGCCAACAATTCCTGAGCATGGGACTTTCCCTCAAGTTGATAAACTAGTGTTAGCCCATTGGAGAGAACTGATTTTTTTCCCTTTCCCACAACATTGCAAATAGCCTCTCGATGAGGGGTGGCCTTTGTGCCCACTTCCCCTTCTTAATGTAGAGATTCTGCCCAGTTTGAACCTGGGCAGGTCTTCTCAGTGCTGTCATAGTCTCTGTGAGTCCCTGTGTCTATCAGTTCTTTTGTGTCTTGAAGATGCTGTGTTCATGGAGTCACCACTTCTGGCTCCTATAATCTTTCCACTTTCCCTTCCACATAGATCCCTGAGCCTGAAGGGGTAAAGGTTGATGACAATTTCCCCCATGTCGGGCGAACTGCTCCAGAGTCTCACTCTGCACACTGTGCAGCTAAGGGTCTCTTCGTTCCCATCAGTTTCAAGAAGCTCCCCTGCTTGGGTCGGTCACAGTTGCAGTCTCTTAAAGCAGCCTCTTATCCTAGACACCTCTCTCTCTCTCTCTCTCTCTCTCTCTCTCTCTCTCTCTCTCTCTCTCTCTCTCTCTCTCTCTCTCTCTCTTCCTTTGTCTAAGCCTTTCCTGGTTCTCTGTAACTCCCCATGCGTCCAGCTGTCTCCAGCAGCTCACTCCACCCACTCACTCTGCAGCTTCATGCCAGGTCAGATTGTTCTGTTTTGATCCTTGTTAATTGGCGTCAAACTCCACGCTCAGGCGCCAAGGACAAGGCCCTCCCGTGTGTGCCGAGAAGCTTGGGAACAGCTTCTATTTGTCAAGTCCACAGTGATACGGGGCCTGAGACATAACTCGTGGCCGTGTCTGGAGGCAGACGGCTTTCTGAAGCTGATTCCTGGTGGCTGTGTTAACCAAGCTCAGGCGTCATCAACAACCGTGGATGGGAAAAACTGGTAAAACACAAGTTCCGAGAGACAAGAAAAATATATACATATCAGCTTGGATTTTCCCGATAAACTGAAGCTCAGACATAAGACTTGGGGGAGGGGGGTAGAAAGCATTACTTATCGAACATTCCAGATGAGCCACCTGGAATCTGACACGGCATACAGAAATGGCCCACTGAGATGAATGTTGAGCAAGCCTGCACCATCATATACCTCCACAACAGACAATCCAAACTCATTGAAGATATCTAGAGGCCCCGTTGCCTCCTGATTTTCTCAAAGATGAAGCCAACTTTTCGGTTCTTACCACTTACCAACTCCACACTCCTGTCCCATTATTTGGACACCTCAGCAGGTGGATAGGGTGTTGCCGTGGAGTGAATCATGTTGCTCCACCACACCACACTGTGTGACAGAGGATGCCTTGCTCTCATCAAAGGCCTTGTCAGGTTAATTGATATCAGTGCCAGACATTTTAAAATCAGTCAGATAACCCATACCTCCATATAGCACATACTCATCTCTAGATTAAACAAGACTATCAAGAAGCAGCATTGACTTGTAGAAAACTACCTGGCCTCTTGACGTGTAGAAAACTAACTGACACGCCTACTGTGTCCTTAAAGTAGTCCCCAGAATACAACAGAATAAGAGCAATTAAACCAGTGCCGATTGCTCTGTAAGCCAATTACCTAACATACCCACACACTACCTGGCTGCTGCACCATAGAAAGCCTCAGATGGAAGCTTTCACACAAATGCCAGCAATGTATTTACTTTTTTATAATATATTTTATTAATTTATTCATATTACATCTTAATTATTATCCCATCCCTTGTATCCTCCCATTCCTCCCTCCCTCTCATTTTCCCCTTACTCCCCTCCCCTATGACTGTGACTGAGGGGGACCTCTTCCCCCTGTATATGCTCATAGGATATCAAGTCTCTTTTCTTGATGACACTGGAGGGAAAAAAATAGATTTGCTGATTTTTATGAGCACTGACTTCTTTTAAAATTTATTTATTTACTTTACATCTCTATCATAGCCCCTTCCATTCTCTCCTCCCAGGCCCTCCCTCCCATGCTTTTCCTCTACCTTCCCTCCCCTTGTCCTCAGAAAAAGGGAGCCCCCCCATGCACCCACCAACCCATCCCGACACATCAAGTCACATTAGAACTGAGCTCCTCCTCATCCACTGAGGCCAGGCAAGGTAGAACGGCTAGGGTGAAGTGATCAAAAGCAGGCCACAGAGTCCATGTCATAGACAGCACCTGTTCAACTTACGAGGGAACCCACATGAACAAACTGCCCATCAGTTATATATGTGTAGAGGGCCTAGGTCCAGTCCACGCATGCCCTTTGGTTGGTGCTTCCATCTCTGTAAGCCCCTATGGATCTAGGTTAGCTGACTCTGATGGTCTCCTTGCAGTGTGCTTGTTCCCTCTGGATCCTTCTATCCTTCCCTCTCACTCTTCCACAGGACTCCCAGAGCTCCTCCTAATTCTTGGCTGTGAGTCTCAGCATCTGATTTGATAAGCCCCTGGGGGGGTCCCGCTCAGAGAATGGTTAAGTTAGGCTCCTGTCTGTTAACATAGCAGAGTTTCTTTAATGGTGTCAGGGCTTGGCTCTCTCCCACAGGGTGGGTCTCACGTTGAGCCATGCATCGGTTGGTCATTCCCTAAGTGTCCATCTCTGCACATCTAGTGGGCAGGGTAAATTTTGGTTCAAAGGTTTTGTAGGTGGAGTGATGTTCGCCTTCCACCACTATAGGTCCTGCCTGGCTCGAGGCTGGCCTCCTCAGTCTTGTGTCCCCTGCTGCTGGGAGGCCCAGCTAGAGACCCCACCCCCACCCCACCCCCGTGTCCTGCCCTGTCACGGGTCTCCAGCTTATCCTCAGTAATGCCGCCGCCTTCAGATTCTTTCCCTTTTCCTTCCAGGACCTCAAACCTCTTCTCCCCAAGACTTCTTCAATAAGTAGAAAAGTTTAACAAAAGCTTCACGTCTTTTTTCCCCCCAGGCAAATAGCAACAACGAGCTTCAATGGGCACAAGAAAACATGGTGACTAGGAATGTGGCCCTGCCCAGACCCACAGATATGCTTCCTCCTAAACAGAAGCAGACATAAAGCTCTCCAGAGCACACACTTGAGGGGAAGTCACTGAACTGACCTTTAACTCCTTCTTGATCTGAAGCGCCAGCAGTGATGAGGAGTGACACTGAGACCTGGTGCAGGCAGGTGGGGCTACCTCCCTGCAGTTGCCCACCACTCTCTGAGATGACACTTGGAAAGCCTCCAAGTGCCTCCACTCCCACCCTGCCCTGTCATGTTGCTGTTATCCCTCTGAAGCAACTGTCCCCTGTGACAAGTTTTAAGGGAAAGCAAATAGTATCACGCTGGAGCATAATAAAACATAGATTTAGAAACATATTTGAGTAAATGAAACAGTAGTAGGCTCCCAAATAGAAACATAAACAGAAAAAAAAAAAGTGCAGGTTTCTCGTTTCTAATTCTTTTCTTTTCTTTCTTTCAGAACTATAGTTGAGATGGTAAGAAAATTCCCATTGAATTTGAAACATATCTTTTTTGCATGTAGAATTTCACAGGAACATTCCCACAGTTATTAGGACTGTATCAAGATCATATAAAGCCCAATAAATTAAATTTAAAGGAAAATAAGACAAGCTCCAGTTCCTGGTAGAGGTCATTGCTACCATTTTGCAAAAGCAGTCACAGCTGCAGGATGTGAAAGCCAAGACGCGAGTTGGCCAATGGGCTCGCTATTCCCACAGGTCTGCATCTGCCCGGTCCTTCAGCTGGTGTGTTATCACCGTCATACAGGCACTGCCGCATCAAATATGAAAGCCGTGAGTTTGAAGTTAATTGTGGTTTTTCTGGCATGATTCTCTATTTAAACAAAACAAAACAAAACCAAAACAAAATGTCATATTTTTAGCTGAGGCCCTTCCTTATAAAGCTATGTAAGGAAGAGAAGCAACAACTGGGCTAGGGTCGATAGGGGATGGTGGCTATTATTCAGTGATGACATCAGCTGATGGGCGCAAGCTAGGACATCATTTTTAGTAAGGACTGTTGCAGATCGACTGCAAGTAAGATACGAACGAGGTGGAGAGACTGCGGAGATGAACCAGTCAGCACAGTGCTTGACCTGCAAGCATAAGAATGTGAATTCAGATTCCATGGCTCTCACTTTAGAAAGCCAGGCATGGGAACATGTGTTGATAATCCCTTCACTGGGGAGATGGAGATAGGTGGTTTCCCGGAGCTTGCTGGCTAGATAGCATAGCCTACTTGGCAAGCTCCAGGCTGGTACGAGCTTTGCTCTCAAAAACCTGGGTAGCACCCAAGGAGATTTTCCTGTGGCCTCCACACACAAATGTACACATGAACACACACATGCATGCGTGTACACACACACACACACACACACACACACACACACGCACGCACGCAGAGGCTGCTACACGGGCAGGCATTCACGAATGTGCATGCTCGCAAATGCTCTTGCAAATGCACAAGAGAGACAGAGATGGACAGAGACAGAGAAAGAAAGCAAACTGAAGGCAAAAGGCACTCAGAAGAAAACTTCCTCCTTTCTTCTCTTTATTCAGCAGTCACCCCCATACTTAGCAAATCTGTTCCTGGGGAAGGAACAAATTTTTCTGCCATTGATCTTGGCATGTACCTTATGCCCAGATGTGGCGGTAATTCTGGGCTGCTTTTGCCCAGAGAAAGGGGTCAATTATCTTTGATTTAACACTGTGGTTTAAGTACAATTTGCATATTAGAAAATTCATTTTCCTGAGCAGGACAATCACACTACATTCCAGGTTTAGAGTACATTCACCATCTCTAAGCATTTTATGTATTTATGAACTTTGTTCCCACCCAAGCAACCACTACTGTTCTTTCTGGAAGTATATGCTTATAAAAAAAACTTTGCTCTTTGTTTTTGTTTCTTCATGTGACATTGCTACACTCTACATGAGGATGACAGAGATGACTTGGTGAGTAACAGTATGAACTACTCTTACAGACGATCAGGGACCTATATTTGACTCACAACCATCTATAACTCCATCTCCAGGGGGATCTGTGACCTATGACTTAGAAAGCACCTCCACTTTCATGTGTATACTCACACACACATACACACAAACACACAGATATACACATATACACACATAAATGCCACAAAAACACATTCACACATATACACAAACACATATACATACATACACAACTTGCACACATATGCATAGACACAAACACACATATACACACATACACAAGCACACATACACATATTCACATAAACTTACATATATACACACACATATATGCATATACACATACACAAAAACACAAATATACACACATGCATACACACATACATACACATGCACACATATACACACAAGCACAGATGCACACATACACACAAACACACAAATATACACACAGATACACACAAACACACATACACATGTATGCACACACAGACACACATTTATATACATGCACATACATACACATACACACAATTGAAATACTAAAAATAAATCTTAAAATTTAAATTAAGTAATCTTTATAGTTTCTTCACAGTTTGTTCTTTTTAGAATATATTCATTGTTTTTGTTTAGCTATTTTTCCCCAGTAACTTGTATCTTTGGGGAGGAACCATATATAATTTGAACTCACAATGCAGAACCCATTAAAACGAGGATATATCACTCAATATGAAAGAGAAATGTGTCCAGGCATAGTGGTGCAGCTGTTTAAGAGGAAATTCTAGGCCCACCTGGGGGACAGCATAGTTCAAAGGCAGCCTGAATAATTTAGTGAGAGTCTGCCTCAAAATAGAATATATGTTTGGAAAAGGAGGTCTTGGGGTATAGATCAGTGACAGAGCCTTTGCCTACCTTTTGCAAACTCTAGATTTAATCATCAGTACCCCCAGAAAAAGAATTTTTAAGCTATATATTTTTCTGAACCAAAAACCACAATTACCTAATCAGAGACCATAAATAGGATCAGAAATAGCACAGGAAAATGCATGCAACTTATAAAGGATGGGCTAACTGCACTAAGGTGTTAGGAATTACTAGAAAATTTTAAAAAGCAGTAAACACATAAAAACGTGTGTATAATTTATTAAACAGGGCCACTAGTGTGACTATTAAACAGCCTCACACACTCCATCCCTGTGCCCGTCTCTGGATGCTCTTCCTAGCAATGCCACTGTAGAAGATTCATGCGCTCTGGGAGAACAGTTTCTTTCACCCAATTAAAGCTGGGGTTGGAAGGCTGACACTGCATAGAGAGGAGGGACAAATTCAATTTCTGTACTCAGACTCCCTTTAGTAGCTCTTGAGTGCCCCACACAGAAAGATCACCATGACATAATGCCTGAGTGATGCCTCTAATTGGGGAAGGGAAGTCACAGGCTGGCGTTAGGGTCCTTATAAATGGAGATGGCAGCAAGGACTGACTGGTCACCAGCTGTGAGTCATATGATTTCCAGGGGAAGCATGGCTCATCTTTGGAACACACAGGCCTGTGTAGCATTTCTGCTAAAGGAGTTTCCCTGCCATCTAACTTCTTGACAAGTCTAGGTGCAAGGTTACACACCGTCGTACCTGTTGGTGTTTCTCGTGATTTACACAGCATGTCATACACCCATAATAGCTGCATCGAGTATGTGCGATGGTCTAATAGTTGGGCACAATCCTCATAAGCAGACATGGTCCATTTGGTGAACATAAAAGGCCTTCAAGGAAGCATCATAGCCTCCTGTGCATTTGATGTACTCATTTAGGAAAAGGAACATACTCCATATAGTCCCCCACTTTCCAATGGATAAGGGAAACAAAATGTTAAAAATCCTCACTCTGGACAAAACGTCCCCTTGAGCTCAGAATAATTCATCCCCCCTGTACAGAATAAGACAAGACACTTAATTAATTGAAACTGCAAAGTATGCAGAGCTCACTCAGAGCTGTTGGCTAGAATTTATCATGCATAGTCACACTAGTGTTAAAATAAAAAGCTGAAAGATAGCAGACAATGACTTTAGATGGAGAAGCAAAAGAAGAGGGAAAAAATCCACAGGTTCTAGTGTAGCCAGTGAACTTGCCTTGGGAAAGTCAGGCACCAACCTGAAAGTCGCCAAGGGTTGCTGCACCTCTGGCTCAAGTTCACTAAGAGAAAAGCGGTTTGAAAGGAATAGTTGTGTTCTCTATGAGCCTCATGCAAATGTGAAACCCAACATTCCTCTTCTCCTTGCTCATCTCAGAAGGCTGCCTTGTTAAAACGGATGCCTATGCATATACACACATTCCATAGCCTAATAGGTGAGTGTGTTTTCCCAGGAAATTTTTCTTTGACTGGTTTGTTCTTGTGACTGGTTTTCATGTATAAATCACAAAGGGATTTGAGAACTAACAAGAGAATGCAGCTCATTTTAAAAAGAATAAGCAAATCCCCTTACAGCTTGTTGCAAACTATTGTTTTGTTTTTCAGAACAAAGTGAATAAGATCTCTGAAAAAGAAAGCAACAAAACTCTCCCTACAGACACAGGGATTTAACGTTACGTTTTGGAAAGGGACAGAAGACAAAACATCCAAGGGACATAGCCAAAGTGAATCGTCTCTGCTTTGTGAAAGCTGAATATACTCTGGTCCTCTACAGGCTTCAGCTTCCAGCCATTAGCCCCTCCCCCTGCTGCCCCCCCCCAGCTTATTGTCCCTCAAAGCCAACCTGCAGCTGTCGCACACATTTGCGAATAAACACTGATTTATAATGATATATTGTTTGTCAGAGAAGAGAAGGGAGAGTTTGAACTCTGGCGAACAGCTGGATAAAGTCAAGGCTCTGACATACACCCTTTCCTACGTCGGTCCCCACTACCGTATACACCAGCCCAGCCATTGCTGCTTCTCGAAAGGGTGTGTTGGTTTCTATCATCTTGCCTGGCCGTTTATTCTTCAGTCATCTGGCGTGAGTTGTCCTCACCCTTGGACGTTTCTGCCCATTGTGAAACACATGTCTGAGAATTCATGAGAAGAAACTCCGTGCCACACTCATGCACATCGTCTATAGTCTCAGACTGAAATTAACCATAACCAGACGACATGCATGCCTCGAGTCAAATTACTCATATTACGGAGGAAACACAACAGCAATTCCGTGGCTGGGAAGGATTGCCTGGATCGCGCCTGTGGCAAAACCATTAACAAGCATAGAAGCAAAATACAAAAAAAAAAAAAAAAAATACAAATGTGCTTTGTGTCTCTTGGGTGGTTCAGCCTTCGGTGGGTCACATCCGATGGCACAGCTTGGAGAGACACTGAAATGGATCTTCCTCAAAGATCTTTCAGAGGCTGGGAGTACAGAGCTCTGTGGAAGAGTTTGCTTAGATTTGGCGAGACCCTAGGTTCAAGCCCTACCTCCTCAGAGGACAAAAATCAAAGGAATAAATAAACTAAACAAAGTCTCTCCAGAGCCAAGAGATGAACCATACAGATATGTTTCAAACATGGACATCCTCAGTCTTGTCAGAGGCAAAATACCAAATAACTCCCCTGAACAATGTACAATTTATTAATTTATTATGATCTACTTGACATCACTCTGTGCAATCAAGATGAATTATTTAATCTTGATGTAACAAACACTTCTGCTTAGGAATTTAGGTCCATGCTATCAAAATTCCCACACTGTTAGTACATAAATTGCAAAATTTTAAGATTTCTAAGCTGTTTCTCCCTGGGAGCTATGACTTTACAGATTTCCTTTCCTTGTGTGTGGTGTACGGTCAGTACAGCTGCTCCAGCATCACACTCAATAAAATATTTGTGGATTTCGGCTTCATGAGGCAGAGGTGGTGGCACACAACTACAATCCCTACGTGCAGAATCGGGAGCAGGAAGATTGAATTTGAGGACAGCCCAGACTGCACAAGGAGACACTGCCTCAGAAAACAAGCCATCTTTGCTTCATGGACCGTGATTAATACAAATATAGCCAGATTTTATGTTTATGGGAATAATGACTAAGCTGTCATTCTAAATCTCTCTTAGTCTTCCATCTTGGGTAGAACAAAGTAAAAACAGAATCTCAGAATATATACAAACCTAAAGCTAAACCTGAACTAATCCAAGAACTGAAACTCAGAATACTTGACCAACATCCTAAAACTCCAAGAGAATAGCAGCAAACCCTCTATGATCCAGAGAGTCTGAGTATTTCAAAAGTAGTTTCTGGGAACAACAGAGGTGAGCTGGGCAAAGGCCCCCACCCCAACTGTCTGCCATGCCAAGGAGGCCTGTGGAGCACCCGAGCAGCATTCAGCATCAGCTTAGAGCTCTCTCCACTCATTCCTCACCCACCTGACCCATCTGGGACACAGACAGCAAACCCAGCAGAGGTGAGCTGGGCGGGAGCTCCAGCCCCCATTGCCCACCATCTCAAGGAGGCCAGTGGGGCACCAAGCAGGAGTAGACTTGGAGCTTTCTCTGCCAGCTCCTCTCCTGCCTGGCCCATCTGAGACATAGTCAGCAAACCTAGCAGAGGAGAGCTGGGCACAAGCTTCTACCCCCATGTCTGCCTGTGGGGCACCCTAGTGAGCAGCATTCAGTTTGGGGCTCTCTTTGCCTGCTCTCTACAGGCCTTGCCAACCTGAGACACTGACATTGAACTCAGCCCACCAGGCCTGATGACACCAGAGACAACCAGATGGCTAGAGGCCAGCATAAAAATAGAAACAACAAACTCAGAACTATAGAACACCACTGGAAATTGACAAGCCCTAGAGATACTATCACACCTGAAGCACAAGAAAAAGATTTTAAACCTGAGATTATGAAAATGATAGAGGCCTTAAAGGAGAAAAATAAATTCCTCAAAGAAATACAGGAAAATACACTCAAACACATGAAGTAATTGAATAAATCCTTTAAAGAATTACAGAAAAAGACAAACAAGAGAAAAATATGAGTAGAACTTTTCAAGACCTAAAAATGCAATTAGAAGCAGTGAGGAAAACACAATCTGAGGCAATCCTGGAATGTAAAGCCTAGGGAAAGAACAGGAACTGCAGACACAAGCAACACCAACAGAAAACAAGAGATGGAAAAATCTTAAGTGTAGAAGATACAGTTGAAGTAATCCATACATCAGTCAAAGAAAATGTTGAAACTAAAAGTTCCTGACACAAAACATTCAAGAAATCTGGAACACTATGAAAAGACCAAACCTAAGAATAATAGGAATAGAAGAAGGAGAAGGTCCCCAGCTCCAAGGCCAGAAAATATTTTCAACAAAATCATAGAAGAAAACTTCCCCAACCTAAAGAAAGTGATGCCTATAAAATTCAAAAAGATTACAGAACTCCAAATAGATTGGAACAGAAAAGAAAATTTTCCTATCACATAATAATCAAAACACTAACTATAGAGAAGAAAGAAAGAATATTAATAGCTGCAAGGGAAAAAAACCAAGTCACATACAAAGGCAAACCTAACAGAATCACACTTGACTTTTCAACAGAGACTATGAAAGCCAGAGGAATCTTGATAGATGTCATGCAGACACTAAGAGACCACAGATGTCAAACAAGACTACTATACCCAGCAAAAACTTTCTTTTTTTTTTTTTTTTTTTTATTAATTTATTCTTGTTACATCTCAATGTTTATCCCATCCCTTGTATCCTCCCATTCCTCCTCCCCCCCCCCATTTTCCCATTATTCCCCTCCCCTATGACTGTTCCTGAGGGGGATTACGTCCCCCTATATATTCTCATAGGGTATCAAGTCTCTTCTTGGCTACTTGCTGTCCTTCCTCTGAGTGCCACCAGGTCTCCCCCTCCAGGGGACATGGTCAAATGTGAGGCACCAGAGTACGTGAGAAAGTCGTATCACACTCTCCACTCAACTGTGGAGAATATTCTGACCATTGGCTAGATCTGGGAAGGGGTTTAAAGTTTACCTCCTGTATTGTCCTTGGCTGGTGCCTTAGTTTGAGCGGGACCCCTGGGCCCAAATCTGCCTATCATATTGTTCTACTTGTAGATTTCTAGGACCCTCTGGATCCTTTTATTTTGCTGTTCTCCCATGCGTCTCTCATTTAGAGTCCCAATAGGATGCCTTCCCCTCTGTCCCAGTTTCCTGGTAAGTGAAGGCTTTCGTGGGACATGCCCCTTGGGCTAGTATGCAGATATAAGTGAGTATATACCATTTGATTCTTTCTGCTTCTGGGTTAACTCACTCATTATGATCATTTCTAGCTCAATCCATTTATCCACAAATTTCGGGAATTCCTTGTTTTTAATAGCTGAGTAGTATTCCATAGTGTATATGTACCACAGTTTCTTTATCCACTCTTCTACTGAGGGACACTTAGGCTGTTTCCATGTTCTGGCTATTATGAATAAGGCTGCTATGAACATGGTTGAGCAAATTTTCTTGTTGTGTGCTGGAGCATCTTCTGGGTATATTCCAAGGAGTGGAATAGCTGGGTCTTGAGGGAGCCCTATTCCCATTTTTCTGAGATAGCACCAGATAGATTTCCAAAGTGGCTGTACTAGTTTGCATTCCCACCAGCAATGAAGGAGTGTTCCTCTCTCCCCACATCCTCGCCAGCATGTGGTGTCACTTGAATTTTTGATCTTAGCCATTCTGATGGGTGTAAGATGGAATCTCAGAGTTGTTTTGATTCCAGCAAAAACTTTCAATCACCATAGATGGAGAAAACAAGGCATTCCATGAAAAAAAAAACAAAAACAAAAAAACCAAGTTTAAAGAGTAGCTAGCCACAATTCCAGCCCTACAGAAGATACTAAAAGGAAAACTCCAACCCAAGGAGGCTAACAACACCCAGGAAAACCCCACATCCACAAAACCAAAAGAAAGGAAGCACATACACATACTCAGCCACCACCAACATCAAAATAAAAGGAACTAACAACCACTGGTAGTTAATATATCTCAACATCAATGGCTTCAACTCCCAATAAAAAGACATAGACTAACAGAATGGATGCAAAAACAGGACCCAGAGAAAGGGGCCTGCTGAGACTGAATCACTAACCAAGGGTCTTGCATGGACTAGACCTAGGCCCCTACACAGATGTAGCTGATGGGCAGCTCAGGTTTCATGTAGGTTTCCTAGTAAGGGGAATGGGGGCTGTCTATGACATGGACTCTCTTGACAGCTTTTCAATTATTTCCCCCTGACAGGACCGCCTTGCCAGTCTACAGAGGATGAGGACACACTCAGTCCTGGTATGAACTTGATGATTTGGGGTGGATGGAAAGTGGTGGGAGAGCTCCCTGCTTCTGAGGAATAGGGGAGGGGGATGTGGGAAAGGGTAGGAGGGTGGAACTGGGAGGCGAAGAGGGATGGGACTATGACCATGATATAAAGTGAATAAATAAACACTTGTTTAAAAAGCTAATATCTGACAGTATATAAATCACTATTATAATTAAGCATCGAAAGAACAGAAACAAGTGACCAAACTCAGATAACAAAATAGCTTTCATAATGAGCCCAATATTAAAATAATCAGCCACAGACATTGAAAAATCTGTAATTAATATGATTAAGACAATAAGAAATCAATGTAGAATTTTTACCTAATAAACAGCATCTGTTAAAAAACCAACAAACCTTCATGCCTGAGAAAATATTTAATGGAATTAAGATGAGTTTAATAACAGAATACTGAGTTAATAACTTAAAGGACAAATCCATGAGGGGACTCAAAGAGGCCTCTCTCCTCCTTGAGGAACTGTTACTGATGGATTCAAGGAAGAAGGTAAGCATTGTCTTCAGTGGTGTACCCACTATTGATCCCAACATGCTTCAGTGCACACTCTTTTTTTAAATATATTTTATTAATTTATTCATATTACATCTCAATGGTTATCCCATCCCTTGTATCCTCCCATTCCTCCCTCTCTCTCATTTTCCCCTTACTTCCCTCCCCTATGACTGTGACTGAGGGGGACTTCCTCCCCCTGTATATGCTCATAGGGTATCAAGTTCCTTCTTGGTAGCCTGATATCCTTCCTCTGAGTGCCACCAGGCCGCCCCATCCAGGGGATGTTGTCAAATATAGAACACCAGAGTTCATGTGAAAGTCAGACCCCACTCTCCACTGAACTGTGGAGAATGTCCTGTCCATCGGCTAGATCTGGTTAGGGGTTCGAAGTTTACTGCACATATTGTCCTTGGCTTGTGCCATAGTTTGATTGAACTAGAAATGATCATAATGAGTGAGTTAACCCAGAAGCAGAAAGAGTCAACTGGTATATACTCACTTATATCTGCACACTAGCCCAAGGGGCATGTCCCATGAAAGTCTTCACTTACCAGGAAAGTGGGACAGAGGGGAGGACATCCTATTGGGACTCTAGGTGAGAGAAGTATGGGAGAATGGGGAAATAGAAGTATCCAGAGGGTTGTAGAAGAACATTATGATGGGCATATCTGGGCTCAGTGTGCACTCTCAATCCAGCAGTCACACAACAATTTGATGTCTAGTTAAAACAATGAGTCACAAAACAAAACCAAAAGTCGTGAACCTGTGAAAGAAAAATATTGAGGAAGGGAGGAATAAGGTTAGGAGTAGGAAAAAAAATAAGATGTGAAGCAAAGAGGTACCAGAATACATTGTGTAAATGTAGGAAAGGCTCAAACAATGCAATTAATAAAAAAATAAACAAATAAATAAGGTTGAATCTTAAAGTATGCAGGACGTGGGAAATCATAATGTAAATATAATTAGGGAGGCAGAAAGATGGAGGAGGATGATGATGCACTGTTTGAATACAGAACAACTAAGGAATTTTAAAAGTGTAAGTAAAACATCCAGCTACAAGTTTTAAAAAAATAACTAAAAAAAAAAAAAAAAAAAAAAAAAAAAAAAAAAAAACTAATCAGAATTAATTCAAATACAAAATTAAAGCCATGAGCTCTATAGTACATCATTTCAAGCCAGAAATAAGAGAATATCTTTTAAAATCCTGATTATGTATTTCTATCAAAACATACAGATACTATCAAGTTAAATAATAAAGCTTTAGAATCATTGACATGCTAAAGAGCAAGAACAGTAGAGTGATAGTTCTGAGTATTCCATAATCCCAATCATTTCTACATGACCTTTACGGCTGGCTGGTCCAAAGGATGCTCTAATTCCCCAAACTCCAAAAGGCAGTCCATAGATCCAGAAATGAGCTCAAGCTGGACTGTTGGAGGATTTCTGATGGCTACATAAAAGCCTGCATTGCTCAGGAACTTGTGAAACCACTTCCTATCCTCCAAAAGGAGTTATTCCCCTTACCTCTGACAGAAGAGACACGGCTACCAGTGCTGTTAGCACGTCAAAGCTCACGCTGGACTCCAGGCTCCCTCAGTATCACAAGACCCTGTTACACATTTCAAGGTCCAAGCTAGCATCCTAGTCCATCTCACCTCCTCTACCCTAAACTCTCTCCAGCTCCAACTCAAGGGCTTCCCTTCCCGCATCCACACATCTACCCCTCGTTCTTATAACCCAGTTATTGTCACTATGCTTGCTCTTGCTCTTCTCACTACTCTGTCTGTCTATGTATCTATCAGTCTCCCACTTACTCACTCTTATTGTCTTACTCTCTCTTGCTATGCTCTAGCCTCTGTCTCTTGCTATCTTACTAACTCCACTATTCTCTCCCACTCTTCTGCTTCCCTAGCCTTGACCATGCTCAATCTGTTTTATCTTCTGTCTTCTCTCTCTCTCTCTCTCTCTCTCTCTCTCTCTCTCTCTCTCTCTCTCTCTCTCATACTTTACAATAAAAACCTTAACCATATCATGAAGTGTTCATATCAGCAGTCTCTTTACTGCACACCCTTGTATACAGTGGCCTTCAAACATTTTTTTCTCATTGTTTTCTGACACTGGCCCACACTTAGAGATCATCAGAATGATCTATTAGAGTATCTAAGTAACTATTCAAATAAGCTATGATGGGTGTGAATGCAAATGCATTCTTGTCAGCCAATGCAATACACATGACTCACAAATGAACTTTATAATTGTTAGGATTAAGGTTTACTTTCTTTATTTAAAAGATATTAATTCTGCATTTAGATAGAAGGATGGGGGAGGAGGAAGAAAGAAAGGAACCCTGAAGCATGAGCATCCCCAATCAGATAGTACAGTATTGTTTGTGAAAAATTGAAGACTGTGAGATTTGTGAAAATTGACCACAATGTTGATACAAAATAACCAATAGGACCTAAATAAATAAGATAAAAATTTCAGAGCTAACAAAATATAGGATCCTGACATTAGTAATTGTTACAAAATACAATGATTAAGATATAATGTGCATAAAGAGAAAAATAAGAAACAGTAGATAGCACTGAAAGTAGTAAGATTTGTGCTGGGTAGATGGCTCAGTGGCTAAGAATACATAGTGCTTTGGTAGAGGACCCAAGCCCAGTTCCCTTTATCCACATTGCACAGCTCAGAATTCCTATAATTCCAGCTTCAAAAAAATATGTTGCCCTCTTCTGATTTCCATGGTCATGTGCATTCAAGTCACACACACACACACACACACACACACACGTGTAATTTTTTAAATATATGATTTAAGATTTTCTCTGCATGTTCTCAATTCTATTCCACTAATCAATGTGTCTGTTTTTATGTCAGTACCATGATGTTTTGATTTCTATAGCTCCATGGTATGATTTGTAATCTGGGGTGTTGATACCTTCAGAAGATTGTTATAGTTGTTCAGGATTCTTTCTACTACCCTGGGTCTTTTGTGTTCCCACATGGAATTCCCATTTAAACAGATGGAGCTAGAAACAATCATTCTGAGTGAAGTAACCCAGACCCAGAAATACAAATATCATCTCTCTCATTTGTGGATGTTAACTTTGACTCTTTAGATATGAATGTCTTATAAGAAATATCCACAGAGGTCAGAATAGAAAGGGACTGGTGAGAGGGGGCTTTCAAAGGAAAGAAGATATAATACAGCGATATACAAGGAGGAGAGAGAATCATGGAAGAGAAGGGGTTAAATAGCATGGGTATGGGAGGACAGGGGAAATGGGAGGGATATAGAGAGGGACAAATATCACTAAAGACTTCCTCAAAGAGTCAGAAGAGAAACCACTATCACAAAAGATTCCTAACACACACACACGAGACTCAAAAGTTAAGAGCACTGGCTGTTCTTCCAAAGGCCCTGAGTTCAATTCCCAACAACTACAGGGTGACTCATAACCATCTATAATGAGATCTGGTGCCCTCTTCTGGCCTGCAGGCACACATGGAGTCAGAATACTGTATGAATAATAAATAAATCCTTTTTTAAAAAGATACACACACACATGTAATAAAGGAGCTTACATGGAATTATCCTGTTCCCCTCATCTCTGTTTCAATATATTTGTCGTCGGTAAATATAAAAGCTATTGATACCTGTGCTAATTTTGTATCCTGCCACTTTGTGGAAAGTAGTTATCAGCTTTCTCTCTCTCTCTCTCTCTCTCTCTCTCTCTCTCTCTCTCTCTCTCTCTCTCTCTCTCTCTCTCTCTCTCAAGTCTGTTATATACAGAATCATACCATCTATGAAAAAAGAATATTTTGGCTTCACTTGACTTCATTTGTTTTCCTCTTTGTATAATTTTTTTTTTCCTTCTCTGGTTATGCCCTTAGCTTAAACCTCATCAGAGAAACTTTTTTCCAGTAGATGGCACTTAACACAGAGCCCCATAACTGATCAAAGTGCAGAGAATAAGTGCCTGCATCAAATGGGACATTGTGCCACACCCTTCTCTTCCGAAGGCTCAGCAGTCATGGCAGAAGAGGCTTGGAACGAGCTTCGGGTAGTGGATGACTTCAATAGTGTTCACCAGACACAGCAAGGCAGCTCACAGTATGTTTTGACAGCATGCATAAGAACTCTGTAGGATCAAGCCAGACAAAATTCCAGCAGGGATTGCACAAATAGGTTGGAAATCCCACCCCTAGTTGGGAGGCACTATTGGTAATTGATTACTGCTGAGAAAGTTAATTTTCCTCAAAGTTATATCCCCTGGTAGGTCTAAAGAGCTTCAGTGGATGGCCCTGTACTTGGGTATATTGACTGTATTAATAAGACAAGATGAATTTTTAAGGGAATACAATATTGGGTGGTTTTGTAATGGGGTGGATCTGGGGAGAGACAAATACAATGCATGAAATTCTCAAAATATTAACTTAGAAACTATAATATACTAAGCTAGGAATGTTAAAAACATGATAAAATTCTAGATACATTTGCAATGCCAAAATTAAACCAAGATAAAAATAAGCAATTTAAAGTTGCCTATAACCAGCAATGATATTGAAGCAGTAATTTTAAAAAGTCTACCATCTGAAAAAGGGCAGGACTAGGTAGATTATTGCAGAGTTACAAAAGAACTTCAAAGAATATATACCAATACTACCCAAATTATTCCACAAATAGAAGGAAAAAAGGACATCTAAATCCTTCTCATAAGCCCAGCATTATGCTGTCACCAAAATTAGATAAAGATGCATATACAAAAGAACATTACAGATCAATCTCTCAGTTGGTAAATTCTCAATATTCACAAACCAAATTCAAAATCACATCAAACATATCCACTCAACATGATCAATTTGACTTCATTCCAGTGATGGAAGGATGATTCAACATACATAAATCAATAAATGTAATTCATAACATAAATGCACCCAAGGACAGAAATCACATGATCATCTCAACAGCCGCAGAAAAAGACTTTAACAAAAAATGTAACATTCCTCCATGATCAAAGTCATACAAAGGCTAGGAATAAAGGAAGAATGCCTCACCATAATGAAAGCTATGTATGACAAACTTAGGGCCAGTATCACAAGGCAAGTGTGTCTGTCCACTTTCTCCACTTCTACTCAATAGAGTGTTTAAAGTCTTAGCTCAGCAATGAAACAAGAGGAGGAAATAGAAGGTATAAAAATAAGTTGGAAAGTCAAAGTATTCCTCTTGGTAAACAGTATGGTTCTGTACATAAGAGACCTTAAGTACTCCCAGAAAACACTTACAGCAAATAACGAGTGCCTCTTCTATATATTAATGACAAATATACTGAAAAGGAACCAGAGAAACAAATCCATTCATAAGCCACAAAATTTTATGATAAAATATCGGCAAATAAGCTTAACCAGAGAAACAGGAACATCTACAATGAACACTTGGAAGCATCAAAGAAAGAAACTGAGGGTGACACTAATGGAAATACATACCACCATCATGCATTGCAAAAAATAACTTTATAGGAACTGCCATCCTACCAAAAGCAGTCTACTCATTCAATATAATTACAATCAAAATTCCAAACTGATTCTTCACAGACATAAAGAAGCAATCTGAAAATTTGTAGAGAGGCACAAAAGACCAAGGAGAGCCAAAGCAATACTAACCAAAAAGATACTGAGAGAGATGTCACCATACCTAATTCAAATTGTACTACAAAGTTACCATTAAAAAGACAGTATGTTACTGGACAAAAACAGTCATATAGATAAATAGAATAATCTAGAGGACCTAGCAATGGGTCCAAAAATAAATAAATAGACATAAAAGATTAGTAAGCCCTTTAGAAATTTCCAAGAGACTAGAGAGGTGGCCCAGCAGTTAAGAGCACTGGCTGCTTTTGCGGAGGACCCAGGTTCAATGCTTCTACACAGTAGATAACATTAGTCATAACTTCAGTTCCAAGGATCCAATACCCTTTTCTGGCTTCTGTTGTACATAAACATTGATGCAGGCAACACACACACACACACACACACATACACACACACACACACACGCACACGCACACGCACACGCACACATTTTCTTTTTCCAGTTTCTAACACCCTTAGCTATCAGAGAAATGCAGATTAAAACTACTTTAAGCTAAAATTCCATCTCACACTACATCAAAAATACAGCTGAGAGCATTCTGGCATGGGAAAGATGAAACCTTATACCCTGGTGGAGGTGTAAACTAGCACAGCACCCTTAAATCAGTAAAGTTGTCACTCAAAAAAAACAAAACAAAACAAAACAAAACTAGAAGTAGAATGGCCTTATGGCTCAGCTGTTCACCTCTGGGCATGTACCCAAAGGACTCTATATCCCATTGCAGAGAGACTCAACCATGTTCACTCCCCTACTAATGATAGCTAGGAAATGGAATCAACCTAGATGTCCATGAACAGATGAATGAATAAGAAAAATGTGGTATTATATACACAATGGAATTGTATTCAGTTGTAAAGAAAAATTAAATAATAAAATTTACAGACAAATAAATAGAACTAGAAAAAAATACACCGAGTGAAGTAACTCAGTCCCAGAAAAACATATGTGCATGTTCTTTGTCATGTGGGGATCTCAGCTTTAAATCTTTTGCTTTGGAGTACAGGTGACGATAAAGAAACCATTAGTGGGAACAGAGATGGAAGGCGGTAGTACGTAAGTCAAATGAAAGCCAACAAACAGGTGAGATACTGGGGCAGAAAGGCTTAAGGAGAGAGGTGCAAGGGGAGATGGGGGATTGGGGTGGAAGAGAGGGCAGATGGAAAGATGAGTGTGTGAGCTATGGAAACCTACTATCTTGCAACTCAATTAAAAATGTAGTTGGAGGGGATAGTTGAATGTGTGCAATACAAATGAAGGGGGATACTTGGGGTTAAAGGGTTAGGGAGGGCAGTGGCTAGGGGTGAGAAGAGGGGATAGAAATAGTAGCCAAAACCAAGGGTGTATAAAAGACCTATAGAAATCCTAGTTAGCAATCTAGTCCTGGAGCCCCCTACATAAGCTTTTACCATTGTTCTTGGGTTACCTGAGGGGTTCCTGCAGGTGTCAGACAGGGAAGCAAACCTCAAGAGGAGATAAGAATGAAAACCCAGTGAAGATTGAGTTCGTCAACTTGCATCAGACTTCTGGGAGTCTAATGCCAAGCAGTTTATTGTCAGCGTATAGAAAACAGAGTAAAATTTGGGGAAAGAGTTCCAGGCAACAATCAGTCTAATTAGTCCAATTCCCAGTGTGCAATACAGCTTGAGGTGTGACTACATAGAAATTCTTTTACAAAGTACATGTGAGTGGGTCTATGGCTATAATTTAATGTGGTTTCTGACCAATAGATAGAACAGAGGTCAACGGGCCATAAAGTACATGTGACATCTACCCTAAGGATGGTCAATGGTCTAGGGAGGAAAGAGTCTGGAATAATCACTCTGGGGAGGTTGGATGAGGTCTGTCTTGTCAGATAGCGAAATGGTCACCACGTTGTTAGCAACCTGCATTCTCAGCTTTCTAGATAGAATGCAGGTATTTGATTTTTATCTCCTCCATTGAAGAGACATCCCTGTGTGATTAACATTTTTGGTTCTCTAAATGCTTCTCAGTGAGTACAAGGACCTCTGTGCTCCCCAGCAGTTACCCATTGTAACAAAACACTAAGTCCCTGTTGCTGAAGACACAACGTACTAGTTGCAACGCACAAGGAAGTCAACCTGAAACTCGCTGGGAAGCTTCCCCTAGGCTGGCCAGCTTTCATAGTGCTGAAATGTGTTGTTCAGTCTGCTGGGGGAGGGGCACCAAATATCAATATCCTTAATGCTAGAGTCTGCACTGATACTGATCTTCCAGGTAAGATGTGCCCAATGTGCATCAGTGGCATTACTTATGGAGGAACACACTGTGATTAGATTGGATTTGAAACTTACTCCCTAGGAAGGAATTCTCATGGGTACAGTAAACAAATGCAGTCAAAAGCCCATGGGTGGGAAGTCAGAGGCCCTATTGGAGAATCTGCTGTTGTTAATTTGTTAAATGGTCATGTTGTCAAGCTGCCTTCTAAACACATCTTTATACCCCGGGTATGCTCTCAAGCTTTTCAGATAATCTTCTTTTTCCAGTGAGCAGCACTTAGTACAGAGATTCATCAATGGTCAGCAGGCTGAGAATACGTGATGTGAGAGCTCACCCCTAAACAAGACCTATTTATCAATCCCCTGCCTCAGGGAACATTCTGAAAGAAGAGGAAGAAGAAAGAATAAAGAACCAGAGAGTGAGGTGGAGTCTATGAGATATTGTTTTCTGGACATGGCATACCTCGGGCACTCATGAACTCACCCATGTTGTGGTTATCTGTATAAGATCAAATTCATCAAAATTCCCTCTTGGGCAGGGGAGGAACTCATAGACTGACCCCCCCTTCCCTGGCAGGGGAGCTGTTGGCAGTTGATGGTGGCTAGGAGAGAGAGAGACATTTTCTTTAGAGCTCTGGCTACTAGCAGGATGATCCCACACCCATGCACACGTAGGCAGTACTAACTGACTGCAGTGGGATATATATATAAAAAAAAAAAAGATAAATAGAATGTCGTCTTAGTCACTACTCTATTAGCTATGAAGAGACACCATGGTCAAGGCATCTCTTATAAAAGAAAGCATTTCATTCAGGATTTGCTTACAGTTTCAGCGGTTAGTCCATTATTCTCACCGTGGGGAGCAGGCATCAGGCAGGCAGACAGACAGACAGGCAGACAGGCAAGTGTGGCACTGGAAAGGTAGCTGAGAGCTACATGCTGATCTACAAACAGAGAGAAGGAGATACTAGGCCTGATATGTGCTTTTAACACTTCGAAGCCCAGCCCCATCAACACATCCTTCAACAAGGCCATACCTCCTAATATCTCTAATATTTTCAAATGGTTCCACTCTCTGATAACTAAAGCATTCAAATATATGAATCTATGGGTCCTGTTCTTATTCAAACCACCACAGACGTTGTGTTGGGAGAGAAACTCAAGAAGTTAGAAAGGGTAAGTGTGATAGTTTGAATGAAAATGCCTCCCATAGGCTCATTAGGTCTGGCGTTATTTCAAAGGATTGGGATGTGTGGCTTGTTGGAGTAGGTCCATGCTTATTGGAGGAAGTGGGTAACTGTGGGGATGGGCTTTGAGGTTTCAGATGTTCAAGCCAAGTTCAGTAGCTCACACACACACACTCTCTCTCTCTCTTCCTGCTGCCTATGGTTCAGGGTGTATAATTCCTGGCTCCTTCTCCAGCACCATTATCCGCCTGCATGTTGCAATGTCATGCCTGCCATAACTATAATGCACTAAAGCTCTGAACCTGTAAGCCAGACCCACTTAAATGTTTTCCTTTATAAGAGTTGCTGTGGTGGTCACAGTGTCTATTCACAGCAATAGGACACTGACTAAGACAGAAAGTGGGCTGGAAAGAATTACAAAACATCATATACGTGTATGAAATTCACAAAGAATGAGATTTTTACATGTTGGGAAAGGAACTGAAGCATGAAGGATTAAGATTTGGATGTCAAGATGTTTTTTATATTTACTGGGATTCCATAGTTTCGCATTAGAGGCTGATAGAATGTTCACTTTTCAGTTCATCACTCAGTCTGGAGCCTCAGGAAGCTGACCTTGCTTACAGTCTCAGCCTTCTCACCTAAGACATCTCTCTCTCTCTCTCTCTCTCTCTCTCTCTCTCTCTCTCTCTCTCTCCCTCTCCCCCCCCCTCCCTCTCTCTCTCTCTCTCTCTCTCTCTCTCTCTCTCTCTCTCTCTCTCTCTCTCTCTCACACACACACACACACACACATGCACACACACACACTGTGTCTGTGTGTGTATGTTTCTGTCTGTCTGTCTATGCCTGTGTCCACGCCTCTGTGTGTGTGTGTGTGTGTATGTCTCTCTGTCTCTCTCTCTCCCTGTGTGTGTGTGTCTGTCTGTCTGCCTGCCTGCCTGTCTGTCTGTCTGAATCTGTGTGTCATTTCAACTTCAGCTGTCTTTCCTTAGTGCCAGTTATCTTGTTTTTCTCAGAGTCTCTCACTGATCCAGAACTAGCCAAGTGGGCCAGGCTACATGAACAGTGAACCCCTGGGACCCTCTTGTCTCTGCTCCCACAGTGCTGGGATTACAAGCATGCCCAACATAACATGCCAAGCTTCTTTTAAACATGGCTTCTAGAAGATGGAGAACTCCTCACGCCTGTATGGCAAGCTCTTAGATATCGCTCCAGCTCCACAGCCTAGCCTTTAAAGGAGAATAAATTCTGGCTTTCCCTTGAGCCAAAGGGACTATGAAGCAATCTGTTTCATACATATCATGCAGAACGTGCAAAACTGAGACTCGGCAGATGTTCATGAGGTTCCCTGTGTGTGGACACAGCACAGTTATAGATAAAAAGCAGAAAACACTGAATGCACAGCACAATTTTTGTGTGTGCTCTACAAATGGGGAAGATAAATCAGTCAACAGCCAATTGTAAGTAGTAATTCCCAAGATTATCTCCAAACACAAAATAGTACCTGGTTGCAAGGGAAAAGTAAGTAGAAAAGTGAAAAACACCATTTAAAAGTAAGCACATGGGGATTTGATCTGGGAAAGCAATTTGTTTCCAATGCCACCGTTAGAAAAAGAAGTCATATATCAGATCCATTGATAAAGAGAGAGAGGCAGGGAGAGATGAAAATGCCCCAGATAGCACAGCATATCCTGTTAACACAGGACCAACCAAAATGCACAACCAGAGGGACGAAAGATGACAGATGGGGCTGGGGCCTGGAACACGCGCAAGTGTGTGTGTCTCAGACACTCCTGCCACTAAGATGGTCTCGAAAAGTGTTCGGCTCATCTCAGTTAATCCCTCAGAGCCATCTATCCACCTACTAAAACATAACAGGGTACCCCTGAGTAACTACCCCAACCTCTCTGATCCTAAGTCCATAAAATATAACAAGCCGCCCTTACATTTGCAATTCTGTGAGAGTTGGATCAACCTACAAAATTCCAGCAAAAGCATCATCTTAGATCCTCTGGCAGTGGCCTAAAGGGCTGGCATAATCCCAGAAACACCAAGAGGAAAAAAAAATACCTGTGAAATCAATTTGCGCTAAGAAGGGAAGGAGCTAAGGGAGAGGACCTGAGACAAGGAAGAAAGTGTATAGTCAGCAGCTTCCGCATGCAGGGTAGGGAGTCTTAAACATGCCCCCGGGAGCCTGTGAATTGCCTATCATTAAACGGAATCATTCTTGTTGTAATTACACTTTCCCTTCTCAGATACATAATCAGTTCTATCATTGAGGCTAAAGGAAAATCAAAATCTCATTAAAATTTAACTCAGCACTCAGCGACAAAAATGCCAGAACCGAGGCGGGGATGGGGGATAGTGAGTTTATTTTATCAAAACAGCATGACTTCATTCTTGGCTTCCGTGGCCGTCTTTGAACATTCCAAGGCATAACTGTTGAAGGAAGCATGGTGGACCACGATAGCCATACTGAACCTGTTAGTGAGTGGAAACATGTCAGTGGTGAAGGCTCTGGAGGCTGATGATGGTTGGTAAATTCATTCTGAGAAGGCAGATGCTATATCCTTCCTATAACTTGAAAGTGCCTTTGCTGCTTGACTGTAGTCAGTGCCATCCTTGGAGTAATGTGTCTAATTTATGCCCTTGCTTTCACATTAACGGAGTCTGTGTTCCTACGAAAACCAGTTGACCTCCCTGCACCTGGAGTCATTAAACCTGGAATAACAATTCAGAGTGCACAACGTTGTTGTGAATATTCAATGAGGATTTATGTGGAAATGCCTGGATAATCATAAATCAGCATAGAAAATTGAAGTGATACTATTGTTTTGCATAAATTAATTGTATTAGGCTGCATAAATAATAGTATGCAAAGAAGGTCAATGCACTGCCTTTCTTTTTAATGTCAAGGTCAGTGGCTTGCCTTACTATTGATGTGGAGCACATCTTTCAGGGTCCTGGCAATACGTTTTGTAGATTTACCTGAGTTTCAACTTTAGCTCCCAATATCTGATATTGGGAAAGCCGCTGAAATGTCTTTATTATTCAAATAAAAATGTGGGAGTTGGACCAGGTCATCTCTAAGACCCTTTTCAGTATGGCTTTGTAGGAGTCTCTAGTCCCATAAATCATGTTGATAACAAATGTTGGTTCTCCCTTTGCTTGATGTTTTTCTTGTTTTGGTTTGGTTTGGTTTTTAGTTCGGCCCTAAGAGCATCTTGGAGCGTGGAGTTTGTCCAAGCCCAGAGGAAAAGAAAGAGAAAGTTCTGGAAGGCGAAACCACCCAGGTAGGGGGAGCGCTGACTCATCTCTGCTGCCACTGTGGAGCAATTAAACTAACTCTGTCCATTTGTTCTCGATATAAAAGCGTCCAACGTTGTAGGAGACGGGCACATGATAAAGAGTTGGTAGGACTGTTCAGAGGGGAATCTGTTAAAAAAACAAAAAAAAGAAAAGGGAAATGGTGTGTCTGTGGGTACCCAGGTCATATGAGACAGGTGAAGCAGCAGAGGGAAGAGTGATTTGAATAATTTCAACTGCTCATACAGACAAAGGTGCCAGGGCTCTGTGGTGTGTGTGTGTGTGTGTGTGTGTGTGTGTGTCTGTCTGTCTGTCTGTGTGTGTGTGTATGTCCTTATGTGTGTTTTTGTGTTTGTGTGTGTGTGTCTGTGTGTCTGTGCATGTCCTTATTTGTGTTTGTGTGTGTGTGTGCTTGTCTGTGTGCCTGTGTATGTATGTGTGTATCTGTGCATGTGCTTATCTATGTGTGCCGTGTGTGTGTGTGTGTATGTGTGTGTGTGTGTGTGTGTTTTATGATGAGAGCACAGTGCAGGTATATTCAGATGTTTGTGTCAATGTCAGGTATCTTCCTCAATCTCAATAGCTCTTTACCTTATAATTATTATTATTATTATTATTATTTTGAAGACAGAGCCTCTCACTGAAGCCAGAGTTTATGAATTGGACTAAACTGGTCATCCCCAATGGGTTTCCTGTCTCCTCTGACTCGTTCAACCCTGATTTGGCTCTCATTAATCATATGTCTCCGTCTTTGTTGGTGATGACAATAACCCAGTTCTTGGCTGTGTTGTGTTGTTGATACTTTTAATATATAAGCATTGTTACAATCTCTGTGTTGTGTGTTGGGGCACACACAGATACACACACGTATGGGGAAATACAGAGTTCAATCTCAGGTATCATTCCTGAGAGACAATACCCCTTTGAAAAGCAAAGAACAAACTCGTGAAGTGTGCTCAGTCAGCCTGGGTCCCGGAAGGTAATTTTATTTTTTTTACTTACCACCTACTGAGCCAGGTTAAAGAAAGTCCTGGATTAACAAGGCCACACAGCCAACAGAAGGCTTTCATACCGTAAGATAAACATGTGCTCTTTCAGGTTATAGCATGTTCAGGATATCCTCCCAGTTGGTGAAACTCACGCTGAGGATTTGCCACTTCCTGGTGACTCAGGGGACCACACCAATGCACTTGGACGGATGCTGGCCTCCTTGCACCTGGAGGAAGGCGGAGTGAGATGGGGCCTGAGAAGGACTGCATCCTACTCTACCGCCTTTCTCTAAGTGAGAACAGGGACCTCAGAAGCAGTTTGGGAGGCTACAGACATCCTCCTCCTGCTGCTTTCAGCCCACTTAAGCCAGTGGAGCAAAGTGTTTGTACATCATTTAAGTGTATGCACGTACAATATAAGGAGTGAAAAAAATATTGCCTGTGAAGATCTTGAATGTCTTTGTTCCCTCATTCAGCCATTCACCTCTTTAGTATTTTGTCCATATGTTCAGAGTCTGTGAGGTTCAATACGGAAAACACCAGTGACCTGTGACTTTTTATATTTAAATGACCTAAAAGTTAACATAATACTCATCGGTCACACTAGTCCTATTCTGAATACTCAGTAGATACCTGGAGCCTTGGCTAGCACAGTGGACAGCAGAGACGCACAACACTTGAGAATACATTTTGGTCTCTGTAGCTTAGGCTGTCTTTGAAGAGCTTGTAGCGAAGTAAGGGAGGGTACATTAAAGAGGGATTCTGTCAGAGAAAACACTGGGTGGTCACACAGGGTGCAGGCCAGATGACTGATTCATCCAGAAGAGTACCAGACAGCTACTGTGAGCCCTTTAGAATTTTGGGGAAGAAAGAAGTTTCGCAATAGAAAATATAAATTCAGAAAGGGTGAAGGGTAGGTCAGGGAGAAAGATGCTACACAGAGAGAACGAAGGGGCAGGAGCCAGTAGAGGATGACAATAGCGCATCTCTAGGTTTGCCAGGCTCGAATTTGCTTTCCAGAGCAAACAGATTTTACTCTCATTAGAGCTGTTCCCTGCCACACCCCTAGGCCCCCGATCAAAATATGGCTTTACTCTACGGAGCTAAGAGTAGAAAACGTAAGACGTCTTCATTCTTAACATTTAAATTAAATAAAACTTGCCATTCTCTGCATATTGAGCAGAAAATGTCAGGCAGCATTTGCAAACTGCCATCAGGCCTGAGAAAGAAGGAAAGGGGCAGATCTCTGCAGAGATTCTGAGAAAAGCATCAAGTCAGTGGTGACGACATCACCTGGAGAGGTCATAGAAACATTAGGAAAAAAAAAATATTCTTGCCCCTGGAAGGAAGAGAGTAAGGACCGTGGGAAGAGAGCCAGAGGAACATGAAATTGTTTAAAAGGGATGTTTGTAACATGGCTCTAAAATTAGCTGAGCTGAGGGAGTTTTCATCTGAGCATTATTTATGGAATTATGTCATGACTTAGATGCTCCCTCCCTGAACAGATGCTTCATGAACAAATTACAGGGGAAAGCCAGAACTTACAACAAAATTTCCAAATAATAGTTTAGTCTGCCTAATTGAAAGAATAAATCAAGGGTGGGATTGAAAGTTTAATAAGTGAAGAGCCCAAGTTGGGAAACAATGTAACCTCCGTAAAATGGTTGAATGAAGAAAAGACTTGTGGTAACTAACGTACCAGTAGAAACAAACAAAAGATAATAATTACACACAGATGCTTAAAAATCCCAAACTTTGTGTTAGTTTTTGATTTAGGGGAAACTTATACAAGAAATTGTAGAGTGAAAAAAAAATGAAAGAATAGAAGTCTACATAAACAGTCATTTTAAAACAAAAACTGAGAAAATCTCCAAAGAAAATTTAAATAAAATCACAAAAGGCTGATACAAGTTGAGTATGCACAATCCAAAATCTAAACCTTTCTGAGTGTCATATAGGCACAGAATATTTTTCAACATGGTTTGTAAACTGTGCTGTGCTAACTGAGTTCTCATCTGAGCATGGGATTTATAAAAGGTTCTTGAGAAAATTTACTATAGATCATAGCCAATCATTAGGAGGGGGATATGTGAAAACCTATATTTAAAAGCGAAGTACACTAACATGAAATATTAGAACAACCCCAATAATCCAGCCAAGGATAGTAGGGTGGGGGAGATGCAGAAGGTCTGAGAGAAAGTTAAGAGCTAAGGAACCAATGTCCTGAACGCACTCTGAGCCCTGGGGGAAGGAAGGTAAAGATGCGCATAGGGCAATAGGAAGCACCAGATGATGGTTTCTCCCTGTGACCACTGGGTTGTTGTGGTTTGGATGTGAAACATCTCCCAAAGCTTTACATGTTAATGGAGTCTTGGCCCACATGGCGCTCCGGTCTTGGCCCACAAGGTGACAATTATTGAGAAGTGGTAAAGTCTTTAAAGGGTATGACTTATATAAGGTCCTTAGGATACTAGACATGAGTCCTCAAAAATGAGAGTGAGGCCATGCTCCATTCCTCTTCTTCCCTGTTTGTTCCTGTCTGTGAAGTGAGTCCTGGTGTTGCCCAGCTGCTTCCCTATGTGCCCAGGATCACTTGCTAATGGAGACGCTTGGCCATGGAACGGGAGCTTCAAACTATAAGCCAAAATGCAGCTTAACAGGAATTGGGAGAAGGAGGGAAGATATCTTAAGAGAAACAGAAAACAGAGAATGTAACAGAATATATTATATAAAAAAGCAGACGTGGGAATAAGTGGGGGAAGAAAAAGACAACAACGTGGAAGTAGGGAGGGGCTGTGGAGAGAGCGGGGAAGGGGGGTGAGTGAAAACAAAGTATAAAGGTCCACATTTGTGAGGATGCCATGGTGAAACCTATAAGCTGTATACTGACCTGACAAATCAGTAAAACTGGGGGTCTGTAGCTCAGTTGGTACAGTGCCTGTCAAACATGCATGGTGCCCCAGGCTTGTTAACCAGCACCGCGCAAACCATGGGTGGGGGTAGTTGGTTGTAATCCCAGCACTTATGAGGTGCGGAAATAAGGATGGACAAGTTCAAGGTCAGTCCGAGATATATGAAAGACTGTCTCAAAATTAAATTTAAAAAATGCAATAAAGTAAAATAATAGTAAATGCATCTTTTATCTTTATAACTAAGTCATTTCTGATATTTTGAACTATGACAGAAAGAAGGCTAGTGTTAAGGGGAATCAATATGTTCTTTTTATGGCTTAACTTTTATGGACGATGGTCTTTTTACTGACAATACTGGAAACTGAACCCAGACAATCAATACTCTTGAAGATGAGAATAAAATGTGGAAAGTAATGACATAGATACTGCCATGAAAATAAGATGGTGACAGGTACCGAGGAGGCACACATCCTATCCTCAAAAGAACCCAGAAAAGGAATGGGAATTTTATAAATGGAAGAGCTGGCACTTATGCTGTTAAAATGCCATAGCTTTTTAAGAAGTGGCACAGGGTAGTATCTAGGAGCATAGACAGGCACAAAGTGAAGAAGAGGCTACGGAGAAGAGAACAGGCACCTTGGCATTTTGGACCACACCTGTGTCAGCATGGTGAAACCCCTTATAAAGGATGAAAGTAACACACAAAGAAAATGATGAATTTTCCAAGACCACATAGAGACCTACAAAATAACGCCACAAGACGTTTAGCCAGGGTGCTCTCCAACACACCACATGTTTCCCCCAAACCAAGGTCACCGTTGTTTAGACTATGCTAATAACAAGTTGAGTGGGCATCGTGGCATGAGATAAATGCCAGCAGTAAGGACACTAAGCTCCTGAATGGTAAGGAGTCACAGAGCTGGAAATGAGCCGGACTCAGGCTTACTGTAGTCAAGGGAACAACATCCTCCAGCAACAGCTGTCCTCCTGACATGTTTGATCCAGGCGAATCATGAGCCAAGCTCATCGCATAAGTGCTCATGAATCCATGGAAGGATTTTCTTTCAAGTTCTGCCTGAATGCTCAGTGTTGTCATGAGAAAGGCTGCTGGGAACATTTGCCTCTTTCTTATTGATGAGCAGCTGCAGGTGACAGAAGCCCAGAACTCAGAAACCTCTGTCCCTCGGCCCCTCCGGTCCATTCTGGTTTAAGCTGATTATACAGCTCTCTTCTATAACAAGAGCCAGAGGGAGAAACGAATGGTTTTATTTCTCCAACTAGTTTCATAGAGGATTACTTGAAGTGCCATCTCATCCATCTTTATGTAATTTTTGTATTCATTATAGATTGGAAATGGGAAGTCATTTTTCATAAGGCCTGATCTTTAACTAGCTAATGACGGAAGTGTTAACACCAGTGCATTCTGTAAAATTAGACATCCATTACCTGACCCTTCCAGCTTCGCTGCTGTGTGCTTTTCCATTCATCATAGCAAGTCCTCAGATAGCCTGGCTTCTGATGCCCCAGAGGGCCTTGTGATGGAATCCCAGACACCAGGGAGAAAGTGGTCAAAGCAGCTTCTTCCCAGTCTTTCAAAAGTAGCCCCAACACTGATGCCTGAGAGGAGATGCCTTTTACTAGGGTGACCTTGTAATATATCTTCTAAACACATTTCTAATTGGAACCACTTCTGAGGGCAAAGGAAGGTTTTATTAATAATCACATCAATTCTGTAGATATAAATCAAACTGAAATGAGAACAGCCAAGAAGTATGTTCATGCTGTAGCTTCAAAAGTATATCAGCAAACGCGCACGTGCGTGTGTGTGTGTGTGTGTGTGTAAACGGATTTATTTATATTTCTGCAAGCTCTAGGTTTAGTAGCAGGCATTGAATTTGAGACCATGAATTTGAGAGAGAACAAGGGGACACAGAAGGGGTTAGAAGGAGCAGAGGGAGTGGAAATACTATAATTATATCATAATTAAAAATAAACCTTTTCCACTGAGATAAGCACTTTGCAATGTGTGCTACACATACATATTTCACACTATGTATGTGAGTGTGCACAATACTATTCATTCATATATATTCACAAGTAATATATATGTATCAGGCAATTGACAACAGATTCCCATGTTAACCTTTTTGTTTTCCCCTTCAGGGATTTGAGTCAGCTGACCTGCAAAGAGTCCTAGGCATTCAGAAAATTCTGAAATCCTTTCCTGAAAGTGGAGGTCAATTAAGTCTCAGAATTGTAGAAATTGCCTCTACAAGCAAGTTTTACTTTGGCTCACTGTACTTATTACCTTTGAAATTATGCAACAAAGGACTAAATAAACGAGATGATATTGTTGAACGTTGTTAGCATCTCACCTGATGGTCTCCGAATGTGTTAGAGAACAGAGCGTCAATAGTGGATATTCAGAGCACTGCCAATGTTGAAGAGCAGTGAGGGAAATGGCCACTTTGATGCAATGTATATCAGGCAGCATACAAGGACCTTTATACAAGCATTTTTGGTAATTGTGTTTTATTTATTGAGAATTTTCTATGAGCACACTATATGCACATCATTTTCACCCTTTCCCCTCAAACTGCTACTGTGCCACCCTAATCCCTCTCAAATCCATGGTCTCCCTTTTAATTTTTTTTTTCATGTATACACACACACAGCCTACTGAATCCACTTAATGTATAGGTGCTTAAGGCTAACTACATGAAATTGGATAACCTGTCAAGAGACTTATTCCTGAAGAAGGCTGAGGCTGATTCTCCCTCTCTCAGCTGCTATTAACTACCTACAGCTCTTCATCTAGGGGTGGGGCCTTGTAAGATTGCCCCATCCACATTAGCATATCAACTGGTGTCATTGTGTAAATGTTGTTTAGACAAGCACATTGTTGAGATTTCCAGGGTATGGCTTCCTTCTCATACATAAAGATAAATTAAAAAGCCAAAAACAAAAAAACAAAAAACAAAAACCAACCTCTATCTTCCAGCAGACATCCTCATCCTCTGGCTCTTCCAATCTTCCCACCTTCTCTTGTGCAATGTTCCCTGACCTTAGGTGTAGGGAGCACATTGTCAATTTACCACCTGCGGCTGAGTGCACCATAGTTAAGTCGTTCTCTGCATTTTGACGAGTCGCAGATTTCTGTAATTGTCTCCACTTATCTGTGGGAATAAGGATTAAGACTTTATAAGTTAGTTATAAATTACACTGACTCAGATAAATAACAGTAGTAGGTTCTCTTCTTGGGTTCATGACCTCATTAGCCACAGACAGTTGGCTAGGTTTTCAGCAGCAGGCATGAATTCCCTTCTATTAAGTGGGCTTTAAGTCCAATTAGACACTGTTGGTTATTGCCAAGATATGTGCCACTCTGGATACTTGGAAGTGTCCTCATGGACTGGTCATTGTTATTATAGTCTGTGGGCCTCAAAGCTTACTAGGACTGCTAATTGTTCTTCTCTTTAGGCTGCTTGCAGAGCACTTTCTTATACTATGAATCTAGTCTTCAGGGAGGAAGCTTTCAGGCCAGTTCCAGCTCAATTCCCCCAAGTATAATAGAGATAATAAAAAAGCTCACTGGAGACTGTTAAGGATAGGGGGGATGGAGAATAGACGATGCATAATGGGTATCAAAGTTATAGCAGGAAAATCTAATGCTCAATTGCATAGCGAGGGGGCTGCACCATGCAGAAATTTGTTGCATATTTCAAATGAACTAGAATAGAGTGAGTTTAGGATTTCCAACGCACAGTAATGATAATGTTTCAGGAGGAAGAAATAGGCACTACCCTGGTTCGATCGTCACACGCTGTATACGTGTACTAAGTTGTAATACTGTACCCCCATTTAAAAATACAAATATTATTGTGAGTTCAAAATTAAAATTTTAAAGATTGAAAAATATCTGTACTAGTTAAGTAGCCAGACCGATCAATTAAAGCATGCTGCACAACTAATTTTGCAACCCAACCCTTTTCTCCTTTCCACTGTGGATAATTGCAACTATGCAACTATGACCTCCTCCCCCCAAAAGGAGAGTCCTTTGCATCAACATAAAACTTAAGATACTATAAAATCACCAAATACATCACAGTTTCAGGAAAAGGATAAAAAGTACTCTAAAATTTAAACATGTAAAATGAACTATGTAAAGACAACAACAATAACCAGAAAAACCCTTTATGTTAGAGTCATAAAAATGTGGCTGGTGCTCTTACATTCTCTTACATCTGAGCGTGCTTATGAAGTTTGGTTTCCTGGGCTCTTTGCAGCATTGCTCACAAAAGGAATCCCTCATCCTTGCCCCATCCTTCTGAAAGTATCACCCCTATGCATCAGACCAAAGGCAAGAAATCGTTTCCACAGCCCAAGAGATCTACTAATCAGTGAAGGATGAGATGAGAGGCCTTTTGAGAAGAAACAAAATTAAAATGGTCTCCACAGGGTCCCTGTGGATTTCTAGAAAATCTTTTAATAAATGCATCTGGAATTTCATCCCAGCTCAAAAGCTTTCATTGTATACCCCAAGTACTTCAACCTTATTCTTTTTCTCTTTTCTTTAACTACCAGCACCAAATATCAGAGTCTTGAAAATACTGCAGAGCCTGCTTTTCATTTCTTTCTCACCCCCTCAGGTTCCCTTTGCAAACGGGTTTCACTTCCACATTCCTCAGACACATTTCTTTGCAGTTAATTATTGAAATGACTGCTTCCTTGTGACAATGTTTAGCCATGAATGTCACCAGGCCACTAAGATTTAAGGCATGTTGCTGACTTAGAATTTCCCCCAGAGTGTCACTGCTCTTTCCTAGTGGACTACAAACCCAGGGAGAAGGTCTGGGAATGAGCGATGTCAGATGTAGCCGATGTTTTGTATAGAGTTAAAGCAGTCATATCTGAAAGCCTTTCCCCAATGCCCCTGAAGTGTCCATCTGCCAAGGAGCGGGCACACAATGACAACTCTCTTTCCTCTTGAATCATGACAAGCTCTGTCACACAGTATCAGCTACCTCATATGCAGAAACTGGGCAAATAACAAGGCTTGGAGTCCACTGAGAGCCCTGAGTTTCAATTCCATTTCTACACATTTTTAGTGATTGGTATCATGATTAACTGGAAAGGCTATTTGAATTCATTGAGCGTCTATGTTTTCTAGAATGGACTGTTTATATATAGGAAAAACAAGAACAAAAAAGGGAAACCTGTTTAGTACAAAAACCTAACGACAGCCATTTTTATTTTGTGTAGCTGATAGAACAAACTCTCCAAGGTGGTTAGAAAAATGATGCAATTTGGTCTCTGTGAGTCTTCCAGGAGATGAAAAGATGATTCCATTGGGGGCAGATCCTATACTTTCCCAAGTAACATAATGAAACAAAATGAAAGGAGCTTTCTATGTCTAATAAGTGAAAGAAAGCCTGAATTATTGTGGAAACCGCTGGAACAGAAAGAATGGAGGAAGGGTCAGTGAGGATGTACCAGTGAGGTATGGAAGGCAGGGACACCCCTTTAAGGGCAAGGTTGTTAATGTGAGCCCAACATGAAAACAAGCAGAAATGGTCAGCAAAAGTGGTGAGGTTTGGAACTATGCTCATATCAAGCCAATCAGGAAAAGCTACTGCAGCTAGGCACAGCCCCAGGAAGGAGCCATTGAAAAGATATAGCCCAATTGAATGTGATGTTAAATTCTCAGAAATTCCATTCTTTTTTTTGCCCCTCTTCATTCAAAACTCTCTCTTGCACTGAGAAGCACTCAACTTGTGTTAGTGGCATTGTGGGATATTATAGGGAGGTGCATAGTGACTCTCATAGGTTGGAGCTGAATTGACAAAAGATGGCAACCCGGGTAGAATTAAAAGAGAAGACAAGAAAAGAGAATGAGTAAGAGACAGAGGAATGGAGGCAGAGGAAGAAAGGGGAAGAAGATGAGCATAAAAATAGGTAACATCTTTCTTTGAGTGCCATCAGGCCTCCCCACCAAAGGGAGGTAGTCAAATATGGAGCAACAGATTTCATGTCAGAGTTAGTCCTCTCTCTCCACATAACTGGAGAATGTCCTGTCCATTGGGTAGATCAGAGTAGGGGTTCGATGCTTACTATTGTATTGTCCTTGGTTAGTGCAATAGTTTGAGCAGATCCCCTCCCCTGGGCCCCGATCCACCCATCATGATGTTCTTCTTGTACGTTTCTAGGACCCTCTGGGTCCTTCTATTTCCCTATTGCCTATATTTCTCTTACCTAGAGTCTCACTCAAAGAAAGAATAAGCAGGATCCCAAGATGAGACTTGATAGACTGTGACCATATAGTAGGGGAGGAGATCCTCCTCGGTCATAGACCTAGGAGAAGGGAATAGGGTGAAAGCAGGAGGGATGGAGGAATGGGAGGATATAAGTGATGGGATAACAACTAAGTTGTAATCTGAATAAATTAATAATTTTTTTTAAAAAAATTAACCTGAAAAAATAGGTAACACCAGAGCTAAGCAGAAGATACAATGGTACCATGGCCAAAACTCACACCATCTAAACACACAATGCAAATCACCAGGGACATGGAGGAGAGGCCTGGAATCTCCACATAGATGATCTGCTGAGACATTTCTGGACTTTAGAGAGCAGAGCTTTGCGGGCATCTGATCAAGATGCATCCCAGGATGGTATGTCTTGAGGTGCATAAAGCCCCCTCCCTGTCCCGGAGCTTTCCCAGTCTCCAACTTCATCTGTAGTTTCTCCTTTTATTTGCTTTAATTGTTCTTCGTTCCTTCTTCTAGGCTCAAATATCTGGGGAGTAAAAGTATTCAACTGAACAATTACTGATTTCTTTGTTGTTTGTTTTTCTTCTTTTTTATTTTTACACACACATTTGTATTATTACACACATATACAATTCACTACCTACAGCAAGAAGAATCATAAAATAATCAGGAATTATATAACTGTTATGTTCATAGTGTTTTGGCTATTTGTGTTTGGCAACCTTGAAAAAATTATCTTTTCTGTCTTGGTGTGCCTAAAGTTCTAAATGTAAATCAATATCTATCATATCTCATATTATTAATTTAAAACATTTATCTAGACTTAAAAGCATCTTAACCCCTAAACAGCTAAGCTTAATTGTAAAACTAAACTATCTAGTCTCATCAGAGACAAGAGAAGGAATAAAATTAATTATGTGAGTAGACAGGGAGTGCAGGTTAGCAACTTCCAAAATGAGAAAAGGACAGAACTCAAAGAAGATTGTAAGCATCAAAGAACCTTCTTATAGAGATGGCTTCAAATGTGGCAAACAAGCCACTGAGCAAAATGTCCATATTTCTACCACAGACAGAATTCTGTCTAAAAATGGGCAAGCTTGGATACATGCAGAATCAACAGCCAAATTTTGCCAAGACAGGGTAAGCAAGTTCTCAATAGTTCCTGCCTCACAAATATGTCTGTCAGATATATTGGGACAGAAGGCTGAAGATAATGCTCCAATGTTATAGAGAGTTTTGGTTGACTGCTAAGGCAGCAAACTGTCTCTGTCATCTTCTCATTTTGGAAGCAATTATTGATTTCTTAATCATCTGCCTGAGTCTCTTCCTAGAGATATTTTGAAGACAAAAAGCATTCCCAAAGATATCAAATAATTAAATATCCAAGAAATAAATTTTAGCTATGACAATATATATTTAAGAAGACTTATTAACTTACTGAGAGTAATTAACAATTGTACAGCTGTTCACAGATTACAATCAGCTCTCCCTTCTACCATATTTATAACTAGTTATCACTCCAGTGATGTCCAAATAACATCAGTGTGGCTCAGTCCCAGGGCTTTCACTGCACCACACTCAAGGTAGCATCTTTTTCTAGATAGCTCTACTCTCAGGTTATAACCCACTAGCCTTGAGAGTTTAATGAAAAGCTATACACACACACACACACGTACACATAGACACAGACACACACATACACATATATACTATATAGATAGTATATAATATATATATATATATATATATATATATATATATATATATATATATATATAGAGAGAGAGAGAGAGAGAGAGAGAGAGAGAGAGAGAGAGAGAGAGAGAGAGCATTGACATGTCTGCACTTGTCTGAGTTCCACCTGTAAATTTACTCTCTTATGTTTGTCCCAAACCTCTGGTGCCCTTACATATGTGAGTACTGAGTCCTCCTCATAGAGGGATCTGTCTGTGGCTGTAAAATTATTAGAGCAGCAATTTGCCTGGGGGAACACATTGAAATTTCTAGGACTTTTGTTCCATCTTCTAGAGGTGAACTTTCAGTCATGAATGAAGTCCATCACGGTTCCACGGCTCCACAGCTCCATGGATATCCCCTATGATCAGAAGCCTTCAGCTCTCCCATGTAGAAACGTTTGCACTGCTAGAGAGCTTCAGACCAGCAATACGAGAGCAAGCAACTCAGCTTTCCACGGCTATGCAAACATCAAAGAATTTCTCCATATGACAGAAGGCATGCCACAGGGTTCATAAGTGTCATCCCCGCTTGCTGAGCTGCTAAAGAGAAATTGCAAGGCAAATGTGACCTCTGCCACTTTGCAGGATGCTGTCAGTGTGTGTGAACCAATCCTTTTTCCAGCTAAGAGAAGATGAAGTGCCTGGCTCCCTATGCAACTGTGGCTTCCTTCCTGACCATGCTCTATGAATCCCAGCATGCTATGGGTGGCCCTAGCCTTCCCATAGAACACAAGAGAATTTTGGTGAGCAGGCTAGAGGGTACGACTCACCATAGTAACTCCCTTGTCTGTTTGAACATCCAAACAAATTAGTCTCATCTCAATGCACACGATTCTATGATGGTTGGATGATCTTGTCATGGAGCAGCTGCATAAACACGGAAACATCCACAAACAGATTTTTAAAGAGCTTTTTTTTTTCTTCAGCTGAGTTCATCAAAATACCGATTTGGGCCATACACTCAAATGTTTGGCAAAGTCAGTGATGTACATGAAAACTAAAAAGAGTAGTTCTATAAATAATCAGGGAATAGGTGGGGGAGGCACATTGCATGCAAAAATATTATAAACCTTTCTCTCCCAGCTCTACCTAGTCACAGTGTCACCACTGGCACATGTGAATAAACATACAGTTAAGTGTACTGAAGTGTAGCTTAGTCAGTCTGTGTACATGAGGCATGTGCATAAGGTGAGGGGGGGTCATGTAGAGTATGTGGAAAGCAAAGGTGAGGACAGTGGGCATGGGGAGGCGTCAGAAAAAGCAAATCTGTGTGGGACCTAATGTAAACTACAGAGCAGATTGAGCATGTGAAGTGGGAGGTGTGAGGGTGCGCATGTCACGTGGCCCTGTGGCCCTGTATACCCAGATGTGTGTGTACATGCCTATGTGCGTGCACGTGTGTGCATGCGCATGCGTGAGTGCATGCGTGTGTCCGTGTGTGCATGTGTGTGTCTGTGTGTGTGTGTGTCTGTGTCTGTGTGTGTATGTGTGTGTGTCTGTGTGTGTGTGTCTGTGTTTGTGTGTGTATGTGTGTGTGTCTGTGTGTGTGTGTGTGTGTCTGTGTCTGTGTGTGTGTGTCTGTGTCTGTGTGTGTGTGTCAGTGTCTGTGTGTGTCTGTGTGTGTGTGTCTGTGTCTGTGTGTGTATGTGTGTGTGTCTGTGTCTGTGTGTGTCTGTGTGTGTGTGTCAGTGTCTGTGTGTGTATGTGTGTGTATCTGTGTGTGTGTGTCAGTGTCTGTGTGTGTATGTGTGTGTCTGTGTGTGTGTGTGTCAGTGTCTGTTTGTGTCTGTGTGTGTGTGTCTGTGTCTGTGTGTGTGTGTGTCTGTGTGTGTGTGTGTCTGTGTGTGTATGTGTGTGTGTGTCTGTGTGTGTGTCTGTGTGTGTGTGTGTGTCTGTGTCTGTGTGTGTCTGTGTGTGTGTCAGTGTCTGTGTGTGTATGTTTGTGTGTCTGTGTGTGTGTGTCAGTGTCTGTGTGTGTATGTGTGTGTCTGTGTGTGTATGTGTGTGTGTGTGTGTCAGTGTCTGTGTGTGTGTGTGTGTGTGTCTGTGTGTGTGTGTCTGTGTCTGTGTGTGTGTGTGTCTGTGTGTGTGTGTCTGTGTGTGTATGTGTGTGTGTGTCTGTGTGTGTGTGTGTGTCTGTGTGTGTGTGTGTGTGTGTGTGTGTCTGTGTCTGTGTGTGTGTGTGTGTGTGTGTGTGTCTGTGTCTGTGTTAGTCCAGGGTACAAGCGCATAGCACTGGTATGATAGGAAAGCAGGTAGGAGGAGTCTGTGTAGGTGTAGTGCAGAGGAGCAGTGCTGTGTGCCTGTCCTTTCAAAGTGCCCCTAGCAGCCCTCCATACAACAAGCCATGCCTCCCTTTTGCCCAGAGTGCCCTATTCTAGATGCTGAGGAAGGGATCCCAGGAGCCACCTCTCCCTCCGGGGCCCTTCCCCCTGCCTGCCTCAGCTTTCAGGCCTCCAGAGCTGTTTCTGAGTGTGAGCCTGACACGGAAAGCCACTCCTGTGTCTCTTTTCCTGGCACTTGGAGAACTGATTGGCTGTGGTTTGTGTGACCACAGACCTTCATTTCCCCCAAGGACTGATCAGGAGGAATACCTCTGGGCCAGAGTCTCTGTTGATAAGTCCCTGTCTGTCAGCATTGTCACCACCCTTATCGTTCCCGTCCATGGCACTCAAACATCCTCGTGCAGCTCCTTATTGTAATGCTGCATCACATATAAGCAAACGATACATTGTCTATCGGGAAAGGTTATTTCTACGGCATAAAATCCAGTGAGATTTTTCCTGAATTAGAGAAAAGACAATTCAAAAGTCCTTAGCCAAGAAGAACCAAGACTTTCAAATCAGCTCGCAAACTCTATTTCTTGACCAAAGTCAGCTCATTCAAAGCCCTTGGATATTTCTGTTGTTGTATGAAAACCCTTTTCTCTGTGTGGAAATTCTTTGAATACCGCTTCGGCTCCCGGAGCCTTTCGGCCACTTTCACAAAACACAAAATTGCATGTCCGTGTCCCTCTCGATTGCTTCAAAGTGCTCTCTGTGTGTCTGAGTGGTCTCGGTTGCAGTGCGGCTACTGATGTAATAACCACCCTATGTACCATTTTTTTTCCTGGATGGAACCCCACAGAGAGCAATTTGTTCCACCATTTGTCTCAGGGACACAGCTGACATTTTCACAGGCTTCCACATTTCCATTTCACAAAACTCCATTCCCAGGAAAGCAAAACAGGGATTTCTCAAGGACAGCGAAACCCGGAAGCCATGGGGTGATTTACATGCAGGGATATTGCTAGAACACCAAGCCCTTAATAGGAGTGGAACCAATAGCATCTCACAGTTTCACATGGTATTTGTTTCAAGGAGAGAAGGAGGGAAAATGTCTGCAAGGGCACCGGGTGCCTTTGTCTGTGCAGGAGAATTTTCTCAGATTCTTGTGGAGTGAAAAGCTGAGAGGTTATTCAAATGGAAAATCCTTTTCTTGCTTTTGTGGTCCAGTGAAGTATAAATGCATCCTTCTGGTATGAGATCTACTGAGGCTGAGTATCTATAACACCTGTGTGTATGCCCTTCCCACTCTCTCCTGGACAAGAGAGAACAGCTTTGATGCTTTGAGGCAAAACATACCATCTGTAACACCCCATGATGCTGGTGAACAAAACACGGGCACCAGATGCATCAGAACACAGGGGATTATGCAATCCATCCATCCATTCATCAGCGCAGCAGTGCTGGACCAGCAGCCTAGTCCTTAGGGTCAGGAATCCAGACACAAGTATACCAGGCTTGACGTGCTCAAGTCGTTCATACTCCGCAGGCAAAGGATCTTAACTGTAGCTAAGAGAACAGAGTAGCAAGCACTGGCCAGAGGCTACATGGGAGCCTCTGGAAAGGCTAGTGAGTCTGGCCCTTTTGAAGTCACAACACTTGAGCTGTGTCATGATAGTCAAAGCAGAGCTGTCCATACAGATAGGGATATACCTGCTTCTGTAGAATAAGTGGCTCCAGACTTTTTGCCTACATGATCACCAAAGAGGCTAGAATCTAGAGTACTGAGAATGTTAAGCCAAACATTTTTCACACTCTTTTAGGGACCTCCTGGCAGATGCATTCTATCTCCTCATGTCAGCCATGTGTTTTACTTTTTTTTTTTTTCACCTGAGAAAGCATACAAAGAATACTTTGGGGGATAAAAGGAAAGAGATTATAGTCTGGTTTGTTGCTAGTTTTGTACAAAGACACTCTCCCCCTTCCCCCTTGAGCCTACTGGTGTCATTCCTAAGGATGTACAGCTGCATGCTTCATGTTGAAGTTCCCTGGGAAACAAAATCACTGAAAGTCTCTGTGAAATTAGGTATCCCATTTCTTTCCAAAGGATTAAGCCCCATCCTGTTTACAGGGGACCCATCGCTCCATCTCCACATTTTGTGTATGTTTTAAAATAGGCACCCTATGCCAGCTACAGCCTGAAAGGAACACATATCTACTTCAGATTGGCTGTTGAAGACAGACAGGAAACGCTGAATTGGATCACAGGGTACATAAGCTCACAGTTACATTAGGATTCCTTGCCTCTGCTTTATCAGGACCAGAGGGTTCATATGAGACATTTAAGCATGACCATCATGTCTCATACATAGCCTAAATTCTGAAAGACAGCAACAGTGTCCTCTTTGTCCTGCTGGTGATTCAAAGTAAAGTCCCCCGCCCCACTCCCTATTAAAGGCCAGCTCAAGTCCTCATTAACCCAAAACTCAATTAACAATACCCCTAATCCCTCAGAACCTTATAGTACCAGAAGTATTTAAACCCTCAATTTAGGCCTACATTATATCCCGTCATTGTGTTGTTTATGAAACGTTACCTTGACCTCACAAATAGTTTTTATGGCTCCTGGTCAAGGGAGGAACATACCTTATAAACCACCCACGTCTTCTATATTGCTATCATAGAGCTGCTCTTTCTCACACCCTGATCTCTGGAACTCCATTTCAACCCTCTACTAAGTCTTTCCAAGAGATGTTCTATGGGTGCTAGAACCTCAATATATCAAGATGTAACCATCCTTCCACAAAATTATACTCTTCCCTTCTGACTGCCTCTGTTTGCCTTAAATTCTGGCTTTTCTGTTCAGCTGCCCCTGCAGCCATAGCCAGTGTTGTCATCTTCTCTCTCCCCTTCCAACTCTCACAGTCATCCTCTCCTTTTCATAATTAGTGTCACCTTGTCCCTACCCTGAGCATCTCCCACCAAGACAACTCTAATGGTGACTATAATTAATAATAATGGATTTCATACTTCAAAATTACTAACAAGTTAGGTTTTAAGTGTTTCACTATTAAAATGCAGAGTGTTTTAATATGAGGCAAAGGATTTCTTAATTACCTTGATTTAGTCATTCCATAATGAAAAGATGCATTAAGACATAATGTTGCATCCCGTACACATGCAGTTAGTATTTGTCAATTAAAAACATAATTTATGGCCAATAAGATGGCTGAGAAAGTAGAGGGTTTTGTGTCTAGCCCTGACAATCTGAGTTTTATTTCTGAATCAGATTCCATGAGGTAGTAGGAGAGAACTTACTCCTCCTGAAAAGCTGTCCTCAGCCCTCCAGACATGTGGTGCCATGGCACATGCATGTCTGCATTCTTGCACCTGGAAACAACACACACACACACACACACACACACACACACACAGAGAGAGAGAGAGAGAGAGAGAGAGAGAGAGAGAGAGAGAGAGAGAGAGAAGACATAACCCCTAGTTAGTCTTTACCTTCCAAATCTGGTTGCCTATACTATGTTAAATTTCCTGTATAACTGTATGGTTGGTAGCTGTCACATGGCTTCTCATTTTGTCCTCCACAGAGTACATAAATGTCTTTACCCAGTGTAAGCCCTCTAAAGCCAAGTGCCCATCCCCCCAGTCAGATGCTCTACTGCTTTCCAGTACATCTCTCTTATCCCAGCCTCCATGGTGCCTCTCTAGCCCCACATCTATGTTCAAGTCACTACTTACCATAAATTTTTTCTCCACTTAAGATAATCTATCTTTGTCTTCAAGGTATAATTGATATGCTACATAATCTATCAACTATCCCTAATGAAAGCCACCAAAGATTGCAGTATAATTCAAGTGATTTTTTTTTTGTAATATACCTAATGTATTGCAAATACTGGACAAAAACTTGAAGGATTAGTGTAGAGACTCCATATCCATCTGGTAAGATGTTTGAAACAAAGACAAGAATATTGCATCAGGGAAACTGTCCTTGAAGAAAATGCAAAGGAGATCATGAATCGCCATGCTGGATGGACTTTGAACAATACTTAAACATGTTTACAAATGACTCGAACACACTGTACCAGAGCTAAACTTTGGGATTTCATGGGTTACAAATGATGTATCAAAGTTGCAAAAAAATTAATGAGTGTCTCTTCAAAAATAATAAATCCACATTTGGGTTTTTTTATAACAGTATAGTTACCACAGATCAGAAACAATGTGTTTGAACTTTCAGTGGTAAATTGGTGGATCTTCAGCTTCTGCATATAGTCAAACTGGCATAAGTGCACAAACAGCATCAAAACAAAACCAACCAAAGTGAAATTGCATTTTGGCCATGCAAGAATGTGGGTAGCTGACCAAACCACCTCTTACTGTGAGTCATACAAAGATACACTGCAGACAACATTTGGAAGTAGGTGGATCCAGAGGGTCCTAGAAACCTACAAGAGGAACATTATGATGGGTGGATCTGAGCCCAGGGGTTCTGCTTGATCTAAGGCACCAACCAAGGACAAAACATGCAGTCATCATCAATCCCCTACCGAAATCTAGCCAAGGGACAGAACATTCTCCACAGTTAAGTGGAGACTGGGGACTGACTTTCACAGGATCTCTGGTGCCCCATATTTGGCCATGTCCCTTTGTTGGGGAGGCTCAATGGCACTCAGAGGAAGGATAGTGGACTACCAAGAAGAGACTTGATACCCTAGCACCATATTCAGGGGGAGGAGGTCCCCCTCAGTCAGAGTCATAGGGAAGGGGGATTGGGGTGAAAGTGGGAGGGAGGGAGGAATAGGAGGATGCATGGGATAGGATAGAAAATGAGATGTAATATGAATTATTTTATTTTTCAATAAAAATGTGTTAAAAAAAAGAAAGAATAAATAAATTTGCAAATGCACCACAGCACCACCTATAAGGCTCAGGAGCATTGCAGAAGATGGAGTAGAAAGAATATAGGATGTATGTGGCTATCGTGAAGGGAGTAGTTTTTCTAATTTCTTCCTCTGCCTGTTTGTCATTTGTATACAGAAAAGCTACTGACTTTTTTGAGTTTATTTTGTATCCTGCCAACTTGCTGAAGGTGTTTATCAGCTGTAGGAGTTCTCTGGTGCAATTTTGCGGGTCACTCATATACACTATCATATCATCTACAAATAGGGATAATTTGACTTCTTCCTTTCCCATTTGGATCCCCTTGATCTCCTTTTGATGCCTTATTGCTCTGGCTAGAACTTCAAGAACTATATTGAAGAGATATGGGGACAGAGGGCAGCCTTGTCTAGTTCCCGATTTTAAAGGGATTTCCTTGAGTATCTCTCCATTTAATTTAATGTTGGCTGTTGGTTTGCTGTATATAGCCTTTATTATGTTTAGATAAGTGTCTTGTATTCCCGATCTCTCCAGAACTTTAAACATAAATGGGTGTTGGATTTTGTCAAATGCTTTTTCTGCATCTCCATACCTGATCTCAAGCTATACTACAGAGCAACAGTAATTAAAACAGCATGGTACTGGCAAAGCAATAGGCCGGTGGATCAATGGAATCGAACTGAAGACCCAGAGATGAATCCACACATATTTGCTCACTTGTTTTTTGACAAAGAAGCCAAATCTATTCAATGGAAAAATGATAGCATCTTCAACAAATGGTGCTGGTCTAACTGGATGTCTACATGTAGAAAAATGCAATTAGACCCTTATTTGTCACCATGCACAAAACTCAAGTCAAGACCTCAACTTAAAACCAGAGACATTAATTCAGTTAGAAGAAAAAGTGGGGAAGAGCCTGGGACACATAGGCACAGGAAACAACTTCCTGAACAGTACACCAACAGCCCAGGCCTTAATGTCAACAATTAATAAATGGGACCTCATGAGGCTGAGAAGCTTCTGTAAGGCAGGAGACACTGTCAGTAGAACTAAGCAACAGCCTACAGACTGGGAAAAGATCTTCACCAACCCTTCATCTGACAAAGGTTTAATATCCAAAATATATAAAGAACTCAAGAAATTAAACACCACAAAACCAAACAACCCAATTGCGAAATGGGGCTTGGAACTTAACAGAGAATTCTCAACAGAGAAATATCAAATGGCTGAGAAACACTTAAAGAAATGCTCGTCTTCGTTAGTCATCAGAGAAATGCAAATCTCCATCTTACACCCATCAGAATGGCTAAGATCAAAAACTCAAATGACACCACATGTTGGCGAGGATGTGGAGAGAGAGGAACACTCCTTCATTGTTGGTGAGAATGCAAACTAGTACAGCCACTTTAGAAAGCTATCTGGCACTTTCTCAGAAAAATGGGAATAGAGCTCCCTCAAGACCCAGCTATCCCACTCCTTGGAATATACCCAGAAAATGCCCTACCACACAACAGGGACATATGCTCAACCATGTTCATAGCTGCTTTATACATAATAGCCAGAACATGGAAACAGCCTAAGTGTCCCTCATTAGAAGAATGGACTAAGAAACTGTGGTACATTTACACGATGGACTACTACTCAGCTATTAAAAACAAGGAATTCCTGAAATTTGTGGACAAATGGATTGATCTAGAAATTATCATAATGAGTGGGTTCACCCAGACGCAAAAAGAGACAAACGGTATATACTCACTTATATCAAAACACTAGTCCAAGGGATACGTACCATGAAAAACTTTACTTACCAAGAAAGTGGGTCAGAGGAGAGGACATCCTATTGAGACTTTAGGAGAGAGTAGCATGGAAGAATAAGGAAATAGTAGGACCCACAAGGTTCTGGAAACCTACAAGAAGAACTTTATGACAGGCAGATCTGGGTCCTGGGGTCCTCCTCAAACTAAGGCACCAGCCAAGGAGAATATAGGCATTAAACTTCAAACTCCTACCAAGATCTAGCCGACGAACAGGATATTCTCCACCGTTGAGTGGAGAGTGAGATCTGACTCTCACACGAACTCTGGTGCCCCTTTTCTGACCATGTCCCCTGGATGGGGAGACGTGGTGGCACTCAGAGGAAGGATAGCAAGTTACCAAGAAGAGACTCGATATTCTAAGAGCATATATAGGGGGAGGAGGTCTCCCTCAATCACGGACATAGGGGAGGGGAGAAGGGGGGAAGTGGGAGGGAGGGAAGAATGGGAGGAAACAGGGGAAGGCCTAACAATCGAGATGTAATATGAATAAAATAATAAAATGGAAAAAAAAAGAAAGAATATAGGATGTAGAAAATAGGGAGAAGAGCTGCAAGATGTCAGACTCAATCACACAATCATTGCAAACCTGAACTCACAGCAACCAGGCTTACACACACTGGGCCTGCACAAGACTGCACAACAAACAGATAGATTCCAGGAGAGAGAGAGAGAGAGAGAGAGAGAGAGAGAGAGAGAGAGAGAGTCATTATCTCTAGCTGTGCACCCACTGCTGAGCTCACCAGGCTCTGATAAGTAATTCCAAACCCATGGTCACCGAGACAGCTCTGGGTAAACTCAGTGGGTTACAAAATAAAACAAATAAACTGTAATGTGAGAAAGAGAGTTGTAGGAAAGAAGGAATATAGACAGTGCTGGGCATTAAGTAAAACCTACAACACACTTGTTTTTTTGGTTTTATTTGTGTGTGTGTGTGTGTGTGTGTGTGTTATATGAGGTTTATTAAATGAACATGGGGGGAAAAGGAAAGGGGGAAGGGGTACCCCAGAGAGAGACAGAGACAGGAAGAGTAAGAAGAGAGAGAATACAGTCAACACATTTGTTTTTAAACAAGTAAGGCTAGAACAAACAAAAAATCTATTCTATACAATATCCAGAAAGATCAGTGATAAAATGAACTCAAGGAAAGTAAAATAAATAGATCTGTGTGTAATTAATTTAATGAAATAGAAAATAAAACAATTTCTTTTTTTTTTTTAATGCTTATTTTCTTTTATTTTTTTATTTATTTAGTTTTTTTACATTTTTTTCATTAATTTATTCTTGTTACATCTCAATGTTTATCCCATCCCTTGTATCCTCCCATTCCTCCCCCCCCCCCCACATTTTCCCATTATTCCCCTCCCCTATGACTGTTCCTGAGGGGGATTACGTCCCCCTATCTATTCTGGGAGCTTTTGGCCCAAGTAATGGCTCAGTGGTTAAAGATACTTGCTGCCATGCCTAATGGTCTGAGTTTGGAACCCACATAGTGGAAGGAAAGAGACAACTCCTACAAGTTGTTCTCTGACAGACATAGACAGACATACACATACATACAGAGAGACATAGATACATACACACAAATTAACATATTTTAGGTGAGAGCTTATTCTGTGAAAAAATACTTTCTCTCCCTCTCAAAAAATAAATCTTTGACATATATGCTTAGAGAGAGATTAAAAAAGAGAGAGAGAAGTTTCCAATAAAACATTAAAAATGTAAAAACAAACATGGAACATCTAAATTCTTTTTAAAATATGAGAAAGTGTTAAAAATATAATAGTCTAACAATAAATTTTAATTTTAATTAAAACAAGCTAAACAGAAACATAAAATAAATCATAAAAAGAAGAAACAATAAATTCCAAAGAGTAGAATCACACATATCATTTTTTAATTTTATTCAATATATTTAAAAAATAAGTAACAGATGGCTTTAAAATTCCTCCCTGTTTTAAAATAGTTACTTAGTAACATTAGTAAAGTAACACTGCTATAAAGGAAGCAAACACAAATACTAAATTACAAGTATATGAGATACAGTTGGAGTAAAATTACAGAGAAACAAATAGTTGGGAATTCACCACTAGGTCCAAAAGAGAACTGAAAATATTTTGACTGTTTTTCTAAAGACACACTCAAACATATCAGTCCTCTATAAGTTGATCCATAAATTTAAAACAATTCCAATCATGACACAATTTTTTAACACAACTTAAGAAATTATTCTATTATTTTATCAATATGCAAGCATCTTCCCTATATTAAGATGGAGAAGGGCCTTGGTCTGCCAGATGTCAGAGTGCTGAAAAGTCCCAACAACCTCAAAGATACTAGGTGTTTGACAACCTAAGATATTGTGGGAATAACTTCCTAAGAATTCTTTATCCTAAAATAAAAGAAATAATCATTTTATTTCCTACCCAAACTCTCTAATCTCTGGGGACTTTAAAAGATGGCATCTGCACGGAGTGCAGGAAGGAAACACACCAAACACACAGAACGGCTGCTTCTCTCTAGGTGTCTCAAACTGGCAAAGAGGATAATTATGAATAATACTCCATCCTTCTTTGCTAAGCTCTCAGGTTTGGAGCAAAAAGCCAAAGGTTAAGGGTTGAAACCATGATCAATTATCTGTGGAACACTCACAAGAAAAATTGTTAGCAAGGGCTCTGACCTCCAAACATTTGCTGAAGCTTGGCTGGCTAAGTCTGAACATGAAAACAAACAAACAAACAAACAAAAAAAAAAAACACAAAGAAACAAAAAACGTAGAGTTGGTCCTTCTCTTATTAATATCATTAGGAAACAATGAAATATTCATGAAGTGGCACAATCATCCCAAAATGAAAGTTCTTTGTGCTCCTCCCATGAAGTTGGTCTTTCCCTTATCAGTTTTATTATCTCCCAGTTTTTGGTCTCATTTTGTGTACAGTCTGACTAGGTACCCACTGAACTCTAGCTGAATTGGCCTAAGAAATTTTTACTATGTTGAAATATTGCAACAACTTATAGATCAACTAAAGGCCAGTTCCGTGCACTTGTTAAAACTAGCAAAGAAATCTGAAGCACTACATCAGCCAGGTTATTTAGATGCCATGACAGGGGCTGCAAGGAAGGCAGGGCGAAGTTTCTCCTCCATTCCTGCTATCTGGAAAGAGAATTCATTCAGTGGGATAGACACACACCATTTAGGCAGAATCTTGCTTATCAAAACAAAGTACATACCAAAGGAAGAGTGGCACTGTATGTTTTTCCAGAGATTTCAAGGATATTTTGGGGCAGATGATACATTCATGGGACAAAGTGAAGCTTTTTTCCCTTCTGTCACATAGTGGACTCAATCTCTCCTTTAGGGCAATTCTTTCTATGATTCTCATTTAAAAACAAAAACAAGTCGGGCGGTGGTGGCACACGCCTCTAATTCCAGTACTCGGGAGGCAGAGGCAGGCGGATCGCTGTGAGTTCGAGGCCAGCCTGGTCTACAAAGTGAGTCTAGGACAGCCAAGGCTACACAGAGAGACCCTGTCTCGAAAAGCTAAGAACAAAAAAATAAAAATAAAAATAAAAATAAAACAAACAAACGAAAAAAAACCAACAATGATTTAAAAACCCCATGGCAGGGTTGGGAAGAAACTCAAAACCGCAATGCAATGGTTATTGTCGTGAAAGTGGAGCCTTTTAAGTATGCAGACCTTTCATTGGTGTTGGGAAAGTATGTTGGCACTTCAGTTTCTGATGACAAGAATCTAACTGCAGCCTTAAGGGACATCCTGACTTTTGTCCAGCACAGCTCCCAAAACACAGCTGGCATTGGTTTTGGTTACTTTGAATCTAGCTCCTTGGCTTCCTGGTTTCCTGATCTGCATTTTCCTCTAGTTTCGAAACTTTCTAAGTTGTAAACTGATGCGCAAAACTACAGTTATTGCTGTTACTTTACCACAGTCAACTCTGAGAAGTGGAAAAACCAGCCGTGAATTTTTTTTTTTTTTTTTTTTGGTGCAATATTCCATAGTTTCTTCAAGAGATTATATGTGAGGCCATTCCAGAAAATATCTGTTCCACCAATTATTGGAGTTGATTCTAAATCATTATTTTTCTTTGGCCATTCTAGTTTCTCAAGAATTAATTAAGATGAGTTACGGTAAAAGCCTAAGGAGCAGCAACACACGGACCTGTGCTGTATGTACTACATAAGATTAGAAAAAACAAAAACTGAGCATTTACAAAGGCCATTTAATCTTGAACTTACATTTCAGAGAAAATACCTTTGAGTCCCAAGTGATATAACACAGGTTGACTATGTATAGTAATAGATGGGATGATAAATACAGAAATGATTGAAATTAATGAAGTGGTAATCACAGAGAGCCAGCTGCATGTGATCTTTCTCTGTGGCATAAGGGACTAAGAGGACTATGTTAGACTAGACAGAAGGGGGACTAGTAATGAAGGGTCCACACTGAGATGCGGAGAGGGACCATTTGTATTTGTTATATTTGGATCTCATTTACCTGTTCAACAGCAGCCCTGGTCTTCAGACTAGTCACACAGATCAAGGTAACAGTCAAATTCCTTTGTTAACTGCTTAATGTTCCCCCAAAGTATCATTTTTCAAAGGTACATGTATAGGCTTTGAACTTTTTCAAACCTACTTTATTTGGGGCTCTTTAATGCTTATACCTCCCTTCCAACCCACCTACCCGAGATAGAAGAGAAGAGAGGTTACTGGGAACAGGAGAAATAGCCCTTTTTAGACTCAGTTCCTTGGAGCAATTCCACTCTTAATCATTAGGATTTCAGCAGACCCTGAAACAGCAAACCAGCAATTCAGCAAAGGTGACTGCAACCACAGCCGCCAGAATCCAGAGCAGTCGAAGCATTCTCTGGGGCATTTCTCTCTAGGAGTGTCTCAAAGCAGAGCAACGAGCAGCCGAATGATAGGAAATGATGCCAAGACCAAAAAGTCCAAACCAAGCAAAAAGTATATATATACGCATATACTCTCAGAGTCCGTGCTAGGATGTTTATCAGTTGGCAAAGAGCATGCCCCTGCAAGAGGCAGTTCCTCTTCTAGTGGACAAACACCTTGTGTTCTCTCAAAAGTCTATTTCCAATGGACAAACTTCACACTCCCACACAAGTCTGTTTACATCCACTACATACATGATTTGCAAACAAGAATCCAGTGGAATCTATTTTGCAAACATGAATTCTAAAAACCAAGCTATGCTCTTCTGCTCCAGACAAAGAGGAAGTTTGGCAGCTTCAGTGGTTTGAATGAAAATGGCCTCCATAGGCTCATAAAAAGTGGCACTATTGGGAGGCATGGCCTTGTTAGAGGAAATGTGTCACTGGAGGTGGGCTTTGAGGCTTCAAATGCTCAAGCCAGGCCCAGATGCTGCCTGCCAAGCCAGATGCAGAACTCTCAGCTACTCTCCTTGTCTTGTCTGCCTGCATGGCGCCATGTTTCCCACCATGATGACAATAGACTAGCTTCCCACCATGATGACAATGGACTAAACATCTTCACACTGTAAGAAAGCCCCAAGTGAATATTTTCCTTTATAAGAGCTTCCATGTTTGTTGTGTCTCTTCACAGAAATACGACCTTAACTAAGACAGCAGCCATTGACAAAGAGCAGGTAAGTGAGAAAGATGAACTCAGAATCCATCACTGTAGGTGGAGTTGTCAGGCAGCACTCTGTAGAGAGAGCAGCAAAGTCAGGGGAGCCTCCACTCTGCTTTCCTGGAGTCAGAGGCGCATCCAGCAGGGAGCTGCCTTCCTTCTGGGAGTGCCAAGCTCCAGGCCCTGACAGCAGGTTTTGCCATCTAGTTTCTATTGATCATCACCTGGCCCAAGTTCATTTCTTCCACGTCTCTCCATTTTCATCTTTTGGCTTTTCTTTTTAATGATTTGGTTAGTGTAAATTATTCAATAAGGCAACCATAAATTATTCTAGTTCATCATTTTTACAGTTGCTGAAGTTGATGGTTGAAAGTATTTCTCTAGACCCCTGCTCGCACTTACCTGGAGCGCCTGAGCACGAGCTCTACTTCACTGTGGATCAGACATGAAGGCCACCTTAGGGATCTGCTCAACTACAGCTAGCCACTGATGTGATGCAAGTATGTAGTAAAAAAAAAAAGCCTTGTTAGTTACTTGGTGTCTTCTCTGAATGATAAGCGCACGCTGGCTGTCTGACCCACAAGTTAATTATTTCTTTCCCTCTGTTCCCTTGTATGTAGTGTCAGGCTGGGAACACTCTCTAGCTCGTAAGAACATTAAGGGACTGAATGAGAAAATCATGCCAATGACTTAGAATGGCGTTTGGGAAATTGGGAATGGCATATAAGTATATATAAGTAAACACATTGCTTGTATGGAAAATCATATGTGAACAGAGAATAATGAACAATTTTAGGTGAAGATGAACACATTAAACACGTAAAACAATTATTCCAAGGGTAGTTGCCTTTGGCCTGGGGATTTCTCCCAGAAGGCATAGCCCATTTACTTCCAGCGTTCTCACCATTACTGAAGGGATTATAATCCACCCAGTCGGAACTATAAGTCATTAACAGCTCTTTCTCCCCCACTTACATCTCAGCTATGACCTACTTACTCCTTTTATTTCCCACCAGAAAGGACTCTACACTTCTGTCCACTGATTTGACCACGTGTAGTCAAAGAGCAGGCCAGAAAAGGGGTTATTGTCGTGTAGGAGGAAAGGGACAACAATTGAAAACCTTTATGATCAACAGTGGAACTAAAAGCGCAGAGAGAAGTTGAGTGAGTAGCTAGAAGGAAGGGCCGGGGGAATATAGGAGCAGAGGCAGTAAAAACAGGCACAAAACCAAGGCTGGGAGGAGCAAGCCCTCCTGCCTATCCAGCAATCACCAGGTACCATTCTGTCCTAATCACCTTTCATACAGTATTTCATTTGCCTCTGATGTCTGCTACAAGGGCTCATGGTTTTACTCTCCCTAGGCAGATTAAGAAAGTGAAGCCTAAGAAAGTTTTGGCATCTTGCCCAAGGCCGGGACTACACTAGATTTTAATCTCAGTCTTTCCGAACCCAAAGTCTTAGCTCTCCACCTCAGTGTTCCGAAGATAAAGCCGCAGGTGCGCTCAAGGAGGTGAGTGTGTAATCAGGCTGAGGAACTCTATACCAGAGGTGAGCACGCTTTTGTAGTAAAAGCAACAGGTAGTAACTATCTCTTCCGGCCATGTGATCTCAGTCAGGCACAGTTACTCACCTTGGCTCTTACAGCAACGCAAAGGCAGCCATAGAAAAGACGCCGGAAGTGGATGTGGCTGTATTAAAAAAAAAAAAAAAAAAAAAAAACTTGTTTATAAAACAGGTGATGAGTCAGACAGAGCAACAGGAGGTCGGTTTGCCAAGCACTGTTCTAGAGACTGGCTTCTTAATCAGGCTTGTTTTCCTCAAACCACATGCCTACCTTCAATTCAGTTCCTAAACAAGAAGGGGGGAAGGGAGCCCAGGTGGTATGTGTTTGTTTGCTTGATACTTAACTAAGTCAGGCAGAGGGAACTTTATGCTAACATTTAGTTTCTGCCCTCCTTCCTTCTTGCTCCCCAAATGAACAAAAGCAAAATAATAAATTTATGATAAATAAATAATTTAAAACTAGCTATGCAGTGGTGGTGCACGCCTTTAACTCCAGCACTTGGGGAAGCAGAGGCAGGTGAATCTCTGTGAGTTCAAGGCCAGCCTGGTCTACAAAGTGAGTCCACGGCAGTGAAGGCTACACAGAGAAACCCTGTCTCAAACAACTGAAGAAAAAAAAATTTAGACCCTAGAAGATACATTCTTGCTTTGAAAATACAAGGTAATGGAGAAGACATAGCTGGAGCAACGTTGTTTCAGTGGCCTTGTCAGTAGCTGGGTGACCTCAGCCTTAGGCCTCAACGTTCATGCTGCAAGTAGTGAAAAGAAAGGCCGGAAGAGATAACGGACTTCCCTCTGCAGGCCCCACCCCAGCTGTTTCTTCACTTTATGGCTGATCTGTCCTAAGCAGACAGAGCCAAGACTTTGAACATGATCTCAACTTCTTCAAGATGTGGATTGAAGCACAAAATGTGGGCAGAGATTTCCATGTGCCTGCTCCCCCACTGGGTACCCTGGGTGTGCCTACAACATCTTCTAGTCTCATTGATATCACCAAGCTGAGAGCTCTGAGAGCCCCACCTGTCACCGATCTTGTACCTCACTCACATGCATGCCCCTGTTGATGACTTGGATCTGGCCGGGGCTCAGACAACCCTCTGGGTTTTTACTTTCTTTTAAAGGATGAGAGGCCGAAGTCTGGGAAGAAGAGATTTTCAAGGATCACTGTGCTGACTAGTTCTGTGTCAACTTGACAACAACCTAAAGCCATCTTAGAGGAGGGAACCTCAATTAAGAATGCTTCCATAAGATTAGGCTGTACGGAAGCCTGTAAGGCATTTTCTGAGTTAGTGGTTGATGGCTGAGGGTGCATCCCTGGTCTGATGGTCCTGGGTTCTGTAAGAACCAGGCTGAGCAAGCCAGGAGGAACAAGCTAAGAGGAATGAGGCAGTAAGCAGCATCCCTCCATGGCCTCTGCATCAGCTCCTGCCTCCAGGTCCCTGTCCTACCTGAGTTCCTGCCGTGACTTCCTTTGATGATGAACAGCAATACAGAAGTATAAGCCAAATAAACCCTTCCTAACCCAAATCATGGTATTTTATCACAAATAGTAACCCTAACTAAGCCAGCCACTCAGATAATATGACACTGAATCACCAGTAGAAGAGAGGTCTTCTCTGAGGTCCAGTTCTAACTGTGCTGGCTTTGAATAGCAAAGCATTGAATTTCAAATTCTGTGTGCATGTTGTATGTACTTGGGGAATATTTTTATATGAGTTCCATGGCATCTTCTGAAATTATCTTTCACACTAGAAAAAAATAATTAATAGTTATTATCATTATGTAAAGTAAATGAAAACAGAGTCAGAAAGAGAGAGGGAGGGAGAGATGGAAAGAGATGGAGAGAGAGAGAGAGAGAGAGAGAGAGAGAGAGAGAGAGAGAGATTACTACATCAAACCTCACTTCTGCCACTCTCTGACTTGCCTGTGTTTATATTCTAATAGCAGCAATCTGCTGCTGAACACAGAGGGCAGACAAAGCCTGGGGTTTGTGTATATAGTGACTGTTTGGACTGGTAACAATGATGAGGAAGATGGCTGAACCTTTAGTAGGCAGCTGGAAGAAATGGGTGAGTGGAGAATGTGCCTTTAGGGGTTGACTGTGCTTGGCCCCTCCCTTCTCTCTGCTTCCTGACTGCAGGGATGTGAACAGCTTCCCCTCCTGGTGCTTCCAGGCCATGATAGTCTGCCTCACCATGAGCGTGAGCCAGAGTCAGTGGAGGCAATAAGAGCTCTGAAACCAAAAGCCAAAAGAAACCCTTCCTCAAGCCATCTGTGCCAAGTATGACATCAGAGCCACAAGTCAAACAACTGGTGCCCTAGCCAGTTCTCCCCAGTTTGTCAGTGTTACTATAAATAAGGAAAGCCTAAGAAAATATCACAGCTAAGGAGACTTTAAAGCCATATAGTTACTAAATGAATTATGGTCTAGGCAAGATACTGGAGCAGGCAGAGTGTATTAAATAAAAAGAAAGGTTGTCTGAATGCTCTGTAGACTAGTTTGTTCTGATAGATTGGTAAGAGTTTCTTAGTTGTCAGGTATACCGTGCTAAACTTAAAAGTTAAGGAGACAAAAAAAAAATTTGAACACATGAAAATAAAAGTAAAATATTTCATGCAAGCATACATACAAAAGGAAAGAGCCTTCATAAGCACATTGGAGTGTTTGTCTAGGCCAGGGGTTCTCATTCTTCCTAGCGCTGCAAACCTTTAATAGATTTCCTCACATTGTGATGACCCCTAATCATAAAATTACTTTCATTGCTAGCTCCTAACTGTAATTTTGCTGCTGTTATGAATCACAATGTAAGCATCTGTATTTTCTGATGGTCTTAGGCTTTTCCTGTGAAATGGTTGCTCAGCTTCAAAGGGCTCGAGACTCACAGGTTGTGAGCCACTGATCTAAGCACCCATAACAGCCGCGAGGAACAGAGTCAAGGAAGAAAGAAGCAGAACTAAGTGGTCTGTCAGGTACAGTATATAGAGTGTCTTAACCCCGAGACAACATTTAGGACTATAGCTTCTTCTTTAAATGAGAAGAAAACTGTATTTAAAAAGAGTTCACAAAGTTTTCTTTTTTTTTTCTTCACATGAGGAAAAGGAAAAGAAATGTTTAGGGACCATAAACCCGGACTACTGAGGGAATTAACTGTCCATGGAGGCAAAAGTGTGTAAGACTATCAGAATCCCAGTGTGTTCTTCGGGACTCATTAAAATGGCAGCAGTCAGCTCGAATGCGCCACAAACCAGGACAACAATGTGCTGCAGACTGAGAATAATGAAGTCAACCCTCTGCCTTCAAGGTGAGAAATCAAACTCACCGGCTGAGAACTAACAGGTACACAGCTGAAAAGAAGCCTTAAAGAAGCTAATGTTCTCCTGAGGGGAAAAGAACTCAAGGGAGGGGGCTGGATGGCCAGCCTCCCTGAACAGACAGCCCTGGTGGGGTTTAAGCAAACATTAAGACCTTGGCTGATACTTCACATAGCCAGCCTTGGAGGGAACGAGAGACACTACGTAGATTTAGTTGGTTTATGTAGGACCCGGAAGTTGCCACTTTAAAGGGGACCCCTGAGAAGACCTAGTGACTCACCATTGCAATCACAGCAATGTAGAGGCTGAGACAGGAGGCCATGAGTTCAAAGCAAGTCTGGGCTCTATAGCGAGTTTATATCATTGTGATAAAAAGTGAGGCTCTTTCCAAAAGTATTTAAATGAAAAGAATAAAGGCAGGGAAGAAGAGAAGAGAAAGGGAGGGAGTCCCCAGAAGATTGAAATTAACCCATGGTTGAAAGTAGCCACTGAAATATTTCAAAAGTGAGGATGGGAACTTGGAATATTCTGTAAGAATCAACCCTTGGAGTCTTCCATGGCACCGTAACCACCCTCTTGGCAGCAAAGAATCGAACACAATCGCATAGGGGGATGCAGGGAACAAGATGGAAGGCTCCAGAGTCTCCACGTGAAACCCTCCCAGCAAACAGCTCTACAAAGTTCACGGAGTCTACCTGGAATAATCACTGGAGCAAGTTATACTTACAGCAAAGCTGAAGAACACCAAATTATCTCCGTTCTATAAGCTAATTTCCATGATCAAAGCAGGAAAATCACACTAATTGACTGCTTCAGGAGCCAAAGCTAACTAGCTGAGGGCCTCTCTCCTAGGGCAGGTTTGACGATAGAACAGTTACTTTTCAAACTCTGGGAATCTCCGAACTGACTCCTAATGAGGGGCCCTTTGCTCTCGTTGGAGTTGAAAATCTGAGATTCCTTTCAGTGCCACAGCCCTAATTAGAGGGAAGACCTAGGAACACACATTGACACCGTGTCACTTTACATTCAAGAGTTCTATGGAAGGACCGTGAAACTTCCCCTCAAGCTTTTTTTATTCCCAAAGAAAAGTCATGTGTGTGTGTGTGTGTGTGTGTGTGTGTGTGTGTGTATGTGTGTGTATGTATATATATACATATATACATATATATGTGCCTATTAATATGATTATCTGGCACAAGTAGATTAAATCTTTAAAATGTGCTCTAAGGATGCATAATTATAAGCAAAATAGATTACAGAAGAAAAATATTAAAGAATAAATTCCTTCAATAAAATAATACAGCCACACAGAGAAACCTGTCTGACAAAATAAAAGCCACTGACTTTAATCTAAAGGCTATATTTATGTTACAATAGAAATAAAATTAATATGCTAGGTTTCACCATTATTCATAGTCTACTGATTCTAGACATTTCGGAAAAAAATGAGACCACGATTAGAGTCATAAGACTGAAAAATGAATGAGAAGACGTTCCTAGCAGTGTGACCTCACAGTCAGATAACCCAGAAGAATACACCAGGAAATCATTTTAATTAATAAAAGTTTCAGAGGCAGACTGATAAGAGATAAATGCACATACTCCCACACACGCGCAAGCCAATTTTATACAGTAGCTGAGATTATAAAGGAAAAAAACTAATTTGTAGTGTGTTCAGAGTATGTACAACTACAGTAAATGCTTTTGTTGAGAATAGATCAGCAATATTTTACTCAGAAACATAAAGATTTAAATATATGACGATGGAATACATTATTTTCAATGACAGGAAAATTTTTTTAAATGCCAATTTTTTTCACGTTAACTTACAAATGAAATAAATTTAACATGAGTATCCACATATTTACTTTTCTGCTTGACAAATTGCTCTGAAGGACACCTGGACTTAAATTGTAGAGTAGGTACAATCTTAAAAGTACTCAGTGAAGAGACAGCACTCATATCAAGGACTGTAATATATATTAAAAGTCATAGTTCTGAGAGTACTGTTGCTGGGACAGACAGACAGACAGACAGACAGACAGGCACTGGCCATGAGTCACATGGGAACAGAGTCACCAGTCTTCAGAGCCATGAGGCGAACAGCTTACACATGCTCGCTCACAGTAGAAAAGAGTTAAGGGACTGATAATAACATGGAAACACATTCTCTTACATTACATCTTAATCCAAGATAAATGCCAGAGATACATCCAGCACAGAGTTGAAAACTAGCATTTGTTAAATGTGAAAGCTAGGGGCTGGAGAGATGGCTCAGCAGTTGAGAGCACTGCCTGCTCTTCCAGAGGAGTGTGCTCACTTCCCAGCACTGACATGGCAGCTCACAACTGTCTGTAACTCCAGTTCCAGAAGACCTGACACCCTTACACACATACATGCAGGCAAAACACCAGTGCTCATAAAATAAAAATAAAAATCATTTTTAAAATATGAAAATTACAATCTTTAACTGCCAGAAAAATAAAAGAAGAAACTTGTATGTAATATTCATAAAGTGGTTTTTTTTTTGGGGGGGAGGGGGGGCAGAGAAGAGTTTCTTCAGCCTAGAGGAAATGGAAGAAACCACCAGAGAAAAGATGGACACATGTCATGTGAGAGAATTTGAAATGTTTTTAATGCCAAAATATGAAGAAGCAGACTCGACAGCTGTCATAATCTATTGCTGCAGCAAAACACCATGACCAAAAGGCAAGTTGGGGAGGAAAGGGTTTATCTGTCTTATCCTTCCACATCACTGTTCATCATCAAAGGAAGTCAGGACAGGACCACAAACAAGGTACCCACAGGCAGGAGCTGATACGGAGGCCATGGAGGGTGCTGCTTACTTTTCTGGCCCCCATGGCTTGCTCACTCTGCTTTCTGATAGAGCCCAGGACCACCAGCCCAGGGATGGCACCACCCACAATCACTAATTAATAAAATGCCTTACAGCTAGATCTTATGGAGACAGTTTCTCAATTGAGGTTCCTTCCTTTCAGATGCCTCTAGCTTGTATCCAGCTGACATAAAACTAGCCAGGGTGACATTTACAGTAAATGTATAACAATGTGCCATGCCTTAAAGAAGCGGTTGGGTAATATACTGAGGAAAGGCATAATCAGGTATCTCAGAGAGGATCAGAATGAGCAACAGTTAAAAAGTTAAAATTTGGTTCACCAGGGAAGATGGTTCAGTGGATAGAGTGCGTACCACACAAGCCTAAGGCCATGAGTTCAGATCTTCGGCACCCAGGTAAAAGTGCCAGGGATCTTCACATACATCTGTAACCACAGCATGGGGAAGGTGAAGACAAACAGTCCCCTCAAAACTGGCTCCAGCCAGCCTAGCCAATTAGTAAGCAGCAGTGTCAGTGAGACATCTTCCTGTCTCAGAAGATAGTGTGGACAGTGACAGAGAGAGGTACCCAACACTGGCCTCCTCCTGTAGCTGCATCTGAACAGGCATGCGCATGCACGCCCATACACACACACACACACACACACACACACACACACACACACACACATATACACACACACACGTTGTTTTTGAAGGATTTAAATTTTAATTTATATGGTATGCATTTGCCTGCATGAGTTCATATGTGCTACACACATATGTCTGTGAAGGCAAGAGAGTATCAGATTTCCTAGAGCTGAAGTTACAGGTGGTTGTGAGCTGCCTGTTGTGGGTGCTGGGAGCTAAGCTCACTTTCTCCGCAAGAACAATGAGCGCTCTTAATTGCTGATCTATCTCTTCAGCCCCTGACACAAAGTTTTTCATTCAAAAAAAATGAGCTTTGGTAAAAATGAAAAAAAAAAAGTTAATATTGTGGGTAAGTTAACATAGAAGAATATAGAAGCTCAATAAAGCCCAAGGGATTATTTAAACCTCACAAGTGTAGTCAGTTGCTTGGGTTCTAGTTAGTTCTTGGTGAGGTCAAGTTGACAACCAAGAATAGCCACTACAGCCATGTGTCTCATGCCTCTTATATGAAAGTATAGACTGGACAGCTCTCCAGTGCCAGAGGCAACTTACAGTGTTGTTGTTGTTGTTGTTGTTGTTTTCTTGAAAGAAAGAAAGCATGGAGTTGGAAGAGTGAGAAGGTGGAGAGGCTCTGGGAGGCAAGGAAGAGGAGGAAACTGACCAGAATATATATAGAGCAAAGTTTTATTTTCAATAAAAACTTAATTTAATTTATAAATAAATAAAATTAGAAATAGTCTTCCCTAGGGAAGATCAAACCAATCAGTTGTCCAATACCAAATGGTCAACTCTGAAAGTATAAATACAAATAACATTATACAGGCTAAAAAAGTTATATTTAGGAATGTAGATGTATAGACATGCATGCATACATGCATACATACATACATACATGCATACATACATGTCACAACATTTAAGGAAAAAAGAGGCCATGCATTTAAAAGAAAATAGGAAGAAATATATGAGAGGGCCTTAACAGAGGAAAATGGAAGGGGAAATTATGTAATCATAACGTCAAACATGAACCACTAAGTCTCAAAAAGAGTAGGCTCTGGATATGAACAGAGTTCTCAATAGAATAAATAAAAATGGTTTAAAAGTACTTCCAAAAGTGTTCATCTCTAGCCTAGCTCAGTCCTCAACTGGGGAACACTGAACCTGTTCGATACTTTCAACACTAGACAGTAATAACAAAAAAAAATTTTGAGGTAAGAAAAGGGAAAACAAATTGTCAATATAGGAAAAAAGTTGCAAAGAAAATACACCATAGCACCAAAATCCATTGCTCCAATACTAGGCCAGTAACTGTCTTTTCAGCTTTTCTGTGTGCTACATAAATTATTTCAAGCTTTAAAAAATTAATTTTACTAGCTTACACTGAAAACTGGTTGCATCTGGTCTCTAATTCCATTCTCTGTTTTCTGAAGACCTCCCTCGACACACTCCAGTATCAAACAACCATCATTAATTCCCAGGCCCCAGATAAATTCCTCCTATTTTTATGCCTTTGTCCACACTGGTGACCTACCTTGTATTTCTCTTCCCTCTCATCTCTTCTGAGAAAAAGACCGCTCATCTTTCAGCACCAGGCTCTAAATTCTCCCACTATTTTCCTGCACCCTCCAGCTAAAAATAATTATTCTTCTCTCCAAAGTTATTTGTCTATAACTTGGCTCTTATCACACTTGCCTTTTTCTATTTTGCTATGATAGATAAAGCTGTGTTTGATTTATTGCCCTCCTGGGAGTGGAGGCGACTTAGTAGCATTTAGGTCATAAATATTTCTGATTTTTCTTGCAGTTCTTAGCAATGTTTGCTCAGCTGAATCACCCATGAAGAAGCTTCACGATGGTATATTCAAGTAGCAAGAGGGCACAGGAAGTTAAAGGAACGGCGAAGGAAAATGATGATCTATGAACTTCTGCATTGGGATGTTCCTTCTGCAAGGAAGCTATGGGACCCAGCTACCCAGGATGAGCATGGCCATAACTATTTAGCTGTAGGGTGGTGAGCTAGTGTGAACTCACTTGTGGGTGTGTATGCATGTGTATGCGTGTGAGTGTGGGTGGGGGTGTGCATGTTACTGTGCGTATGTGTATGCATGTGCACATGCACGAAGGTACACACGTATGAGTGCACCTGTGTGTGAAGATCCAAGGTCAATGGCACATGCCTTTCCTCTGAGCCATCTCCAGTCTCCCCAGTTACTGAACTGCTCTTAGATTAGTTAACAAGAGAGAATGGAAGGTGTACCGTGAGCAGGCCCCCTCCCTCACTGAGAGAGGGAGAGCCATCAGCATCTGCTCCTGCTGACGGAGTTTTCTTGCTTCTGATGATGCAGCTGCCACTTTGAGTTGAGAGCGGGGTAGCACTGTGCAGTGTGTAGCAAGCTTTCGTTCATTGTGGCTTTTTTAATCATTCCAACTACCCCAGGACTGTCAACTAACAAGACTGGAGGTAGGAAAACCTGCTCTGAGACAGAGAGAGACAATTGTCCCATTCTGGGTATGCTCACTAGTGCAGCATGAGCCATCTGACTCTGTACTCAATGTTTCCTCAGCTGCCCTCTTTGCGTTGCCAGTGTGTCATTCAGAAAATGAGTCCACAGTGGGATGCAGAAGAGCAAAGACAGAAGAGTAAGGTACAGTGGCACCTCACCTCGTAACTGGTGATTATAAATCAGCTCAGGCAAAAAGCAGCTCCTTTTCCGGCTTAAATGGAACCTGCCTCTTAGATCTCAATTAATGCTGTGCTAGATAGCCTGAGTAGCTCCTATAATGGCATGTGCTCAGTAATGGGCCTGAAGAAAAGGAAGTTCTACAAAAGCATATGCCTGTATTGGAATTAGTGGGTCCTATTGACTCCTGACAATCTAAACCTTCACCCACTTATGTATTCACTCCTTTACCAAACATGTATTAAACAGGTGCACCGGGCCAGACTCTCCACAGCATCCCAGCTGTGCCTACAGCTCTGAGGAGTTCACGGACCCCACTTTAAGGACTCTTGTTCAAGAGAGACAAATATCTCATCCTTACTGAAGTGGAAAGTAGAGAGGATTAATAACCACCGACCCTAAATAACAGCTTCATAAATCAGAAAGCGGCTTCTCGCTGACAGCCTCGTCTTCCTGAACCAGTTTATTTACATAAGTGACTCGGAACTGAATTAGCTAATAAGCCACCTTGCAGAGCTGTGATGGAACTGGCTTCCATGCAGTTTTGTTGAAAAGAGAAATTAGTTCAGAGGAAGCATGTGGAGCCCCTTTCTCCTTCCTCAGCAAAATAGCTGCTCTATTTGACTTCTAATTATTCCAAATAGCTCCATTTGAGGTCATGTCCACTGGAACCACTGTCTCAAAGCTGATCAACCACACGATGCCAGGGTTATAGCATCCATGTTGGCAAACATTTGTCCCCAATCGATAACCACTGGCAAGTGCACATAGTCTGTTTGTGTTAAGTGGAGCAGCCTACCCTTGGCTTTCACCTCCAGCACTTGTCATTGCTGTTAAAAGCAAGTACTTCCTTACAGATCTCCTGCCAAGACTTTCTTCCTCCCTCCCTGCCATGTTGTGTTTAAGAGCTTCCAGACTGAAGCTCGATACGTGGGTGCCATGATTTGTGGAGAGATGGGATGCCCAAGGTTATCCTGAGTTACAGTGGCTATTGGTTCATTTTTGACAGCCATTTATTATGACTTCTGGATTGGTTCCTCAATGTCTTGGGACCACGGGATGGGACCTGTTCTAACGTGGATGCTGGCTTTGGCAGACCTTTGCCCGGTGTCATCTGTAAAGCTAAGGATGAGATTCCATGGAATCCTATAGGAAGTTTCTTGCCCTTTCTGAAGACTGAACCTGAAGCCTTGAACTCTTTGCCTCTTTCTCTGTTTTATTTTTGAAATCCTGTGTGATTTCAGAGCTGGCCACTTGGTATCAGATAACCAATCGGAGGGCTCTTCCCCGGGGAATACTTTTCCTGCCAGCCTCGCCATTCCTTAGCTGCCTATAGTTATTTGTCTAGGCTTGGGGCCTGTGAGATTATCCTCTTCCACGTTAGCATGTCCGGTGGTGTCGCTCTTGTTTAAGTCTTCTTTAGGTCATTGTTTCCTTCTCTTTCTAAAAGCTGGAAATGCTAAATGAGGGAGCACAGGGGTCAGGTTCACATCAGAGCCATCTCCCTGTCCTACAGATGGTCATCTCCCTTTTCTGCACATGACTGAAGAAATAGCTCTCTGGTATGTATGCATATGTGTGTGTGTGCGTGTGTGTGTGTGTGTGTGTGTGTGTGTGTGTGTGTGTACATATGTGTGTATTGCATGTGTAAATGTGTTATGCATGTGTAACAATTGTATATGTGCATTCCTGATGGTGTTGTGTGCACACACATATGTATGTAAGCATGGAGACCAGAGGCAGTATTGGATGTCTCTCTCCATTGTTCTCCACTGTAGGATTTGAGGCAGGGTCTCTCACTGAACTTAGAACTCACTGATTTGGCTAGACTAACTGGTCAGAGGCAACGGATCTCCCTGGCTCTGCCTCCTTAACACTGAATACAGGTACATGCCACTGAATCCTGCTTCTTATGTAAGTGCTAAATATTCAAACTCAGGTCCTCATGCCTGCCAGATAAGCACTTTACTGGCCAAACCACCAACCCAACCCCTCTGGTGCCTCTTCTATGGATACTGAGCCCACTAAAAAAGGCTCACTCTCATGGCTTTGTTGAAAACTACCTCCTGAGGACCTTGTCATCAAATAATACTGCTTTGGAAGATAGGATTTCAACATATGTTTCACAGGCTCACAAACATTAGTCCCAGGCCTTTCCGTCTCATGGTTCATTGTATGTGTTTACTGATCTAGTACCTATTACCCTGTCTAACATGATTCTGGGTATGTCTATGAGTGTGCTTCTAGATGAGATAAGCACTTGAGTCATGTACATTTCCTGCCCTTGAGTGGGTAGGCCCCATTCAATGTGAAGAGCACTTGAGCAGAATAAAGAGACTGAGGAGAAATGCCTCCGCACCAACTACAAGACCTAGGACATTGGTCCTTTCCAGTCTTTGGGCATAGGACAAAATCTCATCTCTTCTCATGTCTGACACTCTAGAGTTTAGACTAGAATGTACGGCATCTGTTCTGGGGTCTTTAGTCTTGAACTGGTGATACACCGTCAGTTCTGCTGAGCTGCAGCATGCTGGCTACAGACCTTGAAACATTCCAGCCCCTGTGGTTATATATAAACAGATAGACAGACAGACAGACAGACAGACAAACAGACACACACACACACACACACACACACACACACACTTTTTAAAAATTCTTTAATTACCTCTATCATACTATGTGGAATAAGAACAGCTTTAGCATTGCTCAAAATGTCCCTCTTGTCACATAGACTAGCCACATCCAATGGCACTGTGAGGCTGAACAGTGTCATTCACTTCTCTCAGTTCATCCTTTTTCTAAACCCCAAGTCTTTCTCTCTCTTTTTTTGTTAACTTATTTTTAATATATACTTTATTTATTATAATTCATTCACATTACATCTCCATTGTTATCCCCTCGCTCTTATCTTCCCATTTCCACCCTCACTCCATCTTCTGCCCTGTTCCCCTCCCCTACACCTCTGATGGGGGGGGGTCCTCCTACCCCACTGTCTGGCCACAGCCTGTTAGGTCTCATCAGGATAGCCTGCATCCCCTTCCTCTGTTTGCCTCCAAAGCCAGGATTTAATCTAGGATTTTTCCTCCTAGGTATTTTTAAGTCATCCTAAGAAAAGATCCTTGAAACAGCATGGGGCCCCTGCTCTCTCTGCCATTATAACAATGGTTCAAAACCATTGCTTCTTTTTTTTCATGTACATTTATTTTATTACACATGCATAAAACAAACTATATATAGCAGGGAGAACCATATGACAATCATGAGTTTTATAAATGTTACATTCATAGTGGTTTGGCTATTTGTATTTGTCAAACTTAAAGTAAACATCTTTCCTGTACCATTGCCTCTTGAAGTCAATGGAAGAAAGATGCCTGAAATAGTAGGGGAGTATGGAGGTGGGAGCCAGGGGACAGAACAGAGAAAATATGACTCTGGTGGCCAAAATTAAGGACTGTAATTGGGTGAACTTTTAAGCCACAGCAAGATATGAAAGAGGCAACTTCCAAAGCAGTTTGCCACTGTGTTTGTGCTAAAGTACACACTTGGGGATTTTTCTTTTAGATTGCAAAGAGATCAAACTAGTTCAAGCAGTGGGTGTTTCTGGCATTTTCAAACACACAGGATATTTTCTCACCTGCACAACAATATCTAAAGTAGATCCGCCACAGGTAGAAATGGCCCTAGCACACAGCGGCTCTCGTTAATGTGAGAGATGGCCAGCCCCTTCCAAACACTGAGTTTCAAAGTAGCAACTGCAAACCAGGCAGGAGAAAGGATTTTTTTTTTTAGCTTTGCTTTCAAGTTGATTGTTATTTGTGGGTACCTTCAAAGCAAAAGGCCCACAATAAATCACCTCTGTCATTTATGTGGATAAAAATCATTGATCCACCTAAAGCAAGTGAGGGAAAGGCAGTGGGGACCATAGATAACACAACACCGTCTGATTAGAACTTGTTCAGAGGGCTGAGGGGATTGGTCCCTCCCAGACAGGGACCTTCTATCTCCCTGGGATTCTCTGGCTATGAGCAAAACAATCACCACTCTCACTAACATTTTTGTCTGAGAACTGAAGGATGCTACATACCATTCAAGTCACAAAAGCACAGGCACAAAGCAGAGGTACGAACTGCCTTTCCACTAGGCAGCCAAGGGCCTTGCTCGTTATTTTCACAAAGCAGTGGGACTGACACAACAGAGCCTTCTCGCACCCCTCTTTTGGGGCAGGGCAGTCTCTATGTCCCACATAAAGAGGCTGGAGAACAATTACTGAGGGGCTGGCTTGGCCGCTGCTCCCTCTGCATCTCTTGCCAAAGTTCTTCTCTCTGATGCTCAGATTCACATGTCAAAATCCTGATTAATGATAAGATGATGGTGACAATGTGCTGAGCATCTGTGTATGTCTGCAACATATGGCTCGCTTGATTCAAGGCATCTCAGCCAATTTTCAAAACAATTCTGCATCGTAAATGTAAGCATCATCGTTTGTGTAAAGTAAGGCTCAGGAAGATGTAGCTATGTGTCTGGGTCACTTATGTAGGAAGAAAGGAAGTGGGGTTTCCGGTTCCAAATTCTCTGCAAAAGTAACACTGTCCTTTTGGAAATATTCTTTCTTTTTTGTCATGGGAGTCAAGGTCTGTTCCTGGATTCACAGTGAGGTCAGCCTTGCACCCTAACTGCTGTTCATCTTACTGGGTATGGAAGGAATGGGGAGGTTTCCTGAGAGAGGAAAGACACAGTGAAACAAAGGGGGGAATTCAGGCCAGAGGCACCCTTGATCCCAAGGACAAGTAAATGATGGTCACTGTGGGTTTGGTGACAGGTAGTTTATAATTCTAGAATCCAGAATCTTGTGGCATAGTTAGAAGTTAGAGCAGTGGCTGCCGGGGTGCTGCAGAGGGAAATGCTTTCTGCACGGTGTCCTTGGGTAACCCCTATAGCTCCCTGGAGCATATGATTTAGGGCAACCCCAGGATCTGCTTCCATAATTGGAGAGAGCCAGTGCCAGAGAGGAAAGCCTTCTTTTATGCAAAATTGGCCCTGACTAACACCCAAAAGGAAAGCTTACCAACCGCCATAATTGGCCCTGGGCTTCAGCACCAAAGAAAAATGTGGCCTTCAGGAGCCAAATTATAGGGTTATGGGATTTGCCAGCCATAAACATCCAGTCAGCGGCTCATTATCGAGAGTTTTTTCCCTCCCTCCTGGAGGAAAGCTATTACAAGTTCTCAGTATTTAGCATGTTGCCCAAGACTGTTAGCAAGAGCTCTTACTTACTACTCTATCTCCACACTGTGCCCAAGGAGACACATCTCCCTGTGTGCTTTAATCCGATCACTTGCCAGGAGGACTGACCTGGAAAAGACTCCTGTGCCATAACTGGCATAATTGTCCTTGTCTTTCTTGCCTTTGGACCTTGACAGACCAGCCTGCGTTTTCCCCTGGAAACAGAGTCACGTAATTGCCCACAGAAGACACTCTTCCTCCATTCCAGCCAGAAGAGCATAAGACTTTATATACATACATGTAAACACATATGCCAGGAGTGAATTTGGATGCACTTACATGCATATATATGAATTTATGGGTATGCATCATGTATAGTATTTGTATTATACACAAGGAAAGAATGTGTTAAGGATTCCTCATAGTTTTAAGGGAAATTGCGTAACCCTCATTCTCTTTCAGGCAAAGAAATTTGCATTGACCTTCATCTGTAAGTATATACACATAATATATATTATACACATCATTATACACATATAAATACGTGTGTGTGTGTGTGTGTGTGTGTGTGTGTGTGTGTGTGTGTGTGTGTTTCAAGACAGGGTTTCTCTGTGTAGTTCTGACTATCCTGGAACTTGCTCACTAGACCAGGCTGGCTTGAACTCAGTGAGATCCTCCCGAGCTCTGGGAGTCAAGGCATGTGCCACCACCACCTGGCTTCTACATAATATTTTTACTGCATTTTCAGAGCAGTTTAGGTTCTGAACACAGGGGGGAAAGAACAGAGCAGAGCGCACAGGTTTTGTTTCTGTTTTTTGTTTTTTCACATCTTCCTTCTCCTATTCATACATTAACTTAGAGTTAAAATTTTAACTATTTTTAGGGTATCAAGTCTCTTCTTGGTAACCTGCTGTCCTTCCTCTGAGTGCCACCAGGTCTCCCCCTCCAGGGGACATGGTCAAATGTGAGGCACCAGAGTACGTGAGAAAGTCATATCCCACTCTCCACTCAACTGTGGAGAATGTTCTGACCATTGGCTAGATCTGGGTAGGGGTTTAAAGTTTACGGCCTGTATTGTCCTTGGCTAGTGCCATAGTTTGAGCAGGACCCCTGGGGCCAAATCTGCCTATCATAATGTTCTTCTTGTAGGTTTCTAGGACTCTCTGGATCCTTCTATTTTGCTATTCTCCCATGCTTCTCTCATTTAGAGTCCCAATAGGATGTCCTCCCCTCTGTCCCAGTTTCCTGGTAAGTGAAGGCTTTCATGGGACATGCCCCTTGGGCTAGTATGCAGATATAAGTGAGTATATACCATATACAGGGGGAGGTAATCCCTCTCAGGAACAGTCATAGGGGAAGGGAATAATGGGAAAATGGGAGGGAGGGAAGAATGGGAGGATACAAGGGATGGGATAACCACTGAGTTGTAACAATAATAAATTAATAAAAAAATTTTTAACTTAACTATTTTTAAATATTTTTTTAAATTATGTGTGTGTGTGTGTGTGTGTGTGTGTGTTTGCCTTCTGTATTATATGTGACTGGTATCCTTGGAGGCCAAAGAGGACATTACATCCCCCAGAAACTGGAGTTACAGGTGACTGTGAGTCACAGTGTGGTCACTAAGAACTGATCCCTGGTCCTCTACAAGAGCAGTAAGTGCTCTTAACTGCTGAGCTACCTCTCAAGGTCCAATTGCTGGTTTTTACTGTTGTATTGTCAAAGACATAAGAGCTCTTGATAAAGACCTGTGCTGCTCCTGTTCTTACTATAAACATTAATTCTAAGGAGAGAGAGGAGGGGAGAAAGGGAGAGAGAGAGAGAGAGAGAGAGAGAGAGAGAGAGAGAGAGAGAGAGAGCTATCTGTTGTCTTTCTCAGCCCTTACCTGCATTTCTTTCCAGGCCTAAAGAGAAATTCTACCCAATAGGAGGGACACGGGAACCACAGGGCAGTGTGTGTGCACATACCCTCCCTGAGTTTCTCATCTATGAAACACGGCTTTTGGTTTTGCTTTTATTTCTTCTCGGGGTCATCTTTGGATTTCTAGCTTGAATCCCATATTCACTTCATGATTTAATGTAAACTGTTGAGACCCCAAGATGGTGAGCGGTACCCAGCATGAACTGTGTCTGACTAGCAGGAGATCAGAGACTGCGGAAGAAGCGAGTGAACAGGCTGTAGATTCCAAAATACCAGTGTGTCTGTTTCCCAGACAAGAAGAGACATCCCAGGAGGAACACACAGTATCAAGACCTTGTGGACAGTTCCCAGGTCTCAGGCTCATGTCCCCTACAGCCTACAACCTACCTGAACATGACTCCCGATTCTCACCATGGACAGATCATTGAGACAGAAACTAAATAGAGAAACAATGAAACTAACAGATGTCATGAATATAATGGAGCTATTAGATATCTACAGAACTTTTTACATGATCACAAAAGAGTATACCTTTTTCTCAGCACCACACAGAACCTTTACCAAAATCAACCATATAGCTGGTCACAAGCTAATGTGACTAAAACAAGAAAATTGTATTAACATGTATTTCATCAGATCACCATGGATTAAAGTTGGACTTCAACAACAACAGAAGCAACAAAAAAACCCTACACACCTATGAAAACTGGAACTCCCTACTCAATGACCACTGGGTCAGGGCAGAAATAAAGAAATTAAAGACTTCTTAAAAGTCAATGAAAATGAAGGCATAATATACCCAAACCTGTGGGACAGAATGAAAGCAGTGCTAAGAGGAAAGTTCATGACACTAAGTGTCTTCACAAAGAATTGGAGAGATCTCATAATAACAACGTAACAGCTCATTTGAAAACTCTGGGAGAGAGAGAGAGAGAGAGAGAGAGAGAGAGAGAGAGAGAGAGAGAGAGAGAGAGAGAGCTCAAGAAGAGTAGATGGCAGGAAATAAACTCAGAGCTGAAATCACTAAATTAGAAACAAAGAGAAAAAGAATCAACAAAATCAAGAGCTGGTTATTTGATAAAAATCAACAAGATAAATCTTTAGCCAAACTAATTAAAAGGCAACAAAAATCATAAAGAAAAGGGGGGCATAACAACAGACACTGAGGAAATCCAAAGAATCATTAGTTCTTACTTCAAAAGCCTATATTTCATAACATTGGAAAATCCAAATGAAATTGATTATTTTATTGATAGACTCCACTACCAAAGTTAAATCAAAATCAGGAAAATAAGTTAAATAATCCTATAACCCCCAAGGTAGTAGAAACAGTCATTGAACTATCCCATGAAAAAAAGCCTAGGGCCAGATGGTTTTTGTGCAGAATTCTTCCAGACTTTCAAAGAAGAGATAATATCAATACTCATTAAACTACTCCACTAAATAGAAACAGGAGGAGCATTGCTAAACTCATTCTATGAGGCCACAGTCACCCTCATACCTAAACCACCAAAGACCCAACAAAGAAAGAGAATTTCAGACCAATTTCCATTATGAACCTTGATGCAAAAATACTCAATAAAATACTCACAAACAGAATCCAAGGACAAATCAAAAATATCATTCACCACGACCAAGTAGACTTTATCCCAGGCATGCAGGGGTAGCTCAGTATATGAAAATCCATTGATGTTATCCACCATATAAATAAACTGAAAGAAAAAAAAATCCTATGATCACCTCATTAGATGCTGAAAAAGCATTTGACAAAATCCATCACCCCTTCATGTTAAAAATCTTAGAAAGATCAGGGATACAAGGCCCATACCTAAACATAATAAAGGCAATATACAGCAAACCTATTGCCAACATCAAATTAAATGGAAAGAAACTTAAAGCAGTTCCACTAAAATCAGGAACTAGACAAGGTTGCCCACTCTCTCCACATCTATTCAATATAAGTACTTGAAGTCCTGGCCAGAACAATAAGACAACTGATGGAGATCAAGGGTATACAAATTGGAAATGAAGAAGTCAAAATATCGCTATTTGCAGATGATATAATAGTATATATAAGTGATTCCAAAAATTCTACCAGGGAACTCCTTTGGCTGATAAACACCTTAAGCAAAGTGGTGGATGGTAGGAAGGAGAGATGAGAGGGGGGACTGGAAGTAGAGAAGGAAGGGAAA